>NC_091463.1:23002508-23602821 GCF_027789765.1 Dendropsophus ebraccatus
TGGCATAAGGAGAGGATTCATAGAAGTGATATTGTGCTGTTGTGCAATATAGGGTACTGCTACTTGTCCATGTTCTTATACCAATGCCTGGAGCCTCTTTATGTCTGTGCAGCCAGACACCTCTCCTGGCTTCCCATATGGTCAGAGGGGAGAGGGTGAGCTGGCAGTTAAAGGGACGCAGGCCTGTCCCCTCTACCCTGCAAACATGCAGGTAAACAGACCCAGGAGCACTGCATACACCTATCCCCCATCCAGCACCAGAGACGAGCCTGGATCCTATGCCAAGCAGTTCCAAGCTAGACGCTTCTCATATCATATTGGGGGGCCTGCGCCCAGTCCTGGCACCCATGTACTTCAGAATGATGGTGAGTGAACCGCACATTGCAAGTCGTTATACTGAATCCTTTTTAATGTGTATTTTATAATATGGAATAGTATAGCTTGTACCCAACCTATATTAGTGTATAAAATGCAGATAGAACCGGTAATGATAGTTGAAAGTGTCAAATATTTGCATTTTTTTCATAGGTTGCACACAACACCACATACAGGACGTTGGTGGTACTGCAGCCTCATTAAAATGCAGAAAAATGCATTTTTGTAAAGAATAATAAGAATGCAATTGAATCCATATAGAGTGAGATATGGTTATTTCTTGTTGTACTGCATTGAAATCTTATGACTTCTTAAGTATTGGTGCAGTGCAACTAACAAGCTGTAAGCTGTGGTTGTCAGCATCTCATTACTATGTGGAAGACATAATCATAGATACAGTATTGGTGGCATCTCCTCCCCCCCTGTATGTCTGTTCCAGCTCTAGCTCAGCTAATGCATAGATACATTGCATACAAAATAGGTCGGACTCATCCATACTGGAGATACTTCCTTTTGCAATAAGTGAATGAATCCGCCTGACATCGGGATTCAGTGACTAGACAACCCAATAACTCAATTGGTGTCAAATGGTTGGCCTTGGGGAGTCATTGGATGGGTATACTTACATTACACATCTAATTCTGTTGTATGCATTTTTATTATTATTATTTGGGATTGCTCCTACCTTACATAATACAGCCGTATCAGATGTCGCCCCCAATGTCAGTAAAATTACTAGTAACAGTGACCGGATCTACAGTCAGGGTTTGTCCTAAAGGCGTCCTAACCTCAAATATTCACTTATAGGAAATGGATACACAAGGAAAAGTTGTTTGCTGACATTTCCGGACACGGTCGCATTCCAGATTGCATCATGCTATGCGGCCAATTATATTACAGCCACCCCCGGTACAGGATCATATCCCCAAGCTGTGTTATTCTGAAAATCCTAATAACAAATAATGACGGCCACCCACATGATAGTCTGTGTGGCCCACCTGCAGAATTTGGTCCCACCAGTCCAGTAAAGCAGGTTATAGATATTCTTCCTGTCCTGTCATCTATATGGGATCAGCCATTATATGCAATGATTTTGGATGAGAGGGGGACGGGGGACCTTTCCTCCTCCACCCCCCTTATGACACAACACCTGCAATGCCCACATGGGCCGACTACCTTCTGCGCATTCCAATGTAAATAATAGCGACCATCTGCAGAGGAAACATTTCCAGCAAATCCGTTACATTTTCCAAGAGCTGAGACCCCAGATTTCCTTGGGCTGGAAAAGATTGTTTTATTAGGAGATTATCGACAGGACACGAACTTGCCTGGGAATGCAAGATAAAAAGATGAAAAGAAAACATCATAATATGGTCAGAAATGCTCTTCAGATGTTTCTTAGTTGTATCCGCTTTTGGGAAAGCTGGGTGACATCCAGTGTGAGCATTCTGACCACTACTGCCTGGGTCCTTATACTGTCTAGTGATGTATCAGAGCAAAATAAGACACATGTAGTGTTCAGGGGCCTGAGAAAGCTGGATAATAACCCCTGTGGGAGCTATAATGGCGGCCATATCGGTTGTCACCCAGCAGGCTTAGGAATAGATATAAATGGTTAAATATAATTAGAAGAACGGGGGCCCCATAGCAAAGTTTGAAATGGGCCTCCTATTATAACAAGGGTTTATTTCCCCTTTCTTTTCAAGAGCCTTCGTTTTATGAGAACACTGCTGAGAATACACTTCCCTTGGGAGATTAGTACTTTACAACTTCCTACAAGTCTCAGAAGTAAAGGCCCTTATACACGGGTCGATGAGTGTTCCTAGAGATGAGCCAGCGGATGAGCAGATGCTTGTCAGCTGATTGGATCTTTTGTGCGGCCATTTAAATCATTGTTATTGACCATACATCACCCCGTGTAAACGTGACGTGTGGATGACAGTGATTAATTTAAGCTGTAATGCAAGCTGTAACACCTCCTTGTTCCTTGTTCCCCCTCCCTGCTTGGGACTGTGGAAGCACATACATATATGTGAAAGGTACTATGTGTCTCCTTGTCATAACACATGACATAACACAAGACAGGTAGGACCTTTTTCTGCTCTGCGGATAACCCCTTTAAAGTGTGTGCCTGGCATGTATCAACAAAAAGTCACATACGTGGAGCCTCAGGAGTCTTTGGACTTATCAAGAAGGGGGCACCTCTTGGTAAATCCAGTGTGACAGCACATGGGCAGGGATATATTTAAGACTAGCCTATGAAATTACAGTCTTAGGCCATATTCACGTGTCCTACTTTCTAAAATTAGGACCCATGCATTTCAATGGCTATGTTCACACAGCCGTACATGCTTATGGGGCCGTGAACTATACTGAAAAAAAAAGATAAGTCCAAGTGTGGACCCACAATTGCGGCACGGATCACTGTCTTCAAAGCAGTGCTCTGTGAATTGTGGAGCACTATGGAAGCACTGCAGACATGTGAATAAGGCTTTAGGGCTGTTTTACACAACCAGACCAGCTGAGTAAAACAGTGCTGATCTTGTTAATCGGTGCTTGCTTACTGAGCCTATTACATGGCTTGATAATTATGGTCTCTTATATTGGTCATACTGGATATTATCAAACTACCTATGTAGCTTTTTTTTTTGTATTCTTGGCCCAGACCCTGACACAGTAATGGGCCAAAATGCCCAGCAGAAGACAGACCCATTTGGAGCTGACTATCAACTCCGGTCTATTTCTTATTGGATGATTTATCAATAACCTTTTAGATCTTATTGATGATACATCTTGTGATGGGGATGTATGATCAATCCTGTGATGGGATGTTTACATGTTCTGTAGAGCTGGAGCTTGGGCCCAAATAATCATACCCTAAGGTGCACCGAAGGAATTACATTGCATCACTGGAGGTCTTTAGCATGACCGACACCTATATATCCCAATCCCTCCATATATAGCTGGAAGTTGGGTCCAAATTATCATACCTTCAGGTGGACCAAATTACATTGCAACACTGGGGTCTCTAAGTAACCAACACCAACTTTTCATCCCCTTATCCCCTCTGATGCAACTAGATGTGAAGAGCAAAAGTTGTTCCATAGTTGTCTCCATTTAGTCTGAATATAGTGCATCTCTCTTGCATCACGATAACCTGGTGTCTCCTTCACAGTAGGGGTCACTTGGCGTTGCGTTTTTAGTTCTTGGGTGGCATCCATACCCACGTCATCTCTATGTGTTCATTATTAATACTTGCACTGTATTGAACTACTGGGATTTCCACCATTAATTAAATGTAAAGAATTATCCAACAACCGATCAATACTGAGCAGTATACCGCCATTTCATTACATCTCATCATCATTTCAGGCCACATCTGTCTGGTTGCTTTTATGTGATTGCCTTCTTCCATGCACCCTTGGGCATTCATCCTGCCCTCGCATCCATCTGTATGTTTGCGGCTAGTAATATCCGTGCAATCTATGCATTTTCCCGGTGAGTTGCAGCCACTGCTGGAAATTTTGGAGTATACGTACGTGACCACTCATCTGTGTCAGAGAGAAGGTCTTCATTGAGAGCTGCATTGTTCAGGCCGGGCTGTGTTTATATAGCGTGGGCTGGAAACATCTGGACAAGGAGTCAGCAAACCCGCTGGAGTAAGGATTTCTGGTCTCTTGTGGTCTATGCTGAGCCCAGACACTGCAGGAAGATGTGGCAACTCTCCACCGGGCCGGCCTGTGGGTGAGACGTCTCTTTCAGTAACTTGTAGGATGAAGATTTGAAAACCAAGGCCATTCCTGTACACGTCTTAGGTTGATATTAAATACAGACATTTAAAGATTTCTGGGTCCTGCTTCTTTAGTCCACAGTGATCAGCTGCCATCGCCTGGGTAAGCCATGTGTGGCCAGATGAATGGACAACTATGTAATATTTATTCTGGCCAGAGCAGGCGCTCCACTAATGACGATGACTCTGCTAGCAAGGAGCTCATCTCAATAATGTGCAGTGCCCTAATACAATGGTGGCCACCCCTTGAGAGCCTATAGGATGTCAACATACCACACTCCTTGAGTGGCATATCAGTTTGCATTGGCATGGATGCCACCTATCACACTAACGCATCAATCTCAAAGTGCAGGACATGTTATGCCCCACCGATCCCTTTCTAAAACATCCAGGCTTTGCGTAAACCAAACCTCCTTCTGTCTCTGTTTCAGGAAAAGTACTGCCTTCATTTGCCAAATATAAAGCTATCTCTTCCAATACCCAAATGTGCATTTATTCTAGATTTGGAGGTAGCAGAAAAGCCGCTGCCAGACTCCTCTAGCAGGGCCTTAGGCTAGGTTCATATATGCATTGTTGGTTCACATCTCGTTGTGAGCTTCTATTGCAGATATAGAGCTGACAATGTATAGATCAAATGGAAGGATGTGACATGTTAATCCATAGGATCCCATTTTGAGGAAAAAAAACTAATATTGTGCCTTTATGTAAGAAAGCTTAGAGGGAAAAAAAAGTTATGTTGACTCAGGCTGGGTTCACACACAGTATATTTCAGGCAGTATTTGGTCCTCATGTCAGGTCCTCATAGCAACCAAAACCAGGAGTGGATTAAAAACACAGAAAGGCTCTGTTCACACAATGTTGAACTTGAGTGGATGGCCGCCATATAACGGTAAATAACTGCCATTATTTCAATACAACGGCCGTTGTTTTAAGATAACAGCAAATATTTGCCATTAAATGACGGCCATCCATTCAATTACAACATTGTGTGGACAGAGCCTTTCTGTGCTTTCAATCCACTCCTGGTTTTGGTTGCTATGAGGACCTGACATGAGGACCAAATACTGCCTGAAATATACTGTGTGTGAACTCAGCCTCAAAGTGGACCAGCCAAAAAAATGCCTTTTGGCTTACATACATAGGGGCTTGAGGACACATCAGAGGTACATCTTACACATATGTGCAAAACGAGATGTGGACAAAACCTAATTTATATAGCGTAGTAGCAGTGTATTCTATAGCCGTGTTCAGAACCGGCAGTCTGGGGCCAGTTTTTAAGTATGTTTTTGGATTGTGGGAGGAAACTGGAGGAAACCATCGCAAACACTGCAAAAATCATACAAACTCCCAGCAGTGCTAACCACAGAGAGCCCATACCGGCCACATCACAGCACGAGCGGTCACGCAGGGAGGGCGGCCACAGCCTGACCGGTCATCAGACGCAAATAATCCCGAACCATATCCTGCTGATCCAATAGAGGATGCAAGTGACAATCTATCCTTCTGATTTGGCCCCATCTCTGTCTGGTCTAATATAAATAAAGTTCTGTGGCTTTTTAGTATACTTTATATTTCACTGCAGATGTATTCTGCTCACAGAGGATCGTGCAGATGGGACACAATTGTACCAGATCTAAGGGTTTTTTTAAACAAATTATCTAGGCACCATATTACAGCTGGAGGTTGTACAGAGCTGTAATACAGTAGTGTGCATGACCCCTATCTCTATAGAGACCTGATTAAATAATGTGATTGACGCATTTCAGTCTCACACCTCCTCTGCTTGTCATGCAGTGTAGACGGTTTATTATGCAGTGTCAATGGCCGGGCGCTGTAGTGAACCTTCCATTCATTTGGATTCAGCTGATTAGAGGAGCACGTGCTGGCACAGCAGAGCCGGGCAGGCAGGCGGCTGTGTGTAGTGTGCCCGCTGACGCTAACATCTCTACGAGCTGCCCTGTAATTTTCGCCTGCTATTTCGGGAACCTATGCTTCCCCTCTGGGAGACGACTTGGCTTTTTTTTTTATTTGCTTTGATTTCAGATCCTCAGCAGCCAGAGCCAAAATAGCGGAGACACGATTATATCTAGAATCGCCAAGCTGTGTGACGGTAAATAGCAGCCATTTCATATCTGTTTGGTGCAAGGAAATTCTTACTGTCACCTGCTGAGGGATTCAGTCTTATCTGAGAAACACTGACAAGATGAAGCGAAAGCCTTTGTTTTAGAGAGAAATTCTACCTTAAATTGAATATCCTGCTGTACGACCTGCATAATGGATCCGAGCTGATACTGCGCTGTAAATGCTATTGCTGAGGGGTTATGGTATTGGTATAATGTCCTGTTAGAACTGAAACCATAGCACTAACAAGGGCATACAGAACCAAGGGCCATAACCTGGGGGCTACTGAGTCAGGGGGGATATGTACAAAATACATTGCCTTGGGCAGAGTGTTTAGATACAGCGATGGCGGCAGTGACTGCCACTGGCCCTGGGCGATGGAGAGACTGGTCGTGCCATAAAGGAGGCCTATGCAGCTGCTATGGGGCTCTGGTTGGTGGTGAGAACTTGTCCAGGAATCCCTTAGCCATTGGAACTGTAAAGCTTGCAAAGAAGATGGTGGGAAATTGACCCAAGGGTCAAGGGAATGGGTCTGTAGAAAAAACAAGTCCTTCTGCCCTAAGATCCATCATCATAATGGGGACCTATTGATCTTGGTCATGGGGCCCTCTCTTATTGGTTTTCCAATGGGTACCCACTTAAACGGGTTTGGGTCTCTCTTTGTGACTTTGGAGTCCACATTGCAACAAAGGGTGACTTATGACCCTCACATCTTTTCTAACAGCTATCTCTCCTAATCGCCCCCATACCAATGGACACTCAGCTTTCCTGAGCGTTGCATGCATTCCATCTAGAGAGAGGGAGGAAGGCCCAGGGAGAGGCTCTTATACACATTATATGGTTGACCAAGAAGAGGGTGACTTTGTATATGCCTAGCTTAAATGGGTACTCTTCCAGTACTCATCAGCTGCTGTATGTCCTGCAGGAAGTGGTGTTTTCTTTCCAGTCTGACACAGTGCTCTCTGCAGCCACCACTGTATGTGACATGGACTGTCCAGAGCAGTAGCAAATCCATATAGAAAACCTTTCCTGCTTGCCAGATTAGAAAGAATACACCACTTCATGGAGGACATACAGCAGCTGATAAGTACTATAAGACTGGAAATTTTTAGATAGAAGTAAATTACAAATCACTGGCACCTTCTAACACAAGTTTAGTTTCTGCTAGGGGAGGGGGCTTGAGCACCAGGATAGAAAAATAGGGACCTAAGTTCTGTTTTTGGAACAGATATGTGAGCTGCACATGTGCACTGCCTCGCCATTCACTGTCTATGAAGCTGCTGAGGATAGCCAAGATCTGTACTCCATAGACAATGAATAGAGTGACGGCACGCCTGTCCAAGGCTCTGTCCATGACTCGGGTCCCTGTTCTTAAAATCACAGAGATCTGACACTTATCCCCTATCCTTAATACCATATACCTAACGGGGAATAAATTGTGAAACTCAGATCAGGCATACAAGGTCCCTCATTAGATTTCTGGAAGATGTGCTGAAACCCAGCGAGCGCCTGCTCTATCATTTACTTACTACGGTTGCCATGGTAACTAAGGAGTGAGCTGCAGGATCTCTATCGATCCAAGGCCGTGATCCAAAATATTTGCATTTAGAATTTATTAGATGTCATGGGGAATGGGAATGCAGTCTCACTTAGACATGTCACAAGTGGGCACATACTGTGTATACAGCTTTCCATATAGACTACAGTATTGCAGCACTGAGACTCAATTCCTATCAATTATATTGCAGTATTATATGGGAACTATATGGCAGCATTGTGTGAGCTTACAGGAGTGTGGTTTAGATACTGTACAGTCTTGGTAGGTTGCGTATGGCGGTATTATTAAAAATACTATGTGTGGCTTGGTGTGGGAAATGTGGGCAAGTTATTTAGTTACTTTATAATGGTATTATTTGGATGCTTTATATGAGTTTTGTGTGAACTACATACTGCAGTGTTATATGGGCACTATATGGTAGTAGTATATGATATCTAAATGGAGACATTAATTGGAAATTACTTTATAGTAGTGTTTCATAAACACTCGTGCCATTTTCTATACGGCTGAAACAAATCTTTAGGGACTCTCCTGTTTACAATGATGTAGGGTAGAGATGAGTGAACCTCAAACACGCTTGGGTTACTCTGAACCCCAACATGCGCCATTTGATTACTGGTGGCTGAAGAAGTTGGATGCAGCCCTAAGGTTACCTGGAAAACATGGCTACAGTCATAGGCCATAGTCATATCCATGTTTTGCAGGACTTCCTAGGGCTGCATCCAACTTCTTTAGCCACCATTAATCAAATGTTGCACGCTCAGGTTCGGGAGAGTCACAAGGTTGACTCATCTCTAATGTAGACCCTCCAGCTCCAACTACAACTCCCATCATGCCTGGACAGCCGAAGCTGATATTGTAGTTTTGATATTGTAGATATTGTAGTTTTGCAACAGCTGGAGAGCTGCAGGTTTGACACCATTGGTATAATGGGCAATGGAAAACATTACAAGAAGCAGGGAGGGAGTCCAGACCATAACCGTGTATAACATTATACTGTGCTGGTATTTAGTGTAGACTTTTTTGATAATTTAGTGGAACATTTATGATGATTATTATTATTAGACTCCGACACAGATCTGCTACTAACGTCACTTTCCCACAGTTTAACAAAAGCGTAAAATCTCTGTGTGTATCCGCTGATCAGATAAGCTGTGTGTCTGCTGTGCTTGTACAGCCATGTATGGCGGTATATAAATCCTGCCAGATAGTTTACCGTTTGTTTTATCTCCAGATAAAAGACAATGCAGCAGTTGCCTCTGTCAGATTAAAAGAAGGCCGGGCTCAGCAGAGCAGATGCACTCTTCTGTTCTCAAGAATACAGCAGAAACCTCTGCAAAGATGGGATGTGATGAGACAGGCTCAGCTCACAATGGCGGCTTTTATATCTAGAAATAGCAATGAAGTCTGCACAATTATGCCTTGGTGCAGGTAAGGGAAGATGTACTGTACTACCACTTCAGGGGCCTCAGATAGCCGTGCCAGCCATATTGCTTGTCTCTGAAACTGCAATGACTAATGGGGCAGTAGAATAAATATATGTAAAGGGGTCCATTTTATCATAGTAAAACAAAACATCACCGTTTGCAATCTAAGTGCATTACTCACACCTAGATG
Source organism: Dendropsophus ebraccatus (assembly GCF_027789765.1). Classification (NCBI taxonomy): domain Eukaryota; kingdom Metazoa; phylum Chordata; class Amphibia; order Anura; family Hylidae; genus Dendropsophus; species Dendropsophus ebraccatus. The sequence goes on from NC_091463.1 coordinate 23,011,970, forward strand.
AGCCCCATAACTGCATCATTCATAAGGGTGCTCCAATAAGTGTTTTAGCCATAGATGAGCTCCATAACTGCTTCATCCATAAGGGTGTCCCAATAATTGCTTTAGCTATAGATCGGTCCCCATTAAACGTTCTCATCCATAGGGGGGCCACCATAACTGTGTCATTTATAGGGGTGTCCTAAAACTGCCTCATCCACATGGGTTCCCCCATAACTGTCTCATTTAGTCTTACGCATAGACAACACTAGCGCCCCACCCCCCAAAAAAAATCTAAGCCACAGATGAGTCCCATAGCTAATTTATTTATAAGTGTTATAAACTTTAGGTGAGCACCATGATCCCTGAAGTACGTTATTCATGAGTATGCCTTCATAAGAACTTCAGCCATAGATAAGCGATCCCTTACTTGTAACCCCTAAGTGTTTCAGCCTCCGATAACCCCAACAACTGCCTTAAGCCCCTATTACATGGGTTGATCAGCAGGAGCAAGCGAGCACTGACCTGTAAGATCAAAGCTTGCATGCTTCTTGTTCCCTGCTTGCTGCCGATGCTATTACATGGGCCAACAGCAAGTGGAGGGCCCCGGGAAGCTGTGGGAGGGGCTCCCCGGTTGATCCTTAGATTGTCTGGGAAGCCCATAGGAGATAGTGGCAGTCTGCTGCCACTGCTCCTATTGCATGGAGCTATGGCCAGCAGACCGTTGTTATCGTAGAAAACATTTTCAACATGTTGAAAGACAAGGATCAGCCGACATTGTGCTAGCTATTATGCCAAGTGATTATTGGTAGTAACGGCCGATAGTAATGGCCGATAATCTCTTGGTGTGATAGGGCCTTTACCCATAGGTATATCCCATAAGTGCTTCATCCAACACCTCCATAAGTCTGTCAGCCACAAATGAACCCTTTGTAACTGCCTCATTCAAAAGTGTGACCCCCAAATTTGCCCTATTTGCCCTATTCTACATCTGCCCTATTTGCAAATGTAGCTGTCAGGTGCCCCCATTAGTGCCTGATGCAGAATACTTGACCTACAGACATTGTACCCTGAGTAGCACACTTGGAGGGTCTGTGATAAGTAATGGATTAAAGCCATCTGACCCTAAATAGCTTAACTGTGTTTCAGGTTAAAGGGTTGTGTAGTTTTCCCATGATCTCTACCAAAGACCCTCATCCAACTTTCCACATCACTGACATTGTCCTAGTGACCCTGCAGCATAGAGATAACATGTAGCAGCATGTGTCATGGTGCACTGACCCCAAAAGCCAGTCAGAGAGTCTGTGACTGCAGGAAAGTACATGTCCACAATGAGCTGTGCAACTCCATAGATTCTCCTCCAAGTAGGAAGAAAAGCCTTATCCCCTTCTCTTTCACCAAAAGGCTTGCAAGACTGGAGGCCAGGATCTTGTTGCTGCAAGGTTTATATTGCAAATCTGTTTTCATCAAGCTACTATTGGGACCCTTCACCATGTCTGAGCAAAGAAATCAGCAAGATTTTAGGGAATTAGGATCTCAATTGGGCATTTAGACTTTAGCTCCATTAAAATCAATAAGAATGCTATAGAATCAGAATGCATTGGTATGCTGGCTCCTTAATAATTCCTTGATTATTTAATAGGCCCAGCTATCCAAAATTACACAAATCGGAGTTTCATTGGCCCAACCATGCCTCGAGTGTTAAGAGCTTTTAGACATATATACATATATATATCAGTAGGGGCTCACGTCTACATGCTCCCACCATAGTAATTCCCTAGCTGCTAGAGTCTACCATATCTGTAAAGACTTATTAGTAGACTTTATAGTGAAGGCACCTATCTGGACTTTCATCCTAGGAAAATAGAGGGCAGACTGACTTGAGGGCATAAAAAGCCCCCTTTTTTTAAAGGTTGGTCTATGTTTTATCCCTTTTAGAACCCATTGATTTCCTGAATAAAACTGATATTGAGAGAATACTGACTGAATTACTTAAAGGAGACCTTTCACCCTGGCACCCGGGGCAGGATGCTTGCAGGATGGGGTAAGTATCTGGGGGGGGGGGGGGGGGGGGTGTCGCGCGGGCTCTGCCCCGGGTGTTTGGGTGAGAGGTCTCCTTTAAAGGGGTTATCCAGCACTACAAAAACATGGCCACATTCTTTCACACCACCACAACACCACTCTTGTCTTCAGTTCAGGTCAGTTTGCAATTAAGCTCCTTTCACTTCAGTGGAACTGAGTTGTCTCTGGAAAAAGTGGCCATGTTTTTGTAGTGCTGGATAACCCCTTTTATGGTTACTGGTTAAGATGAGCGCAACTCGAGCATGCTTAAATTGAGTTTTACAGCATTTGAATTTGGTGTCAGAAGTTAGAAAACATGAACCTATGGCCTATGGCTGTATCCATTTATCCCTTACTCCCTAGGGCTGCATCTAACTTCTTCAGCCACCAGTATGCAAATACTGAACGATCGACGAGTTCTGCTCATCTCTATTTACTGGTTACAACCATCTGCTTTCAAACGTTCAGTAATTTTCCTGGTCCGGGGTTGTGGTCTGATAGCTACCTCCGTGATCCGTGCAAAAGTCAGTTTTTCATCTCTGTCCGTTTCTTCACGGATCTGTTTTAAAGCATTTTAAATACATTGATTGATGTCACATCCGGATCTCATTGATTTCTATGGGGAATCCGTTCCGTGCTTCCGTTCCGAGTTATGTCCTATTTTTAAATGGAACGAATCACGGATCCATGAAATCACGGAACGTCTGAATAGCCCAATAGAAAGCAATGGGCTGTAAAACGGAACGTGTGAATGCAGCCTTGTAGGGCATAGTCTAATTGGGTCATTTTGCAGTTGACATCAGTGAGACATTGCTCTCATGTTCACAATTGGGAACCTCTTCGTGTTAATTCAGCATACCTTATATAAGGCTGATTTAATCAGTCAACATCCTTCCTTCTTGAATATAGCTACAGAAGTAAAACAAGGTCAGAAAACCCATCACCCACTATGATCTCTGTTGCTTTCCAGGAGGCCAGGAGATACAAGAAAGGCTTGGTAGGCCGCCAGTTGGACTACCCTTGAAGTAAAGGAATCTTTACAGTGTATTCTGCCCATTTTTACTATTTCATATCTATTCTTAGTACAGAGTTTATCACAAGACTATAAAATTCTCAGCTACATCTGCCTGGAGTTTGTTCCAACCTTTTCTACGATTTAGTAATGTTTTCTATGATAACCTTAGTTACCCCCTTGAGAATAACTTCAGCTCTAATGTACAGTATGTATTGCAACAACTTCTCGAAATAGTGTGTCTGTTTTTGTAAAGCTTAAAATGATATCTTCTATGTCAGCTGTGCAACTTCCCATTGTACATCGTGCAATCACAGGGCCTGGGGGTAGATTATAGTAATGGAGACGGAATAGTCTTTCCATGGTTGGAACATATCCTATCCCTTTTTGAGGTCCATCCACATGAATCAGCAAGCCATGGTGGTCTGTCTTAAACCATCAGTTTCTAGCGACGGCAGCCTCTGCGGTGTACTGTGACTAGTGGTCCAACCTTACAGAAATGTTTTCCTGCCAGCTTTGCACTACTTCCAATGGCATAACCTTTGAGAGGAAACACTACTAAAAGATCTGGTCACCTTGGAAGATAGGAAATTCAAGGTGGTGGGCCCCTACATACATAAATAATGTTCTTGTTTACAGGGCACAGCTCTGTTCATATCGGTTGTGGCTTCAATTTGCAACCTAAAGGTATGTTCACACTGAGTAAATGAGGCAGAATTCCATGGCGGAGCATTCCGATGCGGAATCCCGCCTTCCTCAGTGTGCCATAGCTTCTCTATGAAAGGGCTTGCACGCCTCCACTCCCGCCGCTCTCTGTGCAAGAACTGACATGTCAAGGCGAGAGTCGAAACTCACTACCGCGGAATTCCACCTTATTTACTGTGAACATGCCCTAAGAGTCCTTCAGGATGGGCAGACCCCTGCCTGATGTGCTGATCTAGCAGATCGGTGCTCATTTATCTAGTGATTGTGAGGCTAGGGCTGCATGAACAATTGCCAGATGATTCATATGGCCCTTCATTTACGTAATTGTTGGTCACACATTACCTGTTTACACAGTGATATGTGTGGATGACCAACCCAATGATCCCAGTGATGAGCTGACATATGAGCAGTTGCTCTTTCATGAGCCGATTGCTCAGACAATAATTACCCTGCGTTAAAGGCCCCTAAAGAGTATAACACGTTGCTGACTGGGAGTCTGACCACCCGAACCCCCACCGATCCCAAGAATGGTGAGGCCATTTCCTCACAATTAATAGAGCGCTTCATTCTCTGTAGGGCCGAACACTTCTGAGTTCAGCTACCACTCCAGATGAACTGCAGTGTAACCAAAAAAGATTGAAGAACTGTGCCAAGGTTATGGGATGGGCATGATGGGGAAAAGAAATACAGGGTCCTTCTGTCCTGAGTGGTAAAGCTCAGCATCATTATAGATGTGCATAGTCTTTGTAATAAGGCTGTCTGTCTTCTATGTACAGAACTGACATAGAGAGATAGAAATTCAAGATTGGGCCTACAAAGGGGAAGCCTGTTTGCTTGACTATCACACACTATTATACATCTGTCAGTAATCACATACCTTAAGCATGTGTATACAGTGTGTTTGCGTGACTGCTACATAAAGCCATTGCATAGCCTGATGGTCACCAAGTCATGAGAATAGTTAAAACTCAAGCTTCTTGGTTGGCTGTCTCCCAGCATGCCCAGACAGGTATATGATCTGAGCATGATTATGAGACTTTGTGCCCATAATAAGCAGTCAGGGTCTAGCTATTATAAAATTGCTTGATAAATATCTCCCTATGTTTTTAAGACAATGACTGCTCTATGTCTATAACACAGTGCTCTCTACTGCCACCTCTGTTCATGACTGGAACTGTCCAGCCCAGTAGCAAAACCCCATAGAAAACCTCTCCTGCTCTGTACAGTTTCTGTAACAGACACAGGTGGCAGCAGAGAGCGCTGTGTCAGACTGGTGGAAAGAATACAACACTTCCGGCAGGGCATACAGCAGCTGATAAGTACAGGAAGGCTTGAGATAAAAGTCATTTACAGATCTGTATGTTTCTGGCATCAGTTTATTTAAAAACAAGGGGTGAATTTTATTAAAGGGTGTAAAATATACACTGGTGAAAACTGCCCACAGCAACCAATCACAGCTGAGCTTTCAGCTCTGGTTAAATGAAAGCTGAGCTGTGATTGGTTGCTGTGTACAGTTTACACAGTGTATATTTTATACCCTTTGAAAAATTAGGGCCACTGTTTTTTCTCCTGAGTACCCCTTTAATTTACCTAAATGCAATTATTTTTCTCTATACTTCTTAGTTCTAGGACCCAGGATCAAAGCCGCTAATGTTTTTTTCTAAGTAAGGTTTCTAATTACCATTATTATATAATTAATCTCCTATTAGCCTTTAGAAGGCCGGTTGCTACCATGGAGATTGTGTCATGGATAACACTAAGCTTCAGTAAATCTGTGTCTTTATATGCAGCATGCAGCTTCCCATATAACAGATGCGACAACTTCTAAAAACTCTGCACACAAATGCACCCTGATGGGGCCTGTGAATGTGAAGGTGTGTTCCTGCCCGTAACCCCAGGCCTGCTGCAGAACTGCTTCCCTCAGCTTTTTAACACAGGAATCTAAATGTGCTCACAAGTAGCTCTTCTTTCCTTTGCGGCTGCTCCAGTAATACTTTCCATATGTCACATCGAGAAATAAAAAGTTATTGGATAGAGCAATGCAGAGCTGGCAGCAAAGGTCGCTTTCCCTGTCCTGGTTCTGAGGCCACAGATACCTATAGGAGTGTGTAATGGCATTTGCAGACACATTAAGTATAGAGGCACCGCATATTTATGTCTTACAGACTCCTATTAAAATCTTTATACTTATTACCGAGTTTTATTACTACCTTCATGACCATTGACAAATAAATGATGGCTGCACTTAGAATTACACAACAATTTATCGGTAAATAGGTACTTCGTCCAAATATTTTGCTGGATGAAAAACAATAAAGCCATCATTACAGATCATCAAGGTTTATCAGACTCTAGAATAGAATGGCTGCCTAGGCAAATAAAGATGGGTGACTGGACATTGTCAAAAAGAAGAGAGGCCATTGTGGTCCCCACAAGCTTGTGCTGATCCACAAGAATGGCTCTATAGGTCAATCTGATACCCCCATCTAAAGGACCGGCCATATAATGTTTCATATCTTGTAAATGGAACTGTAGAATATAACACTGTTGCCCATTCATGTTCATCGATTGGTGGAGGTCTCTGCACCAGGCCCCCCCACTGATAAAAACATCTGACTTGATCTTTGCTATGATATGTGAGATTTTGTTTTTGTATATATTGATATGTATCCTTTAACATTGAATTACAATATTTACACAATTTCCTGTGAGGTCTTGACTAGCAGCCGTAAGGGGGTCACAATTGTTTTTTTTTTCAGAAACTGGTGCTGGAAATGCCTTCTTAGCCAATCACTGGCTGTAACGGTGGCCCACCTCAGCCAGTTATTTGTTAAAGCGACCATTTGTACCTATAGATAGCTGATTTTAATCCTGTCCTGGGTTCGGTTTGGCAGATGATGCAGTTATTGTCCTAAAAAATTACTTTTAAACTTGCAGCCCTGTGTCAAATTGGTGTGGCCTAGGATTGCGATGCCCATTTGTCCCTCTTCCACGCCCTCTTCATCATAAGGAATGCCCCTAGAAAAATTTCTCCTATTCATCACCTGTCTGAACACTGCGTATGTGCTGGATCATTAAGGCACCTGTGCAGTGTTCAGACAGGTGATGAATAGGAGAAATCGTGATAAGGAGGGTGGGGAGGAGGGATGGAGGGGGCGGTGGATACTCTAGGCCACTCCAATTTGACATAGGGCTTCAGGTTTAAAAGTAGTTTTTTACGACAATAACTGCATCACCTGCCGAACAGCCCATACTTTAAAAAAAAAAAAAATTGTATGGTGCCAGACAATGACTGGATAGAATTTTACTTGGCAGTAGAAGAAACTGGGCACTATCATTGATTTTTTTCCCACTTTTTTGCCTGCCATTGATTACTTCTGACTGCTTTATCCAATGTAGAGAATTATATATTACTGCATTGCTAAATAAAGACCCTTTAGAGATGCCCCCTGCTTCTTCACCTTAGGGCGTCCCAGGTCTTTATTACAGCATTTTATCAGGGCCTATTTATATAGGGTTATTGCTATGCCCGTCTACGAGCTCTTCTCATGACTGCTACGATTAGAAGGTATCCTAGCAACAGCAGAGATAAGGCAGCGCACTAAGCAGATAGTAGCGTGCAGCCAAGCACATAGGCAACCGTTGACCTGCGGCATTATCTCAGACGCCAAGGTCGCCATTAGTTTTCTTTCTGCAAGGTAACCTCTACAGGCAGGATTTGATAATGTAAGCAATTTTTTTCAGGTCACTAAAATGTTGACTTATGGAAAGCATGAAATGCTACAGTCAGTACTGCGCATTCATCTGGGATGTCAGATCAGATTTACGACACATACACTATTGTAGTCAAAGGCGGAATATGTAACAAGGACCAACCTACCATGCACCATTCATAATACTGGTGTCAACTAATATGGTACAAGGCTTTTGGGCCTCCCAAGCACCAGGGCTGGGTGATGCTACCTCTGCACCTCCACCCCCCCACCCCCATTATACCATATGCAAGAATGCCATCAGCGACAGATTGTGAATTGTTTTGATCTCCCTTGTACACTGTTAGCAGTGATATGCACTGTTTGTTCCGTGTGGTGATGAGTTGGGTGAGACTGCTGAGGAGAAGGTGTCCTAGTACCTGGAAAACAAAGGAGCAAACATTGGTTAGCGGACTGATCATCTTATGTCAGAGGCACATCTCCTGGTGAATTAAGGGGTCGCACAGACAAACCATCAATAATAGGGCCATGTAATAGTCTCTATAAATGAACACCAATCTGCTAAATCAGTGGCAAATAATACTTGGTCTTAACTTAAGGTCTTATTATGCGGAATAATCGGCGGTGTTCGGCCGATAATCGTCCAGTGGAATAGAAGGCAACGATCAGCCTACATGAACGATGTTGGCTGATCGTTGCAGTCGTTTGTCTTTCAACATGTTGAACGACATACCACTCATATAGCAACGATCTGCTGCCGTCGCACCATGGAATAGGAGCAGCGGCAGCAGACTGCTGCTATATGCCATGGGCTGCCCGGACGATCTTGTGATCACCCGGGCAACCCCCCTGCGCCAAACCCCACCCACCGGTCTCACCTGCTCGCTGCCGCCGCTCGCTGTCAGCGCTCATTTGCTCCTCTAGTGGCCCTGTGGAATACAGCCTTTAGACAAGGCAATGTAAAGATGTGCCAGATATATTAAAAGCCTGAGTTACTGTGATAAAACTGGTACATTGGTAGACTGTCTAGTCTAACTCTACTCTGTCTTGAATTAGTCAATTTTAGTAAATCAGGGATATTTAAAGGGAATCTGTCAGCTGTAATTCAGGTTCCAAACGGCTGACATTGTTAGATAGCTGTTAGGACAAGGAAACACATGGTACCTTTCATATATCTGTCTGTGCTTCCAAAATGTAGAAAAACGCTTTTATTTTCCAATGCAAAGTGTCAGATAGGTGTTCCTAAGCTCCTGGTGTGCTGTAAGCTATGCTGCTTCCTTGCTAACCCTACTCGATTGACAATCGACTGTAAGCTGAGCCCCAAACAGGATCGGATATGGGAGGAGGAGTGAGGAGGCATCATAGCTTACAGCACACGAGGAGCTTGGAAACGCCTCTTTAAGACTTTCCATTGGAGAGTAAAAGCGTTTTTCTACATTCTGGAAGCATAAACAGATATATAAAGGTGCAATGTGTCTCCTTGTCCTAACAGCTATCCAACAGTATCAGAATGAATTGGAGCTAACACATATATATCGTTCACAAGATTGTGGGGATTGTGACCCCAGGACAGATCTTGGCTTAAAAGCAGCTATCTGAAGGTACAAGTGGTTTGGGGGGCTCAGGTTGTGGGTACAGAGTCGCTGTAAAATGGCCATATCCCTTGAGTTGATAGTAGCATATGGAGCCAGCTGTATTCTCCAGCTGCTATTACTGGGGTCAAAGACACTAGGGACTAAATCTAAAAACTTGGATCATTGGCAGCAAATAAAAGATAATCTAGATGAAAATGACTGTAATGTCGATGTGTTGTTGATTTTACTGAGGAACATCTACATACTTCACTAGATCAGCTCAGAATTAGGGTCATAACCAAATGGTGTGGTAGTTGGGTAATGGAACATTTTTGGAAATAAAAAGGCAGACAGAGAGCAGTGGGAAATATAGATTATCCATTGCTCAGATCCCCCAAATGATCAGAACTAGGTCACTTTTTTGGACCTGGTGAAGACAACTATTCCCCATAGGCCATTTTTGGGAACATGCATGGCGTAGAGCAGGGATGGGGAACCTGTGGCCCTCCAGCTGTTGCAAAACTACATTTCCCAGTATAATTGAGCAGACAAGGCTTTGGGTTACACTGTACATCCTCACACCAAAAATCTTTGGTTAAAAAAAAGTAAGAATCATTAACATAAAGCAAAAGTCTAATGTGAAACTTCTGAGCCTGTATGCAAACCCTGGTCTCTTATGTGACAGAGAGTCCTTTGAGTCCTATCAAGCTCCAGGACAAAGGTGTTTTTCCTACTTTTGCATCTCCTTTATTCACATCCCAGTCTTGAAGGGTATTCCTGTATTCCACTCAAACATAACTTTTTATATGTTGCTGCCCATGGTGAGACTAACAATTTATTCCATACTTGTTATTATCTATTGAGTCTCCTTCCCCAAGTTCTCAGCTGATGCTTTCTGCTGAAAACACAAAAATCTGTGTGTGAGCTTTTCTCTCTCCCCTTCTTTCCCCCTACCCTTCTGAGACAGATGATGTAAAAAAAAGTCCCTGGCAGGCTTTATCTGCAGCATTGTAGCTTCTTTGTAATGCTGGGAGGATTAATCACAGTGAGTTCATTAGCAACTTGAACTCAGAACCTTAACCCTCCTGGCATTACAAAGAAGCTACAATGCTGCAGATAAAGCCTGACAGGGACTTTTTTACATCATCTGTCTCAGAAGGGAGGAAAGTGGAGATGAAGAGAAAAGCTCACACACAGTTTTTTGTGATTTCAGCAGAAACCAGAAGTTCAGAACTGGGGGAAGAGACTAAATAGATTATAATAAGTATGAATTGCTAGTCTTACCATGGGCAGCTACATATCAAAATTTATGTTTGAATGTAATATCCCTTTTAAAATATACTATGGAAAGGCGATAGCAAGCTGATTGGTGGGGGTCCCTGCAGTCAAATAACAAGAATGTGCACCCCGTAATGAATGGAGATAGTGGAGTGTATGGAGCGCACCACGTGTGAGGCCACTGCCCTGTTCATTCTCTATGGGGCCACCAAACATTTCTGAATCTAGTGCTTAGACAAGGCATCTTTAATGGGCTCCATTCCATTTGCAGAATCAGTGGAGGTCGCGGATTGGATGCCTGCCAACCAGCTTGTTTTTACCTATCCTTTAAATAAAAAATAAAAATACCCCTTTAAAGGGAACCGGTCAGATTAAAAATGTAGTCTGATCTTCATGGAGCATGTTATAGCTGGCAAATCTATATATCATTTTGTGGGATCTAAATGTGATCTAAATCTATACTTATTCTCAGCTCAGGAGTCCAGTGGGTGGTTCTACTGTGATTGACAGCCCTTTTAGGATTAGAGTACTAAAAATAGCTTCCAGTCACCGCCCACTGGACTCCTAAGCCTGGAATGAGAAGACATTTCCATCAATGAAATATTCGATGTGCTGAATCCTTTAGTGCACAGCTATATATCAATCTACAGTTCTGCTCTACACCAGTTATAACACTATTTGCAGATCCGGAGCGGACAGATTACCGTAGGATACAGCGCAAAATTGGGTGCCATGTTTCTAGGTGCATAAGCCACCTTCTTCAGGATAAGATAGCTTTATCTGCAATATAGCTGCAAAATGTGGTCCTGAGGGAACAAGGTCCTGATACAGACAGTCAGGATTGGAGCAGCGGCATAGGCACTGGAGTTAAATATAGTAACAGGCTGTAGAGGAGGTCCCTGTATAAGAATGTGAGGAGGGACCTGACAGGAAATGGGGTAGGGGGAGCAGACACATGGAGTGAAGTAACATACACAAAGGCTGCTCTCCTAGGTCTGCTCAGACTGCTTTTATTTTCCTTATGAGTAGACATTTTCAATTCTTCACCATGATGCACCAGTGTGACCTGTCTGCCCCTCTCGGAGTTGTTAGTAGAGGCCTTGCTGATGCTGAAGTCATCTGGCAGATTAATGTAGTCATCCAGGCAGAATTCACAGCTTTATCTATCGTGCTGACTATTTCCCATTTGTTTTCATTTATGTGCAGAGTGCGAAAAATGTTTTCTCTGCATATTTGCAGTGATAAATGTGAACGTCAGCTGCACTGTAGACCTAGATCCATGTAATATTCATGATGACTTCTACGGCTCTCCACCCAAATAATGCAAATTCCGTATGCTCGGGGAGTGAGCGTGTATTTTCTATGATAGGGATGAGTGGCTATAGGACACCACTGGCGCCAATTATCCTGAAGGGTAAATAAAAGGATCAGACTGGCTTAAATCCAAGCTGCCTAATACCCTCTGCCAGTCACCATAGATGTGGATCTGTAACGTTAAATCTGTCAAATCCTATTAATCCAATGGCCATATTTTGCCTTAACAGTAGCAAGAGAATTGTGTATACTGTTCGGGACCTTTTACATGCCCCGAGGACAAAAAAGAGCGCCAATCAGGTGGGCTGACATGCCTGACCTCAGGTCGTTTGTGGTACTACAACTGACCTGCAATATGAACAAACTTGCCAAACGTTTGGCTTCGGCCAAACCCAAACACTCAGTATTTTACTGCCGGCGGCTAGAGAAGCTGGATACAGCTGCATCCAGCTTCTCCAGCCACCGGAAATCAAATACCAGGCGTTCGGATTCGGCCAAACCCCAACGTTTGGCAAATTCGCTCATCACTAGGTGCAATGCAACTTCCACAGCGCTGTCATCTAGCTTTTATAGCGTTCCTACCAGGACATCTAACTAGTTATGGATTGATACCGGGGCACTGAACACCTTTATATCATGTCCAATTATATGGAAGCTTAATGGAGCTTGAAGAGTACATTCAGTTTTTTTCCCGCAGTTGATTTGTAGCGTAATTTTGGATGGTTGAAAGCAAGGTGATCTTTTCTCTTCATCAGACTTTATTATCTAGCAGGCTTCAGGACGGCTTCCTCAGTTGTTATAGAAGCAGATATTCGGCGGCAGCAATGGTAGAAAATATTTTGCATTGGCCTGGGCCTGTTTCTGCATAGAGAACAGCTGGGTAATGTGGGTCCATAAACATGGTGATCCAGAAACCCTGCTGATCCAGACAGTGGAAGTGGATCAAGAGTATCCAGAGTATGCACCATTATAAGCAAATCTAGCATCTTTAGGTCTGACCTCTGTGACCTCCACCAGTCATGTGAAGGAATGGGTCACAACATTGGTTTGGGCACTTCAGATTATTCACTTTCCATTTATTATCTAAAAATTCATATCCAAAAAGTAGACGATAGGTGGCGCTGTAGCTACAAAAATCACACTACAAATGTTAAATATGTCCCCCTTAAGCTTAACACTTTTCATTCCATATTCTCAGCTTTAAAGCAAAATCTTTTTCTTTCAAATGAAATCAAATTTGTAATTTACTTCTATTAAAAAATCTTGAGTCTATTAGCTGCTGTATGTCCTGCAGGAAGTGGTGTATTCTCTCCACTCAGACACGGTGCTCTCTGTTGCCTCCTCTGTCCATGTCAGGAACTGTCCAAAGCAGTACCAAATCCCCAATGAAAACCCCTCCTGCTCTCCAGACTGGAAAGAATACCACGTCATGCAGGACATACAGCAGCTGATAAGTACTGGAATACTTCAGATTTATTTAATAGAAGTAAATTACAAATCTCTGGGGCTTTCTGGCACCAGTTGATTTGAAAGAAAAAAAAAAAGGTGAACAACCCCTTTAATCACTACCGTCTTTCAGATCTGACAGTGATCCAGGTTTGTCATGCTAGACTTGGTCATTTAATAAATCACATTAGCAGAAGTCCCATGGGGTGAGATAAGGGGAGAAAGGAGACCAGGCTTTGCAGAAATAATAGCTGATCACTCATGTATCTGTAAAAGCCCCAGTTCATACAAATAAAATACCACTACTGCTACAGCGCCACCTATTGGCGATTTTTTAAACTAAATGCTTTTATTCAGGAAATGCCTGTTGTCCAATGTTCACTCCATTTGAAGAAAACAGGACGTCCTCCATAAGTTAGAGATGTTGAATTTTGCTATTTCTGTACATTAGATAAATGGTCGTCCACCAAAATAGATAGGTTTGAATAATATTAAGCGGATGTGTATGGTCTGCCTTATGGTGGGTGGAGATTCCTGATGTAGGTCCCTCACTATAGGTGATAATATAGGCTAGACTTGTGCTATTACTTTCCGGGATGAGCACCCCCAACCTTCTCAAAAGCTTAAAGGAGTACTCCAGCAAAAATCTTTTTCTTTCAAATTAACTGGTTTTAGAAAGTTATATAGACTTGTAATTTGCTTCTATTTAAAAATCTCCAGTCTTTGACTACTTATCAGCTGCTGTATGTCCTGCAGTAAGTGTTGTATTCTTTTCAGTATGACACACTGCTCTCTGCTGCCACCTCTGTCCAGAGTAGTAGCATATCTCCGTAGAAAATCTCTCCTTATGTGGACAGTTCCTGCCTCGGACAGAGATGGCACCAAAGAGCACTGTGTTAGACTGGAAAGAAAACAACATTTCCTGCAGGGCATACAGCAGCTGATAAGTACTGGAAGACTTGAGATTTTTTTTTTTTTTAAATAGAAGTAAATTACAAATCTATATAACTTTCTGAAACCAGTTGATTTGAAAGAGAACGAAGAGATTTTTGCTGGCGTACCCCTTTAACCGCCCTGCAAGCTGTCAGGATGGACAACCCCTGCCATCGCTTCTGTGCCTGGCGTCTTGCTTTCATCGTGTGTGCCTGTCATTTGAAAAAGCTGGCGTCCGAATTACAATGTTTTCTGACATTCTTCCCTATTCTTGTATAGGGTGTGCAGGTAGGTGTGGCGGCCGAGGCCACGGTGCTTGTTGTGGAACATCAGGGGTCCAATAAAAGTTTAAGAAAAATAAAGTGGAGTTTCCCTTCAGCTACAAAAATAAAGAATCCTCCTTTGTTGCTGACTTTGCGGTCGCACCAATCAATACCCTGTGCCGGCCACCATCTAGGCCTTGCTGATCAGCCCGATAAAGAACAATGCTTTGAAATGACAGGCCCGAGGGGGGAAAGGAACAAGGCTTTGTGTATTAGGGAAGGAAGTCTTGGGGGCAGTGGCAACACCTTTTCCCAGACTCTTATCGGCACAATCTGCAGGACTGTATTTGACCTCTTGTACATTCGCTGAGCAGATTAGCACTGGAGCTGCGAGTCCCATAACGGCGGCATTTACTTTCGTGGGCTGATTCAATTAAACGTAATGGCGTATTAAACATCTGATGGTTGTGTTGTTCTAACCGCAGGTCCGCAGAGGGAGCCGGTAGTGGAGACGCTGAAATAGGATACGAGTCTTGAGGATAATGTTGGGTGTTAGTGCATTTAGTCAGATACATTAACAAGTCCGCTCAATAAAGAGGCACGAGCTGGGAGAGGTGGAAGTGAGCGCTGCTGATTGTTGTGTTTATTGGATTAGGCCCAGTGGTGCGGGGGTAATAGGCTGGAGGAGGAAATTGCTTGCATTGCTTCCTCCAGTAGACAGCCATTCATGGATCATAGATTTGGGTTATAGAGATATAGGAAGATGATGGTGTTTGGTCATGGACAGGGACTTCTTAAAGGGGTTGTCCAGCACTTCAAAAACATGGCCACTTTCTTCCAGAGACAACATGATTCTTGTCTCCAGTTCAGTGCAGTTTGCTGCTGTATGTCCTGCAGGAAGTGATGTATTCCAGTCTGACACAGTGCTCTCTGTCCATGTCAAGAACTGTCCAAAGCAGTAGAGGTTTTCTACGGGGATTTGATACTACTCTGGACAGTTCCTGACACAGACAGAGGTGGTAGCAGAGAGCACTGTGTCAGATTGGAAAAAATACTTCCTGCAGGACATACAGCAGCTGATAAGTACCGGAAGACTTAAGATTAAATTATATATCTGAATACTTTTCTCACAGGAGCTGATTTGAAAGGAAAAAAATGGCTTAATCTCCCCTTTAAAGGGGGTTGTCCCATAAAATAAAGCTATGTCCTATCTTCAGGACTAACGGACTGCGTGGGCACAGAGAAGAGCAATGAACCTATTACAGTCACACCTCACGGTGCTAATCAACTAATAAATGAAAGGTAAATTTTATGACAGCACAAACCCACACATTGTATCTAATACCCCAAAAAGACAGCCTGTCCCTGTTCATATTAGATCAGACAGACTGAGACTCCAGCCAGGACTGTGACATATGGCCGTCTGAACACATTCATTGTGCCCGGACTATAGAGGAGCAGCTTGAGGTTCTGGATATTAACTTGATTTATATGGGTCTTGGAGATCATGTAGCACTCAACGGATGATAGAAATCCTATTTTCCTTCCTATTATACTCCATATTCTGCATTAGCAGCTTCGCTCATCTTAATCATGCCATTTTATGAATACAATACCAGTATGACAGTAAAGACTGACACCATGCTGACAGAGCAAGCATAAAAAGAGCAAATGCAGATTTATAGGCCATTCTGGGTCTTTATGAAGCTGAGTGTCATCCCTTATGGCCGCTGTCATTGTCTCTCACAAAGCTGCCTGTTAGCAGATGGCGGCCGTCACACCGTGACCATTATGTGACCGCCCTATACAGTGTGACTTGGTCACAGCAAACCTCTATCTGTTTCTAGTATTTACAATGTAAGGACACTGCTGTTCTCTGTTTACTGAGCTGCAAGGTTGGACTTTGGCATTTACTATCGATTGCAAGTGGCTGATAACAGAAAGCAGTAGCTGCTTGCAGTGTGTGGGAGCAGAGGAAGTGTCACTGCTGAAATGATTGAGGAGGGTGGAAAATAGTAGTAGTAGTAGTCGCTAAGATATCTGCTATCACCCAGTGGCCCACAATGCTGCAGGGCGTACAACTCAGAGTTCAAAGGTAAGATGCAGATGCCATTCAAAAGTAAAGACAAAGCCACATTACACCCATAACGTTCGGCTGTTAGCCCCGGAGCATCATGGGACTCCAGGCGGTGATAGTAACGAGATTTACATGAACAATAGGAAATCTATCCATGCTTCCCTGCAGCATTTACTGGTTAGTAGAAGGGATTTTTACTACACAGGGATAGAAGTTCTCTGGATTGGTAGAGGAAAAGCTAATGGAGCTAACATGTATTTTTAGAAAATTCTGATTCCGAAATGAGTATCCTGGTTCATGAATATAATACCAGGACTACAGTGAGGACTGACACTAGAGTAGAAGGACACGCTTGGACAGGACACCATGCAACTCTACCCCATACACATGCTGTATTGGGGGACTAGGAAACCTTTTCTAGAGGTCAGTGGAGGTGGAACACCCCTTTAAATGAATGAATTGAGATCCTTGTACACTGTGCATGAAAGGGACGACTATTACCGCATTGGTCAGGTGGTCGCTGGGTTTGTGCTCTAAAAATCATTGTTAGTGGATCCCTAAACGGGATGTGTGGCCAATGATGTAGCTAAGTGACCCAGCATCCACTGGTGCGGTCCTGCACTAAAAATAATTAAAGGTGTTATCCACCGCTACAAAAACATGGCCACTTTCCTCCCTCTCTTGTCACCAGATTGGGTGGGGTTTCAAACTCAGTTCCATTGAAGTGAATGGAGCTTAATTGCAAACCACACCTGAACTAGAGACAAGAGAGGGGGGAAAGAGGCCATTTTTTTGTAGCGCTGGATAACCCCTTTAAGCCTCTTGGCTTGGCACTCGTATTGGGCAGTAATGGGGTAATCTATGAGGACCCTTGTTTGTCCTAGTGGTGTACAGAAGCGTTTAAGCTGGCCATACATATCAGATGTATGATGCCCTTTCTAATTCCCCCATATAATTCAAAGACTGTGTATGCATTCTGAATGTCGGGGGAGCCGCTGCCAGACACCTTTGGCCATTGTTTATCTCCCCAAGGACAAAAAGGATTGAAAGCTACGGTAATTTGCCCTACCAAAATCAGAGGATCCGACAAACTTTAAATACAGCTTTACTTCCCACGAACCCTAGCGTGCTCCACGTTGCAATAATGATTAATCACAGAATTATGGCAGCTATGATTACACCTATGTACTGACTCAGTAGTTATACGTACACATGATGTCACCCACCCAACCAGGCTGCTAGTCCCATAATCTACTTTGCAGATGGTTTGTTAGTGTACATACATTTAATTTACATATAGATTGCAAATTCTGTGCCGGCTGCGTATGGGGATGAACAGGTCTGACAAGCCATGTCTATGGGGTTGGCTGTATTGTCTCGTTTAGTCATTTGCAATTCCATTAGTCACATTAGACTTGTCAGCCCGCTCCCCATATCACCTGGGACAGGGACCTGCTCATTTATTTATTTATCCTATTTTAAGTTAAACTTATCAGCCAGAAAATTTGAATTCTTTTTTTTTTCTGTTTGACTTTTTGTTGCTTTTTTGATCTGCCCAGGTTTTTCTTGCTCCCTCCTCCTCTTCTATTTTCATGTGTGCTTTCCATTCCACTCCCCTCTCTCCTCCTTCATCCCTCCTCTTTGGTCTCCTCTCCCCCTCCTCCTCCTTCTGAAGATGTGATTCCGCCTTTCAGACTTGCAGCTCCCTCATTTGTTAACACGGTCCTATAGGCCTCAATTAGTAGCCATGGCAATGCATTTTGAATGGGGAGGGGTGGTGCCGGGGAGGGCTAAAGACAGCTAAAATTACAGTGGGTTAAAAAAAATGAGTGAAAAATCTGTTAGAGGGGCTGAGTCCTGCCAGAAGAGGAGGAGAAGGAAGCTCTCTGACTGAGTTCCTGGATTCCCAGCACTACCAAGGATTCCTGGGAAGATTTTGGGATACAAGCCAATGTCCCCATATCCTGTCCCTGTCAGATTCCTAACAACCGGCCAGCTAGACGTGAAGCCTGCCGAGCTGTCAAGGGACGGTGACTTACTCTTCTTGGATTTGATGCATGGAAGATTGTCCCGGATCACATGCTTGAGTCCTAACGGAACCTTCTCGGGGAGTTTTTAAGTGTATCCTTATGGAGAATCCAAGACTAAAGCGAAGGAACTAAGAGGATTTACACCAGGAGGTATGAGGGCACTGTACTCTTTCAACTTTTGGGATCTGGAAATCTAAGCTGAAGACGGATAGGAGAATCTGGAATGGAGCCATGTATCAGTCAAGAAGATCCGAGGATTTGTTCCCATTGATGCTGCAGAGGGACACCTGAAGATGTTCCCAATGGTCTGTCCATAGCCGCTTTATGGAGGAATATGGTTTTCTAGGGTGTCTATGACCCTTAAGCTAGGCACAACCTAGACACGTAAATGGCTAAATCTATATGCTTTCTCAAGCATCCACCTATAGAGATGGTTGGAAACCTCTAGGACTATCTCAGACCTAGGAGATTTACACCTCTATACCTGTTGCAGTTGACGCCTGGACATGTATATGGATAAGAGTAACCTGAAAGGTAAGTTGATACGGGGCAAGTTGAGTTCAGGCGGGTAGATGTTTACTAACCAAGGTTCTAGCAACCTATAGCAAAAAAAAAAATGTATTGACGTGCATGCATGCACCCCACGTCCTGTATCCCTGCAGGATTTCCTGCATTGTTCCTACATATGTGTTTGAAATTTACTGTAGTCTGGAAAAAGATTGGATTTCCCCGAATGCCACCTCTTAAAATGTTTGTCCATGTCGACATTTCAAAGAATCGTATCTAATTTCCCTATGCAAACATTTAGTCCTACGGACAATACAGTCATAGTAAAGTGTTTGTGTACCCATGTGGAAGGATTACTTTTATAAAATTGTGTAAAGGTGCCTTTTAGAGATGAGCGAACCTGGAGCATGCTCGAGTCGATCCGAACCTGAACTTTCTGCATTTGATTAGCGGTGGCTGCTGAAGTTGGATAAAGCCCTAAGGCTATGTGGAAAACATGGATATAGTCATTGGCTGTATCCATGTTTTCCAGACAACCTTAGAGCCTTATCCAAGTTCAGCAGCCCCCGCTAATCAAATACCGAACGTTCGGGTTCGGATCGACTTGAACCCGAACCCGGTTCGCTCATCTCTAGTGCCTATATAACTGTCAACAGCTATCACCTCCGTTCACCCCATGTACATGAATGTTCAGCTCATCTGAGCGTACATGTGTTCTGTATGGGGAGAAGAGAGGTAAGACTCTGCTAGACACCGTTACCAGTAACAAGAGGATTGGGCTGTTAAAATCTAGCATGCCCAATCCTTTTCTAGCCCATAGGGATAATGTAGTAGGCCTGTATACACAATAGACAGTCTGCTAGTCTCCTTAAAATAGTGGGTTCAGCTTACTAAAGTGTATGGGGCCTAAAGTTGGCCAAAACAGACGATTTTGGCAGATCATTGTCCGTAAACGACGTGTAAATATGCTACGATCAATTGCGATGGCTGACAGCAGAAACGTCAGTGATCTGCTAGTTTAGTCTGGCATGCGTTTGACACAATCACACATATGAATCATTCCATAGGACTTTGATCAAAGTATCATGTGTATGGCCTGCTTTCATTACAAAATAGAAAAAAAAATACTCATCCGCCCTGATCCCCTGACGAATCTGTCCTATCAACAGGACAGTCCCTTTAATATTTCTGTATAACAGGGTTGTCCAGCTGACATGAATAGATTTTTGGGACCCCCTTTTATGTGTTGTACAAAAGTATCCCAACACGGGGCCTCCTTGGCTGTCATCTCATGTATTTCCATAGATTTTTATGAAAGGTTTATGAAATCCACAACCCTCAGTGATGTAATTTAGGATGCATGTATAGATGTAGATAATAGATGGTGTGCATAGGACATGGTTAACTGTGGATACCTAGAACATAAATACTATTAGAACAGCAACTAGTGTCACTGAGCCGTGTCAGTAGTCATCAGTCCCATTCACATTTCCGGGTCTCTTCTAGTGGACCCCATTAGTCTAGGATCCTCCGATGGACCAGTGCCACCTGTCATGCGGTACATAAGCCTGAGGCCTGACATTGTCACCTCTCTAATAACAATTGTCTTTTTTTTCGGAATAAGATCTTTTATTTCAATTACAGAGATGTAATCCTACTAATTTGTACCATATTACCCAGAATCCTTACCTGCACATCAATTACATGGCGCTGAGGTGAGGCAGGCTTAAATAAGCTGTAGACGTCTCGCTTCGCTGCCTGATCTCTGAGAATTACTCATCACCTGATTAATAATTAAGATAAGAGTTAATAATTAATTCAGTGCACAGCTGCAGCTTCCAAGAGAAGCGGAGGATCGGCGGCGCTGCCAAAATATTACACCGCCACTCCTCACCCTCCCAGGGGGCAGTAGATCCGTCTATTAGTTATGTCTGCAGGGCTCCATTAGGAAGTCTCTGAAGACTCGGGATCTTCGGTAACAGGTTAGGTGATTCTGACGTAGGGTTTGCATATTTTTGTGTCTACCATATTACGTGATGACAGATCAAAATGGCGCAGTACAGGGGTAAATGCACACATCCACATGCAGGCTGAGGAAAGTGCACAGATTTTCCCAGTTGAATACCATCTGCAAGTCAATTGTACTGTTGTGTGTCTGACTCATTGCAGACTGGCCATCTGGCATTCCGGACAAATGCCATATGGACTGGTACCCTCTGTGGGCCGGTCCCATCTTGCTCCTGGCATGGTGACTCCCTCCCCCAATCGTAAGGGTTAGGAGTCACCAGGTTATGAGGTATCGGTCCTCAGAAGGCCTGTGGTGGACTGTCCAGTGCTCCAGGAATTCAGGACACCTGTCCCGGATTTTGAAGCGAGCACCCAATAGCATGTGGAGCTGTGTGCTCTGAAATGCCAGAGCTTTGTCCCAGTCCGGCCCTGATGGCAGAAGATGGTCTCCATTATAAGGGGAGTTGGGGAGTGAAGTGTGACACTGCATGCTTCTCCCAGCTATATCTAGAGATCCAAACTTGGTGTGACATGTCAAAAGTTTATTTTTTAAACAGTTTTCTTTAAAACCACTATACTCACCCTTACCTATCCCCTACCCCCCCTTATTCCCATAGCAATAATTCCACCCCCCTATTAAAATGTTGTGTCAGCAAATGACAGTGTAGAAACTTACACCTAAAAATGTTATAGCATACAAAACATAAAAATAACATATGTGAAATATTCTAGTGTAAGAACTCAACCTAACAGTACTGTTAGGAAGAGGGGTGTACAGCGAGTGCACTACTTGGTTGGCACCAAGAACCAGCAAATATGAGTAATAGAAGTAGTAGGCTCTCTAGCGTAACTCCCCTTATTATTATATTAACTTGGATAATTTAAGGGGAGTTACGCTAGAGAGCCTACTACTTCTATTACTAAAAATAACATAGCCTGAGGGTTCACATACATGGTACCATGCATCTGTAATATGTCACCCATTCATGTAAGTGGGCTCATAGTGTACCCCTGTATGTCTCCAATGTGCTGTACACGGGTACTATACTGCAGCACATTATCCTGTAATACCCCAAATGATAATACCAAATGCAGTAAGCTGAATGTGCTGCACTCTGCATCCACTTTAGTACTCTCTTGGTTACATTGGACATGGTGTTGGACATTTGACCACCTGTCAACCTGCTAAATCATGAAATGCTGCAAGCAACATTTTAGATCAAGCCCAACCAGGCAGATAATAAACTATGCCAGATGACCAAACATATGTCAACCACAGTGACTCCATGGGACGCTGCACAGGCTCCTTGCATACAGTTTTGTGTTCCATGTACATATAGCCAGGGGTGGGATGTAGCTAATACTCCCTGGTTCAGGTACTGTACCCGACCCAGTCCTGGATTCAGTGTACTGTAATGCAATGTTCAGCCATTTGACTCACTCATGAAGAGAGCTGTCTTCTGCTCTTCCTGTAGAAACCACCACCTCTTGCCATGCCCCTAAGGATAACCTTTGAGGACTGGGGGAGTCCATAGCTGGAAATACAACCTATACAGCTCTTTTCAGGAGCCATACATTTATCACCAAGGAGACTTGTCCTTGACACTAAACATGTGGCAACTGCACAAGCACTACATCTATGGCTCATACATGATGCCAAAATAATAATAATAATAATTTAATAAAATTTAAACCTGCCTTGGATACACTAATATCTATCCTAAGATAATAAGAATGGAAATACTAAAAGGGCAGACTAGATGGACCCAGTGGTCTTTTTCTGCCGACAATCTTCTATGTTTCTATAATAAGAACATGAGGCGTTTTGGAGGAACTTTTTGATGTCTCAGAGTGACAGAAAGCAGACTTATCAATATTTTGGAAGACCCCCTTGTGACTCTTTAGTTGAATCACTATTTGCCACCTAGGAAACTCTTCGGGGCAGAGCCCTGCCGACCCCCTGGTGGAGACCCTTATACTTACCCTGTGCATGAAGTACCGCTCCTGGACCCACTCCAGTTGCCAAGATATCGCCGCCGGAAGCCCAGCGCGCGCTCATGAGAGATGAGTCTGAAGCCCATAGAGAATGATGGCTCCATTCATTCTCTATGAGCGTCGGACTCATCTCTGATGACCGCGCGCTGGACTTCAACAGTGATATCTCGGGAGCGGGACTTCATGCAAGGGGTAAGTATAAGGGTCTCCACCGAGGGGTCGGCAGGGCTCTGCCCCGGCACGGGGGGGTGACAGGTCCTCTTTAACCCATCTATAGGAGTCCGTATGTTTAAAGGTGAATTCTACCCTAAATTTTCATGCGTCGTAAAGCCATGCCAATGGCAGCTTCAACACAGCGCTAGAGTTAGTCATCTTTATCAAAATGTGTCAGCTCCTTTACCAAGCGCTGCTACCTCCTTAGTTTATAAGCTGGGACCCCAGCAATATTATCAGCTTGTAGCTTCATAGACCAACCTGTGGGCTGCCCCTTGGCATTGTATAAAGATGATTTGTTTGTGCCAGCGCCATTGCATTATTGGACCTGTGATACCATTCAGTCAATGCCAGCACCTACACCATACATTCTCTCTATAAAGAATACAAGACAACGTCAGGCTCTGCAGATGCAGTGTGTTCCTCAGAGGAAGCAGACATGAGGCCATAGAGCAGGAGATAAAGGACGTGGCGTGTCAGCGACCAGACGCAGCAGGCTTCCTTAAATGGCGGGACGGGTATGCAAGCTGAACGGCTGGTATACCGAGGGGAAACAAAGGATGACATTTCAAAGAAAAATATGTTGTGGTTTCATGGCCTATAGTGGTGATGTGTTATTTTAGCTTCCTTTCACCTGCACAGCGTTTTACTTTTTGTCCTTTGCTTCCTTCTGGGCCTTTTTTATATTGTACACAGCCATGACCTACAGATGGAGCAGAGCCCAATGTGTCATTTCTCACATGATCCGCCAGCCCTCCACAATCTATTGGTAATTGCCCGGCCCTGTAGGGGCATGAAACATTTTCCAATAGGGAAGAATTTAAAGGAAAACTCCGGCCAAATCTAAAAATCATAGACGTCATACTTACTAATCCCCATGCCCCCACAGTGTAGTATCACCGCTCACAGACCCTGCAGCTACATCACGTCCCGGCTCGTCTGCTCAGCCAGTCGGTGACTGAGGCAGGACACAGCTGCAGTCTCACACTGGCTGAGCAGGTACTTGTTGCCGGGACGTGAAGCCAGGAGAATCTGAAAACCAGAGGCTGAAAGAGAGACGGTGATGCTGTGCTGAGGGGCATGGGGACGGGTAAGTGTGACTTGGTTATTATGTTCTTCCCACTGATTCGGCTGGAGATCTCCATTAAGATTGTTCTATAGTGCAGATTGTTCAGCCAAGAGTCCTCTCCTGAACCCGCCCATACTCTTGCACTCTCAGCTTGACCGAGCATGCATGGGATAGGAAAGGAAGAGTAAACTGCTGACAGACTGGCTTGTCTCCCATGAGTATAAAATTATGGGACTGCTGAAATGCAACATAGCTGATTGTTCTCTTACCCGGATCAGGAAAGTTGGAAGGCCCCAATACATATTAGATAGCTAGCTGGTTGTGCTGAAATCAGGTTTAGACAATGTTAAAGGGGTTATTCAGGGTTAAAAAACAGCTCCCCTCCTGTCCTCAGGTCCTGCATGGTATTACAACTCTGCTGTATTGACTTCATTTGCACTGAGGTGCAATACCATACACAGACTGAGGACAAGAGTGGTGCTGTTTTTGGAAGGAAGCAGCCATGTTTTAATGATCCCGGATTACCCTTCTAATCTTATGTGTATGGTTAGTTTTTCTGGTTGCAATTCTCACGCAGACTTTTATAGGACATATGTTTTGTGTTACAGCCAACCCTCATTAAAGGGGAACATTTATTTTCCTACCTGTAACCTTCAGACAGTGCTGCTATAAAGATCTGCACAGAATCCTGGTCGCCTTTATTAAGTCCAGTCCGTCTGCAGTAAACACAAGGATAACTCATCGTGACATGATGTCCAGTTTTGCCAATGATAAAGTCAGCTCTGCTATACGTGTACAAGATGATGAGAGATGAGAGAGCGTCACATGGAACACATAAACCTTCGCTTCTTAGTATTTTATATAGAATTTTATGTAAATTAATATCAGGAGGATTAAATACAGAAAACTTAGGACCATAGTGGGAAAATACATAAACCCCCTAGCTGGGGATCATTGATCAGCTGATCACCTGCAGGATCCAGCCACATGACAAAATAGTGCAGATTTATCATACATTACGTGACAATACTACGGGGGAAATCATCATTTGTGACTTTTCCACACCCGGTATCAGGCCTTATGCCGATAAAGTAGAAAGTGCAGGTGTAAAAAAGTCACGAATGATAATTTCCCCCCTAGTGTTTATTACAATTCCAGTTTACACATCTTAGGCTAGATTCACACACAGCAGATGTCTCATTCATCACAACGGATTTCCGTAAGTTTCATCAGGGAACTAATTTTTAGTCGCAGCAACAAAATCTGCAGTGTGTGAACACAGCCTGAGGGTAAATCTGGTCATACATTACAGACAGCTGTTGGCTGAAGACTAGTTCAGTATACAGCTTCCTTTCACAATACCTCCATGCATGTGCATCATGGCTCAGCGGAGGTTTCATGTGTTCTAATTGGGGAGAGGAGAGTAAGGGGCCTATGAACATGGGGCTATTGTTGGCAAAATAGAATGATATTGCCCTGTGTGATAGGGTCAGCTACAACTAAGCAAACATTCATTCGTCAGCTGATCAGGTCATTTTCACCCATCGTAAAAATTATTGGTCATTGGTTGTACAAATTCCTGTGTAAAAGAGAAGGTTCCCCCCCCCCCCCCACACACACACACATATTAGGGTGCCCATACAAGTTTATATGCCGTATTAAACAGCCCAACGAGCAGGGTAAGCATGAGCCAATAAGCACACGCTTACACAGCCTGTTAGATGGTTCGATGATCATGCGGCAAGGGCTGCATGGACATCTTTGGCGATGTCCGTGCAGCCCTTGCTAGTTCTTTGGTGTCGCTATATAGAAATAATAAAGATTATCCTTACCTTTCTACAATCCCCCCATGTACCCCTGCCGTGTCTCTGCACACCCTGCTGACTGGCCATGACGCTGTCCCGTCTCGGTCAGTGATTAGCTAAGACCCGATCATCGGCTGATCATTGTCTCCATTTTCACGGAGCGATAACCAGCCAAATCGGGCTGATTTGGCCAATTATCGACCCTAAAGGCCCTATTCCACGGACCGACTGTGAGGAGCAAACAGCGCCGTCCGCACCCGTTTGCTCCTCATTCCCCACTAGATCGTCCGGACATCCCATAGAGGATAGTGGCGGTCTGCTGCCGTCGTTCCTATTCCACGGAGCGAGGGCAGCAGATCGCTGCTCTCACAGTCGTTTGTCTTTCAACATATTGAAAGTCAAACAACAGCAACAAACAGCCAACATGAACAATGTCGGCTGATCGTTGCCTTCTATTCCGTGGAATAGGGCCTTTAAAGGGCTTGTGCACCAAAAAAAATTTCTTTCAAATCAACTGCTGCCATAAAGTGCCAGAGATTTGTAATTTATTCTAGTAAAAAAATCTCAAGCCTTCCAGTACTTATCAGCTGCTGTATGCCCAGCAGGAAGTTGTATTATTTCCAGTCTGGAGAGCAGGAGAGGTTTTCTATGGGGATTGGCTGCTGCTCTGGACAGTTCCTGACATGGACAGAGGAGGCAACAGAGAGCACTGTGTCAGACAGGAAAGAAAACACCACTTCCTGCAGGACACACAGCAGCTGATAAGTACTGGAAGACTTAAGATTTTTTTATAGAAGTGAATTACAAATCTCCGGCACTTTATGGCACCAGTTGATTTGAAAGGAAAAAAAAATTGGTGAACAACCCCTTTAAGGTCAGCTGAGACCACCACCACCAGATTCAGCTAATAGTATAAGATGCATGAGGGCCTCCTGACTCTACCAACAGATGATTTCCATGAAGGAAAGGGTCAAGCAGAAGAGATCCTACTGTCCACTGACATCATCTGTAGGTGAGGAGTTGGGAGGCTGCCGTACACCCTATTGTTCTAGGAGGGAAAAGTAGCCCCCTCCATAGGTAACACAGGAAGGTCTGTTCTGGGAATCAGTGCATAAAGCCTAAAGACACGCTCAGCAGATTTGGTACTCACATATTCAGCAGCAAATCCATATCACCAGTCTGCAGCATTTGCTGCTGATGATAATTTGCAGCAATTGTCTGGTTTGCAGATTTCCATTGTGTGTAGAGGAAATTATAGAATCATGATAAATCATGGATATTCATAACATAGTACTGCAGCAAAACCATCTAGTCTGCATTTACCCTTAGGGTGGTATTACACGAAGCGATTATCGTTCGAATAATCGTTCAATCGGTCGTATTTGAACGATTATCTTTAAGTGTAATAGTAGACAACGATTAAACAACGAACGATTGGTCGTTGGTCGTTTAATAGGTTTTGAATCTATTTTTATCGTTTGTCTTTTACACATCGTTCGCACATCGTTCGTTTGAATAAGATGTCGTTAGCCGTTCCCTGTTCATTCGCAAATTGAAAGGGGAGTGTTCTTGAATTTTGTTGCTCCAATATAACCGATAATCTTTCCGTGTAGTAAAACGAACGATTATTAGGCAACCGCTATTGCGATCGTTGGAGATCGTTTATCGTTAATCGTTAATAGAAAAAAATCGCTTCGTGTAATACCACCCTCAGGGAGTCTTGCGGGCTTACAGAACACGGTTTAACATCAATAGACGTGATGTGAGTAAACACGTTACTCATCAATGGATGAGACATAAGTAAACACCCCCCCCATACCCCCACCTAGAACCCCGGCCCCTTGAGATCAATACACAGGAAACCTGTTGTAGCAGGAGACTTTGTTCAGTTATCAGAGGACGATGTTGTATCATATCAGCGAGTCAATATTGGATTTGGATGCTTAGAGGTTCTGCAGCAGCTGAGGAGACTCATATATAGTCTTCAGCTAAAACTAAGGGCCCTATTACACGGGACGATTATGGTGCGAAAAATCGTTATATCGTTCAAATTTAAACGATAATCGTTCAGTGTAATTGCAGGCAACGATCGAAAAATCGTTTGTGTGTCGTTGATTGTTGATTTTGATCTGAACCTAAAATTATCGTTAATCGTTTGCTGTAATTCCACATTCGTTCGCTCAAGTTCTTCATTTTTTTCACTAATCGTTCAGTGTAATTGCACATTGTTCATTGTTTTGCTGGGATCAGAAGGAGTAAACGATCGTAGTAATGGTCGTAACTAACGGCCGTCGTTCTGTGTAACATGGTGAACGATTTTAGGTTAACGATAAACAATCTAGTTTGCGATCGTTTATCGTTAGTCGTTAACCGTTTAAAATCGTTCCGTGTAATAGGACCCTAAGTATTCTGCACAAGCTCCTTGGACAGCTGGAGAACCATAAGTAGATCTCTGTCCTAAGGGACATATATACAGTACCTATTGTCCATACATCCTCTCTATAAAACAGTGCCACCTGGTGGAAACAAGACAGCAAGGAGCTAGGGCTTGTTCACACTGTCATGGCTATAGTCTACTCAGTTTTGTGTTCTAGGAAAATCTCCACCAGTGACTCCACACCAGTAGTGGATTATAATAGGGGCGTTTTGGGCGGTAGCCAGGGGCCCTGAGCTCCTGGGGGGCCCATGACCACCCAAAAAGACTTATACTTTCAGTGGTGTACTGTCTCCTGGCTACACTTCCGCCATGATTAGCAAAAAATCACAGTTTTTTTATGGCAATTTTGCACAAATCAGAACATCATGACATTATCTATCCTGTACTATGAACGCCAGGCTAGTGCCGCCATAGTTACAGTGGGGTGGGGGGGCCCAGGCTTGGTGAACAGCCCGGGGCCTATGGTAAAGTTAATCCGCCCCTGCTCCACACTCTTATCCCAATTTCAAAAGAAGGGTCAGAGCAGGCAAAGCTTTCCGTCATTCTCCGTTCTATGACCCGCTGGCTCCTGTGTCACCTACCTCTGGACAGACTGGAATCACTTTGTTGTCTCTAACAAATAAACTACCAGCTGTTTCCAGCACCATCCTGCGGAGAACCTCTGCTGTACAATAAAGTACAATTAAAGGGCAACTCCAGTCTAGAACAACATTTGACTCTTCAAAAGTTTTAATTGGGTCCCCCAAAGGACTCCTATGCGATCACACGTGTAAAATGCTGAAAAACACTGACTGTTTTACTGCAGGAATAATTTTCTAATATAGTGATGTCAATGGAATCTCTTGGGGGGGGGGGGGGGGGGGTAACTTCTGCAAAAATTTCCAAGCCCCCACCGCACGCTGTCATGGAATAAAGACTTTAGAAATTAACATTTGTATTCTATTACTGTGCTGCCGGATACGGTCTGTCTAGGCCTCATCCACACGTCAGTTTTTTCTGTCGGAGAATCAGGATGCATTGATTTCAGTGTGGTTCTCCACACATCCATTTTATGACCGCTGAAAAGTAGGACCTGCACTTATATGATCCGTTTTTGCAGAACAGAAACTCCAATAGAATTCAATGAGTCAGTTGTTAACGGATGACACACAGATGCACCGTCTGTGTGCTGTCCGTTCTTCACTTAAAGGGAACCAATCGGGCTGATATGGTTCCCTGAACCGCTGTATACAGCTCCTGCAGTAGCCGTGGCACGTACCGGCCACAGCTGCAGCAGGAGCTGTATACCCGAAAAAAAGGGCTTTAATCCCCTGGGCGCGTGACAGGCAGAGACAGGAAGGTAGTCATCTGGGCGGCTCCCCGCCCGTGTCTTGTCACCCATCTCTGTCTGTCAGCATGCTCGGAGAGGATGATTGACAGGCAGAGAGGTCTGTTACTGGTCTCTCTGCCTTTCAATCATCCCTCCGAGCAGAGATGGGTGACTAGCCGCCCAGATTACTACCTCCCCGCAGCTGCCTGTCATGCGCCCAGGTGATTAAACTGCTTTTTTCGGGTATACAGCTCCTGCTGCAGCTGCGGCCGATACAAGCCACGAGTGCTGCAGGAGCTGTATACAGCAGTTCAGGAAACCATATCAGCCCGATTTGGCTGATTGGTTCCCTTTAAGTATTGCCTAGCAAGCCCCAGACAGGCTCCACCCTGTGGCCTGTTAGTAC
Source organism: Dendropsophus ebraccatus (assembly GCF_027789765.1). Lineage (NCBI taxonomy): Eukaryota > Metazoa > Chordata > Amphibia > Anura > Hylidae > Dendropsophus > Dendropsophus ebraccatus. The sequence continues at coordinate 23,042,100 of NC_091463.1, forward strand.
CCTCTGCTCAGTTTTTGCAGATCCGCAAATCTGATGGTGATCACTGATGCTGTCACACTGATGGTGTCTCCAGGACATCACTGATCCTGGAGAAAACCAATGTGTGAATGAGAGCTTAAAGGGGTACTACGGCAAAAATCTTTTTCTTTCAAATCAACTGGTTTCAGAAAATTATATAGAATTGTAAATTACTTCTATTTTAAAATCCCAAGTCTTCCAGTACGTATAAGCTGCTGTATGTCCTACAGGAAATGGTGTATTCTTATCAGTCTGACACAGTGCTCTCAGCTGCCACCTCTGTGTAAAACAGGAACTATCCAGAGCAGTAGCAAATCCTCATATAAAACTTCTACTGCTCTGGGCAGTTCCTGTCATGGACAGAGGTGGCAGCAGAGAGCAGTGTGTCACGCTGGAAAGAATACACCACTTCCTGCAGGACATACAGCAGCTGATAAGTGCTGGAAAACTGGAGAGTTTTAAATAGAATTAAATTGCAAATCCATGTAACTTTCTGACAACAGTTGATTTGAAAGAAAAAGATTTTCGCTGGAGTACCCCTTTAATCACAGTTTAAAGCTGGTCTAATGTTTGTTTGGGACACAACTATGTTTTTCAGCAACACACATACATTCACGCACAGCTCGGCTAAGAGTACATGTGTCTTCCCTGAGAACAAAGGGATTGATATGTGAAGTTCAATACATCGGAGAAAATCATTCGCATTTGGTGGTCAGCTGCTCCTGACGGTTATCTCCTGTGTGTGGTCTAACTTACTTGTTTGTAGACAAGTATTGGAGTAGTCATTGAGGCTTTGTGACTACAGTGTGACCCTCTGTAACCTTCCCACCATAGATAAGCATTTTGACCTACTGTATGTGTGTATGAACTGGGTAAAATCCATCTGAGAAGAGGTAGACAGCAGTTTCTGGTTAGATTTTGTATATACAACTAGCCTGCAGCGGCTGATCCCCGGGAATTGTTTCCAAGGACTGTAATGTTAAATACGGTAATTTCTACTGAGTCATAATGGCAAGAATGTAATTAGTATACAATATAACAACCCTCCTCTGCTAATAGCCATAATGAGCTATAGTGACTCTGGAAGAAGCCTAAGGGCTACAAGAGAGACAATAAAGAGACCCCCTGCCCGAGAGAGTTGTATGTTCATTATTATATTCTGTACTATTGATCTATAGTTACACAAAGGAAACGCTCAGATCAAACCCTGTTCATGTCCCGGGGGGTCCATAATCCCAGTAGTTGGCATAATAAAGGTCATCAGCTTCTCCTTTAGAAATGGCACACTGCCTGCAGAGGCTTAACCTAACCCCAATGCAAAATGTGTACATCCCATGGTAAAAATTCTAGAATGCCCACTTACCTCATAGCAATAATATCTACTATTCATGAAACATCCATCAAATGGCAAGAAAACATGGCGCCCAACAAGAAAGAGAGTCAGTGAAACTCCCACAAGATGGTAATCCAAGACAGAGTGTGGCAGAAGATGGTGGTTGTTCCCAGACGGGATTATCACCTTAGCAGTCAGTGCGCAAGGTGACATAGGAATTGTGGACACTTTCCTTATTCCGTCAGTAGAGTATGTCTTGGACATGATAATAGCTGGAAGACACTCACAATATTATTTGTTCCATGAAGCCAGAATGTTCTGTAATTTGTGGATTTACTATGAAGGGAAAAAAAAGATGAGTGTTCTTTTAAGTGCGGGGATTCTATAATTTTCTTCAAGGGGTTGTAAATTGAACGTTCATCATTTATACTTATACACAAGAAGCTCATAGTTCAGATTCTTGTCACTAGGGGGCAGTATATTAGTACTGTATCTGTTTTGAGCCTCACTTTTCAGACCAAAAGCTAAATGTGTTAAAAAACTGAAGAGCACCTTCTTATGTGGCAAAGGGACCTTCGGACCCACTCAAGCAGTTGTTATGTCTACCTAAGTAACCTTGAGTGGGCTAACAAGGTGCTTGAGATTGTTGTATCGGCCATTAGCCTTGAATTTAGAGACCGTTAAAATCATTGTTTACTGGCTGCACATCTTCCTGTGTAAACGGGGTGTGTGGCCGATAGAAACGTATTTAAATGGTCACAGGAACGATACAAGGATAGTTTGTGTGGCCCGACTGCTTGATTAGTTGTGCCATGTGAAGGCACTGCAAACGAATGCCGATCTCACCGATTGGTGCTTATTTGCTTCTGTAGACGACCCCATAACGGGCCACCTATAATGACCCCAACATGTCTATTACTAGCTAAGCAGTTAACAAAAGGGTGTCTTTTTGGTACATGTTGAGCCGTTATGCCACAGCCTCTGCTGCATTGAAAAGCAAAAATCTTTGTTTTCTGTGGCATACAGTTGTAAGTCCCACTAAAAATATCACCCAACAGGAGTGTAAAGGTCCCCATACACTTTTTACTTATGGCAGTGGGTTTGTCTACCAGTATAAAGTGTATGGAATCTTCACTGACAGTTGATATAGGGGTCAAGTGGGATGGAATTTTACTTCCCAACCCCTTTGTTCTCAGAGATAAGCAGCTGCCAGAGCTGTCTGTCTGCTGCTTTCCCTTCCCAAAAGAGAACACAGGAACGGCCAATAGTTTTTGAAGGTGTTAGGTCACCTTAACCCAATCTATATCTAACCCTTATCTATATCTAAGCAGTTAGGTTACATGACTAACAACAGACTGGATATCTCCTAGTGTTTCCAATGGCACCCATAGAATTTTGAAAGAAACACGCCCCTTGATTGCTGGAGCATTTATCATTGTGCAGTCCTGTATGCAATCCCTTCATATATCCAGAAAAGCTTCACTTGAGGCTATGTTCCCACTAGGTAAAAATAGGTGGAAAAAATGCTCATTTGCCCTTTTTTTTACCTAGTAGGAACAGTATGTTCACACAACGTAAGTTTCCTATTAAACACGGCCGCTGTTGCCGATTTACAACAGCAGCCGTGATTAATGGGAAACTTACGTTGTGCTGACATCTATGGAATCATAAATGGAGTGTAAACATATAGTATACACTTTGTTTGGGATGACTAGTGGCCGCACAAAAAACATGTCAGTTTTGTGCGGCCGCTATTCATTGAATATGTCAGTTCTGTGCAGCCACACAAGCCTGATAAGTAACACAATGGAGAGTGCGGCTCCGGCCGCACTCTCCATTGTCGGCTATGGTGAATTGGGATGCGGGCGCACACTAATGCGCCGTCATCCCGATTCAGAACAAATGAAGATCATCTGGCCGATACTGCAGTACCGGCCGTCATGATCTTCAGCCGACGCTTTTTATAGTGTAAAAAAAATAAAGTCAAAGAGACGTGACAACTTGTTTTAGGTGTAAAATTTATTGAAATGTTTAAATTTTTTTTAAACAAATTGTCAAGCATCACAGGGAATGTAACTATTATCCAAAACCGCTATAAAACAGTCATTCAATAAGAAAATATATGGAAATCAGTGCAGTATTCAAAGACGTGAAAACTAACAAAAAGTGTATAAAGCCTAAAGTTTAAAAGTAATAGCTAAAGCAGACCAATCAACCCCCCCCCCCCCCTACAACCAACCAATCAGGTCATGTCTTTCATTTTCTGACCTCCTGTATGAGAGTGAGAGCTGCTTTCTGATTGGCTGCCACCAGTGTCTACTCCTCTGCATTAGTTTTACAAGTTTTAGAGGTCAGCAAAGAGTGTGTGAGAAGATTCAGATGAGCATGCCCTAAGGATCGCTGTGGTCCTCCATCCAGAAGACACAAGCGATAATTCAGTAGCCATGATGAACAGATGGGGTGGGCACACAAAAATCCAATGGGTGATGTCAGTCACTGAGTATTAGTATATCAGCTAATTCCTATCACTTCAGGGCACTTTGCCCAATACTTCCCGGCTATAGTGCTAACAATAGATTAAATGGCGTATACCTACATTCTAAAAACAACAACCACTGAAGGAGCCATTGTTTCTGCTGTCCCCTGGATAGCTCAGTCCCCGTCACTAGTCGCTTAAGACAGACTCTGTTCTAAGATAATACTAGCAATGTTACTTTAAGTGAGAATCGGCCATTGTTGCATATCGCCTTAGGTATCTGGAACTTTTTAATTGCGCAATCCCATGAGGAAAAAAAAAACACAGGTAGAAAATACTTCTTTGTTTTTAACGTCAACACTCTAAAAAGTTGTCACCCAGGTTTCCAGAGGTGGGGTTCACATGATTTCATGTATTTGTTGTCTGGAAGGAACACATTAAGTTAGAGGGATTTTTGTTGGCAGATCACGCCAACTTCTTTGGCACATGCCAAGTGTCTATACAAGGAGCCTGGAATACTCAACAGAGGCCACAGATCAAGCAAGGGTTTAAAGGGATAGATTATGACAAAAAAATTTTTGTTTCACTAGGCAACCACTTAGAAGGAAAATTTCATATTGAAAAAAAAAAAATCTAAACGTAGGCCGAGCGTTAGTTTCATGATCTGATCCCTCTTTACACATGAATAGAGATGAGCGTAACTCAAGCAGAGTCTGATTGTTTGGCATTTGATTACCAGTGGCTGAAGAAGTTAGATGTCCAGGGTGTCTGGGAAAACATGGATACAGCCATAGGCTGCATCCAACTTCTTCAGCCACGGTATTCAAATGCTGAACGATCAGACTTGAGCATGCTCAAGATGTGCTCATCCCTACACATGAATGGTTGGCTCTGCCAAGCATTCATGTATTTGAAATGTATAAAGCAGAGGCTAGTCACTGCCAGAATCCTCTCGGACAAGTCCAACATGCCCAATCCTTCTTTCCCCAGACAACATCTGTCGGAGAGAGTAGTGAGGCCCCCGTACACACTAGACAGTCAGTTGGTCCTGCCAAAATGATCAGTTTTGGCAAAGTTTTTCCGAAATTATATTGAAACCTTAAAGGAAGCCTGTCACCCCGGTTGCCAAGGTGAAGCCCCTTATATTTACCCCTTCTTTGAAGTCCCAGTCCCGGACCCCGTCCCGCCGCCGAGAAGCCCCCGTCGGAAGCCATTCCCGTGCCAGAGATGAGTCCGACACCGATAGAGAATAACTGCTCCAGTCATTCTCTATAGGTGTCGGACTCATCTCTGGTGAGTGCGTGCACGCCTTCCGACGGGGATTTCTCGGCGGAGGGACGGGATCCAGGACTTCGAGGAAGGGGTAAGTATAAGGAGCTCACCTGGGGGGTCAAGCAGGCTTCACAGGTCCCCTTCAACAATTAACTAATATATCTTCCCCATTAGGTACTGAACTCACTTTTCCAATATCTAGTGGATCAGACAGATGCTGGCACCTATATGACAAGCTGTTTGCTATTTAACAATCGCAGTCGGCCATGATAGATTAGAGAATTTTTTTTTTTTAACCGAAACAAAAAAGTACCATTATATAAAAATTTACAAAAGAAAAGAAATTTCTCTTAGAAGTTACATGTTCAGCGTTTATACATAGCACATGGCTGACCTCAGAACGTTGCAAAACCACAAATACTGATGACATTTGCAGTTTCCTTTCTACTTTTGCAAGGCAAAAAAACTGTTCACTGTAAGCAGAAAAGCTAAGGCTTGATTTAGACGTCTATAATGCTGCCTTTGGGTGCCACTTAAAGGGATTTTCTTGCAGAAACGGTATGACTCTTGTCCTCAGTTTGGGTGCGGTTTTGGAACTCTGTTCCTATTGAAGTAAATGAAGCTGAATTGTAATACCACACACAACCTGAGGACAAGGGTGGTGTGTTTTTTATCTAATCCATGATTACCCCTTTTAAATCATTTTGGGGTTCTATGGTGATCCAAATGTGGTTCAGTACAACCCGTATCATTGATGAAGTGGTCACATCACTCGCGTATGAATTCGGCCTAACACAGCAGAAGCAGAGGAGCTGTCAATAGCAGTCAACCAGAACACGGGAAACAGTAAGAATCTGGTTGTTATGGACAACCCCTATAAGTTATTATACTATTTTTCACACAAAACCCATTCCAAATCATAATGCAGCTGTTGCCCAGAGCAACCACTTAGGTTTCTTTCCAAATTAGAAATATGAGTTGTCATGTCATCGGTTACCATAGGCAACCCTACTATTTGTATTTACATACACTGTATTAAAGGGCAAGTCCATCCTTAAATGAAATACATTTTAGGTACATTTATGTAGTTTAGGTTTCCCAGAGCAAGTAACGGTACAGACAGGAGAGGCTTTCTCCTCCCTGGGTCTTTTTAGATTGTCACAGGGTTGTACAGCGTTAGAAAGACATGGCTGCATGGAGTAACACTCCTGTCCATAGGTTGCAACTGGGGATAACTGCCTGATGGGATGGGGGGCGGGGGGGGGGGGGGCATACAATCCCGGACACCCCCCATGATCTCAAGAACGGGAACTTGACTCTCCCATCAGAATAGAATGGTCAATGCTCCATTCATCCTCTATGGCATCTGCCAGAGATACCCAAGTGCTATACTCAGCTATCCCGGGCAGCTATCACAGACAATAAATGGAGCCGTGGTAATGGAAGTGTTTGGTGTTTGTAATTAAGATCATGGAAGTCCAATGCCCCCCCCCCCCCAAAAAAAAAAAAAGAAAAAAAAAATCCACTCAGGATCTGTGTGCTATTGCAGCTCAGTTCCATTCAAGTGAATGGAGCTCTGTTGTAAAACCACCCACAACCTTAGGACAGGTAAGGTGCAATTTGCACTAAAGCAGCCATGTTTTGTCCTTTAAGGGGGTTATCAAGATTTAGAAACTGCTCAGCTACCTTCTTGCAAAAACAGCACCACCCCTATCTTGAGGTTGTGTGTGGTATTACAATTCAGCTACATTCAGTTCAATAGAACTGAGCTGCAAAACCCCACACCCATACTGGAGACAAGAGAGGTGCTGTATCATGAAGAAAGAAGCCATGTTTTTCTAAGCTTGGACAACCCCTTTAAAGGAGCAGTCTAAGAACCCCATAAGGCAGAATTCTCCATTGCCACCGTACATTTTTACATGCATTATAGTAACCATACAGTAACATATTACAAGAAGTAAAGGTTTTTATCAAAAAGTTTATTTGCGGATGACTTTCCCCCGAATGTCTTTTGGCAGTGATAAGCCAGTCACACAAATGCTCAATAAATCTATCAGCAAATATTTCATTAGTTACAAAAAAAATTATCTAAAAAAAAAAAAAAATGTCAAAAGTGCACTTAATATTTTTAAAGGTTTTTCTTCTAGTTTTTGTGATTTTTTTTATATATTATTTTAGTAGTATATTAAAACTGAAAATGAGCTAAATCTTTGTTGGCATTGTCAAGCAATATATAAAATCCTAATACTAGGCAGGATAAGACCATGTGTATACATTAAGGGAATTTATATAAAACTGCATGTTGTCCATGGCTGAATAAAGCAGTGTTCTGTAATAAATCATCTCCATCTAATCGTATGATTTAGGCCTTAGGCCTGATTCACATGGCACAAGATGTGCATGAGGCATGTACAGCGCCAAATGGAGTGCCCATAGTGTGCTCATTATACTAAGCTGTAGGCACTCTGTGTGAAGCCTTGGGTGTCGACATACATGTATTACAGAAATGTATGGAGCCATAGACTTCTATAGATGCCATATCATATGCATGAGCCGTGAAGCTACAGTAGTGTGACTGATCAACCATAGAGTTTTTACCAAGTGTAAATTCAGGCTATAGATGGCACCTTTTTCATCTGACAGCTATCGCTCCCAATTCCCTAATACACATACACAATATTAGGCTGGGTTCACACTATGTATATTTGAGGCTGTATTTGGTCCTCATGTCAGGTCCTCATAGCAACCAAAACCAGGAGTGGATTGAAAACACAGAAAGGATCTGTTCACACAATGTTGAAATTGAGTGGATGGCCGCCATATAACAGTAAATAACGGCCATTATTTCAATACCACAGCCGTTGTTTTAAAATAACAGCAAATATTTGCCATTAAATGATGGCCATCCACTCAATTACAACATTATGTGAACAGAGCCTTTCTGTGTTTTCAATCCACTCCTGGTTTTGGTTGCTATACAGCCTCACAAATACAGCCTCAAATATACATAGTGTGAACCCAGCCTCAGATTGTATTCTCAATCAGGAAAAAGACGCTGCCAGATAACTTCCTAAGAAAAGAATTGGGCATTGCATATCCAACATGCCTGATCCTTCTCTCAAAGTTTTCCATTGCTGCAGCACCAAGAGGCCGCCAAACATTAGACAGTTGTCAAGTGCTACCGAAATCGGCAGGTTCAGATGGCATTTATTTAATGTGTGTGGCTGGTGTTACAACTCTCTAAAGATCACTATTTGTGATGAGCGAACCTCGTCCAAATCTGAATTCTCTGCATTTGGTAGCTGAAGAAGTTGGATGCAGCCCTTAGGGAGTCCAGAAAAACATGGATACAGCTTATAGCCTATGGCAGTATCCATGATTTCCCATCAGCCTTAGGGCTGCATCAACCTCTTTAGCCACCAAATGCAGGGAGCTCGGGTTCGGGATGAACCCGAGTCCTAGAGGTTTTCGTATCTCTAATCACTAACACTTTAGGCCCTTCTAATAGCATCACCCAGTATACCCCCCCAAACTATCCATATTTTAGGACCACCTAAAAAAAATACCATTTTACAACTCCATTTCTGTTGCTACAACAGATGCAGAACTAAAAAAAAAAAAAAAAGGTTACTTTTGGAGGTTAATATATCTCCAGATCACACCCACTAATAGAAAGTATTCAAAGTATGTAAAACATTTATCCCAGTGTTATTGGGATGTATGTGAATGCTGGCGCATAGGAAAGTTCATGCAATGTAACGTTAACAGTTCCCATAATAGTTCTCCTAGGGAGGACCACATGGCTGTAGGTATGTTACCTGGTCTCCTTGGATATGTTTAAGCATAGTTATTTGTATTGTTGAATACAGCAATAGATACATAAAATAACCACATTGCTATATGACCAAGGTAGGCCAGGTAAAGTTCAGTCATGAGGATGCAAGTGGACCAAGGTAAGAACCCTACGACATCTATATAACGAAGTAGGGGGTTCTTACATTCGTCTACATCAGGCATGTCCAAACTTTTTTCGAAGAGTGCCAAATTTGATGAAGTGAACATGTGCGAGGGCCGACCATTTTACATGCTACATGCTTTATAACACAGGCAGATAATAGCAAGCTGGATACCTGGGGGGCCGTAAAAGTTCGGAACGCGGGCCGCAAATGGCCCTCCGGACGGACTTTGGACATGCCTGGTCTACATGAACACTTTGTAACATTCACATTTTTTTCCTTGACCCCAAAACTCAGAGATATGTAGGATCTAATATAACCTATAGTGGGGATGGACAACCTGTATTTTACCATTACGTAGAAGAGTGGTCCTGTCCTACGTATGGTGGAGTCAGCCATGATGAAAAGCAATATTCATTAGAATGGAGCCCAGTCTAGGATCCACCACCATTAATAAAAACTACCTATACAAAACATTTTGTTCAGTTCTCAATGACTCACTACATTGGTCTAGCCATTTAAAATTTTCCATGATTGACACCAAACATCATTCGCAGAGAAAAGGAATGATGGCCTCACGCATCAGTGGCTACCTCACCATTTTCTTGAGGCTGAAGCTGTTCCCTCTCGATTTCCTCCTGGGGAGGACGTACACGTTTGAAGAACCCAAGTTTATACATTATAAAGACCATCAGAGCCAAAAGCAGCAAACCTGATAATACTGCAAGTACTATGACCCAGATGGGTACCGGGGCCCCGGATGACTGGTTAACCCATAGAATGTTAGTAGTGACCTCCGTAGAATTGCTTATATCAGGAAGGTTCATGTTTTTATACGGGAATTCCAAGACCTGGAATGCGGCAGAGGACTTTAGGGAGTAGGAATGATTTTGGTTCTCACTGTTCATAAAGGTTGGTGTCCACAGTCTCGATCGGATGTATAGAATTGCACTTTTTCCTTTTTCGACACGTTCCACGTGACACTCAATCTTGAGACACTTTGCTGTTCCGCACCTCAGGGTCTGCAAATCTCCATCCACCTGTGGAAGATCGCGGCGATTGCGTTCATTACGGGTGACATTCTTTATATCATCTGCCAAGGAGCTGGATGGTGCCAGGTTAAGGGGGTTGATAACAACATCGGAAGTACAGTTCATGGGGCCATCGATTTCATATTGAATAATGTATAATAAGGTGTTGCTTTGGTACATGTAAGGCCATTGAATATTGAGGATTGCTTTGCTGAATGTGCTGGGTCCGTTGTTTCGAAGTTCAAAGATGTGTTGGACAAGTGGGCCTACCTCTTCTTCTTTCGTTGGGTTTTCTTTGGGTTCCCAGTTGGCGATTGGTAGGAACACTTCAGTTGGTGTGGAGACTCCTCTTATTTCAACTGCTGCCAACACGGCCAGAGCTATTTGTAATGATTTTTTGGGGCTGGTATTGTTGTATTGGTTTGAGCTTTGTATCTGGAGGTCAAAGTTGACAGTGTCATCCATCTCGTTCAGCTGATGAACACTGAAGAGCAAGGCCGCTACCACCCTTGTACCGGCTTTCATTGGATTTCCGAGATCACATACCACAAGCCTTGTCTGGTTCTCTGTCTTAAACGCACAGGATAACCTTGACAAGGATTCATTCTTTCGAACAACCCCAATAAAGTCAGCTTGGGGTGGGATATGGACAAAAAGTTCAGCCTCATAGGCCCCTTCACCTTGGTTCTGGGCATCAACCAGCAGGGTCAGAGGGCTGTCATCTCCAATATATAGCTGTTTCTGCTCACTTTCTACAGACAAAATGAGGTTTGGTTTGCAAATATTGTCTTCGCCACAGTCCAGCAGTATGTGGGCCTGTTTGGTTAGATTGGCAGGGTTAAACTGATTTAGGATTGGCATTAGTCCAGATGAATCAGCAGCCGCCTTGTAATCCATTTGGTAATCCATGAAGACTGTGATGGGCGTAAGTTTGTCTCGAAACTCACTCTCGTCCCGCAAATATGCCTGTAATTCTTCGCAACGCATGGCGCCACCATTTACCACAGTCATGTCCTTAGAATGAGTGGGCTGCCTTGTGTGGAGAAACAGCGCCCGTCTTACAGCCCCCTTCTGCTTCAGCTTGTCAAGCAGGAGTTCCACCTTAAACGCCAGGTTTTTGGGTACATTGCCTTTGCTGCTGGCTTTCAGGCAGAATTTTACATCAAAGCAGGAGACCGGAACCCCACTGGGAAGGTTACACGTCTTACTATCAGGATTTAGGAGTGACGGGTTCACTTCCAATACTGCATTCACAGTTATAACAGGCCTAGATCTGTATAGTATGGCCTTATCAGCCCCAAAGGCACCCACTACCAGGTCGGGGTAACCATTCTCGTCAACATCGGTGGCTCCTTTTAGCGAGTACCCGAAACTTGCCGGCATAGTTTTAGATGCCCACTGACCTTCGAGTACTTGAGATGGTGTTGTACTCATTCCGGAGCTTCGGCCATTGTAGATGTACACCAGGCCCCTTTTAGTTTCTCCTGCATATGGTGCACCAATCGCAATGTCATTGAAACCATCTTGATCCAAGTCGCCCAGCGGGGCAATAGAACTACCGAATCTTGAAAACAGATCGAACCCAGTCAGTTTGGTCAGGACCTGGAGGCCAGATTTGCTCTGGGTGTAAACAGTCACTTGTCCAACTTCTTGAAGTTTACCATCTGAACCTCGGTCCATGAAAAGAGGTGCACCAACAAACAAGTCCACGAGGCCATCTCCATTAATATCAGTGGTAGCAACCGAATAGCCAAAGTAGGCGGCCATCTGTTCACCGGTGAAATTGTACAGCGATGCCATACTGCGCCCGTCGTAAATGGACACCATGCCCAGCGTTCGCGCAGCCCTGGGAATCCCTGATACAAAGTCTTCGATGTCGTCTCCGTTAAAGTCCCCGACCGCCACCGAGTAACCCAAGTAGCTGTCATCGTACTGGGGGCTGGCGGCACGTGTGGCCAGTTGGTTGGCATAGGTGGTGCTGTAGATTTTGGGATTGTAACTCTTTACAATATCCTCCAGGGTGTCGGAGATGATTTGCCCCTGCCAGTAAAAGCTTCCAGGCCCTCCTAGCAGCACTCGGTCGCCCTTGGTGAAATCCACACTGAATCCGCCCTGGCAGAATCCTTGCTCCTGGGCATCGTGTTTGGCGTTGGACCTGCAGGGCGCATATTCTACTATCGTTTCTCCATCTTTTAAGTAACACGTCCCAACGGGTTCCCGCTCCGGCTTCCTCTGCTGAGTCCTCCAGTGATACAGGGGGGCACAGGCCAGGATCTTGCCATCTTTGGCCTTTAGGGATGCCCCAAACCATTGGTTGGACTTGAATTCTATGGGGTCATTGATATCATAGTATCGATTACCGGTGGAGTCGAAGACAATAGCCTGGCACTTGGCATTCCTCCAGTCGCACTTCTGCACCTCCCCCCCTTGGCTGATGGCCGGCTGCGATGTGTTGGCTTTAGGGGCCCCAATAAGCAGGAACGACGAGCTGCCATCTGGGAGGAAGAAGTCCACAGCGAAGCCGAAGTAGCTGCCCTCCGGCCCGGACTGCACCAGCGGGTTCTCCGAGTCCAGATTGAAGCTGCAGCAGCCGGGCAGGAGGAGGAGGAGGAGGAGGAGGGCGGCGGCGCCCATCGTGCCCGGGCTGCCTCTCCGCTTATACCGGACACCGTCTCTTCCCATCAGCTCGGTGCGGCCGATCCCCAGGCTGGACAGCGGATAAACTTCCGCCGATCCCTGGGACTTTCCTTGTTTTCTGATCAGACAGGCTGTGGGCGGAGCCAGGAGGCGAGTCATCCCGGGAGGGCGGGCCTGTGTGTCTGGCCCCGGAGTGCGGCGGCAATCACGGCAGCGGAGGGGGGGTTCATGCACAACGCGGACACGTGGCCACAGGGTTAATACAATCCTGCCGGCAGTCAAAGGGTTAATGTAGAAAAGTCGGCAGTAACGGGGGGGGGGGCGTATTGAGGGGTTAAAGCGGCTCACTGTGCAGGGACAGGGTTAATAGAGAGAAGAGCTGCAGCAAGGAAAGGGTTATGGGAGGTCTGCAGGCAGGGAGAGGGGGCTGTAAGGGTTACATCAGGTATATAGCAGTATGAGCAGGGAGAGGGGGCTGTAAGGGTTACATCAGGTATATAGCAGTATGAGCAGGGAGAGGGGGCTGTAAGGGTTACATCAGGTATATAGGGGTATGAGCAGGGAGAGGGGGCTGAAAGGGTTACATCAGGTATATAGGGGTATGAGCAGGGAGAGGGGGCTGAAAGGGTTACATCAGGTATATAGGGGTATGAGCAGGGAGAGGGTAATAAGAAAGGAGAGGGGGCTGTAAAGGTTAGATCAGGTATATAGCAGTATGAGCAGGGAGAGGGGGCTGTAAGGGTTACATCAGGTATATAGGGGTATGAGCAGGGAGAGGGGGCTGAAAGGGTTACATCAGGTATATAGGGGTATGAGCAGGGAGAGGGGGCTGAAAGGGTTACATCAGGTATATAGGGGTATGAGCAGGGAGAGGGTAATAAGAAAGGAGAGGGGGCTGTAAAGGTTAGATCAGGTATATAGCAGTATGAGCAGGGAGAGGGGGCTGTAAGGGTTACATCAGGTATATTGGGGTATGAGCAGGGAGAGGGGGCTGTAAGGGTTACATCAGGTATATAGCAGTATGAGCAGGGAGAGGGGGCTGTAAGGGTTACATCAGGTATATAGCAGTATGAGCAGGGAGAGGGGGCTGTAAGGGTTACATCAGGTATATAGGGGTATGAGTAGGGAGAGGGGGCTGTAAGGGTTACATCAGGTATATAAGGGTATGAGCAGGGAGAGGGGGCTGTAAGGGTTACATCAGGTATATAGCAGTATGAGCAGGGAGAGGGGGCTGTAAGGGTTACATCAGGTATATAGCAGTATGAGCAGGGAGAGGGGGCTGTAAGGGTTACATCAGGTATATAGCAGTATGAGCAGGGAGAGGGTAATCAGAAAGGAGAGGGGGCTGTAAGGGTTACATCAGGTATATAGGGGTATGAGCAGGGAGAGGGGGCTGTAAGGGTTACATCAGGTATATAGCAGTATAAGCAAGGAGAGGGGGCTGAAAGGGTTACATCAGGTATATAGCAGTATGAGCAGGGAGAGGGGGCTGAAAGGGTTACATCAGGTATATAGCAGTATGAGCAGGGAGAGGGGGCTGTAAGGGTTACATCAGGTATATAGCAGTATGAGCAGGGAGAGGGGGCTGAAAGGGTTACATCAGGTATATAGGGGTATGAGCAGGGAGAGGGGGCTGTAAGGGTTACATCAGGTATATAGGGGTATGAGCAGGGAGAGGGGGCTGTAAGGGTTACATCAGGTATATAGGGGTATGAGCAGGGAGAGGGGGCTGTAAGGGTTACATCAGGTATATAGGGGTATGAGCAGGGAGAGGGGGCTGTAAGGGTTACATCAGGTATATAGGGGTATGAGCAGGGAGAGGGGGCTGTAAGGGGTTACATCAGGTATATAGCAGTATGAGCAGGGAGAGGGGGCTGTAAGGGTTACATCAGGTATATAGCAGTATGAGCAGGGAGAGGGGGCTGTAAGGGTTACATCAGGTATATAGCAGTATGAGCAGGGAGAGGGGGCTGTAAGGGTTACATCAGGTATATAAGGGTATGAGTAGGGAGAGGGGGCTGTAAGGGTTACATCAGGTATATAGGGGTATGAGCAGGGAGAGGGGGCTGTAAGGGTTACATCAGGTATATAGGGGTATGAGCAGGGAGAGGGGGCTGTAAGGGTTACATCAGGTATATAGGGGTATGAGCAGGGAGAGGGGGCTGTAAGGGTTACATCAGGTATATAGGGGTATGAGCAGGGAGAGGGGGCTGTAAGGGTTACATCAGGTATATAAGGGTATGAGCAGGGAGAGGGGGCTGTAAGGGTTACATCAGGTATATAGGGGTATGAGCAGGGAGAGGGGGCTGTAAGGGTTACATCAGGTATATAAGGGTATGAGCAGGGAGAGGGGGCTGTAAGGGTTACATCAGGTATATAGGGGTATGAGCAGGGAGAGGGGGCTGTAAGGGTTACATCAGGTATATAGCAGTATGAGCAGGGAGAGGGGGCTGTAAGGGGTTACATCAGGTATATAGGGGTATGAGCAGGGAGAGGGGGCTGTAAGGGTTACATCAGGTATATAAGGGTATGAGTAGGGAGAGGGTAATAAGAAAGGAGAGGGGGCTGAAAGGGTTAAATCAGGTATATAAGGGTATGAGTAGGGAGAGGGTAATAAAGGAGAGGGGGCTGAAAGGGTTAAATCAGGTATATAGGGGTATGAGTAGGGAGAGGGGGCTGTAAGGGTTAAATCAGGCAGTTCCAGCAGTATGAGCAAGGAGAGGTGGTTGTAAGGGTTAATCAGGAGTATAAATAAGTAAAGGGTTAAATTGGGCAGTTTTGGGGGGTATGGGCAAACAGAGGGGCTGTAAGGGTTAAATCAGGTAGTGTCAGGAGGGGGTATGAGAAAGCACAGGGGGCAGTGCCCAGTTGTTGGCACTTTATGGGCTGGACACCCTGTTGTGCCATAACCTAATTGTATTGCTCCTGATCCCCCCCTGCCCCCTCCCCCCCTCCTCCATCCTGTGACACATATGTATCTCATTGTGGGTGACACCAGTGTTACACACATGTATCTCATTATAAGGAAGTGGTGTCCAGTGCAGCATGGGAAGGGTTAATGGGGGGGGGGGGGGGGGGGGGGGCAGCTGCCTGTCTGCACTGGTTCCATGACTGTCCTGCATTCCCTGCACAGAGTAAACAGCTTCTCCTCCAGATTCCTTATAAGGAGCCTCCTCCCTCCTGCTGCTGCTGACGGCCATGGACTGCGCCCCATACAGCTATAAACCCCTGACATGGGCTCCCCCTCCGCACAGCTGACACTTTCCAGCTCATCTATTACTTACATCTGCCTCTAGGAAAGCTGGGTGACAACTGGTATAATCTCAGCGACTACCCAGCTTTTTCAGATTCCTGCATGATGTCTCACATCCACCTCTTCAATATCCCTGTATTCATGTAACTAAGAATCCAGCCCTTCAGTAATTACTGGAATACCCCTTTAACCTAGGAGTATTCAGTGACCATTTCCTTGGTGCCACTTGGGGTTTTCCTTTACCTGTTCTGTGACACCCCCACTGCAGAGAACAATGCCAGCGGTGATGACACAAGGTGGAAATATTTGCAGAAATCCTTAGGCCGGGTTCAGACATGTCTAGATTTTCCTTGGTCGGACATAACCACACCAGAGGGGCAGCTATGCCGCATTGTCCATATGTCTGGCAGTCTATAGGGCACCTGGTGGGACACAGAATGATACAGATCCAGATGGTTGCGTCCACCATTCCCATTGTGACTGGATCACCTGGACACCTTGTACCTGGCCTTATAAACTCTATAGGTTACAGTTCTGACTACATACAATGTGGCATTATGGTCCGACCACTGTGACCAACTACTAATCTCTACAAGAAAATGGCAGCATTGACCTGGAGGAGTCATACTACCGTCACCTGTTCATCTGCCTGACAGTTTTATAGCGGCCGCATGGTCGCCCATTGTCTATAATAATATTATTGTGCCCTGACATGTAGCCCATTGTAAATCCATGTTCAGACTCAATCCTTATCTAGCCTGGAGCCATATATACATCTTACACCTGAACTTCACTGCCATGCGTGACTGTGCTTGTAGACAATCTGTGGCTGCTTGTTCTTGGGGAATCGTATCATTATGTGTAGCCTTATGTAAGGTCTGTGCTTCTGTCTGTTGGATCATGATGGGAGAAATGGAGGTCATTCCCAGAAAAAAGGCTGTTCCTCCTCTTTAAAGGGTTACTCTGGAGAAAGCAAAATGTTTTTAAGTAGACAAGTATAAGAAATGTATACAGATTTGTTTTAAAAAAATCCTTACAGTACTTATCAGCTGCTGTATGTCCTGCAGGAAGTGGTGTATTCTTTCCAGTGTGACACAGTGCTCTCTGCTGCCACCTCTGTCTATGTCAGGAACTGTCCAGAGCAGTAGCAAATCCCCATACAAAACCTATACTGCTCTGGACAGTTCCTGGCATGGACAGAGGTGGCAGCAGAGAGCACTGTGTCAGACTGGAAAGAGACATGTCAAAAGTTTTGATCGATCTATGTCTGAGTGTTCCGACCTGTACCAACCGGAAATAGAGGGGGGAGAGAGGACCTGCAGCTGCAGTGCATCCTCCCCTCGCTCTGCGTTAAAAAAAAAGAGAGTCGTGCTCCATAGAGCCCATTATAAGTCAATGAATTTGTTGCATAATTTTCGGACAATCCTACTGCAGATAAGCTATCCTACTAATCCTATGATGAGCTAAAACGCGTTGGTCTTCTCACCGCCAGGCACTGAAAGCACCAGGAGCTTAGATGTCACTTGTCTAGCTCACTCTAGAACAGTAGTAGGAACAGGTCCTTTTTAAAAGTGGGTTTATGAGAAACAGCGCCACTCCTGTCGAAAGGATGTTCTAGGTATTGCAGATCTGACTCACTTTAGTAGAGATGATTTGCAATACCTGACACAGCCACAATATTGGCGCTCCTCCAAGCTATGTATGGCCGACTGTATCTGTACAGTACAGGTTTATGCCGGCAGGTTGCTAGGTGTGAAGGCAGACAGTCCCGGTGTCTCAGGTGTGCAGGGTGAGGAAGCGTGCGTCACATGCAGCTGTCTGGCTCATAGTGACAGGTAATGGACTAGGAATGTAAGGCCGTCCCTCCCTTTCCCAGCTCTCCCTCCCTTTTTTTCTCAGTTTTTTTCCATGTGTTTTTTCCTTTATTATGTCCTATGTCTGGAGATCAGGCTTTTCTGTGCTGTCACCTGTCCCCTATCGTAGTAGTCGGGACCCTCTGTACAGATCACTATTCATGGAAGTAGTGTTGTTCACATACTGGGACATGTATTTATTTGCCCCATTACCTCGTCAAACACACATCCGCCTCTACCTATAGGGTTTACACATCAAGAAGATGGCTCCAGTCAGACGGACGTGCCAACAATGATCACCCGGCTGTGTACTTACAGGGGTAGTTCCAGTGAAGGAACAGAAGGAGAAAACATTTCTGAAAAGTAAATCCCTGCTGATCCCGATCACGGGAGTATCACCATGTGCACGCAGTATTAAACAATGAGGTCTCCTTCAAATACATTATTTTGCGGATTAAAGACCTGCCCCTGTAAATGGCAACGCTTTTTCCTATTTTATTGCATTTAGGTTTTTTTGCTTATTTCTTTTAGCATGTTTATTTTTAGTATTAAGTAAGTTCTTGGTTTAAGTGTCTGTGAAAAGTGTCTGTAAAAACCTTTTTCATGTCATAGAGACACGTCAAAAGTTTTGAGCCGGGAGAAGTCGGCGCTCAGTGCGGTCCTCTCCCGGCTCTGTCACATGGTCAGTCTGCCTATGTAAATCTATGGAGACTGATATCATGTGACAGGTAGCCGGGAGAGGACCACGCTCGTTCTCCCAATTGGTAGAGTGTTCAGACCCAGACCAGTCAAAACATTTGACATGTCTTTATGACATGTGAAAAGTTTTTACAAACGACAGGTACACTTAAAAAAAAACAATTATGAAATTTTTCCATTGCAAATCATGTGACCCATTGATCATGTTTGAACGAAATGATTAGCAACGCAAGTAAGTGCTACAAAAACCTACACGCATATAAACGCGTCTTTTTAAGAGTGTAAAAAACAGTGGAGGAAAAAAGCCACAACCTGCCTAAAAAAGCGCCAACTTAGAGTAGGCAAAAAATGCCACAGCCTTAGGGGTCATTCACACGTTTCGTGCACAGTCCGTATATACAGGCATTATCATTCATGTATATACAGGATGTATATTCCGGATATACGGAATGTGTAAATGATCCCTAAGTGTATTCCCCTAGCGGTTATTTAGGAGCCTGCAGAAGTTGGATGTCACCCTAGGGAGTCCCAGAAAACATGGCCGAACAGCCCTAGGGTGGCATCAAACTTCTCCAGATGCCAGGAGTTGAATGACGAGTGTTGGGCTTCGGCCACATGGCAACTTTTGACACTTTTCTGAAGTTCGCTCAACATTACTGAAGAACTTATATCTATGATGAATTTTTGGTACAGATTTAGATTTCTTATTGGGCCACAATCGTTTTTGCAGCAAAGTCTGACAACCAATCAGATCGCCTCTTCCACCTGCACTGAAAAAAGGTGGAATGTGGTTGCCATGGGCAGCAGCACTCTGTAGCAACTAGTTCTTATACATGGGGCCTAGGGGGAGATTTATCAAGATGTCTCCCTGTTGCCCATAGCAACCAATCAGTGCTTAGCTTTCATTTCCCATATTGCTTCAGTAAAATGAAAGCTAAGCGCAAAAAATCCCCCTGTTGTTTGCTCCTCCCTCCTATATATAACACATTTATGAGAGATATATCACACCCGCCCCTGTGGACACAGCTGATATAACACACAGCCCCTTAAAAAACCAGAAAATCCCAACTAGATGGAGCTGCAGGCCACGCATGTGTTTTGTGGCTCCATTTATTCTCTATGGAGCCAATGGAGATAGATGAATACAGCTTTTGGCTATCTTCGGCAGCCCCATACACAATGAATGGTGCGGCAGCTTTTACTTCAAGGTCCCTGTTAGGCTGTGTTCACACCAGAGTTTACCACTCCACCACAATTCTGCTTCTCTTTTTCTCTATCGGATCTGTCACACCCCCCCCCCCCCCCCCCCCTCAATAATTTTAATGGGTTCTTATTGTGCTCCGTTTTCATCAAGTCCGTCAGTGTTCCCACTGTTTTTTGTCCCTCCAAAAAAACGGAACACCCATTTTTTTTTTTACATTATAGTCAGTGATGACGGATCTAAACGGAAGGCATTTCCGTTCATGTCCATCTGCGAGTTAGGCTAGGATTACACTGCGTTTTTGCATACGTTTCACTGTATCAATTTTTCAACCCTAGGGCAATAGCCATCTGCCTCATAGGGGGTTTTGCCTTCCTCTGGATCAACACGGTTTCTGCAGGTTGAACCTTATGGACTCTTTTCTTTTTATTACCTTATTAACTATGTTACAGAAAAATGTGGTCAGCCCTGTTTTTGTGTAAGCTAATAAAATAAAATTGATGCGTTTTAAAGTTTTTTTTTAAAATAATGTAAGTCACTGTTAAATGGATCCTGATTAAAGATAAGCGAACCTGGAGCATGCTCGAGTCCATCCGAACCCGAACTTTCGGCATTTGATTAGCGGTGGCTGCTGAACTTGGATAAAGCCCTAAGGCTATGTGGAAAACATGGATATAGTCATTGGCTGTATCCATGTTTTCCAGACAACCTTAGAGCTTTATCCAAGTTCAGCAGCCCCAGCTAATCAAATACCGAACGTTCGGGTTTGGATGGACTCGAACCCGAACCCGGTTCACTCATCTCTAATCCTGATGGATTGGCATACACCTGCTTCAGTTTTTATCATTCGTTTTATTCCCCATAAAATGCATACGTTAAAATGCAGTGTGAACTCTGCCTTATCCGTCAACCTCCCTTTTTTTTTACTGAGCATGTGCAATATAGGAGAGAACCCAGGAAGACATATTAATGGATATACAAACAGATGCTGACTGAGGAAAACTGATGTAAATCATATGTTTATTAAAGCCAAATGCAAATGGTTTGATCCGTTTATGAATGGAAGGTGTGAACCCACCCTTGCGAGAACCAATGATTAGCTGGGCATTCATTTGCAGTGTCGTTAGAAGGCATGATGAATCGCGCGCCCGGGCCACTAGAATGATAACTGTATCCTTGGCCCCACATCTGTTCGCACAGGTTTTGCCGCAGTACAAAAGATGTGATCAGTTGAGGAATGGACGTTTTACCATTGCTCAGCTGATCACTGTCGAGCGGCATACGCAGCTTGAAATTCGTCCGCTTTTGCTCAGTGGGAACAGACCCTTACCCAGGCCGAGTGTCCCCCAAAGAGCTTTTCTAGCAACATTCCTGGCCAATAATTGGCACCCTAACGTTACGCCCTATTCTGTGGATACTGTGGATAATAAGTTGTACAAATGGGAATACCACTTAAAGGGGTACTCCAGTGAAAATATTTTTTATTCAGATCAACTGGTTTCAGAAAGTTATATAGATTTGTAATTTACTTCTATTTAAAAATCTTGAGTCTTTCCATATCTATCACCTGCTGTACGTCCTGCAGAAAGTGGTGTACTCTTTCCAGTCTGGCACAGTGCTCTCTGCTGCCACCTCTGTTTATGACAGGAACTGTCCAGAGCAGGAGAGGCTTTCTATGAGGATTGGCTACTGCTCTGGACAGTCCCTGACATGAACAGTGATAAGAGAGCACTGTGAAGAATACACCACTTTCTGTATGACATACAGCAGCTGATAAGTATAGGAAAACTTTTAAATAGAAGTAGATTACAAATCTATATAACTTTCTGAAACTAGTTGGTTTGAAAGAAAAAGATTTACACTGGAGTACCCCTATAAGGCTATGTTCTCACACAGTATTTTTGCTCAGCATTTTGCAACCAAAACCAGGAGTGGATTGAAAACACAGAAAGGCTATGTTCGCACAGTGGATGGTCATCATTTAACAGCAAATAACGGCCGTTGTTTTAAAGTAACAGAAATTATTGGTCATTAAATGGCGGGCATCCACTAAATTTCAACAGTGTGAGAACATAGCCTTTCTGTTTTTTCAATCCACTCCTGGTTTTGGTTGCAAAATACTGACAAAAATACAGTGGGAACAGATCCTGTGATATATATATATATTTAATTTTATTTTTTATTTTTTTGCTTTTTATATCTTTACATTTTTTGCTATACTGTATATAATAGCATAGTAGACTACACTTTTGTATACAGTAGAATTAAATAAAATATTGTAATGTGAACCTTAGTTACTCCAGGCAGGTAGACCTAAGGCCCCGTTCCCACTGAGCAAAGCTAGCGGAATTCCGCGACGGAATTGTCCGCCGCGGAATGCCGTTAGCCTCCCGCTCATAATGGGACTCTATGGGAGGCGCGCGCTGCTGCTCTATACGCGCTGAAGAATGAACATGTTCATTCTTCAGCGCGGACAGGGCAGGAGCGCGCGCCTCCCATAGAGTCCCATTATGAGCGGGAGGCTAACGGCATTCCGCGGCGGACAATTCCGTCGCGGAATTCCGCTAGCTTTGCTCAGTGGGAACGGGGCCTAAGGGCTCGTTCCCACTGAGCAAAAGCAGCTGAATTTCTGCGCTGAATCAGCGCTGAAATTTCAGCCGTTAAAATAGGTGCAGAGCTAATTTCCATTGTGTTGAATGGAAATTCTGCTCTGCAGTTCACACAGTGGAATTTCCGCACTGAACTAATCCGCTTTCCGCCAGAAGAATGAACATGTTCATTCTTCCGCTAGCGGAAGCCTATACAAATCAATGGGGCTCTGATTTTCTGTTTCAGCGCGGATTCAGCGCGGATTCAGCGCGGATTCAGCGCGGAATACAAGCGGAATACAAGCGGAAATTACTCGCTGAATCAGCGCGGAAATGGGGAAAAGGGGGGGGAGGAGGATTCTAGTATATGTTCTGGTATAGTCTAGTTTACTCACCAAATACTCGCTGAATTTCAGCGCTGAATGCATGCGGATTCAGCGCGGATTCCTCGAGTATTCCGCGCTGAATTTGTCAAGAGCTGATTACGAGCTGAACACTTTCCTAGCAGAATACGCAGGGATTCTGCTTGCATTCTGCTTATATTCTGCTCGGAATTCAGTGTCAGTTGATTTCAGGCGGAAATATTTCCTTGCGTAATCCGCTCCTTTTGCTCTGTGTACGTAGCCTAACAGCGGTGGCTCCGCTCCCTTGTCTCGCTAAACATACAGCTGTGTGTTTGTTCTCTGTCATCTCCCAACTACTCGGCTCATTCAGTACAACCCCCACCCTCCCGCGCTGTCACTCACAACCTCTCGCACTATGGAATACCTCCTGCCCTCTCACCACTCCCTCCTCTAGTGCTTGCCAGAAACAGCTGCTGAGTCTAGCTTCTTAGAGACTCCAGGTGTATGGCAAGGAGACAGGTATGAGCGGCGGAGCTGTGGGGATTTAGTCTGAAATTCTATGGTGTATGTCATCTTCCCGCAACGTTACCGCTGCTGAATAGACCAAAGGGCCTGACGCCAAACCTGTATTTACCCTGAACTGGTAAGGTATAATCTGGAGTCACTCCCAGGCCCTGCTTCTTCATTGCATGCTTATATAGAGTTTGGAGCCAATATATGGATGTCTGGTGGATAGAGACTGCTGGAAGTATTAGGGAAGTGTATGGATACCAGTGTCCTGATTTTTTATATATATATATATATATATATATATATATATATATATATATATATATTAGTTAGTCTGATATTGAATTTTTTATTCATAGAGAACCGAAAGTCTATGTTGTCACCATACAAATCTATTAGGATACAGACTGGGTTTACGTGTATTACGTGTTACCTGAAACAGACACAAAAGGAAAGTATCATGGAAACTTCTGGTT
This sequence comes from Dendropsophus ebraccatus, assembly GCF_027789765.1. NCBI lineage: Eukaryota > Metazoa > Chordata > Amphibia > Anura > Hylidae > Dendropsophus > Dendropsophus ebraccatus. The sequence goes on from NC_091463.1 coordinate 23,065,747, forward strand.
TCCCCTAAAAATCCCAAAATACTTTGTATGTTCCCAGTCACTCCATGTCGTTAATGGTGATCTGTATCCTGTAGACGCTGGCTGTGGTAAAATAACCTTAGGGCCCTATTCCACGGGACGATTATCGTTTGGATAATCGTTAACGATTAACGATCTCAAACGACCGCTATTGCGAAAGACCTGAAAACGTTCACTCATTTCCATGGAACGATAATCGTTACTTATGATCGTAATTGCGATCGTTTCTCTTCGCTATTTATTCGCTATTGCGTTCGTATCTATTGAGAACGACCGAACGATGTCTTATTCAATGCGAACGATTTGCGAACGAGCAACGATAAAAATAGGTCCAGGTCTTATTAAACGATCAACGATTTCTCGTTCGGTCGTTAATCGTTAACTGCATTTCAACCGAACGATTATCGTTCAGATTCGAACGATTTAACGATAATCTGAACGATAATCGTCCCGTGGAATAGGGCCCTTAGACTGGAAGGAAGCCGCATGGAATACAAATCAGGAAGAATTATATGATGGAAATTAAAAAAAAAAAAAATCCGTAAATCTGTAGAATAGGGGAAATAGGAAGCAAAAAAAAAAAAAAAAAATATATATATATATATATATATATATATATATTTAACCTGATCGGAAGACTTGATTCAGTATCCGTATACCGAGATCACGTTGTCATGACATCAGTATAAACCAGTCTATGCGGGATTAACCCTTTAATCGCCGGCAACTCCAATTATATGGTGATGACATCAGCATGGCTTGTATAAACCAGTCTATATGGGATTCCCTTGAGTCACCAATGTCTCTGGTTTTAATTAGACAGTAAACTCTTATGTTATCTCCAGTCCCCGTGCAACTGAATGTCAGCTATTGTTCTCTGTTATCAGCCCTCTGAAAGGATAACTCTTTGGAACTACTGACAGGAAGTCTTGGAATCCTCTGCCCCCATGACCACTGCTTTATCTAACATCCTCCCGAGGAATTCACATATAGATGCAGATATGATAGCAGCAGCTTTTTTTTTTTTCTTCTTGTACTTGTAAGCAACCAACATTGAGGTTAGTGTTCCTTTAAACATATATTCATTTTTATTGCACGGTGGGACATTGGACCATATACTGGTCGATGGCATTATAGGTCACTGACTGAACTGAAGGGTTAATTTTTGCCAATTATAACTTGCACTCACATGTTATAGGTGGAGTGCCTAGAACATAAAGAATAAAATGCAGCAGCAAGCATACCGGAGATACCAGGAAATAAAGTTAAAAATATCTTGTGGATTAAGTGGGGTTGAATGGCATAAATGTGCCTTATATGTTGGGGGAAAAACAATTGGCCATGGCGGGACTGGCGGACTACCAAAGTTTTGTGACCCTTGAAACTAATTGTAAATCTCATTAAGCCTCTCTAAGCGCTGACACCAGCAATAAGAACCCTGGCCTGTAATTAAAGGGGACGGTCACCACTATTAACACTTTTGTGCCCAGTGCAGGACCCAGCATGACCACTGAGAGCGCTGATTGGTTGGTTTATGTCCGTAGCCATATCCATCATATAATGATCATATACAGTGACTTTTTGTAGGGATGTATTACATGGAAGTCTGGGGTCTAGGAAAGCTGGGTACCAACCTTTATGGGCTCTGTCATGACAGACTAAAGACTGTTTCACACAAGCGCATTCATATACTTCCACAATAAAGATCTGAAATTTAGAAGTTATTTTTTCAAGTTTTTAAAGCCGCCCCCCTTCCCCATAGATTAACATTGGCTCCGTTATATAGTCTGACATAAATGATAGAAATACTCTTGCCTGTAAATGGCCTAAGGCTGGATTCGCACTGCGTTCAGGCTGTAAGTTCAATGAAATATAGTCAAAAAGGTATGGTGATGTATATTGCGGTGGGCGTATCAATAGGGTATTCCCGAGTTATCCCCTATCTGCAGGTGGATATCGGTGGGATTCCGACCAAGTTTAGCAATGTTTGTACTGGGGATTAGTGGGTGTTCCAGCAGTTGGGCCCCATGGATTAGCTTGTCATCTCCTATCCTATAGACAGGACTGAAAGCAGTCTACAAATTGCAGTGTTTGGTATAGTACCTGAACATAACTTTTTATTTCCCCATTAAACTCAATGGGCCACGATATATGTTGCCACATGTTTTTCTGTTATGCCGAATTACAGCCCTAATACAGTGGCAACCCAGCCTTATTAGTTGTCACCCATCTTCCCCATTGAGGACGCATATAATAATGAGGCATTGAGTAGAACTTTCAACAGCTTGATGATGAGAACAACTCAATGACCTATTTTGGGTTTTATTGTTTTAGATGGAAACTATACTTAAGTAGCGTTTACACATAGCAATTATGGATGAAATTTGGCAGTAAAGATGGGTATCACTGGCGTAACTAGGTGACAAACATGAGGAACTTCCATTACGGACCCTGAATGACTTGTATATAGCTATGCATATCTATATGTGTCAGCGATCACTGTGGTTCCAGCATTGTACTTGTGAATTAGGATGACTGGGATAAACTCAGCTATAGGTCCTAGAGGACTGGGATAAGCTCAGCTATAGGTCCCAGAGGACTGGGATAGACTAAGCTATAGGTCCCAGAGGACTGGGATAGACTAAGCTATAGGTCCCAGAGGACTGGGATAGACTAAGCTATAGGTCCCAGAGGACTGGGATAGACTAAGCTATAGGTCCCAGAGGACTGGGATAGACTAAGCTATAGGTCCCAGAGGACTGGGATAGACTAAGCTATAGGTCCCAGAGGACTGGGATAGACTAAGCTATAGGTCCCAGAGGACTGGGATAAGCTCAGCTATAGGTCCAACAGGACTGGGATAGATTAAGCTAAAGGTCCCACAGGACTGGAATAGACTAAGCTATAGGTCCCACAGGACTGGGATAGACTAAGCTATAGGTCCCACAGGACTGGGATAGACTAAGCTATAGGTCCCACAGGACTGGGATAGACTAAGCTATAGGTCCCACAGGACTGGGATAGACTAAGCTATAGGTCCCACAGGACTGGGATAGACTAAGCTATAGGTCCCACAGGACTGGGATAGACTAAGCTATAGGTCCCACAGGACTGGGATAGACTAAGCTATAGGTCCCACAGGACTGGGATAGACTAAGCTATAGGTCCCACAGGACTGGGATAGACTAAGCTATAGGTCCCACAGGACTGGGATAGACTAAGCTATAGGTCCCACAGGACTGGGATAGACTAAGCTATAGGTCCCACAGGACTGGGATAGACTAAGCTATAGGTCCCACAGGACTGGGATAGACTAAGCTATAGGTCCCACAGGACTGAGAGAGACTAAGCTATAGGTCCCAGAGGACTGGGATAAGCTCAGCTATAGGTCCCAGAGGACTGGGATAAGCTCAGCTATAGGTCCCACAGGACTGGGATAGACTAAGCTATAGGCCCCACAGGACTGGGATAGACTAAGCTATAGGCCCCACAGGACTTGGATAGACTAAGCTATAGGCCCCACAGGACTGGGATAGACATATGGCCCTATTCCACGGGACAATTATCGTTCAGATTATCGTTAAATTGTTCGAATCTAAACGATAACCGTTCGGTTGAATAGCAGTTAACGACTAACAACCGAAGGAGAAATCATTGATCTTTAATAAGACCTGGACCTATTTTTATCGTTGCTCGTTCGCAAATCGTTCGCATTGAATAAGACGTTGTTCGGTCGTTCGAAGTAGTGGGAACGCAATAGCAACGACAAGACGACCGCAAGAACGATCATAAGTAACGATTATCTTTCCATGTAAATGGGTTAATGATTTTAGGTCTTTCGCAATAGTGGTCTTTTGGATCGTTTATAGTTAACGATTATGCGAACGATATTCGTCCCGTGGAATAGGTCCCAGAGGACTGTGGTAAGCAGGGCCGTATTAACAACTGCTGCTGCCCTAGGCACTAAACCTGAAGACGCCCCATCTTCACACACCGATTGGCCTTACCAGACCTGACCAATACCACCATACTCCCCACCCCCCTGGAAAAGACGCCAGATTTACTGGCAAGTCTGAACAGGAGGTGGGAGACTAAAAAAAAACAAACAAAAAAAATAGTTTTTTCCTTCCCCTGCTCCCTGGTGCTGCCCCCCTGCAAGGTGCTGCCCTAGGCACCGGACCACGGGTGCCTAGTGGTAAATACGGCCCTGGTGGTAAGATAAGCTATAGTTCCCAGACTGATAGGCAGGTGCTGGCAATGACTTCCTCCTCTCTTGTGCTATCTTCTGTGTGCAGGATATGTCTATATGCCGTATAAAAAGTCTTGCCAGCTTTATAATATTGTATTCTCTCCTGTCCTGTCTGTGATTCACCCCCTCATGGCTTAAGGATTTTTACCACATCCTTTTTTTTTTTTTTTCTTTCAGGGCCCCAGCCCAAGAATCCAGCGCTTGTTAAGAGCCTCTCCTTGGAGCCAGCTCACATCTCAGTGCACCCAGAAAAACCCCAGCGTCTGCGATCTGACCCTGGAACCCCAGCTGACTGCAATGGGATCCCTACAGATCAACCCAGTTCCAAACCAGCAGCTCCTAGGCGCCCCCCACACACCAAGCCTGAAGGTGAGCTCCGTATAGATCTGTAGAGAGGAAGTGGGAACAAACAAAAGCCATAAACGTGACGTCCAGATGTGATCTGAGACCTGAAGACTGATGTGATGTCCCCTCTTAGCAGAAAAGTTTGCATTATGATGTTCTGCAGCAGCTGCAACCCAGTACTGTATAATACTGCAGAAAGAGGGAGAAATGATGTGGTTGTCACACATGAAGGCATTTCCGGCAGCTGTGTTCTGGGACAGACTGCTAAACATGGGCGACATCAGGATGTGATTATACTAATGGGATAAACCCTAAATCTAGTTAGACTGCCGGCCTGATACTTCTAGGGCATTTTCGTCCCCTGCAGTTCATTGCAATGATTTCAGATTATATTTGGGATTGTGATTATTTTTCTGAGAAGTGGGAATATTTAGATAACTAGATCTCTAAGTGTCAAGTGCCCAAGGTCTATGGTTAATGCTGTAGGGAGAGGGGGATACACATCTAATGTACTATAGGTACAAGACTGCGCTCACATCGCCAATGGGATCTATATATGTAGAGGAATCTTCCAGTGCATGGGTCTCCAAACTGCGGCCCTCCAGCTGTTGCAATACTACATTTCCCATCATGCCTGGACAGCATAGGCGTAGCTACCATAGAGGCAGGGTAGGCGGCTGCTATGGGGCCCCTGCAGGAGGGGGGCCCGGGGATGCACAGGGAAGATAAGAGCCAACCTGTGTCCCTCTGCTTAACCCTTTATGTACTGCTGTGTAAGTGATCCAAAGTTCATTTACATGCTGCAACATAAAAATGGGTTAATAAGCAGAAGACAAGGCCATCTCTGCTTCACTGCTCTGATAACCCCTGACCTCTGTTCTCCTAAGCCCTGCAGAGGTCAGGGGTTATCAGTGCACGAGCCATCTCCTTCTCTTTTGCTTTTAACCCTTTTTTGTGCTGCTGCATGTAGGTGAGATTTATGTCGCTTACACACTTCAGTACATAAAGGGGTTAAACAGAAGGTAGTCTGCTCCTGCACCTATGTATTTAACCACTCCTAATGGGCCCTTATAGTTAAATGCAGTGGACTGACAGAGCAAGCAGCGATTGGCTCTCTGCTCTGCCACAAGAGACTTTATTCATTGGCCACATTACCAAATAGATATAGATATATATAGTGGGGGGGGGCCTGTACATTTTTTTTGCTATGGGGCCCCATAAATCCTAGCCACACCCCTGCTGGACAGCCAAATCCAAAGCTTTAGCCGTCAGGGCGTGATGGCAATTGTGGCTTTGCAACAGCTGGAGGGCCGTTGTTTGGAGGCCCATGTCCCAGTGTATGCAGCTAATGTATTAATAGAGTCCAGGTCGCCAGGAAAGCCTCATCTTTGCCTAGCGGTCTCCTTCGAATGGGGGGGGGGGGAAAAAAAACATACCAGCTGGTATATCCTTTTTTTTATAGGGGTATTCCAAGAACTTATCACACATCCTGTGGATAGGGGATAGGTTCTTTTAACTTTGAATACCCCTTTATGGGAGGCTGCTTATGACAGATATCGCTAAGTGGCAGCAATCATCAGGGGCCACCTGATATATATCTCTATACAGTGTGAAAAAAACAGTAGGCCTGCCCTTCGCTCTCCCTGACAGCTCTATCAAAGAAGCTGTAATACTTCTAGCCTTTTCCGGGTCTGTATTTCTGGTAAAATGACAAAAATCTAGGGCATGCTGTCCCTTCTTTTAAAATGCGCATTTATATTCCTGTGCCTGCCAGCAGTAATAGAGAAGCCGTCAATACACTTCACTGGTTGGGTATATGGATTTTCTTTGTGCACAAGGTTTATAACCTGCAGTGATGTCCACAGCCATAAAGCTACATTGCTACATTGCTTTTCTATGGGGTTGCTTATTGCAATCAGGGTTAAATGATCTCAGGAATGGGCCTGTCATGCTGGACAAGAGAACCAGACAATTCTCCTTCTATGCCTTGAAGACAGGAAAAGCAGGGACAGCCTTCAAAGTTCACACCTCCTCTTCATCATCCCTGGTCCCATCACAATCACATACAGTGGTTGCCCCTGTGTATGTACACCCTTGTCTATAATTTCTCAGTTTAGGTACATAATATAGTGTGTGTGTATGTATAATATATATTATGCATCAGCTATATGCCTATTGCGTCATGCAATGTTCTTTTATTTACATCTATCTCTCAACTTCCTGTGCAGTTCCTCCAAAGCCCCCACACCTCCAGAGCGTGAGAAGACCCCGGCCTCCTGGCCATATTCCGCCACCCCCTTCACGTCCACTGCCTGCAGATCCCCGCCTTGCAAGGGTGCCCCTGCGCCCAGAGAACAAGGATGGGACACCCTCCGCAGTTACCTCCCTGATTGAGAAATTTGAAAGGTGAGTGAATGCAATACTGATGTTAAATCATTCTATTAATGGAAATGAGATCTATAACTAGCTGTCAGTAATGCAGAAAGAAATTTACTTTTAACATAAGAATCCGCCCAAGATGTAGGGATCAGACAATTGGCAGCTCAGAGCAGATGTGATAGTCAGGCCTAGCTATTTAAATGCAGATTTATTTACCAACCAGATCAATAAGTATCTCCAATTTTCCAGGGAGCCAATCATCCTGCCTGCTGAACGCACGAGTCCGTCCTACGACACTGACCCTGAAATCACCAGCACCCCTTCGCCTTCGCTGCACCCTGGCTATAGCATGGGAGATCTGGGGAACAAACTCCTCGATTTACTAGAGCCAGAGACATCACAGGCCAGCCTGGAGAGAAGACGTAGACTTGTCGTAGAAGGCGGCGATGCGGAGGAAAGGGGGGAGCAGGACTCTTTGGGGAAACTGGCCAACAGGGACAGTGGCATTGACAGTATCAGTTCTCCATCCACAAGCGAGGAGATGTGCTTCCTTGGAGAGGTGGAGGAGGGTGGGAGAGAAGAGATGGAGACCCCTCATATTACAGTACAACACAGCTCGCCTCGGGACTCTGAGGGTGACAGCGACATGGAGGACGGCAGTGGTGGAGAAGAAGAATTGACTCCTAGAAGACTGGATCCATGTGAGGTAAGATGAGGTCATTGTGTTCTGCGCCATACAAACAGCTACTCAGCATGTGTCATGTTGGATTGTGGCTGGAATGCTTTACACTTTTTTCTTTTAATTCCAAACTATGAAACTGTGTTTTGTTTTTTTCTTAACTTTACGTCTCATCGTTATTTTTTAATAATGCTTATAGTCAAATACAGTATTGCCCTCTACCCTATATCCTACAGAGATCCTGTGCCTTAGGGGGTATCCTGTGGTCATCATAAAGGTGGGGTGATCTCCCACTCAAGACACCACTATTTAATAGCCAGAACCATGAGCCGCTCTGGTGGACTTGATCTATTTCTCTATAACATGGCAGCCGTTCATCTGAATGGCTGCCATATAACACTACATTTTCCCCGCGGGGAGGTTTTCTCAGACATTAGAGTTAAATGCCACGATTGTTATTGTCTGAGAATTAGAAAATTGTGGAAATTCTGAAAGAGAATATTTCCCACAATGCAAATCCTTTTCCCCAGGGGAAGTTATTCATATCATTCAAATATCTTTTCATATATATGTATGCTTCTTTTCCACAAAAGTCCATAATGCCCCTTTCAAAGGTCACAGAGCATTGTTTCTTATTCATGTCATCAGGACCGTGCCTATTGTTGCCTACGTCCATGGGGCTTGCTGTAAAATGTTGGTAAAAACAGATCAGGCAAGATGGCTGCTTCCATAATAAAACCAGCTGTTGTTTCCATGACACTCTGGATGCTGAGAACAAAGGTTATTCTCTTACTTGCATCCTCAGTGCCATTTTCGTTAAATCTTCAGTTTCATAATTATGTAAATGAGGATGTTTGGTGCACTGGGGGTGGGACTACAGCCCTACAGCACTGATCTGCCCCACCACCCGCCCCTCCTAATAATTATTCGGCAGTGATGAGTGCCAGAGGGGCCTGACTTCTGAACACCGCCTCTAAATTCACAAGGAGACTGCAGATGGGCAGGGCAGATCTATGCCCTGATAGTGGTAGTCCCACATCCCCAGTGCACCAAACCGCCTCATTTACATAATTATAAAACTGAAGATTTAACAAAAATGGCGCTGAGGATGAGGGTAAGAAAATTACCTTAATTCTCAGGGTTTCTGGCGTTTATGGAAACCTAGCAGCATGATGGAGTCTTCTAACCAGCTTGGTTTCCCTTTAATGAGGACTAACCCACCACCGGACATGTTTGCTTGTAATCACCATTAAATAAATCTTCTGAAGTGTCTTCAGATGTGGTGTGTCTGCAGATAGGACAGTGTCAGACTGTGTTGGGACATGGCCTTGGATAAGGTATCACAGGGCCTACAATCTTTCTTGCTTCTCTCCCTCATGGTAGTCAAACCTTGTGATAGGCTTCTTAAAGATGTGCAGATTTAAAAAAAATGGTACTCACTTTGGGTGCATGTTGGGCTACAGGGCTGTATTAACAGCTGCTGCTGCCCTAGGCACTAAACCTGAAGACGCCCATCTTGAGGAGCCTGGTTTCGGCCACATGCATTTCTCTACATGTAGAAACATTGTCTGAATCACATTTTCATGGTTTTTAACTGCTTAAAACATAAATTTCCACGCTGAATGATTAGAGCCGTCTGCATATTGTCTGAGGGAATTCTCTCCACAGGATTGGTAGGTTGGTCGGTAATAGCTCCGGGCATCACATTTACCACAGCCATACCAGACCTGACCAATACCGCCGTACTAGACCTGATCATATCCCCCCCCCTTACCCCCTCAAAAAGTCACCAGATTTACTGGCAAAACTGACTAGGACTAGGAAAAAGTCCCCCCCCCTGCTCCCTGGTGCCCTAGGCATGGACCACGGGTGCCTAGTGGTAAATACGTTGCTGTTGGGCTACCTAATAGGGTCATAACACTTAGTCGTCAATTTGCTATACAACATTTCTAGGAGGGGTAACAGAATAACAGTACAGTGCACAGCTCTATGTAAAGATCTTCTAGACTAGTAGAGTAGTTACTTAAGCAGGTCAGGGAGCAGATTGGTCTTCTTTAATGCACCATATATAAGCGTTGGCAGGCCCTGTTGTATGGATGATGGGCCCAATGCTCCAGTTTGTCAGATCTTGGGAGATGACGATCACTTACAAATGTAAAAGCAGAACTTCATGTCAACTAATGCAGACACATAGTACCAGTTCCTGTATGAGTACAAGGGCACGGTCCTGCTGGCATAACACAGGGCTCAGGGCCATGCCTTCCCTCAAGGCCTTTATCTCATTAGAGAGTCATGTAGATATGTGATTTATCTTCATATAACACAATAGCGGAGGAGAGGCCACTAGAAAGAATGAGTAATGAGGTATGTCGGGTTATAGAACTGTACAGAATGGCACACTCATAAGGCTGGATATTAATAGATCTGGTTTATACCCTCCTGCATCGAGCTCAGGACCTATAGTGCCAGTCATTCTTGGGTAAGCTGGTACGGCAGTAAACCCGCCTTCTATCAGATACTCTGACGCCAACACAGCAGCTTGTTAATTCAGCAGAATGAGCCAGCACTGTTATCTGTGAGTGTTGTGTCTAGAGGTCAGGTCATATACTGACTCATGGGCAATTACCAAAGATTCAACCCACGCAAAAAGTGGATCAGTAAAAGAACCAGTGATGATATACTTCTAAGTTCTACATCAGTCTTATGGCCTCTCTAGTACTTTTAGCCTACCATGTGCCATGTTATCTGGCAGAGCAATTTATCATGCTTCTCCCAGCTTATTCTAGTGAGACCCCGACCAATCAAAACTTTTGACTTTGATGGAAAAACCTATATAACATATTATATATAGGGGATTGTGTTATGAGCGTTTCTATAACAGAGCTTATTATCATAAGGCTTCTTTTACAAGAAAGATGGATTCTGCAGGTCAAAAAGGTCAAAGTGACTTTCATTACCTTGTGTTATGACATGATGTATAAGGTTGATGGACGGTCATGTACGACTGATCACACGTATCATGAAAACTGGAGATCTATGGTCTTCTAAAGTTATATGTGGCTGATGGCTAGGATATGTGACCCTCATTATAACTGATTGGTTTTGGTATTTGGTATATACACATAAAAATATGTATATATAATATTTTTTCTACCTTACTACTTTCTTACAGTTCACCGCCCGCCAGAAAGTTTATAACATCGCAAATGAGTTACTACAGACGGAGAAGGCGTACGTGTCCCGTTTACATCTCTTGGACAAGGTGAGGAATTGTTCATCCCCATTCCCATAAAGAAGACCAGTGTCACCATTGGCTCCCATCCTCTATCTTGTCTGCTGTAGACACATTGCACATTGGGGAGCAGGAGTAGTATCTAACCCCCATGAAGCCCATAGTAGGCTTATTAGTTATGTATTCCTGCCTATACTGGCAAGTGCAGGCACCTCTACATTGACTTATCTTGGAAAGTTGCCAATGTATGTTTGCTCCTAGAAATCCAATGAAGCACATTTACCCACAGAGGCCTCAGAAATTTCCTGTTTATGGTGACTGCCCAATGGTTTCTTGACTTTTGCCTTTTGAAGAAAAAAAGGATCAGTCAAGTTTAGATTTTACCTTTGTACGTTTTTGGGAATAAATGCTATGATATGTCTGTAAAGCCACTTATCTCCAGTCTGTGAAGCCAATACTCAATAACAGTTAGTCAAACACTTCTTTCGCTGATTCCTCCATATCTGTGCATGCATGCTCAACATAGATGAGCGTGCGTATGTTCTCAATGGGAAGAGGGGAGTAAGCTGCTAACAATATCAGGCGATAAAACTTAACCCTTAATGAATTGGCATGTCCTTTTAAGATTGCTTTTGTGCATGCAGGCCTTTAGATTAGTATTTATTGGAGGTAGCGTGTTCCATTGACAGCACCGTTGACACCATAGTGATGGAGATCTCAAATTCACTGGTCCTATTCAATTCCAGGTATTCTGCGCTCGGCTTATGGAGGAGGCTACTACAAAGGGCTCATTTCCCGGTGAAGTAGTCATGGGCATTTTCTCCAATATCTGTTCCATCTACTGCTTTCACCAACAGTTCCTTCTTCCTGAACTGGAGAAACGCATGCAGGAGTGGTAAGTTACTAGGATGGGGGCTAAGTGTAGATTTTGTGATTGTCACAAAGCAACCTTCCAGCTGTTGCAAAACAAAAACCTGCAGCATACTGGAAGTTGTAGTTTTTCAGTAGCTGGAGACACAATATTCCTTAGTCTAAAAACTCTGAATATCTTCTGCCACTCAGGGACAGCAACCCTCGTATTGGGGACATTCTACAGAAGTTGGCTCCATTCCTTAAGATGTATGGCGAGTATGTTAAGAACTTCGACAGAGCCATGGAACTGGTGAACACTTGGACGGAGCGCTCATCCCAGTTCAAAAGCATCATCCATGAAGTGCAGGTCAGTCTGCAGAACTATGTTTCCCAGAATCTTTCAAATCAATAGACTCCATAGATGATTTCAAGAAATAGTGTATTTCCTCCAACCTAAGTAACATTAAAGGCCTTGTCTTACTTGTAGAAATGAAGCATGGCTCCAGCTTTTACATCTCCTGGTGATTATCTGCTATTACCATTTGTACTATATACAGCATGGTGGCCATTTAAATAATATTTAGAGGGAGGTTCCACTATAGTTATAATATTTCATTATTGGTCATTACCTTCATGTCTTTGCTCCAGCTTTGCGCTGTTGGAAAGTTCTTAGGGTCTCAGGGTTTAAAGGAGGTTTGCAGAACTTAAATGAGTACTGTCACTTTAAAAAACTTTGACGTCTTTTTAGAAACACATCAAACGTTTTAATCGGTGTGAGTCTGGATGTTTAAGCCTCAAGTAATTGCTAGAATGAGATGGAGGAAGTGCGTGCTAAGAATCTTCTCTCCTAGCTCTGTGCTATGTGATAGACATGCTGATGCCGTTGACAACCTGTTACAAATTAAACTCTGTTTCTGCCCATGGTGACATTCTATTCAGTCTTCTTCCCCCAGTTCAGAGTTGCTGCTTTCTGCTGAAAACACAAAAATTTGTGTGTGAGCCTTTCTCTCCGTCTCCTCCCCCCTCCCTTCTGAGATGGCTGGTGTAAACAAGTCCCTGGCTGGCTTTATCTGCAACTGCCTAGTGCCGGGAAGGTTATTCTGAGGTCAAGTTGCTGATGAACCCACTGTGATTAATCCTCCCATCCTACAATGTTGCAGATAAAGCCAGTCAGACACTTGTTTACGCCAGCTGTCTCAGAAGGGCGGGGGGTAGGAGATTGACAGAAAAGCTTATACACAGATTTTTGTGTCTTTAGCAGAAAGCAGTAGCTCAGAACTGGGGGAAGGAGACTAAATAGTTAATAACAAGTATGGAAGGAATTGTTAGTTTTACCATGGGCAGCAACATAGGAAAATTTATGTTTGAGTGGAATACCCCTTTAACTGTAGTCAGCCCAATATTTTCCGGTTTTGCGCAGAGTTAGACATTCATTACGTTTTTTCCTGACGGCTGCCTGTAATTATCATACATTTTTCCATATAATTTAAAAAGGCCCAAACCAGTCGTCTGTATTAAAGCCCATACGCAGCGTCTTCTGCCAAGCCATCATGATGATCTATGGTCCCCCATATCAAACAATGAGATGCACGCTGCATTAATAAATCTGGCTGCAGCTGAGGGAGTTTTCTTCCCTTTTTTATTTTATGACCAATAATTACCAGATGCAGAGACTGGAGGGGGAAGAAGGAATTTCTGGCTCCTTGTAAAGACGAGGAGCTTGTGAACTTCCTCTTAACCCGTGTAGCTGGATGTCCCGGGGACAGGTTATTTAGGCTGCTCTATGATCAGTCGGCCTCATACTGCGACACTCTTTGCCGTCGCCTCACATGGTAATGAGGTAAGTATCACCTGCGTATCACATAATTAGAAGGACGACCATGAGAGGCGGCCTGCGGCACGTAGGTGGGTGAGGCCAAATTCCTCAGGCCCTGTAAACCAAAGCTGCCGTTCCCACAATAACATGTACACTATAATTTATTCACACTTCCTGTCTTGCTGAAATATAGAAAGCAATGTATCTGAGGGCGTTTCTGGTTTTCCTTTCAGAATACATGCAACTGTGATGTAGACTTGAGACCCCCCAAGTCCATAAGACTCCTTAATAAACTTCTGAATTTGTTCAAGGTGTTGCCTAGCAACAGCACCAGCAGTGAATGAGTGACCACCATGGATCACTGCTCTTCTGTGGTCAATAGCAACGTCCAGTTCTGTGGTTACTGACTATGCGTAGTGACCAACACAAGCTTTCTCTGGCTATAAAGGTCCCATACGCTTTAAATACACTTATCTGTCCCAAATGGCCCCCATCCCATACACAGGAAAGGGTAAGATGCAAAGCTGCAGCCAGAGAGCTCTCTCTGTGGCTTATCTCTCCCAGAACAAAGGTGTCGGATGATGATTTTTCATCATGCCCAACCCCTATCACCACCGACATTATCTGTCAGTTAAACAAAAGGAGTTTGTCAGCTCACCCTTTGTTGTAGTGTTTCACCCAATTATAAGGTTGGTTATCCTTTATGGAGTAGGCAGGAGAGGCCCTGGAGATCCCTATACATCTTAGATGGACGGTTTAAAGGGGAACTCCGGGGAAAATGTTTTCTGTCTAATTAACTAATGTCAGAAAATGATATAGATTTGTAATTTACTTCTGTTTTTAAAAAATCTCAAGTCTTCCGGTACTTATCAGCTGCTGTATGTCCTGCAGGAAGTGGTGTATTCTGACACATTGCCCTCTGCTGCCACCTCTGTCTGTGACAGGAAGTGTCTAGAGCAGAAGTTTTCTATGGGGATTTGCTATTGCTCTGGACAGTTCCTGAGATGGACAGAGGTGGCAGCAGAGAGCAGTGTGTCAGATTGGAGAGGATACACCACTTGCTGCAAGGCATACAGCAGCTGGTAAGTACTGTAAGGCTTGAGATTTTTAAATAGAAGTAAATGACAAATCTATATAACTTTCTGACACCAGTTGATTGGAAAGGTCCCACCCATCACACATTCCTTTCATGCGACAGCTTCCCAATGAATCAACCAGTAACATGCATGAAGCCTTCTGCTGATCATGATTGTCATGTATGTATGTGTTTATAGTGACAGATGTGTGTATGTGCCATACCGCATTAAGGGTACAAACACACACACCGTATACGCTGCGTATTTACTGCTGCGATATGCAGCAGATTAGATCTATATAACTGAACACAGCATCAAATCTGCTGCAGATCTGCTGCGTATACGGTGTGTGTGTGTTTGTACCCTAAGTAAATTGCAGACCATGCACATGTCTACAGACTTGATTGTAGATCATTAGTGGGGTCTGTAAACTAAGTTGGGATGGGACCTGTAGCCAGAATACAGATGCAAAAGTGTATCCCAGAAACCAGCCTAATGCATAACTCCCCCTCCCCCCAGTCATATGCATCCTCCATAAGTACTTTTATCCCTACTCCTCCACAGTTGCCCTTGGAGCCTGCCAACAATACTAAACTCCAATCTATAGGTTGTCTATGGGGCAGGACTATTGTGTAACAGGCCGTAGCCTGCTGTAGTCACCTCCCTGCCCTAGTCTCCTATAGGGAATGGCTGTATTATACACAAAGATTGTGCTCTGAATATTGCTTGGAGCCCATGTAGACAATGTGATCAGTCTTTGATATGCTTTGTGTTTCAGAAGGAGGAGGCCTGTGGTAACCTGACATTACAACACCACATGCTGGAGCCTGTCCAGAGGATTCCACGTTATGAGCTTCTCCTGAAGGATTACCTCCAGAAACTGTCTGAGGACTCCAGAGACCGGAGGGATGCAGAAAGTATGTCACATGGACATGTCCTACTAACTACAGGGCTCCGCATTCACTGCGTTCCACACTCACTTTAGTTAAATGTTGGGGAACTACATGTCCCATAAGAATTTAACAGGTTCTCTACCTTCTACATGAGGGTCTTGTTTGAAGCCCAAATCTTTTGATCGCTTCCCTCCATTTATTGCCCTCCGGGCTAATAGAACAGGTGGGGGTAGATGGAAATCGACTGTATGAGTTGACTCTTTGGCTGATTTCTTTTATTCAGTTATTTAAGCCAAATACCTTCAAAATGTATTTTTTTTTTTAATATTAAAGAGCCACTACATCTCCTTCCTGCTGAATTCACTTTTGGAGCTGGATTTAAAAAAAATAAAAAAAAACAGTATTACAAAAAGCTCTGTGTTTGGCACCCTTAAAGGCTATAGTACACAGTCAGCGAAACATGACAATTTTGGTAGAACAAGTAAAGTGTCTTATGTGTATAGGGGATGTCCTGACTGTCTTTCGATGGCAGATAATCAGACGAAAGAAGGATCAGGCATGTATGTTGGATTTCAGTGCCTGATCCTTGATTCTTAGGACTGTTAGGGGCAGATCACACTGAGGAATCAGCTCTGAATCCGCAAGGAAAGTCTTCCTCCCGGAATCATCTCTGGCGGAATTCCATGCAAATTCTTTTTTTCATTTAATCAAATTCATATTTTCCAATTCTGCAATGAATTTCCGTGAGTATTCCATGCTGAAAAATTTCAGAGCAGAAACTCACTTTTCAATTAATTTTAATGGGATTCAATGGGACATGTAAATTCTTCTGGCGGAAAGCGGATCTTCTGCGTGAAATTCCGCTGCGTGAACTGCAGAGCGCAAATTCCTTTGAATTTGAGGAATTGGCGCTAAAATTCAGCGCTGATTCTTTAGTGTGAACTGGCCCTTAAAGGGGTACGTAAGTCCTTTATAAAAAAAATTTTTATATTGCTGTAATAACCTATTCTTATGTCACTTTCAACATGTCTTTGTGACAGTAATGCTTTTAGCTATTGCTAGGGATGTCTGGCAAAGGCTTATTACCCTCTCCCTATTTAGAACACATGCATGCGTATCTAAACTGAGCGTGCATATGTATGGGGTTTCAGGAAGAATTGCTGTCAGCTTTTAAAGATGTAAGGGCACCTTTAAGCTGGCCATACATATTAGGTGAATATCAGCCAACAACTTCATGTGTATGAGGCCCTCATGACCCTTTCCCAACAGATGTTAGTGTAATGCAGCATGGATATGGGTATGTTGTACTACAGTATTCCCGGCAGCAGTGTAGTCCCATATCCTCTCTGAAAGAGAAAAATGTGCACGCTTGGCTGAGACAGAATCATGTATGCACATCAGCATGCAGGTATTTGTATGTATGTATTTTTGGAAGTTGGGCATCACGGAATCTTTGCCCCAGGCGAAATAAAACGCGCCATTCCTACATGATAATTTTAGCACACCCTTATTATTATTATTTTTTTTTATGTATTGTGAATTCTCCTCCTCTGTGAACCCTAGTTTTTCTAGTTTTTTTCCCTGTGTTCTTCTTAGTTTGTATACATTCAGATGGAGTCACACTGCCCTCTAGTGTTAGCAGAGTGCATACCCTACTACTCACTGTGCAGTAAAAGGATGGTCACCCTGCTAATTTAGCCCTGTCCTGTCCCTGTTGTGTTTTTCAGCAGTTGACAGAATATATATTGGCCTTTTCCCCTCAATGTAAGTTTCAGATCTTACAGGTTCACTTTTTCTCCTTGCAGAATCCTTGGATCTTATTGCTACAGCGGCTGAGCATTCTAATGCAGCTATAAGAAAAATGGTGAGTGATCCCTAGGAGTGATTCTTTTTTCTTCTTCTATAGTCCTATAGAACTTTTTCCTCTATCCTAAAAGAGTCACTTGGATTCTGTGAAATTCTCCTATATAGAGGTGTCACTATATAGAAGCCAGTCCTGTATGCTGGAACCTGTGGTACCTAGGACGGAGCAGAATCATGCATTGCTCTGTGTAGGCTTCTTGGTTACCATGATGTGAAGTAGGAAGGTCAGGAGGACTGGTGATATCCAGGTTAAGACTTCTCTCATCATCTCTTCTCTCTCTAACCTGCAGGAAAGGATGCACAAGCTCTTAAAGGTGTATGAACTCTTGGGCGGAGAGGAAGATATTGTGAGCCCCACGAATGAACTGATCAAAGAGGGACATATACTTAAACTGTCGGCAAAGAACGGGACCACCCAGGACCGATACCTCATACTGGTGAGTGTCTAGTGTGCAAATGGTTAATAGAGGATCATCATTGCCCCTAATGCTTTAGCTAGCAGTAAGAAATGTGCTAGTTAGCATTAAAACCAATGTGGCTCTCCAGTACAACTCTCACTCTCTGGATCTGCTGAGAGTTGTAGCTTTGCACCAGCTGGACTCACTACTGTAAGATGCAAAGTCACCAGTAGTCTTGTACTTTTTATACAGGTCATAGAGCTCCACCATGACCCGTACATTCTCAGTTTAGTGAAGGGATTTTATTTTGTATCCAAGACCACTTATCCAACCTAAAGCGAGATATCACTAAGAAATGGTTGGAGACAGTTTTAAAGCATTAAACGTCAATTATTCTAATGGTATCCTAATATACTTGTCCACAGTTCAATGACCGCTTGCTGTACTGTGTCCCAAAGTTGCGTCTCATTGGTCAGAAGTATAGTGTGAGAGCAAGGATTGACGTGGAGGGGATGGAGGTATGTGTATGATGTATGATGTATATGGAGATACTGTCCCAAAGATACAGTGCTTCTCACATGTCGTCTTTTTCTACTTAGCTGAAGCACAGCAGCAGTCCCAACCTCACCAGGACGTTCCTTGTGTCTGGGAAACAGCGTTCCCTGGAGCTGCAGGCCAGGTAGGACTGATTTAAGGATAGATCTGTATGCCACATATGAATCAGGCTTGGCTCATCCATTGTTCTTCTCCCTCATTGGAGCAGAAGGACAGTAAGAATAGCGCCGATGCATCCATTGCACATGCTAGACTCCATTGGCTTTAATGGGATCTGTCGAGTTTCCGGTGTGGCCGCTGGAATTTCACCAGACAATAGCTGCACAATTTGCTCTAGTATTTTAGATAGAGATTATAATTGAGGTGCCCATCGCTTGTGACCCCAGCCTATTATGGTTATGTAACCAAGGTATACCCCACTGCCAGACTTCTTATTCTTTATAATTTGATTTTTTCTATAGAACCGAAGAAGAGAAGAAAGATTGGATCCAGGTGAGAATATACTGTATGGTTTTAGAATTGTGTGCTTCTTAGGCCTTATATCCAGGGCTAGGGACAAGCGGATTAATATTCCAATATGTATTTTTTTATCTCATAGGCAATTGAAGCTACAATGAGTCGCCATGAGCAGACAATGGAGACTTACAAACTGCTAAACTCCACTCATCGGGAAGATGAAGAGACTCCACCAAACTCACCGGTAACTAGCATCAAGCCAGGGGCATGAGGGTCTAAAAACATTACACTAGGCTACTGTATGTGTCCGTGATATAGAAGTGGTTGTCATATAACGCTTTTCAATTTGTCATACAGAACACAGACTTGGGCAAGCGAGCCCCCACTCCAATCCGAGAGAAGGAGGTGACAATGTGCATGAAATGCCAAGAAGCTTTCAACTCTATAACCAAAAGGAGGCATCACTGCAAAGCATGCGGCCATGTAAGTTCTGCTGTGAAAAGTGTTCACAGGATAAGGGATAGCAAGCAGATTGGTGGGGGCCCGACCATCCTGAGGACATAATCATCCCCATAATGGATTGTGTGAACCGTGCCTGCATGGCCAGCACTTCATTCATTCATTCATTCATTCATTGTCTATGAGACCGTAGAACATTTGGAAATGTCCAGTCAGTGGCCCTTTAGACAATGAATGGAGCAGTGGCAGCCCAGGCGTGGTTCACACCATTCATTCCGGGACAATTATGTTCCAGTTATTGGGATCAGTCAGGGTCAAAACAGTCGGAATTATAGCGATCTGCTTGTTATTCCCAATCCTATGGGTAGGGCATAACTTGCTGAGATGGGAATACCCCTTTAAATTAATGACTGTGACACCAACCACTGTACCAGGAAAGCAGAGGTGTATTCATGAGCCTGTTCTATGCCCTCACAGATTATACTGTTACACTGTACTGGTGTTACTGTGGATGGCTGGCACTGCGCTGTACAAGGTCCATTCTGCCGGCTGTGATAGTACTATTAATGGGCCTGATAACACTGTCTATGGCAGCACTCTGGCTGATATCTGTGCCCTAGACAATCTCCCTCCCACAATACAAGGCCGGATACCTCACAGCCCTATCACATCAGGCCATCTTGCTTCCTTTTTGGCACACTTGCAGACTCCAGTCCTTTACTTACAATCTAGATTGATAAATTCTTTTTTTTTTCACTGTTATTTTTTACTGTTGAATTCTTAAGTTATAACATCTGTTTCTATCACAGGTTGTCTGTGGGAAGTGCTCCGAGTTTCGAGCCAGACTCGTCTATGACAATAACAGAACAAATCGTGTTTGTGTCGATTGTTACAGTGCCCTGCATGGTTCTGCGTCCAGTCCTGGGTATAATGCCCATACACCACAAAGGAGGAAGTCCATCCTAGAGGTACGCATGGTCTATTCGGCTATTTGTACATGGTGGATCTGCTGAGTTTTTACTCTTTTATCTACAGTGGTAGAAATGTAGTCTGTTACATACAAGAAGCTTTCACACCCGTTTATAAATGAGGCCACTGTAGGGAATAGCTGAGCTGTTTACCTGTAGTAGGCTGGGTTCACACTACGTTTTTGCAATCTGTTTTTTTTTTTCATCCGTTTTTTTCAAAACTGATGGAAAAAACGGATGCATGTGTGTGCATCCGTTTTGATCTGTTGTTCCATTGAATTCCAATATTTAAAAAAAAAACGGATTAAAACGGATCGTTATTTTTTTTTAACATACACAAAAACCTCATTTTTGTGTCCGTTAAAAAAAACTGATCCATTTTGATCCGTTTTATTATAGTGGATTCAATGGAAAAACAGATCAAAATGGATGCGCACACACATGCATCCGTTTTTTTTGCAAAAAAAAAAAACGGATTGCAAAAACGTAATGTGTCCCCAGCCGTACATACATGGACTTCCTTACCCTTACTTCTCTGGACAATTACAGCACAACATAGACTCCTTACTGCTGTGTCATGACATATTGCTGATGGACAGAACAGGCTGGCACAGTGCTGTTGGATGATTTACACAAAACAGTCCTAGATTGTATGTAGAGGGTTTGCAAGGTGCTATGTGAGAAAGTGAAAAAAGAAAAGGACTAAACTGCGGGTGACAAGCCAAAGGGGGATTACACTGAAGCACTGTGGCTATATAGTAGGAATACTAGTATTAACACAAGAAGCTGTTGTCTTGCACTTTATGGTTTGTGACAGGAGAGAGGGAGGCCTTGATTTACCTTTTGAGAAGTAGAGTGGATCACATTTAAAGGAGAAGCCAGGCAAAAATAAAAGAAATCCTGTGCAGGCAGGGTGTGTGTGTGAGATAATAAATAAAAAAATAAATAAATAATGTATACTTACACGTGCCCCTGCCAGTCTCCTGCTGCTGCAGCATCACAAACGGCTGATGGATTGCCCGCTCAGCCATTCAGTGACTGGGGCGGGACACCACTGCAGTCCCTGACTGGTCAAGCGGGCAATCCATCAGCCACTTCAGGCACTTTCAACCAAAAATGGATTGCTCGCTTAGCCTGTCAGTGACTGGGATGGGACGTAACTGCTTCTCTAACAGGCAGACCGGCTCAAATTGCACAGACCAGACTCTTTTAGAGTCTACTTCTCTCCTGCACATAGCATACGGCAGCCGAGCACCCCATTTCTTGTCATTTGGTCTCATTTAGCTGTTACTAGAGACAGAATTCCCATGACAACATGCTGTGGACAGCAGATTACAGGGAAGGGAGACACCTAGTGGCCAAGATTTTAGAGCTGCTGTACTGGGGTAAAGAAACATTTATGGCTAATAAAATGGCTTACAGATCTGTTATGAATCACATAGGCACATGGAGGGAGCTTGTTGGAGATGAGTGGCCATTTAGGTTATCTATTTTGAGGGAATGTCCTTTAAGTATAATAATGTGTATTATTATTATGTTTGCCCCTGCAGAAACAGGCATCAGTGGTGGCAGAGCACAGTGTAATGTGTAGTTATATGCATTATATGGAGAAAGGAGCCAAGAGCTGGCACAAGGGCTGGTTTGTCATCCCGCAGAATGAGCCCCTGGTTCTCTATATCTATGGTGCACCCCAGGTCAGTATAATGTGGGCACCAGGATACTGTAGTGAGAATGCAGAGCACAATGTGTATGGATATTTTTAGAATATTGACTTGTATCTTCTCTAACAGGATGTGAAGGCTCAGCGAAGCATCCCTCTGATTGGCTTTGAAGTGACCCCAACAGAACAATGTGAGCGTTCTGACCGCAAGCATGTATTCAAGATCAGTCAGAGCCAGCTCAGCTTCTACTTCAGCCCAGAAACCGAGGAGCTGCATTGTCGTTGGGTGAGCGCATTGTCCCGTGCCGGTCGAGGAGAAGATTACAGCTGCAAAGACTTACTTCTTGAGACGGAAGAAGAGAATGATGGGACTGGGGACCCTCTAGGAGACACTTGAGGATTGATCCACTACACCCCCCTCCTTATAGATCAATAAGAGAGGTGGAAAAAAGACTTAACCGTTCGTCAACAGGGGAATATTATGAGCGTGGGGCTAGATTTGTTTGTCTTGGCTTCACGTGGGGAGGGCTGGACTCACCCATAGTACTTCCATGTTCAACAAAGGACCTGAAAGGAGGACCCAGAGGATCAATGACGAACTTAACCTCCTCTGGGCCAGCTGAGAAGGATGGGGCTGGACCGACCCATCATCACCTACATAGGAAGGAGTCGGATGGCTGGATTGACCCATTAACACTTCCTTCCTAGGTCACCAGATGCTTCCGCACTCTTGAACTCATTCTTACTCTAACCCATCACCGGCACTTTCTCTTTTTTTAATATGTATTATAATTATTTTAATAATATTTAGCAACACTTTTTTTAAGTTGTTCTTTTGCTTTTTCTGGGACCTTGGGTTCCATTTTAAAGTTTCTTTCATCGTCATTCCAGACTCTATGCTCACATGTCCCTTTGAGCCTTTACCGGAGATCGTGGGAGTAAAAAGGGGCAGAGTGTAATGAAGCCAGTATGTTCCTAATAAAGTGCCATAACATGGAGGAAACGCATAGTAACACAGATGTGTGTATAGTGCCATATTCACCATCCTTGTTATGCCAAATGCCTCTACAGCAAGCCCCCTGACCAAATTCAGTCTGTGTATATAACACCATAGGAGGTAACACAGGGTTAAACGTCACTTCAGCGATGTCTGAAAATATCCTCGGTAGGAACGATAGTAGAGGTAATATTCTTCCTTATTATACAGAACGTGTATGGCAAGGGCTAAACGTATCATACATGCACACTATACCTATGCCAATGTAATGCTGAATAATTTTAACATCTGTATTACAGCTACAATACCCGGACCCTATGGTGACCTAAGTTTGGTTCACAACCAAGACATCTGGGTCTTACGACCGATTTGCTGTGTGAACTTTACCAGTCAACCATTTATTGTAGGAGAGGCTCATAAACGTGCAAAAGAGTGTTTGTATTAGTTAACGTTACATTAACTTCAGTTACAATAATGTCGTTGGGTCTCCCCCCTAGCCCAGTGCCAACTGCACATACGGCTCTGAACATGGTATTTTAAAGGAACAGTCCAGGCAAAATTTATACTGTGTTACTTCTAGTGCAGGCTCTGAGGGGGCGGAGCATAACAAGGATTCTTTGAATTTCTGTCAAGCGCCACCCCTGCAGACCCTGCACTAGGTATAACACAATGTAGTGTGTTCTTTTAAAGCACAGGTGTCAAACCTGTGGCCCTCCAGCTCTTTCAAAACTACAAAAGCTTCTGTTTAGGCTCAAAGGGGATTATAGTAGTGCAACAGCTGCAGGGCCACAGGTTTGACCCCCCCCCCCCCCAGTTTTAAATTCTCTGACGGAAGATTTTTATTTTTATTTCCTTCCGCTAGCCCCCAACACTTGCCATTGACCACATCCCACTGCCTTCACATTCAGCCAATGCGATAATGACAAATCAGTCCCTTTGTGGCACCAGTAGGCTATCCAATGTCTTCACATTTAAAGAATATCCGAAATATTAGAACTCTTCTTGCCCAGCGGCTTTTATATAAAAGTAGAGAATAGAAATTGTCACCTGTGCAGGAAGAAGGGACAAGTCACCTAAAATGAAGCGAACAGCAAGGTGAATTGGGTATTCCCAGTAAATTTACTTATATTGGAGTATCATTATGTCGACTGAGGAGTCAAAACAAGTGAGTTGTCAGTATTTCACTATATTGGTGTTTAGTATGGCTACATGTCTCAAACCCTCGCCAACATGATCTGAGGCAGGGATGGGGAACCTCCAGCACTAGAGCTGTTCCAAATTTACGATTTCCATCATGCCTGGACAGCCAAAGCTATGGCTTTCCAGCCATGATACGAAATGTAGTTTGCAACTAGAGATGAGCGAACCTTGCGCATTCTCTGCTTCACCAGAACCCGAACGCTCTTCATTTGATTCCTGGTGGTAAAGTTGAATACAGCCCTAAGGCTGCCTCAAAAACATCCAGTCTGGGTTCACACACAGTATTTTTGGTCCTCATATTGCAACCAAAACCAAGAGTGGATTGAAAACACAGAAAGGCTCTGTTCTCAAGCTGTTGAAATTCGGTGGATGGCCATCATTTTATGACAAATAATGGCCGTAATTTCATAACAACAGCCGATGTTTAAAAAAAAATGCTAATTATTTGTCATTAAATGACGGCCATCCACTAAATTTCAAGTGTGTGAACAGAGCCTTTCTGTGTTTTCTATCCACTCCTGGTTTTGGTTGCAATATGAGGACCAAAATACTGACCAAAAAAAACTGTGTGTGAACCCAGCCCTAGACTGTATCCATGCTTTCCCATACTCTCTAGGGCTGCATCAAACTTCTTCAGCCACCGGTAACCCAATGCAGAGGGTTCAAATGAAGCAGAGAGTGCACAAGGTTTGCTCATTTCTAGTTGCAAACTACATTTCCCATCATGTCTGGAAAGTCAAAGCTTTGGCTGTCCATGCATGATGGAAATTGTAAATCAGCTGCGGTGCTGAAGGTTCCCCATCCCTGATCTAAGGTTTAGGTGACATGGAGGTATAAAATAGAAAAATATTCCTCCCTATATGTATATATTCGCTTGAGTTTTGGGTTTCTTGTTCCTTCTTACTTACCCCAAAACGTTCATTTTCAGCAGCCTCACTGCCCTAAGCTATGAGAAACCTAAGACCATGCATTTTGAGGGTTTTTCCATTTTTACAGGATGATTTGTGCCAAAAAACAAACAGTGAATTGTGCCAAATTCCACCTCAATACACATGGAAATCACATGATCAGGACTAGAATTGATGTGGTATTTGATTACCTGTGACTAAAGAAGTAGGATGCAGCTCTAAGACTACCTGGAAACATGGATACAGCCTTTTCCAGGACATTCTAGGGTTGCGTCCAACTTCTTCACCTACGCTTATCTCCAATCAGGACACATTAAATTAGAATCAGCCAGTGGTGACATTTGGGCACAGGAAAGCAGATATGTAGCAAATCTGTTTGTTTCCGATGTTCATCCTGACATGTCTGTACAATACAACCCTGTACATGTGTATTTTCTACCACCTCCTGCTGCCCTGTGAATGCCCCTCCGTTCCGTGATGTTTGCACAATATGTGCTGCCAGTATTGACGTCTCTGCGCGCCTCTCTGCTTCTATGTCAGCTGTTGGGTGGAGGTATGACATTGGTGGCAGGCCACTGGGGATGTTTGTATAAAACATGCCCTCCCCTCCCCCCCACCGTGCTGCAGATATGTTCTGTCTGTTCAATACAGTCTGTTTATTGCAACCAGTCTGCTTGTGTTATTTCTGTATATATTATTTAATAGTCATCAATAAAGTTGGCTGAGCATCATGGGACTTTTTTATGATATCTGATGAATAGAATTTCTTTACACATGTAACATGCACACAAAATAAAATTATGTGCATAACAGAGGTTCTCCGGGATTTGGGAAGTCTAGTGTCTGCTTTCTCCAGTTTGCATCGCATCTTGTCCCCACAGGAACTGCCTGCTCAGCAAATCAGCAAGTGAGGTGGAACACTGCTGCTGCCACTGATAGGCTGAAAAGCAGAGACCAAAGGAGAACTGGGAGCAGCTGCAGGGACCAGAGGAGGTGAGTATAGCATGTTGAATGTTTTTACCCAACCCCTAGAGAGGGAGAATTTTTTTTTTGTTAACCTGAACAACCCCTTTAAAGGGGTTATTCAGTATTGGAAAAACATGTCTGCTTTCTCCCAGAAACAGCACCACTCCTGTCCTCAGTTTGGGTGTGGCTTTGCAACTCATTTTAATTGAGTTGAAGGGAGCACATTTGTACCCCACACACAACCTGAGGATAGGGCTGGTGCTGCTTCTGGAAGAAAGCAGCCATGTTTTTCTGATCCTGGACAGCCCCTTTAAAGAGCTAAACTAAAATTTGCTCCTGGGCTGGGGTCAGTGTAAAAACATCAAACATGCTATACTCACCCCTTCCGGTCCCTGCAGCTGGTCCCAGTTCTCCTCTGGCCTTTGCTTCTTGTGTTTTTTTAGCCAGGGGCAGCAGCAGTGTCCCGCCTCATTCACTGATTGGTTGAGCAGGCACGTCCTATGGAGACAAGATGGGTTCCAACCTGGAGGAAGTCGAGACTAGACGAGGACTATGAGCCTTGGTACAGCAGCTGTTGAGTACTAGAGGAGGTGAGTATAGCATGTTTTCTTATTTTTTTATGCCCCCATGCCTTAGAAAAAAATTTAGTTTTTCCCAGAAGTCCAGACATGGTGGACAAGTTTTTTTTTCATGAATTCTCTGCAAAAAGTGAAAAATGCTGTGAAAACCCAGCACTCTGCACAAAAATAAGCTTACTGCTGTCTAAATAATCCACACCAATCTCTCCATTGATTGTACTGTAAATTACTGCACAATTTTGCACATCTAGACCCAGCCCGAGGGTGACTTCATATACTGAGAATTTGTTCTGGAATTTCAGCTACAAAATCCACAATGGAATCCAGGAAAAACTACAGTACAATGTAAGTCTTCATTACCTTTAGGGTGCGTTCACACCTACAGGATCCACAGCAGATTTGATTCTGTGTTCAGTTATTTAAATGAAATCTGCTGCGGATCCGCTGCAGAAAATACGCTGCAGATCCGGTAAGTGTGAACGTACCCTTAGAGCAGTGATTTTCAACCTGTTTTGAGCCGCGGCACACTTTTTATACTTATGAAATCCTGGGGCACACCACCAACCAAAATGGCACAAAATGACACTAAAACAGTACATATTATACATATAGTTAATAATATAGATTCTAAATGTATTCTAAATGGATTCTCTCCACCATACTTCTCCCCCCTGCTTCGCTCCTGTGCTTCTCTCCACCATACTTCTCCCCCCTGCTTCTCTCCCCCATGCTTCTCTCCACTATACTTCTCCCCCCTACTTCTCTCCTGTGCTTCTCTCCCCCATGCTTCTCTCCACTATACTTCTCCCCCCTGCTTCTCTCCTGTGCTTCTCTCCCCCATGCTTCTCTCCACCAAACTTCTCTCCTCTGTTTATCTACCCCATCCCCAGGTTTCTCTCCCCCCCCTTCCTCCTCACCTCCTCCGGGATGGTCGCCGCTGCTGTCCGCCTCACCTACTGGCCGCCCGTAGGGCCCGGACGTGCTCCTCCAATCAGCGGAGACCAGGAGTGTGATGCGCTGCAGCGGGCCGTAGCGCACACGTTGATTGGATGCGTGCATTACGGCACGCCGCAGCGCACCACGCAACCGCCCACATTATAATCCGACACTGATCGCTGCGCATTGCCGGGAAACAAAACACAGGGGCACCATAGTTTGGGGAACTTTCCCCGCGGCACACCCGACCATGTGTCGCAGCACACTGGTTGAAAATCACTGCCTTAGAGTATGTCCACACTACGGAATGCCGGCGGATCAGCCACCACGGATTCCGCAGCTCTCCCCTGCAAGCAACTCCGCTGGTACCATAGGCTTTATTCTATGGTTTGGCAGATTCCGCTGTCTGCCCGAAGAATGAGCCCACTCATTCTTCAGGCGGAATCTGCCAAACCATAGAATGAAGCCTATGTAAGCAGCGGCGATGCACGTGGCCACCACTGATCACCCAGGATTTCATAGTGTGTACATACCCTTATGGAGACTTTTTTATAGGCCAAGGATGTGCACAAGTTTATAGGTGTGTTCTTGCAGATCCAGCACCACCCCTGTCCTCAAGTTGTTAGTGGTATTACAATTAAGTTCCATTTACTTCAACTGAGCTGAGCTGCAACACCACATCCAAAATGAGGACAAGAGATGCTGTTTCTGGAAGAAGGTGGACATATTTTTCTCAGCCTTGATAACCTCTTTGAGATATTAAAGGGTACCCCATAATGAAGCTGACATCTCCAGAGAGGCATAAAGACACAGCTGCCACAGGAACATCGGGTTACCCTGGATAACTCCAGAAGCAGCCTCTCCATCAACTTCATAGCACATATCATTTAAAAGAGGATATGAAGGATTAGAAAAAGCACGGCTACTTTCTTGCAAAAACAGCACCCCCCTTGTCCCAAGGTAGTGTGTGGTATTACAATTCAGCTGCATTCACTTCAGTGGAACTGAAAAGCAAATCATACCCAAACTTTTTTTTTCTAGGCCTGGATAACGCCTTTAAGCTTTTGATCATGCTTTTCCACTGCACACTTGTAATGAACTCCCTGGTAACTCTTTGACAGTGTTATCCATGGAACATGTCCTCACTCAGGGCATCAACCAGGTAATCCTGCTCCCATGTCTAGGATACGGCATTTAGGAGATGTGGCTGAATATTTTGCAGAAACATTTGTGTATTTGCATACACCGGCTATACTAAATGCAATAATAGTAATGGAGTGGAGAAGTAACCTCATATGTTGTCCTGCTGAGGGATGCAAGGGAAGTGACTCCTTGGCCACTAGGTGTCTCCCTTCTCTGTAGTTTGATGCCCACTGCCTGTTGTTGGGAGAATTCTGTCTCTAATAGAAATTAGATCAGGATAGAACACAGAAATTAGGGGCCAGGGTTAGCATGTACTCTGAAAAAGAAAGAGGGAGCCTGAGAAAGCCAAGGCTGTGCACCTGCAAGGTGAGTGAGTCTGCCCGCAGAAGATGACTCACACTGTTCCTTAAGGGTAAAGCATGGCTTCCTTCTAATCTCTGACAACCTGTAAAGCTCAGTGTAGCTGTCCATTGTGTAAATACCAGTGTATCTACTGCTTTACCTTTTAGCTTCTCAGCAGCAACAACTCGGTGCTTAGTGTAACCCTTTCCTTGTCGTGATCCTGCAATTGCTGTTTCATTCATGTCTGCTCATAAAGCACCCTGCAAGCCTAGTACATCAATACTGTATATGATATCTAGTAACGTATTGCATCAGTCTGCTCAGTCCAGTGCATTTCCTCTAAAACTATGTTATGACTTAGAATAGAGTAGTATGTGTATCTTTGAAGAGGAAGTCAATGTATAAGCACTATAAGCAGACAGCCCTGATCTCTGGTTCCGTGCATTCAGTCACCACTATGAAGGTTAAATCTTTAAAAGTTTTTTTTTTTTTTTTTTACCTTAGCAACTTCCGGGATCCCTATGCGTCGCCAAGCGGCTAAGGTAAAAAAAACTAAAAAAAAACGATGTACCTGATGATGCATTCACTTTAAACTCAGGGGTAAACTTTAAACAAGAGATAGCTCCATTTTATTTTCAGAGAATATAGCCTCCAATGCACACACTATCCTTTAGTGCAACTTCAGACAGCAGATCCATCCATTATTGATGACTCTCTGGTGAGATGTTATTGTCATTCAGTTATACACTGTCTGCTGAAGAAGCTGAGCCAGTGTATTGTAGAGAGTCTCGAGAAAATCTAATGTTCATCCAGGAGCTGCTTCAGCATGTGTGGTGCGGCAGGGCTCTCTGTCTCTTACACAATACTACAGAGACCTTCTAGCTGGACCAGTAGTGTTGAAATATGATGGAAACAATCCTTCCCTCATCACAAACCATACAGCAACGCAGTGCTTACCCAGCATACAGGCAGCCACACTCGTATACAGTCACACCAGCTAGAAAATCACAAGGGCCATTACCTTACAGCTGACTCCATGCTGAGCAATGGAGGATCTCACAATCTCACTTGCTAAGAATACAGACCATTTTATCCTCTTGGCATAGCCCATAGTAAATAACAGTATAGTATCAGTGACACATCCAAACACTTTAACTCAATACATATTAAAAACGTCACCTATAAACTGTATTAAAATACCCCAGAAATACATAATACATGAGAAACAAAAATATCTTTAATGCAAAGCAAGCAACCAGTTCTATGCTGCATTTACAGGATTTCTGCACTTGGGGTTGACCTGAGATTTAAAAAAAAATAATAATAATACAAAAATGTAAATATCTGGGCGCACCATAAATAAGGAGTAATACTCACCTCCCTCAATCCCTGCTTGTCATCACAGGTTCTTGTGATGTTTCACGCCCACAGGAATTGTCTCACCCAGCCAATAACCGACTGAGGTCGGTCAACAATGCAGCCAGTGATTGGCTGGGCAGGGCGGTTCATGTAGGGATAATATATCACAGGAAGAAGTGCTGATGAGCAGGGATCAGGGGAGGTAAGTATTGCTCTTATTACATATATACATGTATAATGTGTATATACATTTATTTATCCCTTTGTCCAAGATTAGGAAAAAAAAGGGTCTGATTTTCTTCCCAAAAGAGCATCACTCTAGTCCCAGGGCTGTGCTTGCAAATGAGATTAAAGAGTTATTCCTGTGTGGGCACTTATGCCATATTCCCAAGACATACCATAAATGACTGATGCCAGTCCCCATTCTTGGACCTAGGGCCCCAGACTCCTGCTCACAGTAACCGAAGGTGGTCAGGTGGTCAAAAAGAGTTTGTGTTATGCACTTTCCATAACAGAGGTTATTGGGAGGTGTGTAAATAACATAGCACCACAACACCATAACTCCCCATAGTCACCAATCATTCATTGACTGTGCATCCTACCTTGTGATGTCACCAACATATCGTACAGATGTCCTTTAAAGGGGTATCCCCGTCTCATTACGCAATGGCCGCAGTAACCATCCCTTTCCCTGAGAAGCGATGGTAACTGAAGCGGGCACTATTCACTTCTGTGCTGTGTCATTGTGCAGGGAAACACTGAATCAAGGATGCGGCCCTATCTTTATCAATATCAGAGGGCACATCTGTATTAATATGCCATCCCTTTACGTATCCTCCATCTTTATAAGACAGACAGGGACAGATATGTTAAACAGCAGCATCTCACATCTGCAGCTAGGATATCCCAGGTTATATACGGAGCCCTTACATGAATATATGTGAATAATAATTTATATATAGGTCCATTTAAAAAGACAAACCAATCCTGGCACCCAGGCAATTCATGATCCGCTGTATTATGCCTAGATGGTTCACTGTGTCCAAGTCCCTGAAGAGGACCTATACAGTGGAGCTTGTGTATACCATACTTGGTAATATGGCGCCACCTAGTGGAGCATAAGTGAAACTGTTCACATTATTTCTTTTTCCTCCGCACCACTGTCCAACCATCGGCCTCAGGTTCCCCCTCCTCTGGTTCTCCGTTGTGCCCACCAGACGCTGATGTACTAGGTGCCGTAGAGGTGGCGGCTGATGTGGAAGGTGCAGGTATACTCGTCTCACACTCCATTGCCTGTAACAGAGAATGAGACATAAGCAGCATATCTAGAATGTGGGAGCCTCTAGACAACAAATCGTGAGGTATCAGCGGCATCCCCCTGCATTTAACATGATCATCATTTATTATATCCCATTATATTGCTCATCATGATCAGCCGTTGCTTGGAGACCAAGACATTTGTTGTTTAAGGAGAGAAAAGCTGCAGCGTGTAATACCAGATGTGAGTCACCATTACTAGTGATGCAGGACGACCGCATCCCATCAGCCACAGCTGAAAGGTAAAGGGGATGTCTGGTTAAGAAAACCTATATCTCAATTAGGGAATAAGGAGACAACAGAGAGGATCCCCTGCTCAGTATCCCCACATATCAGCTAAATCCAAAGAATATCATGTCTGTAACTCTGAAACAGCACTGCTTGTGTCCTCAGTTGCTGAACTGTAATACCGCACACAACCTGAGGACAAGGAAGGCGCTGTTTTTGCAGGAAAGTAGGGTCTCTTAATAATGCACTGGTCACAAAGCGACCCCCCTGCTGGAATCCCTTGCCATCAGTTCAAATCCATGCAGAAAACTGCCAGTAAGTGTTAATGTGTGTACAGCACCACCCCAGGGGAAATTAAAGGAAATCTTTCAGCTTAATGTCATGCTCTGAACTTACATGTCAAGGAGGCGGTGCCTAGCTGCAGCATACATTCCTCCTCCCTCCCCCACTCCTTCCTGTCTTGACTGATTGACTTACGGGGCTCAGCCTTAAGGACCAATCTCTGTTCGTCAATCAGTCAAGGCCGGGAGGAGCTAAGCACCACCTCCTTGACACTTAAGTTCTAAACAGTACAATTCCCTTAATTTATTATGTAGTTATTCATGTCTGTGCAATACAGGACAAAAGGCTCCTCCAGATGAGAAACACTCTGTAAGCATTCCACATTCTAGCCACAATAGGATCCTGAACAGAGGACCCCCCAGACCCCCCCCCCCCCCCCCCCCCCCCACACACTAATTCACAATTCCCAAATATAGTACATGACAGTCTGTTTTCTAAACTGAAAACCCCCTTTAATTGGGTTATAGTTGAATAGTTGACCCCCTTTTTTATAGGCTGGCAGGATGGCAATGATTTTGGAAGAAACCAGCCGTGACCTTCTAACCTCATATCTCCAAAGAGCTCCTCTAAGTGATCAGGTCTGACCAAAAGTCCCAGTGATCAAATTTTTATTTTTTTCCCCAGGTAAACCCCTTGAAAGTGAACATGTACTTCCAGTTTATCGCTGTACTTCCAGTTCCATTCTTACTATACTTACTGTAAATGTGCCATATACTTCCTTAAAGGGATTTTCCAGGTGAGCAGCTTCTCAAGGCAACAAATCAAGTCTTAGTTTCTATTTCTAAAAAAATAGACATGGGAACAATAGAGCCTGGGAAGTCTGGAGGCCGTCATCTGCCAGGTATCGGGGCGAAGATCCAGACTTGGCAGCTGCTCCAAAGGAGACTTACGCCGCCGGGATGCCGGCAATAAGGTAAGAGAGCCAGTTGCCCCAGTTCCATCTTTTTTGGAGAGGTGGGAGAAACTGGTGATGAAGGGCGGTCTCTTCTTTTTATGGATCCAGCTGACTCTTTCCTGTCCAGAGAAGTGGGAGGTGGTCCTCTCCATAGGGTGAGGGGGAAAAATAGACCTGGGAAAAAGAGAGCTGGGATCTGACTGGCTGCTATCAGCAGTGCTTCCCAATACTATCTTTACCACTTTTTGTTTCACTTTGCTGGGTCAGGGTTTGAGTGTTCAGTCCCCCATCAACTGTTTTACAGAGAAGGGCTCAGCTAAGCACTTAACCCTCAGTGTCGCTGTAGGGGAGGGTCTCTATTGTGAAGCCCCTGTTACACGGAGCGACTAGAGGAGCAAACAAGCGCTATCAGCACTCGTTTGCTCCTTATTCGTCACTCGCTGCCATCGCTATTGCACGTGGCGGCAGCGAGCGGGTGAGATCCCGGGGGGGGGGGGGGCATGGAGAGGTGAGGGGGGGCTGCCCGGGTGAAGATGTCTTGTGATCGTGTTAAAAATCCCACTGGGACAGGAACAGAGAATATATTACTCATAACGAGTACAATGTGCCCTGTGCCCTGATCCCTACCTCATCGTCCTCATCCGAGCTGCTCTCCTCTTCCTCGTCCTCCGCAGATCGCACTTCCTGCACATTCGCTTTTACATTATATTTCTTCTGGGACAGCTGAGCGATCTTCTCTCTCACACTGCTGGTGTCTCCATGCTGACACTGGGAGTAGAGAGTGCAGAGCTGCTGGGCGATCTGGGAAAAAACAGGCCGCAGATCACAGTCTCTATACCACCATACAGTGTATACATCTGACAGCCTAGTCTCTATACTACTATACAGTGTATACATCTGACAGCCTAGTCTCTATACCACCATACAGTGTATACATCTGACAGCCTAGTCTCTATACCACCATACAGTGTATACATCTGACAGCCTAGTCTCTATACTACTATACAGTGTATACATCTGACAGCCTAGTCTCTATACTACTATACAGTGTATACATCTGACAGCCTAGTATCTATACTACTATACAGTGTATACATCTGACAGCCTAGTCTCTATACTACTATACAGTGTATACATCTGACAGCCTAGTCTCTATACCACCGTACAGTGTATACATCTGACAGCCTAGTCTCTATACCACAGTACAGTGTATACATCTGACAGCCTAGTCTCTATACCACTATACATTGTATACATCTGACAGCCTAGTCTCTATACCACCATACAGTGTATACATCTGACAGCCTAGTCTCTATACTACTATACAGTGTATACATCTGACAGCCTAGTCTCTATACCACCGTACAGTGTATACATCTGACAGCCTAGTCTCTATACCACCGTACAGTGTATACATCTGACAGCCTAGTCTCTATACCACCGTACAGTGTATACATCTGACAGCCTAGTCTCTATACCACCATACAGTGTATACATCTGACAGCCTAGTCTCTATACTACTATACAGTGTATACATCTGACAGCCTAGTCTCTATACCACCGTACAGTGTATACATCTGACAGCCTAGTCTCTATACTACTATACAGTGTATACATCTGACAGCCTAGTCTCTATACCACCGTACAGTGTATACATCTGACAGCCTAGTCTCTATACTACCGTACAGTGTATACATCTGACAGCCTAGTCTCTATACCACAGTACAGTGTATACATCTGACAGCCTAGTCTCTATACCACCATACAGTGTATACATCTGACAGCCTAGTCTCTATACTACTATACGGTGTATACATCTGACAGCCTAGTCTCTATACCACAGTACAGTGTATACATCTGACAGCCTAGTCTCTATACCACCATACAGTGTATACATCTGACAGCCTAGTCTCTATACTACTATACGGTGTATACATCTGACAGCCTAGTCTCTATACCACAGTACAGTGTATACATCTGACAGCCTAGTCTCTATACCACCATACAGTGTATACATCTGACAGCCTAGTCTCTATACCACCATACAGTGTATACATCTGACAGCCTAGTCTCTATACCACCGTACAGTGTATACATCTGACAGCCTAGTCTCTATACCACAGTACAGTGTATACATCTGACAGCCTAGTCTCTATACCACCATACAGTGTATACATCTGACAGCCTAGTCTCTATACCACAGTACAGTGTATACATCTGACAGCCTAGTCTCTATACCACTATACATTGTATACATCTGACAGCCTAGTCTCTAT
Organism: Dendropsophus ebraccatus; assembly: GCF_027789765.1. Classification (NCBI taxonomy): domain Eukaryota; kingdom Metazoa; phylum Chordata; class Amphibia; order Anura; family Hylidae; genus Dendropsophus; species Dendropsophus ebraccatus. The sequence continues at coordinate 23,101,132 of NC_091463.1, forward strand.
ACCACCATACAGTGTATACATCTGACAGCCTAGTCTCTATACCACCATACAGTGTATACATCTGACAGCCTAGTCTCTATACTACTATACAGTGTATACATCTGACAGCCTAGTCTCTATACCACAGTACAGTGTATACATCTGACAGCCTAGTCTCTATACTACTATACAGTCTATACATCTGACAGCCTAGTCTCTATACCACAGTACAGTGTATACATCTGACAGCCTAGTCTCTATACTACTATACATACAGTGTATACATCTGACAGCCTAGTCTCTATACCACCATACAGTGTATACATCTGACAGCCTAGTCTCTATACTACTATACAGTGTATACATCTGACAGCCTAGTCTCTATACCACCATACAGTGTATACATCTGACAGCCTAGTCTCTATACTACTATACAGTGTATACATCTGACAGCCTAGTCTCTATACTACTATACAGTGTATACATCTGACAGCCTAGTCTCTATACTACTATACAGTGTATACATCTGACAGCCTAGTCTCTATACTACTATACAGTGTATACATCTGACAGCCTAGTCTCTATACTACTATACAGTGTATACATCTGACAGCCTAGTCTCTATACCACTATACAGTGTATACATCTGACAGCATAGTCTCTATACCACCATACAGTGTATACATCTGACAGCCTAGTCTCTATACTACTATACAGTGTATACATCTGACAGCCTAGTCTCTATACTACTATACAGTGTATACATCTGACAGCCTAGTCTCTATACCACAGTACAGTGTATACATCTGATAGTCTGGAATCTTTAGTATATAAACAAGGAAGTAACGATAGCACAAAGGAAATTAAAAAAGAAACATTACAGGCAACACTAATCCACTGTTTCTTGCCTAATGCATGACCCTGGGGGGGGTGCACGACACTAAACCCTCCTTTGTCATTCTTTAACAGTAAAGATCAGCCCGTATTGTTCTCAGCCCTCTAGATGTCACCCAGAGGGATCTGAAGTAGTATTCACTGGTAGCAGAGGACAAAGCAATGAAGGCTCAGATTCTGGTGTGTACTGGTACAGGAGCAGATGTATGTATCCTTAGAGCAGGGTCACCTGCAGATCATCATAGACAATAGGTGACTGCTCCTATAGGGAGTGGCCATACTGTCAGCCAAATATAGACACAATAGACTCCTACTGTATGACACTGCACACCTTCCCATACCAGTCTGGTGGGAGCCTCAAATAACCCATCTATTACCCCAGAGGACTCTGGGAAAATGTATTATGCAGATAAGGCTTATTCACCATGTAAAGAGAAGTAACACAAACCTGTAATATACTTGGCTCAAGGACTCTGCTTGTCATTGATAAATGAAAGCACAGCCTGTTACACCTATCTGAGGTTTCAGTAAGATATGGTCACGGCAGATGAGGATGCCGCCATTCACCGATACCAAAGCGCTGGAAAATATTATGAATTGGACCATAAAATATATCATTACACAGTGGAGCTTTATTAACATAAAAATTAGAGGGGTTGTACAGGGTTAAAGAAAAAACATGGCTGCTTTCTTCCAGAGAATGACAGCGCTGGGGTTTTTTATTTTCTGGATCCCTGAAATCCAATAGGCCCGATCCTTCTCTCCCCCAGTGTCTGCTGTAAGGGGAGAGTCAGGAGGCTCCCATACACATGGTCAGAAGTTATGGTCCCTACACATATAGTGTCTATGGCTAACATAAGACCAGGAATACATAATACAGGAATAACATAATACTAACATAATAATAGACTCCCCTGCTGTTTCATAGGCCACGGAAACGGTCTGTTAGGTTCATCTGGCCACACTGCACTTTCCTGCCTATCTGGGCTGGACAAAAGGGGAACAATAAAACCTTAGTAGCCTCTACATGCTGGACTGGGTATTTCCTTGGTATTTCCTTAAGTCTAGACTATTGAAACACTTCTCCTTTTCTGATCTAGAAATATCACAGGAGGAGGTCACAGTGGGGTAAAACAGATGCGATGACCCTTTGAAACCCTTTGAATTTTTCATGACAAAAATTTTGATCAATTGGGGTAAAAAAAAATTGCACGGCAAAATGCTTTACTTCCTGGTTCTGGATCCAACTCTGCTCCAAAGGCCTAGAATAAGTCCGGGTCAAATGAATAAAAGTCCGGGTCAAATGAATGCAATGTTCCTCCCCGCCTTCTAAGAGCCATAGCGCTTTTATTTTTCCACCTACAGGGCTGGTTGGGGTGTCATTTTTGGCGCCATGATCTCTAGTTTTTATTAATATCATATTGGTGTAACAGAAAAATGTTGATCGCTTTTTATAAAAAAAATTCTGATATATAATTTTAAAAAATCAGCAACCCTGGAGTTTTTTTTTTTACGCCGTTCACTGTACGGGAACAATAATGTAATATCTTAATAGATCGGATAATTCTGCACGCTACGATATATAATATGTTTATTTATTTTATTTTATTTTTTTAATTTTATAATGTGCAAGGGGTTATATTAAACTTTTATTGGGGGCGGGGTATAAGGTTTTTTTTAATACTTTTAAAAACTTTTTTTACTACACTTATTTAACAGTAAAACATAGCATAGCATAACATAGCATAGCATAGATCAGTGTTATCGGCGATCTATGCATAGAGCCTGCCTGAGAGCAGAATTTATACATACAACGCCGAACTGACAGGATGGAGATAAGAGGCTTACTCCTTCCCGTGGGTACATGCGATCGGACCCCTGCAGCATGGCTCACTGCAGAGGTCCCGCACACATCAAACCCCTTCAGTGTCAGGAACGTGCATATACGTTCCTGCTGTACTTGCTATGTGCAGCAGGGACGTATGTCTACGTATTACTGACGTGAACGGGTTAAGTAAATCTAGACAACCCTTTACCCATGAGTAAGGGAGTTTTTGCTTCTGAAACACAGAACAGCTTCCTTGGAGTGAGTGGTATAGAAACATCTGCCATACTCTGCGGTGATTATACTTTGCAGATGGAGTCAGGTGTCTCCTTCATCTAAGTCTAACAGTGTCAGCAGTTTGAAACCTGAATTGTAGCTGATAGATTCACTTTAGGATTTATTTATAACCCAACGTTGATCATTCTGCCACAGAGCAGTAAATAAGCAAAACGACAACTAAAGCGTCCTTACCATAGGCAAGCTTCCATCCTCCACCACCGTATCGAACTCATCATTCAATATGCCTTGCAGGGTCTCCTCCACCTCGTACTGCTCCAAGTCAGCTGTAAACAACACAATGCAATGACTAAAGGTGTATAAAGTAAAGGGACCCTCCATCCTAACAAACTACCTGGGGCAAGCTCATCGATCCAGCCTCAAAGCTTTTAGTAATATTTTTTATATAGTCAGATAGTTATCATTCACTGAGCGCACAATAGTGCACACTTCTGTATGTGCTCAATAACTTCTGGAGGACAACTCAGGCGGCCTATTCAAGTGTTAGGTTTTCATGTTAAAGGAGAAATCCGGTGAAAGTTTTTATTAAAGTATTGTATTGCCCCCCAAAAGTTATGCAAATCACCAATATACACTTATTACAGGAAATGCTTATAAAGTGATTTTTTTCCCTGTACTTATTACTGCATCAAGGCTTCACTTCCTGGATAACATGGTGATGTCACTTCCTGGATAACATGGTGATGTTACTTCCTAGATAAAATGGTGATGTCACTTCCTGGATAACATGGTGATGTCACTTCCTGGATAACATGGTGATGTCACAACCCAACTCCCAGAGCTGTGAGGGCTGTAGCTGCTGGAGAGGATGATGGCAGGGGGATGCTCAGTGTCCGTCCAGTGCCCTGTGTCCCTCAGTGTCCCCCCCTGCCATCATCCTCTCCAGCCGCCACAGCCCGCACAGCTCTGGGAGTCGGGGTGTGACATCACCATTTTATCCAGAAAGTGACTTCACCATGTTATCCAGGAAGTGAAGCCTTGATGCAGTAGTAAGTGTGGGGAAAATAACACTTTATAGGCATTTCCTGTAATAAGTCTATATTGGTAACTTGTATAACTTTTAGGGGGCAACACAATACTTCAATAAAAATGTTTTACCGGACTTCTCCTTTAAGCTAGCAATTCAGATGCTCAAGATCCAACATGTGCCATCTGGGGAGAGTCGGGAGACCCCCATACTCATTATATGTCCTTGTGTCCCCTTTTTCAGCAGAGGACACAAGGATATCTGAACACACACAGACTTTTAGCAACACCTCACCTACTTGTTGACAGTTTCCAACGCAAAAAGAACGGAAAACACCACATCAGCGCAACATGCTCCTCCGGTCCCCTTCCTGTTCTGAGACGGGAATTGAGAAGTGATGTTTCAAGCCTGCTCAGCCATTCAGCAGCTGAAGCTGGGCCCCGCGGATGCCACTGAATAGCTGAGTGGGCTTGAAACATCACTTCTCAATTCCCGTCCTACACCAGGAAGCGATGGGAACCAGGGCATTGGAGCAGCGTGATGTGGGCTCCAGTTCTTGGACCGGTGAGGTTAGTGGACACCGAGTCCCGGTGGTGTAAACATGTATGGCGTACCCCTTTGAAAAGGCAGCTGAATAGTAACTATCAAAACAATATCTATATGTGCAATGTATATACACATGAATAGACTTACAGTTGGTGTGGAAATACTCATGTACCGCCCCCACCATCCACTGTGCCTTCTCCTGCACATGAGGACCTCCGAATCCATTCTCTACAGCAATCTGCCAACATAAGAGGGTGGTAAGTTCATGCAATATTAATAAAACACAAGTCCAATCAAAACTAACCAAAAGTGTACATACAGACTAGACTACAACCTTGTAAGTCTGTAGGTGTGTGCGTCTGGTTGCCTAGCAACTGCCCAAAGTCACACCCCAGTGACCACCATTCCCTTAGGAGCAGCTAAAGCTGTGGAAGTGGTCACAGGAATTCTCCTTGCTATACAGTATACTGCCTTTCCATACTACTCCTCCACAGACAAAAACAAGCATCGACAAGCTGCATAAGAAACCCAAGAACAAGCTCTCTTTATTAGTTATACATGTGCCGTGTAGATTATAGGCCCCCGGCGCTGTAGGAGACGATAGCTCTGACTCACCCACAACCTCGTACACTGGTTTCCAGGACCACCGAGGAGTGTAAAGGGCATATGGTTAAAAATACAATAGGGACTAGAAACAGGCCCTGGAAACCAGACAGGAGAAGAAAAATTTTCAGCTATAATATAAACCTATTATCAGGTCAGCCTATTGTTCTAGTAATCAGGGTAGGGGAAGCAGCTGAATACAGAGCAACTATAGATGAGCGAATCCCAACACACTGCATTTGATTACTGGTGGCTGAAGAAGATGGATGCCACCCTAGGCTGTATCCATGTTTTTCTTCAGGCAGCGCATTCAACTTCTTCTGCCACCGGCAAGCCAATGCAGATCTCTTGGAGAAATCGGCCTCCCCCATCACTCCTGTCCATGAGCTGCAGTCAGTCTCATCCACCAGCTGCAACCATCTTCTACAACAGACGTTTCAAACTCAGGCCCTCCAGCTGCTTTAAAACTACAATTCCCATCATGCCTGAACAGCCAAAGCTTCACTTTGGCTGTCCAGGCATTATGGGAATTGTAGTTTTGCAACAGCTGGAGAGACTGAATTTGAAATCTCTGTTCTACAGGACAGCTACTGATCTTCACCATATGGGCTCACAACTGTGCCTGTCAAGTACAATGTCACAGTATATAAAGTGCATGTGTCACAAGGCAGGTGCAGTTTAAATTCAGGGCATGCACAAGATGCCCATAAAGGGTTAAAGTGTGTTCACCATAGAGCCCACTGGGATGGAAGGGAGGGGGGCTGTAAAAAAAAAAAAAAGAGCAAGGATTCACGTTGATGTAATACAGATTCATTATTCCATCTGTATCATGACAGCAAGTGCCAGTCTAGAGCCCTTAAAGGGGTTGTCCAGAAAAAAATAATTTTCTTTCAAATCAACTGATATTAGAAAGTTATATAAATTTGTGGTTTACATCTATTAAAAAATCTCAAGTCTTCCCATACTTATTAGCTGCTGTATGTCCTGCAGGAAGTGTTGTTTATTTACATTCAGAAACAGTGATCTCTGCTGACATCTCTGGCCGAGTCAGGAACTTTGTCTCAGTTTTCTATGAATCCCCATAGAAAACCTCTCCTGCTCTGGTCAGTTCCTGTCTCGGCCAGAGATGTGAGCAGAGAGCACTGTGTCAGACTGAAAATAAAAACATTTCCTGCAGGACATACAGCAGCTGATAAGTATGGGAAGACTTGAGAGTTTTAATAGAAGTAAATTACAAATCTTTATAACTTTCTAACACCAGTTGATTTGAAAGAAAAAGATTTTCGCTGGACAACCCCTTTAACTGACAGCTGTCAGCCCCTTGCTTTGTTATTACTTGTAACTGGTTGCTGACTAGTGATGAGCGAACATCCCAATGATCAGTTCAGATCTTAAACAGAGACATAAAAATTATTGTGATTGGTTCGTGTTCGCTGAACATTCACGAACAAACAACGAACATAGTGTAGAAGCGCACGTTGTGGTCTACGCACATGCGTACGATTATCAGGTGCAAAGCGCAAATTACGCAGTTGTGCACGTTGGCAGGTTTGAATATGTTCGAACATGATCCTTATAACCATTCCGATCATCTAACAAATTGTGTTGGCGAACAGAAACAATTAGCGTCATGTTGGTACGAACATACACGGACATGTGATCACTAGTGCTGACATGATGGGAGCTGTAGTTATACAACAGCTATGAAGTATCAGATTATGGCTAGTGATGAGCGAATACTGTTCGATCGAATAGTATGGTATTCGATCTATCGATTATCGAATATTCGATAAATATTCGATAAGCATTGAAATCCCCCAGCTTCCGGTTTTTACCTCCAAGTGGTCGAACAGATGTTTTTCAATTATCAAATACTTGTTCCCATTGACTTTAATGGGATCAAATATTCGGGAGATATTCGTACGAATATCGAATATTTCACTATTCGCTCACTATAAGTACTGCCTGGTGCTGCTAAGCTTCGTGCTCTCAGGGCATGATGGGAGTTGTAGTTATGACACTGCTGGAGAATATTGGGATAGGACAACTACAAATAAAGCTCAAATGTTGCAAAGCATCATGGTCCTAGGATGTGACCCCATAAATAGCTCCCTATATTGCAGTGTATATACTAGGCTCTGACTGACAGGACGAGCTGATTCTTCAGCCAGGGGCCCTTTAAGGGTTAAAGTTCCCCCGCCTCCTGTGTAGTCACCTGAAGCACCGGCCAGCTCCCCAGCACCGCCCGGACCGCTTCATAAAATACACCACGTGAATCGGAGCTGCGCGCCGCCATGACACCTCTGCCGCAGTGACCGAGGGAGATCGCCGAGCGCAGGCTGAGACTCACACAGGGCGCGCAATGGAAAGCCGCCAGCATCGATCGCCCGAACGCTGAGTGGACGGGAGACTGCTCTGTTACCATGGAGACACAGCCACGAATAGTCAAACCCTGCACGTTGCGCTGTAAACAATAATGTGACTTCATTTGGTTTGCAAAATAAGAATCTGCTCCTTAAAATAAAGACTTCTCCCCCCTCTTCTTACATCAGGGCGTGAATCATGGCTGCCCATTGCCTCCCACCACTTATTCATACATTTCTGCTGCATTTTATTATTAGACACTCAACTGCCCAAGCCTTCCCTGACAGGGTGTGCCCACTGGCTGTAGGGTACTACCACAAGTGCCAGACTAGAGTCGCTGTCTGGGTGCCATTTACCCCAATGCTGCAGGAATTGATGCAATTGTAATCCCTAATCATTCTGGACAGCGGAGTCCGGTGGGCGGTCCTAATCAGTGACTGACAGTTATCTCTGTATGTAAACTTATACAGGGAAGACTGTCAAATACTAATTAGCACCCAGGGCCGTTTTAATACATTGGTGGGCCCAGTGCACAGCCCTCAAGAGTGGCCCCGCCCCTTCCCTTTCGGCACATTGTATAATGTACTGAATTTACCCCCACACTGTATCAAGAGCCCCAATACATACAATAGTTACCTTATAACACTATTTCCACCATACAGTGATTACATATTATATAAAAACTGCACTAAACAAAACAGAAAGATTTCACCAATGATACCATTACATAATACCGCCACATCATGACCCCTAACACTACAACCCTATAACAGAGTGCAATTACATCCAGTGACTCACCGGGGGCGTCTTCTCCGATCGGAGTCTGTCACCTTTTCTTTTTCTCTCCATCCAGCCTGGGCCACCTTGAAGTCTTCTCCTGGCTGTGAATCTTCTCTCCAGAATCTGCCAGACAAATATTTTAGGCTCCAACACATACAGTAGTTAGGTCCCTTGTACCCCTATACAGTAGTTACACCCTTCTGTACCCCTACATAGTTACACCCCTCTGTGCCTCCATAGTTTTAAGGTGTCCCTGTAGTATATAGACCCTCATGTGCTCCTCCAGTTATATACAGCCCTCCTGTGCGCTCCCCCATTAGTATATAGCCCCCCTGTGCACTCTCCCCAGTAGTATATAGCCCCCCTGTGCTCTCCCACAATAGTATATAGCCCCGCTGTGCTCTCCCACAATAGTATATAGCCCCCTGTGCTCTCCAATAGTATATAGCCCCCCTGTGCTCTCCAATAGTATATAGCCCCCCTATGCTCTCCCACAATAGTATATAGCCCCCCTGTGCTCTCCCACAATAGTATATAGCCCCCCTGTGCTCTCCCCCCAATAGTATATAGCCCCCCTGTGCTCTCCCCCAATAGTATATAGCCCCCCTGTGCTCTCCCCAATAGTATATAGACCCCTGTGCTCCCCAATAGTATATAGCCCCCTGTGTTCCCCAATAGTATATAGACCCCTGTGCTCCCCAATAGTATATAGCTCCCCTGTGCTCCCCAATAGTATATAGGCCCCTGTGCTCCCCCATAGTATATCCCCTCCCCATCCCATAAAACATTAAAAAAAAAAACACTCCCCTTACCCTCGCGCCGACGCTCCAGTGACGTCGGGCGCTAGAGGGAGAGTGCGGCCTCTTGTGACCGCAGGAAGTGCGGCCACAAGAGTGACTGACAGGGAGGGAGCCAATGGCTCTCTCTCTGTCAGTATCGCTGCTGCTGAAGCGCCGCAGCAGCAGCGGGCGGGGGCAGCGGCGGATGGGGGGGGCCCTGCAGGGGGCGCCATGGAGGGGTAAGTAGATTACCCATCCATGGCGCTCCCCCCTGACAGGCTGGTGGCCGGAGCCCTGTGCGACCGCACTGATCGCACATAGCAACGGCTGGCCTGCTCGGGGGGCCCCTTTAACCAGTGGGCCCGATGCACGTGCACCATGTGCCCTCTGGTTAAAGTGGCCCTGTTAGCACCGCCCACTGGACTCCTAAGCATAGAATGAGCAGGGATTTCAATCAATACATTACAGTTTATAACACAACAACATATAAATCTGCTCAGTTTTTGGTAGAATGAACATTTCCTGGTTTCGGGGTTCCCTTTAAAGGAGAAGTCCGGTGAAAATTTTAATTAAAGTATTGTATTGCCCCCCAAAAGTTATACAAATCACCAACATACACTTATTACAGGAAATGCACCTAAAGTGCCTTTTTCCCTGCACTTACTACTGCATCAAGGCTTTACTTTCTGTATAACATGGGGATGTCACTTCCTGGATAACATGGTGATGTCACTTCCTGGATAACATGGTGATGTCACTTCCTGGATAAAATGGTGATGTTACGCCCCGACTCCCAGAGCTGTGTGGGCTGTGGCTGCTGGAGAGGATGGAGGGAGAGGGATGCTCAGTGTCTCTCCAGTGCCCTGTGTCCCTCAGTGTCCCCCTGCCATCTTCCTCTCCAGCAGCCACAACCCGCACAGCTCTAGGAATCGGGTCGTGACATCACCATGTTATCCAGGAAGTGACATCACCATGTTATCCAGGAAGTGACATCACCATTTTATCCAGGAAGTGACATCACCATTTTTATCCAGGAAGTTACATCACCATGTCATCAAGGAAGTGACATCACCATATTATCCAGGAAGTGAAGCCTTGATGCAGTAGTAAGTGCAGGAAAAAAGCACTTTATGAGCATTTCACGTAATTAGTGTATATTGGTGATTTGTATAAATTTTTGGGGGGCAATACAATACTTTAATAAAGAAAATGTGCCAGACTTCTCCTTTAAATGTCCCAATTTTGCCTTTGTAAATGATGTGATGCATACACTGTGGTATCCCAACATCCCTGCTCCAGAGATTCTGGCTGAAAGAATGAAGATATTTGGTACTTTACCACCAGAAGTGATATATCTGGAGGAATGTGTGTGATAGAAGAGAATATGTCAAGAGGACTCGGAATAAGACAGTGTCCCCTTTGTGTAGGTGCAGAACCAGTATATGGGATCCAAAACCATGGGGGGTCCATAGACCACCCAGCTACATAAGAAAGAAGTAATGTAAGAAGCTGGTACATGACAATTACATAAAGGGATATTTCGCTAGAATAAAGATAGTTTCTGTAAACTACTAAAGGGGTAGTTCACCCCAATTGTTTTCTTTCAAATCAACTATTGCCAGAAAGTGCCAGAGAATAGTAATTTACTTCTATTAAAAAATCTCAAGTCATCCAGTACTTATGAGCTGCTGTATGTCCTGCAGGAAGTGGTGTATTCTTTTCAATCTGGAGAGCAGGGGAGGTTTTCTATGAGTATTTGCTGCTGCTCTGGACAGTTCCTGACATGGACAGGGGTGGCAGCAGAGAAGCACTGTGTCAGACTGAAAATAATACACCACTTCCTGCAGGACATACAGAAGCTGATAAGTACTGGAAGACTTGAGATTTTTAATAGAAGTAAATTACAAATCTCTGGCACCAGATGATTTGAAAGAAAAAATTTTTTGTGAACTACCCCTTTAAGGGTGTATTAACAAGATTAACTTGTATAGGTGGGGAGTCTGTCGCTTGCGACCACTACTGAGGTGTCTGGTTCTGCCTTCCTGGACGAGAGTTGATCACGTGTGTGTAGTCCAGGGATGTCAAACTCAGGCCCTCCAGCTGTTGCAAAACTACAATTCCCATCAAGCTGGAGGACCTAAGTTTGACACGTGTGGTGTAGTCAGTCTGAAGTCAATAGGACTAGAGTCAAGCAAGAACAACTGATTTACCATAAAGGTCAAGAATGGGTTCACATGTACAATCATTGCTTCTATCACAGAATCTGTCCAAACAACTGGCATTATTATTATTATTTTTGTGTTTTGTGTTTTTTTGTTGTCTAGTTGACTCCAGATAGAGCTTCTAATAGAAATTTAAGCCTGGGGTAATGCTAGGAAAACCCCTGTAACATGGTCCACAGAATGGTCCTTTACCCACTACTAACATTGTCACCAAATACTACACAGTAAAGTTAACCATGATGTCTTTGTTAGGTCCAGAATTCAGTGCTGATTCTGACTCTCTTTTTGGGTGTGAACACATAGATATGTTAGAATTCTTGCTGTTTGCAGCCACCACTAGAGGGAGCTAGCTGCATGTGGATTTATGATGCCAGTCCTGTGGCAAAGGGACGGTTGATGCTCTATATCAAGGGTACTCAACAACTTTTAGTGAAGGTCCACTTACCGGGGTCTATTGTCAGGTGAAGGTCCGAGCTAAAATCAGTAGGAAACGTGTTTTGTTACTTTGTCACAAACGTTCAACTATTTATATACAGAATTGCTGCTTATTAGCGGGAAAATTGGCATTTTTTTCTCTCTCACCAGGCCTTTGATATTAGGTACAAAGGGGGTGACTGCCCTGGTAGTATATAGCCCCCTGTTGCTCCCCCAGTAGTGTATAGCCCCCCCTGTGCGCTCTCCTTCAGTAGTATATAGCCCCCTGTTGCTCCCCCAGTAGTATATAGCCCCCCTGTGCGCTCTCCCCCTGTAGTATATAGCCCCCTGTGAGCTCCCCCCAGTAGTATATAGCCTCCCCGTGCGCTCCCCCCAGTAGTATATAGCCTCCCCGTGCGCTCTCCCCCTGTAGAATATAGCCCCCTGTGAGCTCCCCCCAGTAGTATATAGCCCCCCTGTGCGCTCTCCCCCTGTAGTATATAGCCCCCTGTGCGCTGTCCCCCAGTAGTATATAGCCCCCTGTGAGCTCCCCCCAGTAGTATATAGCCCCCCTGTGCTCTCCCCCTGTAGTATATAGCCCCCTGTGAGCTCCCCCCAGTAGTATATAGCCCCCGTGAGCTCCCCCCAAGTAGTATATAGCCCCCCTGTGAGCTCCCCCCTGTAGTATATAGCCCCCTGTGAGCTCCCCCTGTAGTATATAGCCCCCCCCATGAGCTGTCCCCCTGTAGTATATAGCCCCCTGTGAGCTCCCGCCAGTAGTATATAGCGCCCCTGTGCTCTCCCCCCCAGTAGTATATAGCCCCCCTTGTGCTTTCCCCCTGTAGTATATAGCCCCTGTGAGGTCCCCCCCGTAGTATATAACCCCCTGTGCGCTCCCCCCAGTAGTATATAGCCCCCTCAGTAGTATATAGCCCCCTGTGAGGTCCCCCCTGTAGTATATAGCCCCCTGTGCGCTCCCCCCAGTAGTATATAGCCCCCTGTGAGCTCCCCCCTGTAGTATATAGCCCCCTGTGCGCTCCCCCCTGTAGTATATAGCCCCCTGTGAGCTCCCCCCAGTAGTATAAAGCCTCCCCGTGCGCTCTCCCCCTGTAGAATATAGCCCCCTGTGAGCTCCCCCCAGTAGTATATAGCCCCCCTGTGCGCTCTCCCCCTGTAGTATATAGCCCCCTGTGCGCTGTCCCCCAGTAGTATATAGCCCCCTGTGAGCTCCCCCCAGTAGTATATAGCCCCCTGTGAGCTCCCCCCTGTAGTATATAGCCCCCTGTGCGCTCCCCCTGTAGTATATAGCCCCCTGTGAGCTCCCCCCAGTAGTATATAGCCTCCCCGTGCGCTCTCCCCCTGTAGAATATAGCCCCCTGTGAGCTCCCCCCAGTAGTATATAGCCCCCCTGTGCGCTCTCCCCCTGTAGTATATAGCCCCCTGTGCGCTGTCCCCCAGTAGTATATAGCCCCCTGTGAGCTCCCCCCAGTAGTATATAGCCCCCCTGTGCTCTCCCCCTGTAGTATATAGCCCCCGTGAGCTCCCCCCAAGTAGTATATAGCCCCCCTGTGAGCTCCCCCCTGTAGTATATAGCCCCCTGTGAGCTCCCCCTGTAGTATATAGCCCCCCCATGCGCTGTCCCCCTGTAGTATATAGCCCCCTGTGAGCTCCCCCCAGTAGTATATAGCGCCCCTGTGCTCTCCCCCCAGTAGTATATAGCCCCCCTTGTGCTTTCCACCTGTAGTATATAGCCCCTGTGAGGTCCCCCCTGTAGTATATAACCCCCTGTGCGCTCCCCCCAGTAGTATATAGCCCCCTCAGTAGTATATAGCCCCCTGTGAGGTCCCCCCTGTAGTATATAGCCCCCTGTGAGCTCCCCCCAGTAGTATATAGCCCCCTAAGTAGTATATAGCCCCCTGTGAGGTCCCCCCTGTAGTATATAGTCCACCTGTGCGCTCTCCCCTTGTAGATGCCCCCCAGACAGAAAAAAAAAATAACAAAAACAACTCACCTAGCACCTCGTTCCCCGCTGCGGCTGTCTTCGTCTCTTCCCATCGGTCCGGCCCCCGGCTGATACGCGCTCTGTAGGGATGTCCCGGGGATTCCCCCAGCAGAGCGCGCATCAGTGACCTCAGCGTACGCGGCCGGCCTGCACTTCCGGGAAGGACAGGCCGGCAGCGTACACTGAGGTCTGTGGTGCGCGCTCTGCTGGGGAATCCCCGGGACATCCCTACAGAGCGCGTATCAGCTGGGGGCCGGACCGACACTGCCCCCAGCCCCACAGGCGTACTGACATCTAAGGACAGTACGCCTATGGGGCGGGAGGCAGTGCGGTGGGGAGCGGGACGGACCGGATCCGGGGCGGTTAGGAGGTCTGACCAGGGGTCCGGACAGCTGGCCTCCGCGGTCCGGGTTCGGACCGCGGTCCGCCAGTTGAGGACCCCTGCTCTATATGTTGCTGAACTGCTGGCTGGATAGGGGACAAGTAGGTTTTAACCCCTTTTACTTTGTTTTAAAGGGGTCATCCAGGCCTAGAAAAACATGTTTGCTTTCGTCCAGAAGCAGCGCCTCTCCTGTCCTTGGTTTGGGTGTGGTTTTGTATCTCAGTTCCATTGAACTGAACTGTAATACCACACACAACCTGAGGATGGGGTCATTCTGTTTCAGCAAGAATGTAGTTTTTTTTTTTCTATTCCTGGATAACCCCTTAAAGGTATTGTCCAGCGAAAATCTGTTTATTTCTAATCAACTAGTTTCAGAAAGTTATATAGATTTTTAATTTACCTCTATTTAATAATCTCAAGTCTTTCAAAACTTATCAGCTGCTGTATGACCTGCAGGAAGTGGTGTTTTCTTTTCAGTCTGACACAGTGCTCTCTGCTGACATCTCTGGCCGAGACAGGAACTGTCCACAGCAGGGAAGGTTTTCCATGGGGATCCATAGAAAACCGAGACAGAGTTCCTCTCTCGGCCAGAGATGTCAACAGAGAGCACTGTGTCAGATTGAAAATAAAACATTTCCTGCCGGACATACAGCAGCTGATAAGTACTGGAATACTTGAGATTTTTTAGTAAAAGTAATTTACAAATCTATATAACTTTCTGACACCAGTTGATTTGAAAGAAAAGGATTTTCGCTGGATAACCCCTTTAAACCTACGTTTATCTATATATATTTTTTTCCATGGGGTAACAAAAAAGCTTCCTCTGACATTCACAACGTTGGACTAGTTTTTACGCGAATACAATCGCTTCTTGTGTGTACAGAAAAGAGAAACCAGTTTCATCTTACGCAAGGGGAAATCTCACACGTATAGAACATTTCACACAGAAACCTATGAGGGACTGACCTTCTCTGGACTTCAGCTTCTTGCAGAAAGTCAGTTCCTCCAAACCTTCGCCTCCAGATCTCTGAAGGTGTCTTTCTATGAGAGTGCTCACAATAGGCAGGGTACACTAAGCAAACAGAGGCATTCCTTTCTAACAGCTGTCATTACAAGGGGTAAGTCACCTAAAAAGGGCCTTCGAGGTCACATGCTGCAAAAAGGCATAATAAAAAAAAATCACGAGAAAGGATGAAAAGGAGACAGATGATTCACAATGCAATGCTTTATAGTCAGGATGGAAGAAAAGAAATGAATACGCAGCCTGGCTTTGCTTTATGTAGAACAAATATTTATGTGCAGTACAGAAATAAATACTATAGTTATTATAAAGGACAACCATGTACACGTATGGAAATACAGTGGTGCCTTGGATTAAGAGCATAATTCGTTCCGGGACCATGCTTGTAATCCAAATCCACTCTTATACCAAAGCAAATTTTCCCATAAGAAATCACTGATATGCAGGCAATTGGGTCCACACCCCAAAAATTATGATTTTTTATTCTGAACAACATGTAGAACAGATAAAACAAACAATGAGAAACAGCTGAATATGTGATATTATAAGTGACTGTACAGAATAGCAATCAGCATGTGGAGTATAATGTATAGTAAGAGCATAAACCTGAAAAACAGCAGCAGTTTGTAGATACAGGATGGAGCTGCAGATCCCTATAATGCAGGAACATAGTACAACAGGCTAGGATAGAGGAGCAGGGCTGCTGTCAGAGGTCTGTATGGTCACATGACAACAATGGGGAAGGGGGGGTGTGTTCAGTATGGACCAATTAAGAAGTGAGAATCACAGAGCTGTGCAGCTGGACAGAGAAGGAAACTTTATATACAGCCGTGTGAATGGCTGAGTGCAAGTGCAGGCACATTATAGCAGCAGTGTGTATAGCTGAGTGTGAGTGCAGGCACATTATAGCAGCCGTGTGAATGGCTAAGTGTGAGTGCAGGCACATTATAGCAGCAGTGTGAATGGCTGAGTGTGAGTGCAGGCACATTATAGCAGCAGTGTGAATGGCTGAGTGTGAGTGCAGGCATATTATAGCAGCAGTGTGTATAGCTGAGTGTGAGTGCAGGCACATTATAGCAAGAATGGAGAGGATGGGAAACACAAGGGCTGACAGAGACTGCAGGGAGCATGAAGGAATGAGCAGGACATATGTGGGCACATAAATTCAGAACTCTCATCTCGGGAGAGGAGTTACAGCTATGAAGAGATTACCTCCACAGTCCTGTCCCCTGATGTAAGTCCCAGCCTGAAGTGGATCTGCTATGATTTGGAAGGTGAGGGAGACTTCCTGGGTCAGAGTACAGTGCTGTGGACCCTGCTATGCAGACCACGCCCCTCCCCCACTCGCCCTCCCACCTAGTACAGGGAGCTCTGTCTTAAACCAAAGATATACTTTTAAACCAAAGTGCTCTTAATCCAAGTTACTCTTAAACTGAGGTACCACTGTAATAGGAAATGGTTAAAACAAACCATATATAAGAATATAATATACTCTAGAAAGGGATCATCCCCTGTCAGATCATAGAGCAAGAACCCCCCCCCCCCCCCCCCAATTGCTGGCAGTGGCTTCCACCCCATGTATGGGCAATAGGAGTCATTTCGATAGTTGTAGATTTTTTTTTACACAAAGCTGCCATTTTGAGGCTGTTTTATGGCTCAAACATTGGGCAAAATAAGTGGAAACATAGGCTCACTCACAGAGCGCTGATGGTGTTTTGGTGTAAGAGATCCGTCACAGCTTTATAGGGCTTTTAAGAGCATTTTACATTGATGGCCTACCGTATCAGCAGAGCAGCACTTCTATCACATACACAAGTATGACATGGCTGGAAGCCACTGGCTCCATTTATGGCATAGTGGTGGCTCCAGGTTACTGCAGCTTAGCAGCTCCGCTGCAGTAACCTGGAGTCACCACTATACCATGAACCAAGCCAATCAATGTCTTCTGGCCATTCATTGTATATGCGCTGAAGCCACAGCTCTTTCTAGAGATGAACGAATCTCAAGGACACTTGGGTCTGTCCAAACCTGAGCGTACAGCATTTCATGACCGGTGGCAGAAACTGGATGCAGCCCTAGAGAGTCCTGGAAGGCATGGATACAGCCAACTTCTGCAGCCACCGGTAATCAAATGCTGCAGGCTTGGGTTTGGACGGACCCAAGCGCGCTCAAGATTCGGTCATCTCTAGCTCTTTCCTTTTTTAGCATGTTCTGAACTCTCCCGATGGATTTATCATGTGTTTATGTCAGGTTTTTCCTAGTTTACTAGAGACAAAAATAGCAGCTCAGAAAACCAAGAAGAGGGAGTGTCCTTTGTTTTTTTAGATATCCGACACCAAGAGTTTCCTGTAGTTTTTTGGTGCATCTATTTTGCAATTAGCTGTCCTAACTTTAAAGGGTATTTGTCATTAAAAATAACTTTTGACAGGTCATCAGGCATTTCAAAACTTATTGATAAACAGCGGGTCTCACTGCTGAAACCCATTGTAATCATAAGATATAGCTAGGGAGAGAGCTTGGCAGCAGCGCTGTCCAATCCTTGGCTGGCCACTACTTCTGACAATGTAGTCTCATAGACTTACATTATTGGAACTAGCTGTTAGAGAAATTTGGACGGATTGCTCTACTGCCACACTCTCTTTACTGCGATATCTCCTGATCACAGTTGGTCTCAGCAGTGAGACCTGCTGTGGTCAATAACTTTGACATGTCAAAAGTTATTTTTAAGGAGAAGTACTCTTCAAAGTGGTCAGTTTTCAAATTAGTGACGTGATTTGGTGAACAAGGGGTGCAGTTTGGTGCACAATGAAGCATAATAGCACAGTGGGTGCACAGTCACATGCGAAAAACCAGCCAAATACACTATAAGCGTTCCGATGCATTATAAATCTAGCAGGATGAAAAAATTACAACCCTACAGTATAGTAGGGGTTATGAAAAACATACTTGTACAGTACGCTGTATAATAAACATATGTTATGCTGCTTCATTTGCAGGAATGCTGAGAAAGCAAAAATGCTGTTTTGTTTTGCCCACGGCCATTTATGTTATTGTGAATATGTGCTGTTGTGTGCTTTTTACCTTGCAGGTGGAAGATGGGCAGAGTTAGTGTGTGTTCCCTCATCTCTGTCTACCATCCCTCACTTGCTTTTCACTCTGATTGTGATTAGAGATGAGTGAACCGGGTTCAGGTTCGAGTCGATCCGAACCTGAACGTTCGGTATTTGATTAGTGACGGCTGCTGAACTTGGATAAAGCCCTAAGGTTGTCTGGAAAACATGGATACAGCCAATGACTATATCCATGATTACCACATAGCCTTAGGGCTTTATCCAACTTCAGCAGCCACCGCTAATCAAATGCCGAACGTTCGGGTTCAGATCGACTCGAGCATGCTCCAGGTTCGCTCATCTCTAGTTAGCAACCACACTGGCAGGAAAGCTGACCCTTTCATTGGTACTAAAGACTAGAGATGAGTGAACCTGGAGCATGCTCGAGTCGATCCGAACCCGAACTTTCGGCATTTGATTAGCGGTGGCTGCTGAAGTTGGATAAAGCCCTAAGGCTATGTGGAAAACATGGATATAGTCATTGGCTGTATCCATGTTTTCCAGACACCTTAGAGCTTTAACCAAGTTCAGCAGCCCCCGCTAATCAAATGCCGAAAGTTCAGGTTTGGATTGACTTGAACCCGAACCCGGTTCGCTCATCTCTACTAAAAACTCCTCCCTGGTTGGAGGCGCAAATATAGTGCCCCCTGCCCACAGTCATCTACAGGGCTTCCTATACACGTTCCTGTGTTTCTAAACCAGCAACATAACACACAGAGAGGGCAATTCCCAAAGAAAAATGCCAAAGAAAAATGGACAAACATATACATATGTATTTTTCTGACACAGTTTTTTTTTTTAACTTATGGAGGTCCTTGAAAGGAAACATGGCAAATTTAGCATTTTGTAAAAACTCAGGCTGCGACTGAAGCCACTGTGGTTCTTTGATCATGTGATTGTGAGAAAAATGTATGACAAACAGGTACAAGGCGAGATTTATTGCGATGTCTTACGGTATTCATGTCCCCTTTTGCCCATAGCAACCAATCACAGCTGAGCTTTCATTTCACCAAGCTGAGCTGTGATTGGTTGCAATGGCCAACAGGGGATGTTCTTTCCTCATTCATGTATATTTATTTATATTTTACTTGTCTTTGCTACTGCGCAGCTATAGCCAGCAGGTACTTTTCCTTTGCAGTGTAGATTTTCAATTAAAGAGTAGACTTACAGTATTTTTTTATGTTCATTAAAACTGAGTAACATAAAAAAGCTATAAGTTATAAAAGCTATAACATAAAAAGCTATAAGCGATAAGTTTAAGTTAACTTAAAAAAAAAATGTGCATCCCCATACCATTGAGCGCTGGCTTCACCTGAAACTACATATTCCGGCAGCACCTGCGGCAGCGTCTGACGTCACCGAGCGTCCGCGCAACCTCGGTCTAACCCACTGCAGCTAGGAGGCCGGGAACGCGGAGGAGGTGAGTCGGGAGCGCGCCTGGTTGCTGAGAGCGCCCACACGAGTGCGCGCCTCACAGACGCTCGGCTACAGAGACCTTCTCATTGTCTATCCAATGGCCGGGGGGGCCTCGGCGGGCGGAGGAGAGAGGGAGAAAAAAAAAAAACTAAACATTGTAGCGGACGGGGACGGCCCCTGTAGTGTAGTGTAGAGCCGCTCCGGTTCCGCAGCGGCGTGCTGAGCGCCCGTCGTCTTAGTCTATTGTCCCGGTGGTCTGTCCTCCTCCATTCATTGTGTCGTGCTCCCCCGCATATTATTTACTGTCCGTTATCCGTTATTCCTCCTTATTTTATTTTCTCCTGAGGTAACTGTCGGGGGCGCGCAGGTGGGGTGAGGGAGAGGGGGGGGGTGTTGCGCGCGCCGGGCTCGTGTCCGCGCTTGTTGCTCTGTGTGTGTGTGTGATGAGCGGCGGGGAGACCCTCCTGTAACCGGCGCCCCCCTCTCCACATCCCCTCCTCTCCCTCCCCCCTCACTATAACGCGCTCTCCCCGGTGTAGTAGTTCTCCCTCCCTCCCTGACAGGACACAGCTGCCGGTGACGAGGAGAGGGGGGCGGCCGAGATCCGTTACCAGCAGCAGCAGCAGCCGGTGAGGACGGGGCGGGGTGTGCTGTGTGACCGGGCTGGAGTTGTGGCGGACATGTGTTGCTGGGAGTCCCGGTCATGTATGTGCTGCTGGGGATGAGGATGGAGCGCGGCTGCCATTGGTCGCTGGGCTGGATGGGAGAGTCTGTGTCTATGGAGAGTCGTGTCAGGAGTGGAGACCTATGTATGGTCTATGGATCTGTCTGTATAGTGTCTGTGGAACTGTATCTGTCTGTATAATATCTATCTATGGAACTGTATCTGTCTGTATAGTGTCTATCTATGGTCTATGGATCTGTCTGTATAGTGTCTGTGGAACTGTATCTCTCTGTATAGTATCTATCTATGGTCTATGGATCTGTATCTGTCTGTATAGTATCTATCTATGGTCTATGGAACTGTCTGTGTAGTGTCTGTGGAACTGTATCTGTCTGTATAGTATCTATCTATGGTCTATGGAACTGTATCTGTCTGTATAGTATCTATCTATGGAACTGTATCTGTCTGTATAGTATCTATCTATGGTCTATGGAACTGTCTGTGTAGTGTCTATGGAACTGTATCTGTCTGTATAGTATCTATCTATGGAACTGTATCTGTCTGTATAGTGTCTATGGAACTGTATCTGTCTGTATAGTATCTATCTATGGTCTATGGATCTGTCTGTATAGTGTCTATGGAACTGTATCTCTCTGTATAGTATCTATCTATGGTCTATGGATCTGTCTGTATAGTATCTATCTATGGTCTATGTATCTGTATAGTATCTATCTATGGAACTGTATCTGTCTGTATAGTATCTATCTAGATGTATCTATTTCCTATCTATTATCTATCTATCTATCTGCTAGTGTTCTCCAATCTGTGGCCCCCAGCTGTTGTAAAACTACAACTCCCAGCATGCCCTGACAGCCTAACTTGTAGTTTTACAGCTGCAGAGACAGCACTCCAGGTACATTGATCCAATGTAATGTGTATTGCACATCTATATATCTGTATCTACCTATATAATGCTCTGGTCTCCCACCTGTGTCTGTCTACCTGTTGTGAAACTACAACTCCCAGCATGCCCTGGCAGCCAAAGTTGTAGAGACTGCAGAGACAGTAGTTCAGGAACATTAATGGCATATAATGTGTATTGCTCATCTATATATCTGCCTTCTATCTGTATCTACCTATGTAATGCTGTGATCTCCCACCTGTGTGTCTCTACCTGTTTTAAAACTACAACTCCCAGCATGCCCTGACAGCCTATTTTTCTTGGAGCAGGGGACCTTGGCTGTCCAGCTGTTGCAAAACTACAACTCCCATCATGCCTGGACAGCCAAAGCGTTAGCTTTGGCTGTCCAGGCATGATGGGAGTTGTAGTTTTGCAACAGCTGGACAGCCAAGGTCCCCTACCCCTGTTTTGGAGCTTGCTGGGTTTTGTAACAGTGAACCCTGATTTCTAATGTATAGATCTATCGATCTCCTATCAATCTATTATGTATATTGTATATCTAGGGTTTAGACCTCAGGTGTCAAACATGTCACCCACCTCCAGCCGTTGCAGAACTACAATTCCCATCATGCCTGGACAAAGTTTAACACCTGTGGTCTAGACAAATGTAAGTAATAGTTACATGCACCCAAGTACGTGTATACCTTCCCAGGTATATGTGAATGATCTAATATACGTACCAAGGACTATATATAGCAGTGTGTGTATATTCATTCATATTTACAGATCTGGCAGTCTATAGAGTAATCCACATGAGGGAATGCGTCATGTGAGGCTGGCACACTCCTGTACACACATACACATAATGGATGGCTCCCTCGGGGCTGCTTTATTAGTATTGACGTGGGTCTAGAAGCTTGCGCTGTACACATGATGAATAATGAAAGTTTTTTCATCCTTCTCTGCACATTATGGGCTGTGCTGGTCTTCCATACATTCCCTATTACTGCCATGCCGTCAGCCGCTGGTGGGCACCCAGTCAGGCTTGTTCCCTGTTATTTCCGTAGTGTTGCAGGGCAGGCTGGCTGGAGCGGCTTTGTTCTTTTGCTGGGCTGGCTGTGTTTTTAATGCGTCCACCTTTTTAGCCTTGTATCTCAGCCTTGTAATGAATAAGTTATGTCATTTGCATTGATTGAGGTTGCTGGGTATACGGTGTGATTAAATGTCATTGGAGTTTAGATGATAACCGGTTTCCGCCGTCTGCCTTTGTAATTCACTTTGTGAACTGTTCTCTTGGTGCAGATAAAAGTGTTTGCTTGTGTGCCGGCTGACAAGCTCTGCCCGCGGCTCTGAGTTTTTTTTTTTTTTTTTAGATTTTCCGTATACTATCAGCGCGGCTTCTTATTTTCCAGCTCCTGTCGGCAGTGTGTACCTGATACAGGAGACACTGGTGATGACTGTGCCAGCTGCAGAGCCTCCCCCCTACCTGACTAACTTTGTTCATTGGTAATTTCCTCATGGGGTTCTCTTGGGAACAATCCTGTTTTAGTTTTTTGCTGCCTAAGTGAACACGTGTGCATTGCATCTGTAGCTCTCAGGAACTTTTTTTTTTTTTTTCACTTAAGGGGATGTTCACACTTACCGGATCCACAGCGTATTTTCTGCTGCGGATCCGCAGCAGATTTTATTTAAGTAACTGAACACAGCATCAAATCTGCACCATCAAATCTGCTGCGGATCTTCTGCAGATCTGCTGCGGATCCTGTAGGTGTGAACGCACCCTAAGGGTACAAACACACACACCGTATACGCAGCAGATCTGCAGCAGATTTGATGGTGCAGATTTGATGCTGTGTTCAGTTATATAGATCTAATCTGCTGCGTATCGCAGCAGAAAATACGCTGCATATACGGTGTGTGTGTTTGTACCCTAATGGTACGTTCACACCTACAGGATCTGCAGCTGATTTTCTGCAGCAGATTTCATTAAAATAACTGAACACAGCATCAAATCTGATGCAGATCCTGTAGGTGTGAACGCACCCTGAGGGTACAAACCCACACACCGTATACGCAGCAGATACGCAACAAATACGCAGCAGATTTGATGGTGCAGATTTGATGCTGTGTTCAGTTATTTAGATCTAATCTGCTGCGTATCGCAGCAGTAAATACGCTGCGTATACGGTGTGTGTGTTTATTCCCTAAAGCAGTATTCCATCACAGCTAGTATAGTTATACTTTGTAGGAGTTAAATGTTTTTGCAAATACATTAATTTAGCAAACTGGTCTCCTTCTCCTGATATGCTGCTCTTTCCCTCCCATTGACAGCTCGTTGTTCAGGTTACCGACCACCACTCTGCTGTAAAAGCAGTGGTCTGGCTGGTGTGTATATATAGCTATTATGTACATGTATATTAATGGCTGGTGTATATGTAGCTATTATGTTGATGTATATTAAAGGAGAAGTCAAGCAAAATTTTTTATTAAAGTATTGTATTGCTCCCCAAAGGTTATACAAATCACCAATATAGACTTGTGAAGCCTTGATGCGGTAGTAAGTGCAGGGAAAAAAAGCCCCTTATATGCATTTCCCGTAATAATTGAATATTGGTGATTTGTATAACTTTTGGGGGGCAATACAATATTTTAATAAAAGTTTTCGCCAGACTTCTCCTTTAATGGCTGGTGTATATCTAGCTATTATGCTGATGTATATTATTGGCTGGTGTATATCTAGCTATTATGTTGATGTATATTAATGGCTGGTGTATATCTAGCTATTATGCTGATGTATATTAATATACATCTACATAATAGCTATATATACACCAGCCAGACCACTGCTTTTACCACAGAGTGGTGGTCGGTAACCTAAACATTGAGCTGTAAACAATAGGGGGAATGTGTACAGTACACAGTTTCCGCACAGATCCCATAGTGTATACATACCCTATGGGTATGTGCACACAGAGTAATTCTGTCGGAAAACTCTGTGCTCCATTATATGCTCCGGCGGATTTTGCTGTCCGCCCGAAGAATTGACATACCCTAAGAGGGAAAGCGCATATTAGGAGAAGGAGGCAAGTTTACTAATTGAATGTATTTGCAAAAACATTTAACTTGAGTCCTACAAGTATAACTACATTAGTTGAGATGGAGTACATGTAATACTTGAGGATTCAGTATCTTCTAGCTGCTTATGGGAATTTCTTCTTATTTCTTTGGTTTGATTTAATATGTCAATTTTCTTTAAAATTTTGTGTTTTCATTTTCTAGTTGACAAGCTACATAGCCATAATTAAAGGGGTTATTCAGCAAAAATCTTTTTCTTTCTAATCAACTGGTTTCGGAAAATTATATAGATTTGTAATTTACTTCAATTTAAAGTTCTCAAGTCTCCCCATACTTATCAGGGCTCTATGTGCTGCAGGAAGTGGTGTTTTCTTTTCAGTTTGACACAGTGCTCTCTGCTGCCACTTCTGTCCATGTCAGGAACTGTCCAGAGCAGGAGAGGTTTTTCTAGCAGTGCTGAGCTCAGCAGTGAACTGTCCGTTGACAGATTCTAGAGATGTTTGTCTTGGCTTTTTTGGGATCAATATAGGTAACAAAAGAAAGGGTCCCAACAGGAACCTATTGTCATGTGTTTGTACAAATGGGGAAACCCCTGTACAGCATTTTTACCCATGAGCACTTTTGCCTAGTTATGCAGAGATAAAGGAGCTAAGAATGTGGCACTACTTAAAGGGGAACTTACTGTCACAGTGAGAGATTGGTGATGGTCCATGAGGTCCCTCCTTAGCCAGTGGGTCTGGAGGATTTAGGGCGTTGTTGTTCAACCTGTCGCTCTCCGCCTGTTGCAGAACTGCAACTCCTATTATGCCTGATGCTTTTCACTAGCCGGGCCACAGGTTGGGGAACACTGGTTTAGGATGTCTTATAAAACTCCATGATCCTTTCACGTTATAATAAATGTTTATAAACCACCACATTAGTCACTGTGATCCTGTGTTTGTTTTTTGCCCTTTAAATACAGTTGTCTTTCAGGAACCTTAGAAAGATGAATGACAACCTTTATCAATAGCTGTACTGGCAGATCTGAAATAACTATCATTGTTTAACACCCTAACAGAATAGATGTATGCAAGGAATTGAGGAAGCTTTAGGTGGGAAGGATTGTTTACTTACATGGTGCTCAGTGGGTTACCGCCATTGAATTGCCTGTACAGCAAGTGGCTGTAAATACCCCCCCCCCCTTTGTAGATGAGAAATTATAGGTGTATATACTGCCTAGTAGTTAGAATGTGTCCATAGATCTCCATGAATGTATCTCGTCCATAGGGTAGCATGTGAATAAACAATCCTTTGTCGCAGAGATCAGCTGTCGGGGTGCAAAGTTTAACACGTTGCCTATTAGCTCGGGTGATGGGTCCATGTGCTCTGTTATTTGAGCCTTGCTGTCCACGCCTCTGCACTAGTGACACAGATGAATGCAGAGTAATTGCTATCATACATGTGTATTGTTACCTTCTCTATGATATCGCTGGCACAGTGAAGCCCATAGACATGTCCTCTATGGGGCTGCATGGAGTGGCTCTTACTGATTATGAGACCCTTCTGAATGGTATGTGTGTGGGGGGAAATGCGGCTTCTGGTTTTCTATATTGTTTCTCTCACAAATGGTAATCATTTCCTGACAGAATATGCATGCTCTCACAATTGTTTTATCTCTTCCTATTTGCATGAGCCATAACCTGTAGCTGAACTACATTTTTTTTTCCCTCTTTGGGTCTGGAGGGCATCAGATGAGCTCATACAGAATGAGAGAGAACTGGTCTAACTAGTATGTGAGCCTTTGCTTCCTCCGGGCTAGCTGCCTGTATTCCTGTGCACTGCCTTCCCTGCCCCAGTCCTCTGTCTTCCTGTAAGGACCCTCGCACCATGTGTGATCTGCCTGGGAGAAGGGTCACAAGACAGTAGTCTGCCCCTCAGAGATTAAGCGTGTCTTGGTATTTTCCCATGTCTGCAGTTCCGGTGTGGTTTGCTGCTTCCACGTGAGGCTAAGTAATTTCTTTTTCTGTTCTTATTAGTTTTTCCTTGTGCTTTAGTTGATAGGTTTCTGTATGTGATTGTTGTATGTTCCTCTCCTTCTGTGCCGTACAGGGGTGCTCCATGCCTTCAGCTCCTTTGAAACTACAATTCCCAGCTGCATAGTTGTGATGCTGGGAGTTGTAGTTGAAAGCCATGCCTCCTAGTATGCTCTCACAGACATGTGTTAGTTATATTGGGAGTTGTAGTTGCTCAAAAGTTGGAGGGCACATGTTTCCCATTGTTCTATTTTGTTCATAGTGTTTTATGTTAAATGATATGTACTGTGAGTGGCCTGTTTAGTACAGAGGTAAGGAAGACACTTAGTGATACCTGGAATAGATTTGTGGTTGAATGAGTGCGGTATCTTAGTATCTGTTGTATTATTCTTATCACTGTTGGTTTTGGAACAGGATTGCAGTATCTTTGGGTAGCTGCCTGCTCTTAGTCCAGCATTAACTCATTCAGTTTACTCCATACTTTACGCATGTATAAGCTAATTTTAATAGAATTTTAGTAAATGGATGTCAGGCTATGTGCACACTCAGTACTTTCAATTAAAAAAAAACTTCTTTTTTTTTCCTACAGCAAATGCACTTTGCAACCCAAACTTTTTTTATTGGGACAAATCAGCCAGCAAAAACAGTGTAAAAAAACACAAAAAAAATTTGACACTTTGAACAGTAGATGGTCTAAAAAAGGATGTTGCACCTAATTTTATAGCTGCAAATGTAAATAAAAATGAGAGTGAATGTGAATTACCAGCTGTTTTTCCACTGAGTAGAGTAGAATTCAATATTAAAAGGGGTATTTTTTTTATTTTTATCTGCCATTTTTGGGCTGTTTTACAGCTTAAAAACAGCCCAAAATACTGTGTGTAAACATAGCCTTGCTGCGGTTTCTGTGGCGACGCCTAGAGACATGGTTTTAATTGTATGGTCTGTCCAGGAGTACACGCTGATGGTCTGTCAACGGAATTGTTCTTTAGTAAGCATGCAAGAGTCTTTTCTAATACTGATATTTAAAGTGTACACAAGTACAGTATGTGTGTGTGTATGTATATATATATATATATATAATTAATATTATAAATTGTTTACTATATCTACTGGCCTCTGGACATGGGGATGGCAACCAGAATGAAAACCCCTAATAGTTTACATTGCTTGCTGTATTTGCAAGACTAGTTATTGATGCATTGTAGGGAAAAGTTTTTCAAGTTTCTTCTGCTTTTAGATTTTTTACAATTTGTAGAAAAAGATGGATATTAAAGGGGGGTTTCCTTGAGCTTAATTAAAATATGACTAGACTTTGGAACTGTCCAAAAATTCCCTAAAAATCCAGAAACCTAAAGCACCACCATCATTTCACAAAAATGCCAACAGTTTTCATGTGTAGGTGCCTGATTCATTGCTGGAACCAGCCAGGAGAAGCGCTTTACTTGCCTCAGCTAACATAGTTATACTTGTAGGCCTTGTAATTTAGCAAACTTACCTCTAGAGATGAGCAAACTTACAGAAATATAAAGCGAAGGGCTTTATCTCTGCAATCCGCTCATCAGCCAGCTGTCTTTTAACTCACTGTCACTCCATTCTGCTGCTCTCTGGATGATGGTAAAACCTGGATCCAGTCCCTGGAAACTGGGAGACGTTTCCCAGTACTGGATCCTGCTTTTCCCAGCACTCAGGGAGGAGCGTAACGAAGCGGCAGTGAGTTGAAAGGCAGTAGGCTGATGGACGGATAGGTCCTATTCCACAGGCCGACTGTGAGGAGCAAACTAGCGCTTTCAGGGTACAAACCCACACACCGTATACACAGCAGATACGCAACAAATACGCAGCAAATACGCAGCAGATTTGTTGGTACAGATTTGATGCTGTGTTCAGTTATTTAGATATAATCTGCTGCGTTTTTGCTGCGTGTTTGCTGCGTATTTGCTGCGTATCGCAGCAGTAAATACGCTGCTTATACGGTGTGTGGGTTTATACCCTCAGTGCTCATTTGCTCCTCGCTCCTCGTTCGCTGCCATCGCCATTACACGTGGTGGGGAGCTGCGGGAGGGCTGTCTGGGCGATCACTAGATCGTCCAGGCAGCCCATAGAGGACAGTATCTGTGTGCTGCCGCCATTCCTATTGCACGGAGCGACGGCAGCAGATCGCTGCTATTACAGTCGTTTGATTTTCAACATGGTTGAAAGACAAACGACTGCAACGATCAGCCAACAATGTCGGCTGATCGTTGCCTTCTATTCCACGGGGCGATTATTGGCCGAATACGGCCGATAATCATTCTGTGGAATAGGGCCTTTACTTTGAGAAATGAAAAATCTTTAATATTTATTTATTTTGATAAATCTGAACCATGGTGTTTTTTTTTGTTTTTTTTTGTAAGCAATGCTACAGAAGAAAAGAGAGCGGATAATACTGAAGACCAGTGAGCCTCAGTATAAGTCTAGGTTTACACTGCGTTTTTGCAAAAAAAGGATGCATTTGTGTGCATCCGTTTTGATGCGTTTTTCCATTGACTTCCATTGTAAAAAAAAAAAAAAAAAGGATCAAAACGGATCTGTTTTTTTACGGACACAAAAATGTAGCTGACACTACTTTTGTGTCCATTAAAAAAACGGATCTGCTTTGATCCGTTTTTTTTTTTTTGTTTGTTTGTTTTTGCAAAAATTGGATGGAAAAAACGGATTGCAAAAACCCAGTGTGAACCTAGCCTAACGTTTGTGTTTGTTACATCTTGCCGATGCAGCAGATATGATAAAGCTATGGTAAAAGTATCAAACTACAAACTTGCCAGGTGGGTTAATGGTATCTATAAAGAAAACCAAGCTGGTAGGGATAAGCCAGCAAAGAAGGGGAGAGGTTACCCTTCACATGTAGCTAAATATACTGATATTTTTAGGTAAAATATCATCGGATGTATAAGTCCATGCCCCTTTACATTAAGCCCCAGAATATGAGGTTTTTTTTGGTTTTTAAGTAAAAAAGCAGGTCTACACAATTGGTTTCCCCCTCTGTCTGAGTTTTAAAATGATACAAGTGACTTATGTTGGGGAAGCATTAAAGATCAGCCAGTATTGGCAGATAGTAAGTTTCTGCTGCCAGTTTCACCATTACCCTAGTTTCTATTGCTGCAGCTCTAGGCTGGGTTCACACTACGTATATTTCAGTCAGTATTGTGGTCCTCATGGCAACCAAAACCAGGAGTGGATTGAAAGTACAGAAAGGCTCTGTTCACATAATGTTGAAATTTAAGTGGATGGCCGTCATTTAATGGCAAATATTTGCTGTTATTTAAAAACAACGGCCGTTGTATTGAAATAATGGCTGTTACCGTTATATGGCAGCCTTCCACTCAATTTCAACATTGTGTGAACAGAGCTTTTCTGTGCTTTCAATCCACTCCTGGTTTTGGTTGCTATGAGGACCTGACATGAGGACCAAATACTGCCTGAAATATACTGTGTGTGAACCCATCCTAAAACCTTTAGGGTACGTTCACACGTACCGATTCCCAGCGGAAATCCGCTACGAGTCAAGGTCCTGGCAGGCCCCTGTGCATACATACAGCGGTCTGAAAGACCGGTGCGAGTATGTAATGAAGCCGCCCCCTTAACCCCTTCGGCTGCCGCTCAGCTCCCCCGCTGTCTGTATATACTTTACCTCTCTCCTTGCTGCACAGGGTCCCGGTGTCCTGCTCCTCCGCCCAGCCAATCACTGGCTGCGGCTGGGCAACACACTGATTGGCTGGGCGGTAGAGCAGGAAGCTGGGACGCCGTGCAGCAAGGAGAGAGGTTAAAGGGGTTATCCAGCACTACAAAAAATGGCCCTTATTCCCCCGCTCTTGTCTCCAGGTCAAATTCTGCTCATATTCCAGTCCTATTTTGCCAGAGCAGGAGTGGAATTTCAAGCAGAAATCTTTCCTCTTCAATTCCTCGTGAAATCCACGACAGTTGCTCAGTGTGCATATACTCTTAAAGTTAATCTGTCACCCACTGACTGCCTACCAAGCTGGTGGCACCATTAGATAGATCTCGGTAAAAATATTCAGAACATACCCTTTTTTTTTTTTTTTTTAACTTTTGTCTGTCTTTTTATTTTCATAAAAATACACTTTTTATTTGGGCTGTAATTAGTGTCAAGGGGCCGGGGCCTATCATTCCCTGGGCCCTAGCACCGCTACACCTCACTGTGCTGTATGCACACCTGTTACATAATCCGCCACTTGCACTATTTATACCTCACAGTGAGGTGTAGCGGTGCTAGGGCGCAGGAGCAATAGGCTTCTCTCCTTTTACACTATTAACATAAACAAAGGTGTTTTTTTAATACAATCTAAAAACAGGCAGTGATCAAAGGTAAATTCTGAATAATGCTTTTATTGATACATCAATATAAAAGAAATATTAGTCCTCTAGGTACCTCTATATGGATAAATATAAACAGCATAAATATTAGGCTATACAGGTACCTAGAGGACTAATATTTTTATTAAATTGCAGTTTCTATATTTGGGCCTTGAAGGTGGAATTTGTTAGTTAACCTCCGCATTCACTCCACATCTGTGAGCTGCATCATATGTTGTATTTTTTTTTATATATATATATATATATATATATATATATATATATATCTATCCAGCAGTGCCCCAAGCTCCATAGGCAGTCAGGGGTGACAAACTCTCTTTAAGGGTACAAATACACACACCGCATACGCAGCAGATCTGCAGCAGATTTGGTGGTGCAGATTTGATGCTGTGTTCAGTTATTTAGATCTAATCTGCTGTGTATCTGCTGCGTATCGCAGCAGTAAATAAGCTGCGTATACGGTGTGTGTGTTTGTACCTTCAGGGTAGCTTCACACGTACCGTATCGCAGATCCGCAGCAGATTTGACTAAATGAATGAACACAGCATCAAATCCGCAGTGTAAAATCTGCTGCAGATCTGCTGACGATCCGCAGCAGATTTGATGGTGCAGATTTGAAGCTGTGTTTATTCACACACTCCACTGTGATACGGTACTTGTGAAGCTACCCTCAAGGGGTTATCCCTTTAAAACAGTGCCATCTCTATCCCTGGTTTTGTGTGGCATGGCAGTTTAGTTCCAAACACTGCGATAAAACTACGTTGCAAAACCCATACCCTAACGCAGGGCAGGATAGGTGCTGTTTTTGGTGGAAAGTGAGCATGTGTTTCTTAGCCTGCATAACCCCTTTAAATAGCCAGAAAAAAAAACCACGTTTACCCTCCTTGCTCACCTGCTGTGCCTGCCATCTCCTTCAGTCCCTCACCACCCTGTACTACTTAGTGTCAAGTGTTGCACAAGTACCTGTCATCAGAAAATGATCTATTGTTTAGTCACATATTTTTAAGATTCTTTTTTAACTTTTATTTAAAGGAATCGTAAAATCACTATTAAAAGGAATCCTAAAAACAGTTTGGCTGCGAAGCCTAATAATGGGCTGTCATCTCCTGTTCTATAGAGATCTCTTCTCAGCAGTCTCCTCACTATCATCACCGGCAAGATTACAGTGAACGAGACTCTTCCCATAGAAGTCAATGAACATCTCCAGACAGATTCCTGCTGTAAAGCAGATCTTTTCATTTTAGCTCAGATAGCTAGTGCATTGAGCCCTACATGCATAGCTTAGTATGCTGATGGATTTATTGGTTTTATCAAATTGACAATAGTGTTTGAGAGAGAAAGGGAAATTAGATTGAGTCCCAGTGGCAACAGGAATTGATGTGAGTGGTGAAAAGTGATACGCTTTGTACAGTGGCATAAAATATGTTGGTACTATATAAGAGACAGGATATAAATACAGATGAGCGAACCGGGTTCGAGTCGATCCGAACCCAAACGTTCGGCATTTGATTAGCTGGGGCTGCTGAACTTGGATAAAGCTCTAAGGTTGTCTGGAAAACATGGATACAGCCAATGACTATGGCCATGATTTCCACATAGCCTTAGGGTTTTATCCAACTTCAGCAGCCACCGCTAATCAAATGCCGAAAGTTCGGATCGACTTGAGCATGCTCCAGGTTCGCTCATTTCTAGATATAAATTATGTGTATAGCAATTTCTATGGCCATGTGGTCTGTGCCATCCATGAGTATTTTTTTTTTTAGTTTAAGGCTCCAAATATTCTTAATGCTTTGAACTGCTGAAAATGAAAAAAAAACAAAAAAAAAACAACAACCCTTGTGACGATAATCAGATTGTTTCCTTGTGTATATGATTTTTCTTATGTTCGGATGGCTTTAAAGTAACATGTCAGAGTTGTTCTCTATCAGGACGAACAGAAGGTTATATAAAAGAGGCTGGATGAACAAAGAGTTTGCTGGAGATCACTCTGTAGTGATATAGTAATATTTAAAGGGGTGGTTGCAGAGACCCTGGGGCCTTAAGCTGTTTTTCTCGAGTGCAACTTGCAGTTGGGTGCTCATTTTACCTTTCATTTGCATGTGATCAGGGCTGTGGAGTCGGTAAGCCGCAGCTCGGACTCCTGAATTTTATCAGGACCGACTCCCACTCCCGACTCCTGCTACTTCATAAATGGCCAGTTATATACCAGGGGAGTTATTTATCACACTGGCTCAGCAGCTTCTCCCTAATGTCCTACATGATCCTGGGGCGAC
Source organism: Dendropsophus ebraccatus (assembly GCF_027789765.1). Lineage (NCBI taxonomy): Eukaryota > Metazoa > Chordata > Amphibia > Anura > Hylidae > Dendropsophus > Dendropsophus ebraccatus. The sequence goes on from NC_091463.1 coordinate 23,134,032, forward strand.
TCCTGAGGGAAGAAGGAAAGATATATAAAGCAGCGTCTCCTGTGTGTGCAGTGGATGCAGCCAGTCTCCAGCCTCCATATCCTGAACAACTAGACTAGAAGGAGCAGGTGATCTTTTCCTGCTGACAGTCTTCTATGTTTCTAACTAAATGTTCACCATACTTAAAGAAACACTGCTAACAATGCCAGATCCCTGTGATATAGAGGTCAGCCATAGTGATATAGAGAGGGGTCAGCGATAGTGATAGAGAGAGGGGTCACACACAGTGATAGAGAGGGGTCACACACAGTGATAGAGAGGGGTCACACACAGTGATAGAGAGGGGTCACACACAGTGATAGAGAGGGGTCACACACAGTGATAGAGAGAGGGGTCACACACAGTGATAGAGAGAGGGGTCACACACAGTGATAGAGAGAGGGGTCACACACAGTGATAGAGAGAGGGGTCACACACAGTGATGGAGAGAGGGGTCACACACAGTGATGGAGAGAGGGGTCACACACAGTGATGGAGAGAGGGGTCACACACAGTGATGGAGAGAGGGGTCACACACAGTGATGGAGAGAGGGGTCACACACAGTGATGGAGAGAGGGGTCACACACAGTGATGGAGAGAGGGGTCACACACAGTGATGGAGAGAGGGGTCACACACAGTGATGGAGAGAGGGGTCACACACAGTGATGGAGAGAGGGGTCACACACAGTGATGGAGAGAGGGGTCACACACAGTGATGGAGAGAGGGGTCACACACAGTGATGGAGAGAGGGGTCACACACAGTGATGGAGAGAGGGGTCACACACAGTGATGGAGAGAGGGGTCACACACAGTGATATAGAAGGTCACTGTGGGGGCACGCAATAGCATGCACACACACACAGCATGCTGCAGCCATAGCACACACACACACACCCACCCACAGCCTGCTGCAGCCATAGCACACACACACACACACACAGCCTGCTGCAGCCATAGCACACACACACAGCCTGCTGCAGCCATAGCACACACACACACACAGCCTGCTGCAGCCATAGCGCACACACACACACACAGCCTGCTGCAGCCATAGCGCACACACACACACACAGCCTGCTGCAGCCATAGCGGGCACACACACACACAGCCTGCTGCAGCCATAGCACGCACACACACACAGCTTGCTGCAGCCATAGCACGCACACACACACACACACACACACACACACACAGCCTGCTGCAGCCATAGCACACTGAAGAAAAACACACAATCTTCTCCCAGAGAGAAAACACCAAACTGAGGACAGAGGTTACAGCTACACTACTTATGTCTTCTCCTCCTCAATATTACATAGGATATATATATCTTCTTATTACACTGCTGCTCATATACAGTCATCCAGCATCCAGAAAAAGAACAGCACAGATCTCCCCCCACACAATGGATTCTTTCAGCTCAGAAACAAACTGCCAAATAGTGACCGACAACTTTTCCATGACCCCCTTATGTAATAGGGCCAGTGTCCTATTACTGATATATTCCCTGACCACCCTTATGTAATAGGGCCAGTGTCCTATTAGAATGTTGTTCATAATATATATTCATGAACAAAACTTGTAAAATTCATATCGAAATTCAATTCTACATTTTTAAAAAATTTTTTTTTAAAGCTGGAGTCTGAGTTGGTATATTTTTTTCCAACTCCGACTCCAGCCAAAGCTAGCTCCAACTCCGACTCCACAGCCCTGCATGTGATTAAAGCAAATGTACCATCAGGTACATTTGCTTTAAGTGTAGCATATCAATAGAAAGGCGCGGGTCCTTTTTTTTTGAACCGCGTGCCCAGTTACCGGGCACAGGCCGGGGCTGAAGCACTGGAGACGGGCCTGCCTGCCCCCAGTGGAAGGAAACTCCTTCCCCTCTGTGACTTGGCTCCATTAGAATCAATGGAGTCACGTCACAGAGGGGTGGGGGTTTCTTCACAATGGGGGCAGGCAGGCCGCCTCCCGTGCTTCAACTCCGGCAGGTGCCCGGTAATAGACCAGCGCCGTGTCCGTGACACCGCCTTCAACGCGTCTACGCTGTTCTATTCATACGCTACACTTAAAGCGAATGTACCTGATGGTACATTCACTTTAAATACATGAAAGAATTGGATCAGGTGAGAGCTGCTACTTATTTGCAGCTTTCTGCTCAGGCTTATAGAGCTGAGGACCGTATCATATGCCGTAATAGTTAAGATTAGCGATGGGTGCTTTTCGGGCATCCTGGATTCTGATCTGTCGGCATTTGAACACCAGTGGCTGAAAAAGTTGGGTGCAGCCCTAGGGAGCTCTAAAAAATGTGGATACAGCTATAGGCACTGTTCTCCAGCCACGGGGATTCAAATGCCGAACAATTTGGACTTAAGCATGCTAGAGTTGCGCTCATCTCTATTTAAGATGGAACAAGCCCTTTAAAATGTTACAGAGAAGAAGCCTCTTTTTATTACTTACACCATGAGAATTACACACAGTAAGCAGTAGTTCACCTGTTTTTATCAGCTTGTAGACAGAATTGGTCTCCCCTGTCCAGCTCCCTGTTGGCTGGCAGGGGTAGTATGCCAGCCTTTGATTATACTGGGCTGTTTGAGATTTTTCTCCTAATCTAAATCAGGTGGTGATTTTGCTTCAGCGCTTAAGGCACAAAACAGGACATTGTTATGTTTGAGCCCCCAGAAGCCATTGCTAAATTGTTTAGCTGGCATGCAGCTAGCAATCCTTGAATTCTAAGCCCGCTGGGTCTGTCATGTGTTTACACTGTACATTTTACTCACCCAATGTGTTAACTGGCGAGTCTTCAATGAGCTTGACTTGTCTGGTGTGTGTTGTGTATACTGTGGCAGTCAAAAGAAGAACAAAACCTCACTAAGTATATTCTATTACATATAAACTCGGGGTTTAATAATTTTCATTTAACTTTTTTTTTTTTTACTTATAGGTCTTCAATCTGAAAGCATCATTTACTGTATATTCTGTGAAAACTTGAACAGCAAATCTGAGGAAAATGGCGACTGATTCTGGTGAGCCAGCGAGCACCGATGAGTCTGACAAACCAGCTGGATTTTCTGCAGAAAAGAACCTGGTCCCTCAAGGCTCTTCCCTGGTCCGACATGTCAGCATGGAAGAGGGCGACAAACCTCTTTCCGCTTCAGGAACTAGCGAAAGAAAGCGCTTCTTCAGAAAGAGTGTAGACATTACTGAAGATGACAGGATACTGGAGCAACCTCTCAAAGAGGAGAAGGTTACCAGTTGCGAGGGCCAATTGCAAGTCGATGGCCATGTGGCAAGTGTCATAGGTGTAGGCCAAGATGACAAGAATGAACCTAAAGTGGTATCAGATGTCTTTAAGGACTCCCCTAGGGAAAAAACAGAAAAGGAAATGGAAGAGGAGGCAGAAATGAAAGCTGTGGCAACATCTCCCAGTGGCCGTTTTTTGAAGTTTGACATCGAGTTAGGCCGTGGGGCTTTTAAAACTGTATTTAAAGGACTGGACACCGAGACCTGGGTAGAAGTTGCTTGGTGTGAGCTGCAGGTTAGTCCACTTTTGCAAAAACTTCCATTTCACAAGTGACCTGTGTGCGTTTGCTTGAGTGTGGCAGGAGGTAAATCCTGTGTTTGCTCTCGAGCTTCCTGGAATGTTATAGGTTATGAATGCGTCTTTCATTTACTTTCAGAGGCACATATTACCAGTTCTCACAGACTTTCTTGCAGCTTTATGGAAACTGAGTTTCTGAACATCCACGCTTAGGTCACACATTTGCTTTATGCATATATATAGATTATTTATATTTATATATATATATATATATATATATATATATGGGTTTTTTTTACACTTAACTGTTTTTCTTGAAAAAGAGATTTTGTGTAGTCGTTTACTGGAGACATTTAGGATGCTAATCCCATTAGGCTGGCCGTGCATGTTAGATGGATGTTGGGACAGACTGACTATCTAATGTGTATAGGGCTCTCTTGACTCCCCTGATGGTTTATGTTGGAGTAGAGAAGAGAAGAATGGGCTAGTAAAGGCCCTTTTACACGGGCCGATTATGGGCTGGGAGCTTTGCTTGGAATGCTCCCTCAGCCTGTATATAAGTGACAGTGATCAGAAGAGGATTGGAATAACACCTGAACATAATAATAGATTTAAATGGACACACAAACAATGCAGTAATCATTTGTGTGGCCCAGTTGCTCGATTCATCATGCCTTTTGAAGACATGGTAAGCGAGCACAGATTTGACTGATTGGCACTCATTTGCCTATGGCTGTATCCATGCTTTCCAGGCACACCTTCCTTTTTTTTTATATCTCCAACTATTGAAATGGTAGGGCACATGTGCGCCTCCACTCCATTGTAATTGGGAGAAATGGGGAGGGGGGGGGAGTTGCATCAGTCAGACAGTGATCCCTTCTATTTTGCATAGGTGATAAATTTTCAGGCTGCAATACCCCTTTAAAGGGTTATTCCAGTATCAGAAAATACCGTCTTCCCAAATACAATACATCCCTTGAAAATAGGACCTAGTAGAGGTTTTGCTAAATTGCTAGGTATAAGACCTTCCCCTGAAAGTAAGACCTAACAAAGTTTTTGTTTTGAAGCATGCCTGCCAAGAAGGACACCTGTGATTCCCTTTAGCCTGCCGCAGTTGTCCCCTACCTTCACTGTCTGTTGCAGAGTAGCTGCATACAGGACATGAAGACTGCCACCTGCCGCCAACCCCTATGTTTCCTTCCCCACTGTAACTTATAAATGTGATATGCAGGCAAGTCATCAAGAGGCCCGTTGCCTGCTGTCATCTCCGTTGTCCCCTACCGCCAGATCTAGAGCTGCACACAGTCTGCCTTTTTTCTGTCACCTGCGGCCATACCATACGGTCCCTGCTGTGCTGTACTAGTGTGCTGTGGTGAGCTCCCCCTAGTGAACAAAAGCCACCATACCATAAGCTCTGTCCCTTCTGTGCATGTGACATGTCTTATTTTTCCATGAAGAATTCACATGCACTAAAAATAAAACATAGAGCATCTTTGGGAGCAAAAATTAATATAAGATACTGTCCAATTTTGGGGGAAACATTGTAAATAAAAGCATCACTCCGAGCAGGGTGGGAGGACTGTGAGTGAGAGCAATGCATTCTGGGAATTGTAGTACTAAAACAGGAAGCACAGAACTAATACCCCTAAAGAAAATAGATTTTCAGAACAGGAACAGACGGGTAAGCAATGCTATATGCTTCAACAGCATGTTTATCTTTTTACCTAATGTCTGAGTACCCATTTAACGTTTAAAAAAATTAAATCAAGGTATTTTACCCACAACAGACCTTTAGGGCATGTACATAGGGACCCATGCCTAGATTTGTAATTTACTTCTATTTAAAAATTTCAAGTTTTTCAGTAGTTATCAGCTGCTGTATGTCCTGCAGAAGTGGGGTATTCTTTACAGTCTGACACAGTGCTCTCTGCTGCCACCTCTGTCCATGTCAGGGACTGTCCAGAGCAGTAGCAAATCCCCATAGAAAACCTCTCCTGCTTTGGAAAGCTCCTGTCATGGACCTAGGTGGCAGAAGAGAGCATTGGAGATGATTCACCACTTCCTGCAGGACATCTTTGAGATTTTTAAATAAAAGTAAATTACCAATCTATATAACTTTCTGACACCAGTTGATTTGAATTTTTTCCCTGGGTACCCTTTTTTCCCTTTTAAACATTGTAAGGCCAAGTCCACTTGGGTTGGAAAATTTTCTGCTGTGGTTTCACTCTGACTTTTGCCTGACTTTATTATTAAAGGGGTTGGCTGCTTTATAGTAAAATTGCTCAGTGTACAGTACTAGTAAGTGTACTCGCTGTATATTCTGACAGCAGCTCCCTGTGTACCTCATAGAGCTAATATCAGACTGTTCTCCAGGCTGTGCTATCCTGCTCTGTGGTGAGTCTGTCCATAAGATAGCCAACATGGAGGAGCATGTGACCATGACCCTCTTTCTCTGCCGTCCATAGGCATATACAGGCTCAGTGAAGGACAATGGGGGTGGGGGGCGGGCATGGTCACATACTCCTCCATGTCGGCCATCTTATTGACAGACTCGCCACAGAGCAGGAGAGCACAACCTGGAGGAGGGCAGTCTGGTTTAAGCTCCAAAGTACACAGGGAGCTACAGTCAGTATATACAGTGAGTACAGTTACTAATACTGTGCACTGAACTGTTTTACTATAAAGTGGCCAACCCCTTTAAGGATGAAATCTGTGCCATATCTGACACAAACTCACTTTTGCCATTGTAATCCTCCACAGATTTTACGCTTGCAAATCTATGTGTAAAATCCACACCCATCACCCATATGAGGAATGTGTCATGTGTGAAGTCCTTCTACTGTAATTCACTTATAAAGAGATTCCATGTACAATGGTTAATATGTGGTGAACCGATCAGGAACAAAGTGACCAATGTTTACTAAGCAAATACTTCAGCTAACTTGACTTTCAGAAGTAATTTTCATTAAAAACTTGTCTTCCTGGTTCCAGATTGGAAATACTCAGCATAAAGACCATGTTGGGTTATTTATGTTCAGCCACCAATAGTGGGGAGCCCTCTGTATACTGTGTGGAACTAAGTTGTAAAAGTGCTATCTAAGCAGTTAACTCTCCAATGCAGCCTGTAGCAAAGTCAGAGGCATGATGGGAATCATAGTTCTACAACAGCTGCCGAGTCACAGAGTGGGGAACATTGCTCTAGTGGGATATACACACACTAGAGTTGAACAAACTTTGAGCATGCTTGCGTGTGTCCGAACCAGAGCATGCGGCATTTGATTACCGGTGGCTGCTGAAGTAGGGAAAAGCCCTTAAGCTCCCTGGAAAACATGGATACACCCATAGGCTGTATCCATGTTTTCCAGGCAGCCTTAGGGCTTTATCCAACTTCAGCAACCACTGCTAATCAAATGCCGCATGCTCTGGTTCGGACACACGCAAGCATGGCTGAGGTTCGCTCAACTCTTAACACGCAGATATATTTGTATACATTACTGATCTGAATAATTAAAAATAAAATCTCCCACAAGGGAACCATAATCTGTTTCAATTAGATGAGAATAAAAAATCATTTATGTGCAATAATTTACTCTCTGGGAAAGTTGTTCCAAAGAAGCATTGACTAGAAATGGCACAATACACTTCATTATTTCCATTTGGCAACATTTGTATTACCCTCAGGAAAGTTATTAAACTATAACAGACTCTTTGACATAATATTACGAGGTGGAGTTATTTCATCAGCAAAAGTTATATGGTCTTGACTTGCACTTACGTAAGCAGATTCCATTAATAAGGGTTTTATCCAGCATCACCCTGATCTACTTGTTTGACAATTCTAGACACCTTGCAATCCTGGGCTTTTTAAAGGTTCATGATGATAACAGCTGAAAAGGCACATTTTTCTTTAGGTAATTCTTTTAATAAAGTGAATCTATTGGGTGGTTTCACATTTACATTGCCAGGTAGGGGTTTACAGCACATTCTCAGGCAATGCTTTTAGATGAGCCCAGCAATATGCATTTTATTCGTAGATGAAAAATGTGCCTAGAGGGTGCGCTGGTTGGGTCAAGTGCCTCTGTGTTTTAGGGGACAGAAATACTGGGCACCTGAGATGGTTGGGCCCTGCTCTGTGGGTACTTGTATATGTGAAAAAAAAACTCCCTGTCTTTTTGCTGTGCGATTAGTTACACTATGTGAAACCATCCTTCCAATTCCATTTAGGCATGCATACCAGGGTCACAATAGTTTTTAGATGTAGTCCAGGGTACATTTATACCTGTGAGTCCATCTTAGGGAAAGCAACAGTAATTGGCTAAATCATTCATAAACCTCTGCAGTTGGCTATGTACTTCCGCTGTTTATGGTACCTAAAGAAAATAAACGCTTTTAAGACCATGTTTTTTTTTGTTTTTTGTTTTTTTTTTTTTACATATTTTCTTGTTTTGCCTTATTTCTCCACATCCCATAGAAAAAAAAAAAATTACCTGTAATTTTGCGTGACTTTTCAGGATACATTGCCATGTGTGTACATGTGGAGTAGCACTGTATCTGGCCATTTTAAATCTCATATATGGCATTTTTGCGTACATTTCTGATCTCCAAGCCATCTTTCTCTCTGTTCTGCACAAGGATGAGATTAGAAGTATTAACCAGTAAACAAAAGTCATTGCTACTGATTTTGAGAGTAGATGGCAGTTAAGTAGGAAAGGGAAAAAGGGAAGATGAACAGGTGAAGGAAGCATTTTTGTCTGCTAAGGTATATTACAAAGTTTCTTATATGGGCTTGTACTATTGATCGGTGCAAAGTTTGCTGAAATGACAGTATCTATTTAAATTAGCTTACTTCATACTGTTTTGATGAGCTTATTCTGAGTTTCATCTGACCAGACAGTTACCAAATATAAGTCCAAGACTGATTTTTGTTTGCAGGCACTTTTCAGTCACTGTGTGTCTTTATTCACTTACATTGATCTGTGATGCAGTTTGTTCCTTAGAGTGTGACATGGCGTTCTTGGGCTGCATGACCTGTGTTGTGGTCATAGTCCCTGTGTGACCCTAGCTTAGTTCATAGCTCATTGTAATGCCAGCCTGCGCTTGGTTCGGGCATCATGAAGCACCTTAAGTTCCCTTTAAAGCAATAAAGCGAGTGAAGACAGGAAACTTGCAGACTGTAGCTTTTCTGGGAAATATAGCTAGAGCAGCAGTACTATAGGAGAAGTATAGGAAGCGTAGCTTCCTGTTCGTAAAATGCCCCATTATCGCACACAACAGCTTGTGACTGGGGGGCAGCTGCAGTTTGGTGAATTGTGTAACAGGAATTTCCAATTGCTGAGCTTATTGCTGCTCTGTCTTTTTTTAGTCCACCAGTTGCTACCAAGCGAAACATGTGGGTGCATTTCTTTGCTCACTTCTCCATAAGTTGTGTATATGGGTCATGTATGACTATGGCTGTAAGGGCTCATTCACAGCAGTGTGTGCCATATAGTGGTCTTTATTCATTTGTTCATTCAGTCACCTGGGCTGTGTCCCTGATAGAACCACTGAACTTGCATTTTACATCATTAACAAAGTTAATTATAATATGAATGTGCTTCTAAAAATAATGTGTTCAGGTAGTTTCAAGTGCTTTTTGTCATGGTTTTATTAGTTGTGATAAGGTGATGTTAGTGCCTCTTACTGCTGCTGTTGAGCCCCTGAGATTCCCCTCCTGGGTGCACAGCATATTCTCTCCATTTCAGAGGGCAGGACCAGATCTGGGCTCTTCAGCCGTAGTAGTACACTCATAGGACTTCCTTTTTCTTGACTTCTCTGGCTAATCATAAGCACATATTCTTCTGTTAGGCCACTGAGGTCGTGCTGGTGAAAGTGCACTAAACAGGTTGCAGTGTGCTGGGCGAGGATTTACAGTATCCCATAATAGATGACTTGTGGAGGAAGAAGAGGTTACTGATGCTCTGGGTTTGAATGGTGATATGTGAGCTGAAATGCAAGAAACGGCAGTAGTGGCCCCACAAGAGAGGGATTAGACAAACCCTGATCTCTTGCTGAGAAGCTAAAGGGAGGCCAGAATTACACTGCAGCACTGTGGATATACTGCTGTAGGTACACTGCTACAGCTGTTCTTTATGGTTGCCAGGGATGAGAGGGACTTGCCGTTCAGGCAATTTATCTACAGCAGGCAGACTGGCTTAACTTGCAGGTACACAGCTCCTGCTTTCTCATGCTCAACCTCTCTTGCACATAGCACATGCTAAGCAGATTTTAGAGAAATAACACTTTCAAGCTCTTTTTTCTAGGGTAAGGAGTCATTTTGTGTGAAAGATTTACAAATATTTTATGCATTATGTAGGATCTGATGGAACTTAATGCCTTTGCTTTATATTGTGTGCAAGTTACTTTGTAATTCCCTGAAAAGGTTACACTGGAGAGTAACAACTAAAAAAAAAATAAACATTGCTTAAAGTAATATTGCCGCCCCCCCCCCTACACTTGCTTCATTGTTGGACAGTGTCACCAAGGCGGGGCTTCATGGCAGCTGGGCTCCATCTCCTGGCTGGGCAGAGGCCCCTACCGCTGTGAAGCCCCGCCTAGATGACACTATCCTCCAATGAAATGAAGCGATTTTGGAGCAGAAAGAAGACAGGCAGGTGTTATACAGGTATATATCAAATGTGCAGCATCTAAGCATGTAGATGGTGCAGAGAAGTGCACATAAAGTAGAGAGGGTGGCAGTATCACTTTAAAGTAGGGCTGGGCAATTAATCGAATTAATTCGATTAATTCGCCCAGAAGGTTAGAATCGATTTGATTTTTTGTGAAAATCGTAAATTCGATTTTCACAAAAAATCATTGCGGGCAGAGAAGCGCGGAGAGTCAGTCGGGCGGGCGGACGGGAGGTGCAGGTGCCGGGCGGGAGATGGAGGGCGGGCAGCACTGCGTGGAGGTGCCGGCCGGGCATGAGGTGCAGGTTACGGCCGGCGGGAAGTGAGGGGGCGGCGCTGCGTGGAGGTGCCGGGCGGGCGGGAAGTGCGGCGAGGTGCAGGTCGGTCGGCAGTCCCCCAGAGCCGCGACCGACCTTCCCCAGCTGTACACATAGCGTTCCGTTCCCCTACCGGCCACACATGCAGGTCCCGGTCTCTGCAAGAGGCTGCAGGGACTGTAGTGGTGATAGCGTCGCTGCCATTACTGGAGCTGTACAGCAGGATCTTCACCCCTGATCCCGCTGTACAGCTCCAGTAATGGCAGCGACGCTATCACCACTACAGTCCCTGCAGCCTCCTGCAGAGACCGGGACCTGCATGTGTGGCCGGGGTGAGGGGAGGAGGGCTATGTGTACTCCTTTCCCAATCATTCCCAGCTGCCCCAGCCCCCCTCCATCACCCCCAGTCGCCCTCCATCACCCCCAGTCGCCCTCCATCACCCCCAGTCGCCCTCCATCACCCCCAGTCGCCCTCCATCACCCCCAGTCGCCCTCCATCACCCCCAGTCGCCCTCCATCACCCCCAGTCGCCCTCCATCACCCCCAGTCGCCCTCCATCACCCCCAGTCGCCCTCCATCACCCCCAGTCGCCCTCCATCACCCCCAGTCGCCCTCCATCACCCCCACTCCTCCTTCAGTCACCCCCAGTCGCCCTCCATCACCCCCACTCCTCCTTCCGTCACCCCCAGTCGCCCTCCGTCACCCCCAGTCGCCCTCCGTCACCCCCAGTCGCCCTCCGTCACCCCCAGTCGCCCTCCGTCACCCCCAGTCGCCCTCCGTCACCCCCAGTCGCCCTCCGTCCCCCCCTAGCTGCCCATCTATACCTGTACTACTACACCCCTCATCTGTACCTGTACTACTACTACACCCCTCATCTATACCTGTACTACCACACCCCTCATCTATACCTGTACTACTACCACACCCCTCATCTATACCTGTACTACTACCACACCCCTCATCTATACCTGTACTACTACTACTACACCCCTCATCTATACCTGTACTACTACTACACTCCTCATCTGTACCTGTACTACTACACCCCTCATCTATACCTGTACTACTACCACACCCCTCATCTATACCTGTACTACTACACCCATCATCTTTACCTGTACTACTACTACTACACCCCTCATCTATACCTGTACTACTACTACTACACCCCTCATCTATACCTGTACTACCACACCCCTCATCTATACCTGTACTACTACAGCCCTCATCTGTACCTGTACTACTACACCCCTCATCTTTACCTGTACTACTACTACACCCCTCTTCTATACCTGTACTACTACTACTACATCCCTCATCTGTACCTGTACTACTACACCCCTCATCTTTACCTGTACTACTACTACACCCCTCATCTTTACCTGTACTACTACTACACCCCTCATCTGTACCTGTACTACTACTACTACTACACTCCTCATCTATACCTGTACTAGTACTACTACACCCCTCATCTTTACCTGTACTACTACTACTACACCCCTTATCCACTATACCTCCACTACTAAACACACAAAGAAGATCTCCTATACTATATGGGGGCCCAGAATGGCACACAGGGAGCTTGTCTACTACAGGGGAGCACTGTTACAGTGAGAAGCAATACAGTTGTCTCAAATGTCATTAAAATAGTATCTGATGCTGCAAGGACAAAACTATTCTGTTTATTTAGCAAAAAGGAAAAAAAAATCGAGATTTAAATCGAGAATCGTCCAAAATTTTTAAAAAATCGAGATTTTATTTTTTGGCCATATCGCCCAGCTCTACTTTAAAGGTATATTGCTTTATAATATTTGCAATTTATTATATGTAGGAAAAGGGAAGTGTACACACCAAGGTATGCACAAGTAGCATTGGGATACCTGTCAACTACTCACATACAAAAGAAGGAAGAGGAAGGGGGTCTGTTTAAAGCTCTTACAAATTACAGAGAGGAGGGAGTGTGGACAACCAAGCCTGAAAGACTGCTGATTTTTTAATAACCAAGGATGCCATATTTTTTTGTAAGTCTGTTCCCTAAGCATGTCTGTGGAGAGTTGTTCTTCCATTCTCTGAATGAAGGTAAATTCTGACAGCCATTCCATTAGGGAGGGGGTATGGAGTCAGCTTCCAACGGTGAGTGATAACTTGTCTAGCCGCCTGGAGGGAAAAAAAACAGCACACCTTTTTTCTGTGAGAGGATGGAGAGGAGAGTAATTTGTGGGGTCCAAGTTGTATCCCCGCTGACCTCTGCATAAAGGTCATTCAGGGTAGTCCAAAAAGGGACATCAATTAACATGTCCACCAGAATTGAAGGTGCATCCCCTTCTCTCTGCATCTCCAGCAGGTCACAAAAGTGATGGGGAAACATGCACCAACATCCTGAAAAATCTGAGACTGGATGCATGGTTTTTGTTGCCTGACAACCAGCATTGCATACCTAGTGAGCAGATTGTCAGACATGATTCAGCTTTTAGAACTGGAGTTAAACAGTGAAAAGTTGCAGACTAGATTTGGCAGCGGCCATGCCATTCCTCATCTCAGGCTGTGATGTTAATCAGCTTTTATTAAAATAAATTAAATACATACTGAAAGTTACCTCTAAGTAGTCTTATATTTGCATAAGTGTTATTATTTGCGTATGCCTTATTTTTTACGACTGTATTTTTTTCTGCACTTTTAGCTGCATTTTCTTTAGAAGTTTAGAGGCCTCTCCAGCGTACTTCATGACATACGGATGTGTACACCCTGTTCAGAAATCTTTGCTGAGTTGAGAAATAGTTTTATTACAGAGTGTCCCAGCTGAACACCTGCGAATAATGGGTCGTCTTGTAGCTAGGTTCAACAATAGATAGATTGTGTGAAATAATGCTACAAAACTTTACAGCTATTGGCAGGCACTGGTTCATTGTAGTGGATTTTCACGTTTTTGTGTTTTAATGGTATGTTTAATTTCTAATGCTAAAATGTATTTGTGGGCCATGTCTGGTATTTACTTGAGTGGGTATAAGCCGCAATACCAGACACAACTTGTGCACAAGAGTTGTTTTTAGAAAACCCCTTAGGGTCCTTTTACACATACAGATATCTGACTGATTATCTGACTGATTTTTTTTTTTAAACCAAAGCCAGGCACACTTCTCCCTATGTAATGGAGGAGAGGCTGGCAGATGAGGCTGGTCACACAAACAATGTAGATGTTTATTTATCATCAAGCTACGTAAAGACTCTTTATACAATTGCCAGAATGGCACTCCTGTCCTGGCAGCAGTTAGTCCGTCTAAAGCAGGGGTGTCAAACTGCGGCCCTTCAGCTGTTGCAAAACTACAATTCCCATCATGTCTGGGCAGCCAAAACTTTAGCTTTGGCTGTCCAGGCATGATGGGAATTGTAGTTTTGTAACAGCTGGAGGGCCTGAGTTTGACGTGTGGTCTAAAAAGACCCTAAGAGAGAGGCTGCACTCACTTTGAGTGTTCCTGCCAAACAGACCTGTAGCAGGTATCCGTGTGTGTCTTTGGTGCTAAGCTGCCCACTTAGTTAGTTGGATGGCTTCCAGTAATAAGTTTTTTAATAATACATTAATATACTAGAGCAGGTTCTTTATGTCTGACTATTAGTTTTATGAAAAAATACTTTCTTTCTGAGACCTAAACAGTAATGTTCCAGTATAATGTTGTTAAAGAGGTTATCTAGGGAATAGTTTTTATTGTGCTATTGGCTCCGGCTGCTGTAAAAACAATAAATCACATGTACTCATCTGCCCCGCTCCCCCACCACTGTCGGTCCTGCTTCTCGACTCTTAGGGCCCTATTCCACTGGACGATTATCGTTCAGATTATCGTTAAATCGTTCGAATCTAAACGATAATCGTTCGGTTGAAATGCAGTTAACGATTAACGACCGAACGAGAAATCGTTGATCGCTTTATAAGACCTGGACCTATTTTTATCGTTGCTCGTTCGCAAATCGTTCGCATTGAATAAGACATCGTTCGGTCGTTCGCAATAGATACGAATGCAATAGCGAATAAATAGCGAAGAAAAAACGATCGCAATTACGATCATAAGTAACGATTATCGTTCAATGGAAATGAGTGAACGTTTTCAGGTCTTTCGCAATAGTGGTCGTTTGCGATCGTTAATCGTTAATGATATGCAAACGATAATCGTCCAGTGGAATAGGGCCCTTAGTCTCGGTCTCCACATAGCCAGACAGCACAGCCAGTCACTGTCCATAGTGGTTGGCTTAGAAAGTTCTTCCTTGGGTTGAGGCCGAGAGGTAGCAGGGTACATATTTACAGTATTTACGGTAACCTGACCTCTCTGCTATTCCCAGGATAACTCTTAAAGTAATGTAACGCTATTGAATGAGAACATAGTCTTAATTTTCTTGAAATTTCTATTAGTATCCCTCAACACTATACTGTCTAGCATATACAGTAGACTATAGTCTTAAGCCTCATGCATATGAGTGATTTCTCATTAGCACCTACAGGCTTCTATAGACCTACTGTGTCTCTGTATGCCTTCAATTTTTTTTTCCCCCTAGTAGGTTCATTTGTTTTGAATCACACACACAAAAAAAAATGTAATGCTTGCTCTATTAAGTATATGGTGACACAGAGATGCAGGTGTGCTGCTGTACAGCCTCTGTATGCAAGAGGCCTTACTATATGTCTGTAGTGTACTGCTGCTAGTAGTTTCCCACATCTAAGTTCAACCTGAATGACTTCATTTGTTCATTGACATTTCGTCACTCCCCTTGCTATTTGCGGCCTTCTAGATACCATTGTGGTGATGGTTGTATACAGACAATACATTCATACTCATTCAGTTAGAATTTCAGCCTCTTTCAGTGGGGTATTAAGAAACAATACAGAACCATGCTGGCTGCCATATGGGCTGCTCTCGAGTGGATTTTCGTGCAAGTTTTTTTTTTTTTTTCTTTCAATGGAAAAGATTTCTTTTAGGGATATACTAGAAAGGAGCAGAATTACGCGTAAGCCACTGAGATAGAGGGACATGGCTGAAATAGCCACAATCTGATCCTTGTGCCGGACACTGACCTCCTGTATTGTCTACTGTCTCCCGCTGTTAAGCATTTCTTGCTGCCTTCCCCGTTACATCATTGGTGGACTGTAAGCAGCCGAAGCCAAAGTAACCCTTCTATTTATTTAAAAAAAAATGTTTGTACAGGATGTTGGCACAGATATGTGCCAGCTCGACATTAGCAAAGCTTCTGGTTGACAGCAGAGGTCCATAGTATAATACATCAGTGTACTGAGGTTATATAACAAGAACTAGCCATGCGAGGCATGAAAGTTTTCAATGAATCCTGAGATGATTAAACAAATGCCTGAAAGTATATGCACACAAAATCAGTCAGTCAGAAGAGTGCCATTAACTCTTTCATAGGAGTGTGAAGCCTGGGCTTAGTGGCCACGCCGTTAGACGTGCCGTAACCGGCTTGGTGCGTACAACCATGCAGACATGATAAATGGTTAAATTCTTGTTTAGACCAACTATTAGAATCAGGAAGAAATGGCTTCTAAGTGACTTTGACCATGGAATGTTTGTTGGTGCGAGACGGGTGGTTTAAGAATCCCAGAAAGTGCTGATCTCCTGGGATTGTCTGGACAGCTGACAGAGACTGGTGCTCTTTGTCTGAGCGCAATATTAGATGGCACGAGACAGGCTGTAAATAAGTGACAACCTCGAAAATCGTCGTTGGCTTACAGAGACTATTACACAGCTTGGTAATCATGCAGGGAGGGCTGCACAAACCATCACTAGATTGTTCTTGGGGACATTTGCTGCCATCACTAAGGGATAACTTTAGGGAATAGGCAGGTTACCGGGATAGTAGACAGGGGAGAGAAAAACCAAGGAGGAAAGCTCACACAGGCTGGAAAGAGGGAAGGTCAGATGTAAGCAACATAAATCATACCAGCTGTATACAAGTATAGAGAGAGCATAGCTCATACAGCACACTGTAGAGGCTGTACAAGCAAAAGTATGCTAAGTTTTTAATGGAAAATTTTTGCACCATAAAATGTACAATGAATAGAAAAGTAACTTTTTAAAGCTGTCCGTAGGCTAGGTCTGCCAAAACAAGAGAGATAACTACTTTCCTTCTAGTCTAGTCCTAAACAGGGCCCTCAAGCAGAAATTCTGTAATCTCCACAAAGCCCATATTGACTCAAACTGGTGTTGAGAAATATGACACTGACCTTGGTGTCATTCAGGGGTCTACACTGAGATCACTGAAGCTAACACAATAGAGCACCTTTGGGAGTTGCTAGAACAGGGGATTCAGTGCAAGAATGTGCACGGGCGGAAGAGGACTTTTCCAGCATTCTGTCCGCACCATAAAAACAGGGTGTTCTAATAGCATTGGTGAGATCCTATCGAGCACTAGATATTGTACCTAATAAAGAGTGGTCACTGCCTGTATTGTGTCTGGAGTACTGTAAGATAAAATAGTGATTGTGATTATTACTGGCTGAGCCTATAACACTTTTCTCCAATAAATCCACCGCTGAGGTTAAACCCAAGTGTTTCCTGTTGATAGATGCATTGTGAGCTTATTTCCTGTGGATACTTTATGGCAGTGCTGGACAATTCCCAGGAGATTGGTGTTTTCTGAAAGAGAAGTGGTCGTCTGCTGATAAACGTTTGAGTCACTTAAGTTTTTTTCTTGATTTCTGGTAATTCCTGTGTGATTGTCTTGCTTCTCAAACACACTACTGGGGGGTTGTTTCTAGTTTAGGTCCCTCACATCCATCTCACAGAATCTGCACCTCTCCTGTCTTCAGTTGGGTTTGGATTTTGCAACTCTGTTCCCCCCTTTTAATGATTTGGAAGACCTGACACATCCATCTACCACACAAGACAGCACAATGGTTTTATTGGTTGTGTGTAATTCTTTATTTTCCCTTTGGTGGTGGTAGTTCTGCTGCAAAAGAATGTTTTATATATAAAGATGGGTTCTTAACAAATAGTAGTTATTTAGGATTCCCACTCTTTGAAAGAGTCATTGTGGACCTGCGGCCCTTCAGCTGTTTCAGAACTACAATTCCCATCCTTCCTAGACAGCGCAATCATTTGTAGTCTTGCAACATCTGAAGGACCACAGATTCCCCCATTCGTAAAGGGTAACTATCCTTTAAAAAACATTTTACATCTCACACAGGCATCTCAAATGCTTTGATCCTTCGGGGTTTTAATGCTGAGACCCCCACATATAATTATATATAGCTAGGAGAAGTGCACAGCTTTGCTGATTCAGCATATCATCTCTCCGTGTAATAAAGACAATGATCAGCTGATGACACTGACTATACGTACCTCTCAGTGCTCCATGATGTCCTGCTAGCTTCGGCCCATTCCCCGCAGTGTCAGGCCTCTCAGTCAATAACTAGGACAGTGCTGCGGCCTGACACTTCATACACTGCGGGTGGTATCAGGACTTAGCCCCCCAACCAAGAAAAATGTTTGACATGTCTGTGTACCCAAAACCTAGCATTTTATTCCTTTTTGTTCTCAGCCAGGTAAGCCACCACCCGAGTAATCTGGCAGCAGCTTACTCCCTCTCTTTTCAGAACAGATAAATTCTCAACCAACAGCTATGGTTTGTGTAGAGCCGGCTATAACCTCTTCAAAGGGATCTCCTTCATGTTCAAGAAGAAGGGGACAGTTAAATATCCCTGTTGTTCTTGCTTATTTTAGCTTCACGGATTCTTCTGTACATAGTGATTCTCACCTGCCAACCTGGGCGGAAGCCTGTAGTGTGCTTTATAAGATGTGTTACAAGTTTAGGGAATATGTTATCATGGATGACAGTTTTAGGAAACGTATAAAACCACTGTTGGCACGTTCATACGACATTTACAGCAGAGTCAGGTGTGAAGTGTGAGATTTACATACAGGATTACAGTATATTACTATTAGTTATGAATGCCATTCATCCCTTAGGGTATGTTGACGTGTACTTGGTGTAAACTAAAAGGCTGAACACAAGATCGAATCCACAACATACAGTACGTATAGTGTATATAATATATATATCTAAGACAGTTCATCTACTGTGGACCTGGTTAGGTTTTTCTATAACTAACTGGGTTTTTTTCAGTAGGCAGAAATCCAAACTCACATGTGGCAGGAAGGACTGAGGAAAAGGGTCTGTCAGTAACCCAAATATTATCTGTACTAAACTTTTGAAGGGGTTTCCAGGCTTAGAAAAACATTGCCACTCTTGTCCTCAGTAGGGGCACACCTTGGTGACAAGGGGGAATGGTAATTCCCAGTTTATGCATGTACACTTTAAAGGGGTAGTGCACAAAAAAATTTTTTCTTTCAAATCAACTGCTGCCATGAAGTGCCAGAGATTTGTAATTTACTTGTATTAAAAAAATCTCAAGCCTTCCCGTACTTATCAGCTGCTGTATGCCCAGCAGGAAGTGGTATTATTTCCAGTCTGGAGAGCAGGAGAGGTTTTCTATGGGGATTTGCTCCTTCTCTGGACAGTTCGTGACATGGACAGAGGAGGCAACAGAGAGCACTGTGTCAGACAGGAAAGAAAACATCACTTCCTGCTGGACACACAGCAGCTGATAAGTACTGGAAGGCTTGAGATTTTTTAATAGAAGTAAATTACAAATCTCTGGCACTTCATGGCAGCAGTTGATCTGAAATAAAAAATTTTTTTTGTGCACTACCCCTTTAAGGCTATGTTCACAATACGTATATTTGAGGCTGTATATTTGAGGCTGTATAGCAACCAAAACCAGGAGTGGATTGAAAACACAGAAAGGCTCTGTTCACATAATGTTGTAATTGAGTGGATGGCCGTCATTTAATGGCAAATATGTGCTGTTATTTTAAAACAATGGCTGTTGTATTTAAATAATGGCCGTTATATGGCGGCCATCCACTCAATTTCAACATTGTGTGGACAGATCCTTTCTGTGTTTTCAATCCACTCCTGGTTTTGGTTGCTATGAGGACCTGACATGAGGACCAAATACAGCCTCAAATATACATAGTGTGAACCCAGCCTAAGGAAGAATAATGGGGATGATACAATGTGCAATACAAGTAGTTGCTAAATATATGTACTTTTATTGGCAGTAGATTCTACAGAAGGTCAAAACATATCTTTTTCTTTTTGCAAAATGCTGTCTGGTATCATATGTTAAGAGTCCTCTTTCTTTTGGAGAACATCTCAATCTCCTTAATAGGTCTTTAAGTTTAATGTATTCACAAGGAAACCACTTGCCTTCTTAGAGGACCGGCCTTTTATCTGTGGTCTTTATGTTCACACGTTCGAGGTCCGGCGATGTCTGAAGCCGCAGTAGTGAATGCAGACTGTCCAGGCATCAACCTCTGGAGATCACTCTGCAACCTGAGTAATCGACCTGTTTGCTAAACAAGTCCCACAGGCCGTCTCCTTATTGATCGCTGGTGTGTGCGCCTCCTCCGCGTGCACACTGTACTTACAAGTAAATTACATGCTTTTTGTTTAGGATCTGTGGGGAACGGCTGAGAGCGGATGTTCACGACTGCCTGGCTGTGGTTAACCCTCGGTGTAGTAGCACTTCTAACATGTGAAACACTGACTTTGTTTCCAGTAACTATACAGTCAGCTGTGCATTAATAAACCTCCTTCTATACTCGTGAATGTTTGCGGCCTCTATTCCATTGCTACCCTAAGGGCCTGTGTGTTGTAGCAGATATTTTTAGTTCTATTGGATTCATCTGTCAGCAGTATAGGGAGCTCTTCACCATGGCCGCTCTTAACAGCTATTTTATTAATGCATACATACCTCTCAGGCTGATATTATCACTGTCTGTCTCCATAGGCTGAGATGGGGAGAGCTGAATGTCATCTTTATTCATTAGGACCGTATATATATATATATATATATACATATATATATATAATTTTTTTTTTTTTTTTTTACAATGTATATGCACACACAATAATTTTAGGTTGTGATAATGTTTTGAAGGAATGAGATTTTTTGACACATTCATGTATACACATGCTTATTGATTGACACATGACTGAACTGCTGTACAATCTACAAGTCTTATGCTACATACACACAATGTTTTTGACCTTCCATTAGGCCCTACATTGACAAGCTGTCAAAACAGCAAGCTGACGTAGAGCCCAACTCCCATCAACTTGTGACTCCATTTGGGCCATTTTCTGAATGTATATGCTTTTATATGCAGGACTCACATGGTAGACCACTTTTCCGAGTCCTGATCAGAATGTGTATACGTTCTAAAAATGGACACAAAGGAGTCACTATTCAACTTTTTTAACCTATTAAAGTCAATGGGCATGTTGGGTTCTACGGTTTCCCATTTTTCTGACATCAGTTAAAGGGTGTATGGAGTCGATATCGATAGCCTATCCTAATGGTACGTTATTACCATATTAGTTGGTTATATCCCTGTAATTGTTGTAACATATAGCATGTTGTAACATATAGTTCATGGCTAATGGTTAACCTGTTCCAGGAATGCCTCTGAAGACTCTGACCTTAATTCTTTCAGTATGGTTAAAGACTATCAGTCTTTTACAATCTTTAACATCCTTTTCATGTGGAAGGAATGCTATAGAGGAATTCTTGGAGGGGAGGGGGAGTGAATTGTACAAAGGGCTTGGGATTTGGTAAAGCAAAAACTCATTTTTACTGAAGCTGCTGTTGTATCCCAGCTTTTCCAGTAATTCCCTAATATATACTTATTACCTGAATCATTCCTTTTATAAGCAGGGGCAATGGGAGAGCAACTGTGGGGAAATCGGATTCCTCACAGCTGCTGTATTTGATGCTGTCTGTGAAATACAGACTTTAGTTATGTCCTCTGGAGAGCTGCTCTCATCCCTATGGCACTTTGGCCTTCTCCATTGGCAGAATACAGGTGCTGAGCAGGCACTGGGGATTTTATTTTCTTGCAGTTTCACGATTGCATCTATTTTTGGGAAAGCGAATGACGAGCAGTATGACCAGCGGTATAGTTCCGACTAAAGCGGTCACACAATTCCTATCAGTATCATAGTAGACCATGAAATCCCATTATCGCACCCTTTCCTCAGCAAAACTTTATTGATTCCATTTGGGAGATAAGGCTATTGGGGCCCATATGACAACATGCATTTCTCTGACCAGATTGATGGACTCAAAATTGCCTGCTGCTTGTTTTACATAGGGCAGTGGTCTCTGACCTGTAGCTGTCCAGCTGTGGTGAAACTACATCTTCCAGGATGCCCTGACGGCCACAGTTAGAGATCACGGGTGATATTTAGATGATGAATGGCTAATATTTTGAGGCAACATACGTAAGATTGTTGTATGGATTGGAATACAGATACTGGAAATGATTCTTGAAACCTATGATGATTCCATTTTGTGCAAATGCTGCTGAAACTGTTGACATATGCCTATGGGCGCCATTCCTTAGGGAGCACACACAGGTTCTGGTTCAACTAAATAATTTGGCTTTAATTACATCTCGATAAGGATAAACTCAATGCATATTAGCTGAAACTGCATCTAAACACCGGCACCCTAAAGAAGAGCATTAATAAATTATGGCTTAATAAGTATGTTGAGCGCTCAGACTGGGAGCTACAATGTGCCGGAGCCTGGTGGTAATAAAGGTTATTCATTAGCTGCCTCTCTGGGTTTTATAGTCTTTTCCCTGCTTCCTCATTCAATAGATCAGAAAGATTTTATGATAATGTTACCCATGTCGGAGGGAAGGCGCACGGGTGAAAATTCAGGATTTTATTTTTATTGCCGGCCTGGGGGGATTGTTTATTTTTTGAGACTGTCACATTTAAGCACTAAAACCAATGGCCTTGCCTAATAGGATGTTAATATGGAGCTTGTTGGTTTTCCGCTCACTGTTTGATACTGTACTGACTGAAGTCGCTGTCATCACTTGTGTTCATTTTTTTTTTAAATAACACATTATCTGTTACCATAAAATGATGTTGCACTTTGAACTCCTATGCCCAAACGTAACATGAATGCTGCGGATCCTCCATAGTAAATATCAAATTCCACAGATTTTATCCAAAAAATTGGATCTGTGATTTTTAGATCAGCATTTCTGCAGTTAAGGCCTGAGTTCACACTACGTTTTTGCAGTCCGCTTTTTGCAAAAAAAACTGATGCAACTGTGTGCATCCGTTTTTCCATTGACTTCCATTATAAAAAAAATAACAGATCAAAACGGATCTGTTTTTTTGACGGACACAGAAATGAGGTTTCCACGGTTTTGTGTCCGTTTTGTGTGTTATATATATATATATATATATATATATATATATATATATATATATATATATATAATGGAAGTCAATGGAAAAACGGATCAAAACTGATGCACACAGTTTCATCCGTTTTTTCATCCGTTTGTTGCAAAAAACAGATTGCATAAACGTAGTGTGAACCCAGCCTTAGGCTATGTTCACACTACGTACATTTCAGGCAGTATTTGGTCCTCAAGTCAGGTCCTCATAGCAACCAAAACCAGGAGTGGATTGAAAACACAGAAAGGCTCTGTCCACACAATGTTGAAATTGAGTGGATGGCCGCCATATAACAGTAAATAACGGCCATTATTTCAACACAACAGCCGTTGTTTTAAGGTAACAGCAAATATTTGCCATTAAATGACGGCCATCCACTCAATTTCAACATTGTGTGGACAGAGCCTTTCTGTGTTTTCAATCCACTCCTGGTTTTGGTTGCTATACAGCCTCAAACATACAGCCTCAACTATACGTAGTGTGAACATAGCCTAAACCTGCAACGCTGCATATTTATTGTTAATTTTGCCTTCCCCATTAAAGTTGGTGGGGAAAATCCACAAAAAATAATTGACAACAAAAGTGAAATCTGCATCAAAGGTAACTTCAGTATTTAGGATATAAGAAGGAATGTGCAGCCCTATGTGAACAGATGCCATGTCTTTATTTCATCTTTTTCTTTCTTGCTGGCTTTATGTCTGTCTTCTCTTTTCTTCCCTTTTTTTTTCTCTCCTCGTTTCTCTTTTACTTTTTTCTCTCCCTCTTCTTGCTCGTCTTTCTTTTTGTTTTTTTGTTTTCTATTTTTTTTTTCTTTTTTTGCTCTTTTTCTTTTTCTCTTCTCTTTTTTTTTTTTCTCATGTGAAAGAAATTAAAGATATGTTGTATAAAATAGGATACTAGCATACAGTATGTGTTTGAACACTCATTGGAAATATTTTGGCCTCATAAAATGTACAGACTAAGAGCCCTATTCCACGGGACGAGTATCGTTCAGATTATCGTTAAATCGTTCGAATCTAAACGATAATCAATAAACGACCGAACGAGAAATCGTTGATCTCTTTATAAGACCTGGACCTATTTTTATCGTTCCTCGTTCACAAAACTTCGCATTGAATAAGATGTTGTTCGGTCGTTCGCACTAGATACGAACTAAATAGCGAAGGAAAAAACAATCGCAATTACGATCATAAGTAACTATTATCGTTCCATGGAAATGAGTGAACGTTTCCAGGTTTTTTGCAATAGCGGTCGTTTGAGATCGTTAATTGTTAATAATTATGCGAACGATAATCGTCCAGTGGAATAGGGCCCTTAGACGTCATGTGGCCGTAATGTGGGTTGAATGGAGCCTTAGACTAAAAGTCTCTTTGCTTAGTCAGTCTATCTCTTGGGTATATATCTCCATATGTTTTCAGACATCATAAAATCTGTGTGCTGTATGCTGCTGTAGGCAGGGCTGAAACAAAGTCCTATGGTCTTTCCATAAAGCTGCTGTTTACCACAGAGTACAGAGGTCGTGGACGCTATAGGAGGATCTATATCAACAGCAATTGCCTAGTAGAACTTGTACTTTAGTCTTCTCCATTGTATAAGCAATGGCTTCAAGCTGCTGGTGGTATGAGATTTCAGGGACATCCTGTAGATTTCCAGGATCATTGATGTAATGGGATCACACCAGAAGCCTAAAGAATATGTTAAATAGAGGGAGGGTGGAAGGGGTAGAGAGAAGGCATTCTTGAGCCGTGATGTAATGGCCAGATATGTTACAATAGTGGGAAATGCACCGTTACAAGGACGACTATGTGGGTCAGGGCAATGAGAGAGAATGTAAGGGTTGTCTCAAGGATCTGGGTTGCAAGACTGGAGAAAGAAGAGTGTTGCTTTATATCATGCCACACACACTGGCCACAAATTGGGGATAAAAGAGAGAGAAAACCCTGTAGAGTACATTGCGAAGGTTTAAGTCATCTCCTCATCTTCCTGACAATGACGGCATCCTGCAATAGTTCATCTTTTCTTTGATCCCTTGTTTTGTGATGCTTCAAATTGGAATATGGCATTTCCTTGTCATATCCTGCTCATGTGGATGTTCTATTGTGTTTGTCCAGATGCATAAAAGAACTATAAATATTTCCCTCATTCAGTAGGAAAGATCCCTATAGACTAGCACAAATTCTATGTTAAGCAGACTGGTAGCAGCACCCATGTCTCTCTGCCATTCTCTAAAGCGGCATGATGCTGGCTACCATACGGGCAGCGTTGTCTGACTATAACTATGGTGGTCAGAGTGAGCTGTCTGCTGCCTCTGGAATGACTGGGATAAAGCAGATTCCCCCCCTGCTGGAACAGTCATACATTTCTGGTTTCTGATCACAAAAGAGCTCTCACCCCACCTTGGGAAGGTGGCGTTCCTTCCAGTCATCTAAGTGCATTCACTATTTCTGTCATCAGTAAGGAAATGTGTTTTCGGCTTTTGCTGGGCCTAATATTTAGTTTAATTAAAATAAAATTGCTGTGTCTGTGAAATATAGCTGACTGGTAGGATTCTCCTCCTAATTGAATTCTCACATCCCTATGGGGTGCGTCGTGTACATTAAAGGCGCTTCTTGTTTTTATATATAGATGACAGCTTAATTATTGTATAATGAAACATTCCACAACTTTCCCGTACATCTTCTTCTTTTTCAGTTCTTAATGTTTTGCTTGCCGCTTACACAGCATGAACACTGTGTGTGTGTGGATGTACCCTAATAGTAGTCATGTGACTGTTGCTGTGACACTGAGGGTATGTTCACACTACATCACACTCAGAGTGTGGAAATTTCAAGCAGAGGCAGAGCGGTGGACTCCTATTGAAGTTCCGTCTGTCCCATTGACTCAATGATATTCTCAAGCTCAATCCGCTGTCTGCTCAAAGAATTGACATGTCAATTCTTTGAGCGGAACGACTGATTGAGCTTGAGAATATCACATGTGGTTGGCTGATTCTGCCAAAATTATTGAGTTTGTACTTTGTGTGTATGACCAGCAGAAGGCCCCTTAGTTGATAAAGCAGTAAACCTTATTGGTTTGTATAAGCACCTTTTCCACTTCTCAGTAGTTTTGATAGCACCTCCCCCTATTCGCCCCCATATATCCTGTGCTGATGGAGTATGTGGAGTATATTGCTTGGTTTCCATATCAGTCACTTATCACCTCACTTCTTCCAGATCATGAGTGGCCGTCTAGTGTCATCTTCATCTGTCTTGCACCTTTTTGCTCAGTGCTGCATATTTTCTTCCCGGTTAGGCTGATCACCTTCAGTGTTTTCTCTCCTTTTCTATCACCTCGTCATATATTTAGTGATCCCCCCCCTTCCGATGTGGTAGTGAGCTGGTAGAAGAATGATGCCAGGGCCTGTCCGTTGTCATTCCTATCAGTCCTGGCATCCAGTGTGATCCTGATGCAGTGGTTATGCTTGGTCCCAGCCTATGAAATGACCCCAGCACCAATAGTTTGGTTTATAGCTCCCAAGCCAGGATTTTTTTGTTTCTAAATCTGGCCAAGATGCCAATGTTGCTGGACTCTTTACCCTAACAACCCTGGCATCTTTATTTTAAGTAGTGTCAGCATGCTCCAAAATCCAGTCAAATATAAAAGAGGACATCTGTCATTGCCCAATGAAAAATGGAACAAAACTATTGTTTACATAGTATTGTACATGCAGGGAAAATCCAGATCCAGACTGTGTAAGCAGTGGCGGCACATCAGCAATACTTATTGCTTATGGCACAACGCTGGGCACCTTAGGAAAAAGGAGATCCAGCATGGTCACTGATGAAAGTGCATGTTAGCTGGCAGTGTGCCCCAGCTGTTTGGGCACTGCCTAGCAAGCAAAGCACTTAAAAATAATTACTTATTTAAGTATTAAAATCTATTATTGTGGGAATGAGGTGGAAGTAGGTTAGAGGAAAATCACCTTGTGGAAAAATTTACATAAGCTCTTTTACCCATCATGCAATGCACTTGTATGTGACCCATAAGCCTGGGTCAGATCAGCATTATAACCTGCTTCTAAGAGGGAACATTAACATTCTGGATTGGTCAGGACCCAGCTAACCAGCTGCCTATCCACTCTATATCAGGAGAAACACCCCTCATTTTTCTTCTGATACCTAATCTAATCCTGGGTTGTTCTCTTAAAGTCAGTGTGAGCCCTGTACTGGTCTGACTTGCTTCTGAAATCAGCCGTATTTTGCCATACCTGACCCTATGACATGTCAGAAGATGGAGACCTGATGAAGTCCTGATAATTTGTTTTAATGGCAGTGTACTCCAGTATAATCTATACCATTATCTTTGCAGTGAGGGATCTTTTTTTGCTTCTCCTTTATAAGCCCTAAAACCCCTAGATCACAGTTGTGAAACACGTCCTCCAGTTGTTCCAAAACTACAGTGTCCATCAGCTTCGGATGCCCAGGCATGATGGGAAATGTATTTTTTCTCAACACTAGAGGGCCGCAGGTTTGATGCCTGTAGGCTAGGTCATTTTATACATGGGGATAATGTGTCTGCATCTATCACTGGTTTACTCCTATTGTCAGTGTAATCCTTCTGTATAGTCAATCTCCATTATTTCACAGGCAGGGAGGCTGTGCATATTTCTTGTATAGACGGCTAAAGCTTCACTCCTTAACACAGGCTTGATATCATTAATATTTTTACTAACCTCTACCATGGATCAGTGTAGTACAGAGAATACGCAATATGTCACATATAGGAGTCTATGGGCCTCTAGTGGTACCTCTGTTTGCCCTGCTCTATTGCAGATTGCCTTGCTCTATTTCATACTATTGAAGAAAACCGTGCCGCACCATATTGCAGCAGGTGCAGTGGCTGTCTCTATAGTGTACAACCAAGCACATACATGCAGGGCCGGCCTTAGGGTAGATGGCGCCCTGTGCAAAACTTTCTTTCGGCGCCCCCCCTGATACATAATAGTGACATAGACTAAATCCCACAGCCTCCCACCCCTCCAGACAACCCCCACAATCAAACCACAAATGTAGTGGGAGGCTGAAGGATTTAGATATGGTAGACTAAATTCTACTACAATGAGCGCCACCTCTAAAGCCAAGCCCTCTAAACCACCCGACCCCCGATAAAGGTACTTACCAGCACACAGGAGGACAGGTGCCTCCGCGGCCGTCCATGGCTTCCCTGATTGGCGCTCCTGCAGACAATTGTACACAGGGGCGTAGCTAGTTTTTTAGTCTAGGGAGGGGCGAGCGAGTCTGAGTGGGCCCCCAACCGATTATGTTACCCATAGGGAACATAAGCAGGTTACCATGCCTATCTATCTATCTATCTATCTATCTATCTAGTTGGGTGACCTCCATCATACTGACTACAAGATGCTGTGAAATCTGGGTGACCTCCATTATACTGACTACAAGATGCTGTGAAATCTGGGTGACCTCCATTATACTGAGTACAAGATGCTGGGAAAGCTGGGTGACCTCTATCATACTGAATACAAAATGCCAGGAAAGCTGGGTGACCACCATCATACTGACTACTATACAAGATGCTGGAAAGCTGGGTGACCGTCATTATACTGACTACTATACAAGATTTTGGGAAAGCTGGGTGACCTCCATTATACTGACTACTATACAAGATGCTGGAAAGCTGAGTGACCGCCATTATACTGACTACTATACAAGATGCTGGGAAAGCTGGGTAACCCCATCATACTGACTACTATACAGGATGCTGGGAAAGCTGGGAGACCCCCATATACTGACTACTATACAAGATGCTAGGAAAGCTGGGTGACCGCCGTTATACTGACTACTATACATGATGCTAGGAAAGCTGGGTGACCTCCATTATACTGACTACAAGATGCTGGGAAAGCTAGATGACCTCCATTATACTGACATACAGGATGCTGGGAAAGCTGTGTGACCTCCATTATACTGACATACAGGATGCTGGGAAAGCTGGATAACCTCCATTACACTGACATACAGGATGCTGGGAAAGCTGGGTGACTGCCATAATACTGACTAGGATAAATCATTGCCAATCACAAATGCTATATAATTTTATTAGCCCAGGAAAGACTCCTTCCAGCGAGCAGCATATGGCAGTAGTATCAGTGCTGAGCACAGGCTGCTGCTGCTGGCTCTGGTTCATAGCATGGGCATTGGTCTGTCCCAGCACACTGAGGGATGTGGCTGCTGCTGTCCCTAGGTTATTCTCACTTTAGGCCCACTCCCTCATTTATCTACCTCTCCTAACCTGATGCTTCCCAGCAGGATAATGAAGACTCTGCACCCAGTGTCCCACTCGCGATCGGCGCCGGGGGCGGGGCTTGTATACAGGGGGCGGAGCTTACCGGACATACTAGGAACAGTAATTTACCGGGTCCCCAGTAAACTCGGTGGGCGGGAGCGTGTCCCTACTGGCTGCACATCTAGCTTAGACATAGGAATCTCTAAGCTAGATGTGCTGAGTGCCTGCAGGAGAGCCCCAAAGCAACCAGCATGGGAGGAGGGGAGGCGGACAGCTAGAGGGGGCGCTCCCGCAGACAGCACATGTAACTTAGAGATTCCCATGTCTAAGTTATATGTGCAGCTCTCTGTCTGCCAGAGCGCCCCCTAGCTGGCCAGGAGTGATGCGCCCTGTGCAATTGCACAGGTCGCACACCCCAAAGGCCGGCCCTGCATACATGAGACCTAACCAAGCATGTAAAATAGAGTTACCCAACCTATGGCTCTCCACCTGCTGCAGAACTACAACTCCCCATCATGTCCTGGCAAGTTAGGGAAAACAGCTGTAAGTTATCAAGGTGGATGGCTAGATTAGACTTGCTTTTACATACACACGCAGTATTCAGTGCATCACATATGCCTAATGTATTCTTTGCAAATTATTGATTTGTAGAATTAATGGATTTTTATGGGTCACTTCACAATACAAGTGTTACAGGAAAGCTTTATCTGTCAGATATGGGTCGATCCTGACACTTGAGCAGTAGGTTGTGCGCTAGGAAGCAATTCCATGGTAGGCCAGTACTCTTATAGTCCAAAATATTGGGGTGCAGGCTCTCCAAGCTAAAAGTCTAGAGTAAGACAGGGTCATTTTCAAAATGTATTTTTAGGTAGATGCATTGTTTATGCCCATTGTGTGATAGGGATATCATGCAGCTTGAGGATACAAATATGGGTGAATCAGATAATATATTGCTTTTGTTCCACAAATTCTCTAATGCTCCTGGTATTATCCATCCAGTGGCTCTCATAGCATGCAGAGTCTTTTAGGGGCAGTCACGCGTTCCATGATGTGTTGTGGAACGGAATGCAGAGCTCCCGGCATCATGATTCATTATGATGCTAGGAGCTCCGAATACTTTTAAATCTTTGCGCCACCGTACTGAGATAGCCGAACGGCTGTGTCAGTACTGTAGCGCAAAGATTTAAAGTGATTGAATCATGATGCTGGGAGTTCTGTGATTCTTCCTGGCGCGTGTAATGTGCATAGACCATAATCGTGGAACGTGTGAATGCCCCTTCCACAATAGATCTGCAAAGTCTGAGCCATCTGCTCTAAACCATGCACAGGCGCGAAGCACAGATCTAATGGGGGATTTTCGTGCAACTTAATAGCTTCCATGGCACATGCCGTATATACCTGGAACTAACTTTGTTTTCTTTCCGAAGCGTGTGGATGTTTTGAAAACTTCAAGTATCTTAAGTTTCCTCCTCACTTTTATGAGCTTTCACACCGGAGATTATTCTTTGTTATTTTTCAGGACAGGAAATTAACCAAAGCAGAGCAGCAAAGATTCAAAGAAGAAGCCGAGATGTTAAAGGGGCTTCAGCATCCGAACATTGTGCGTTTTTATGATTCCTGGGAATCCTCACTGAAGGGAAAGAAATGCATCGTCTTAGTGACAGAACTGATGACATCTGGCACCTTAAAAACGTAAATATCAATATCTAATAGTCTGTTAGGTCAATGGACCATCTTGTGACAGGCATGGATGTATAGTAGGTAACAACTTGATTGATGTTACTTATGGACCCGTATTTATTAAAGCGTGTAACTGCCCACAGCAACCAATCACAGCTCTGCTTTCATTTTACCAGAGCTGAGAGCTAAGTTGTGATTGGTTGATATGAATAGTTTACACCAGTTTACACACCTGGGCCTATATACCTTACACCTAGCTGTTTGTTGTTTTCGGAAATATTGTTAAATGACCAATGCATTTCATGATTCCACATTTGCTCATATGCAAACAGGACTTGGATCGAGAGTTGTATTTGCCTGTTCTTCACTGAGTGAGGGAACCTATTTCTGATATTCTACATCTGTCCTCTGTAGAATACCAGTTTAGGACTCGCACCACAATCTGAAGGGGGTGGGTTATACTTGGAGGAATGGAATTTGCATACCTGGTAACCGCCACTGTAAGCCGGCAGAAGTCCTCTCCATAGCGCCTGCATATACAGCCGGGAAGCATCTTACTCTCTCTTTATAAAGCAGAGCCAGCTCTAGGAAATTTCCATCTTGGGTTAAGCTTGAAGTAGAAGGCACTGGGAAAAGAAACATATTCTTACAGTGTATTACTATTATACTAAAATTTCATATGTGTGTATTTTTTTTTCTTTCTTCCACTTAATTTATATGAAACCAAAAAATTAAAAATGGATCAACTAACTTACAGGGTAGGTGACAAATGCATGTTTGCTGGGACCCCCACCAATCACTAAAATAGGAGTTCCAAGCCTCCTGTACATTTACAGTGAGAAGGAGCTTGAGGAGCTGCATTCAGTGCCCGTGGTGCTAACCGAAAATAGACTACAGCACTTGACTATTTCCATTGTGCCCATGGAAACTTTTGGGACTTATTCTCCAGTATGGAAGAAAGGGAGCTGCTGTTGACACAAGTTTTAGTGTCTGACGATACACTGTCGGCAGCAGCCACTAAGAGGTTGAAGAGGTTGTTCTCCTTACCAATTTAATCCCTGTTATGTCTGATTATAGAATTAGAATTCTATACAGTGAGGGAAATAAGTATTTGTTATACTACCTGTTTTGCAGTTTTTCCCACCTATAAAGAATGAAGAGAGGTGTGTCATTTTTATCATAGTTACACTATAACTGCACCTACGATCTCTCCATTCTTTGTGGGTGGGGAAATCGTCAGTGTAATCAAACACTTATTTTCCCCACTGTATAGAATTCTAATTCTATAATTGGACATGGCAGGGATTAAAAGGGTAAGGAGGTCAACCCCTTTAACCCTTTTAGTGGTTGCTTCCAACAATGTATCGTCAGACACTGAGGGTCCTATTCCTCAAGGCGATTTTTCAACGATTAACGATAAACTATCTTAAACAACCCCTATGGCTAACAACCTAAAATAGCTCACCCAATTACACGGAACAATGATTGTTACCTATGATCGTTCTTGAGGTCGTCCTGTCATCATTTGCAAAAACACACTAAAACACCTCACAACTTTATAATCCGTTCATGAGATTCCTTTCCCCTGGTTGTACTGAAATAAATGTTTTTTTTTTTTTTTGTATTTTTTTTTTTTTTAGTTACTTGAAACGATTCAAAGTAATGAAGCCCAAAGTGTTAAGAAGTTGGTGTAGACAAATCTTAAAAGGGCTGCAGTTCCTCCACACCCGGACTCCCCCTATAATCCATCGTGACCTGAAATGTGACAACATATTCATTACAGGGCCCACCGGCTCTGTGAAGATCGGAGACCTTGGTCTGGCCACATTGATGAGGACGTCCTTTGCGAAGAGTGTGATTGGTGAGCTGATGTCCGATATGGAACCCCATGGATGGGATTATTTGTTGTTTGATCTCTTTGAGCTTCACGCTGTTGTCTAGTTTCTTCACCTTGAAAAGCGCTGTAATGCTGACTGCAGTCCTCCGTAAACGTCTATCAGTCTTTTTTTATTTTGCTATTCTACTGCACTGCAGATAGAGACAGGGGGACTACTTTGTCAAACAGGAGCTTTTAGCCAGTATGTTGCTGTATGGGTATAGTAGCATATATTGCTCACTGACTTGTTTACTCTATGGATATGCTGTGGATGTCAGGAACATAGCCTTTTTCTTCCCCGCCTTCCTTAGAAATTAGATCGGATATTTCATTTTAGTGTTCACTTTTGTAACCTGTTGACGGCAAGCTATAATAGTAATAATTCGGCCAGGAAAAACTAATCAGAAAGCTTTTCAGCAGACTTTAAGAAACCTTCAGTGTAGGAAAAAAAAAAACCCTACTCTGGCTTCTCCACTCTTTGTGCGCTAGAGTGACATCACTTTAGCGTCACAAGGCTAGGGGGAGGTAGCAGCATGTTGTGGCTGGAGGTATAATCCTGAAAATAAAGAGTGATTGACAGGGTCGGAAGCCAAAGTCGCTCCTGATTAGGTAAAGGGCCAGCGTCAGCACCTGACAGCAGTTGCCCGTGGGCTGGCACCTGCCCAGGCGGCTATGCAATGCATCTGGAAGTCATCACAAATTTCAGATGTTTTTCCTATATTTAGTGTGTTTATTTACTGGTATGGACACCCTTCGGGAAAAATCCTGACCAGTATCCATCCCAATTATTACCTGTGTGTCTGGAAATTTCCTGTACATTTGAAGGGGCCTAGCAGCTTAGCTCCTCCCTCCCAGAGGAATAAACTCTGCTAAAGGTCACAGAACACGTCCTGACACCTTTTCCATTCATGTCATTGAGACAGCTTCTGTCTGTTGTTGCCTATGTCCACGGGGCTTGCTATAAGGCAGACCACTGAAGGTGGCTGCCCATGTCATAATCAGTGAATAGAAACAGATTAGAAAAACATGTTTCAGTGCACTGTGCGCCTGAGGTGATGGTCTCTCCCCTGTTCTTTAGATCCCCGGCACTAGAAATAACAAGGGTACGTTTTTCCCAGCGTGTTCTATGAAAAGGGAAGCAAGAAAATATTCTGCCATGGTAGAGTTACAGAATTAATGTAGCGTTTTCCTATATTGGTATGGAATGGTTTGTTTAATGGGGTTTAGGTATCAAATTGCCCTTTAAATGTCTGGATTGTTTCCATGTTAATGTCATGTAAATACTGTAGTGGGAGGATGTAAGATGCAGCGTTATTCCAGACAATGCGGTCTTGATCACTTTGTTACTAGTTTTCATACCAACGTAGGACACTGTGGGATAGAACAGTCTGATTCTTAGTGTAAGGTTAGATTAGACTGGCTTAGTATATCACAGATATATCACAGTGACTCAGGCCACATTGATAAATTTTCTGTATCTGTAGAATCTATTGTCTGACACCCATTATTATTTGGCCTTATTTGGTGCCTGTTGCCTGTTAGCCGTGCCCCTTTGCAGTGAAGCCACATACCCTTGTCAAATGAAGTGCAAAAATTGACTGAAATACATAATAAATGCCATGCACAATATGTACCTTTTTTTTTTTTTTTTTTTTTTTTTTTTTTGCAATAGTCCCATCTGCAATAATAACTTTGCTCCAGTGTCTTTGTTAGCCGGACCTGCAGACCAAATGTTAAAGCCCATGAGGGGGACATAATAACCATTAATGCATGTCTGTGAAGGCAAAATGTGCAGGCCTATGCTCATCCAGTATGTAAACCAAGCAGCTTGCCTTATAGTATATAGGGAAGATTCATACAGCACTCTCTCTCTGTTATGAGCTTATTCAAAGCAATATAATGTTTTATAGAGGAAGATGTTTTTAATCCAGGATGGAGACTTGTGTTTTTTTCCCACCAGTCATGAAGACGCGTGACTGCTGACTTTTTATTTCTGACATCTATTTATATTTATTTAAGTTTGTTTCCAAAATGGTGTCAGAGGTGACGGCATCTTTGATCATATCTTCTCAGGAACCCCAGAATTCATGGCACCTGAAATGTATGAGGAGCATTACGATGAATCTGTGGATGTCTATGCATTTGGCATGTGCATGCTGGAAATGGCTACCTCAGAATATCCGTACTCTGAATGCCAGAACGCAGCTCAGATCTACCGCAAAGTAACCAGTGTACGTCTGTTTTCTTAACATGGTTGTGCATTGTGCTGCAATATTACTCAGTAAAGCTGTCAGATCCTGTGCTTTCCATTCCCTCCGCCCCTTTTGGCTGTGTTATATTATAACATTAAGTGTGCCGCTTAGAGCTGTAACTTATTCTGTATTGCTTTTTCTTCCACGTATTTTGCTTCGGATCTAGTGTTATATGGTTATAGCACTCCACATGAGGCGGTCATCCTCAGAACTTCATTTGTATCAGGATCTGTGTGTTGATTTTTCAGTGTGGCCGAGATAATGGGATACATTACGTTAAGCACATCAGCACCGCTAATTGTCTTTCCTCACACCACAGGGTATTAAGCCTGCCAGTTTTAACAAAGTGTCCGACCCCGAGGTAAAAGAGATCATAGAGAGCTGCATACGGCAGAATAAAACCGAAAGGTAAGAAAGAACAGTCGAGAAGGTAACACATACAATTCATGAAAGGTTTAACCTATGCTAAACATAAATTATTAAATGTGTTGTTTGAAATCTGCCTCTCTCCAAATGCACTAGTTTCTTTTTTTGACAAGTGTATAGCTCACTTTTGTACCCTAGTTCCTATGAATGTTTGGTAATAGTTGCTAATGGTTTTATCTAGAGATGAGCAAACTTAAAGTTTGGGTTTACACAAATGCTCAGGATTTCCATCCTACTGTCTGGTCTGTAGGGGATGAATGCAGCCCTAGGGCTGCCTGGAAAACATTGATACAGCCATAAGTCTCCTGCTTTCCAGGCAGAGGGATTCAAATGCTGAGCGTGCTGGTTCGTGTGAACCTGGACTTTCTGTAAGTTTGCTAATCTCTGTATGCATCCTCTATTTGTCTGGATACTTCAGGGTAAATATGCATTTTTCCCCTTTGCATTATAAGAGGACTGTGCAGCAATTACATTACGTATGTGAACTTTCTTGGCTTTGGAGATACAGGCAGAGGGCTCACTGTAGTTCCCAGATACTTCTGTTGCTGTACTTTATGCACACCAGCACTTGCTCAGTAGCTTCTCCTGTTATCATCTGCATTGTTTGCCTGTGCAGGTAAATGAAAAACAGGCGGTCACATGGGAGGCTATGCAGGACCACCCTGTGGGCATTGTGGTCTTTTATGTAATTTATAAGGGTTGGTGGCGCATGTGTCACACGGAGGGGAAAACTCCTTTTAGTAGTTACTCCAGTTCCTATGCAAGGATATTGCCTTTCAGTATTAAAGAGCCCCACTGAACTCATCTATGTAATGAGTGTGCAGCTCAGAGTTCATCCCGGGAATATATTTCCATAACTGAATTTCAACATGGTAACATAGCTGCAGCAGAAGAAAGCCATTGCTGTTTGTAATGCCCAGCGATAAATCAGCAGTAATTCTTCCATCCAGAGGTATGACAGCGGTGTCCATTAATAAACAACTATTAGCAGCAATAGGCAAAGAAAGATCAGCAGTAATTGTATTGTGTGTCTTTATGACTGGAGCACAGCTTAATAATACACTGCAGAGAGAAGGTTGTCAGAGAATTAAAGGGCACCTTTCTCTAGGAGACAGTTTTAAAACTTGCGCTGTTTGGAGGTCAACTAGTCGGCGCCATTACATCCAATAAATTCACACACCCTTCCCTCACTGTATTGATCATGCATGGTTTTAACCACTGGTTTTGTTGCTAACAGGTTATCCATTAAGGACCTGTTAAACCATGCTTTCTTTGCCGAAGACACTGGACTAAGAGTTGAATTAGCGGAGGAAGATGATGGAGTAAATGCTTCTCTAGGTTTAAGACTCTGGGTAGAAGATCCCAAAAAGCTCAAAGGAAAACACAAAGACAATGAAGCTATAGAGTTCAGCTTTAACTTGGAGCTAGATAATCCGGATGAAGTGGCTTATGAAATGGTGACTGAATGTCTATCTATCTGTCTATCTATCTGTCTGTCTGTCTGTCTGTCTGTCTGTCTGTCTATCTATCTGTCTCTATCTATCTGTCTCTATCTATCTGTCTATCTAATTATCATCTTTCTAATGAATCTATCCACATTCTTAATTTTTTCCATTTTTTTATGTACAGGTAAAGTCTGGGTTTTTCCATGAAAGTGACAGCAAGGCAGTGGCAAAATCTATACGTGATCGAGTTTGCCTAATCAAGAAGACAAGGGAGAGGAAGATGCTGGCTGATCACATAGAGGAGCGCAGGGACTCGCAGAGCAGAGCTGTGGGTGCACCAGTAGCACAGACGAGCACACCTGTTCCTGCTGGTGTATCACAGGCAGGAGTGAATGAGAGTGAGGAGACTGAGGTGGATCAGCATGTGCGCCAACAACTCCAGCAGCAGCAGCAATATCAGCAGTGCTCATCTGTTACAGGTTTGTATACCACAGCGGATATTTTGTTGTTGCCGCATTTGGTTTTCCCCTAATTACTGAAAGTAGCAGTTGGCTATTGCTCTTAAAATTCCTCTTTTATGTGACAATTTTGCTTTGTTTTTTTGAAAGGGGCATCTTTAAATATATAGTGTTGGCTTTCATGGTAATTATTGTAATAACCCATTTTAGTCTAAATAAGCATTGACAAAAAATTTGTTCTTTGAGTACTTAGAGTACCTGTCATCGGAAAAACTTTTGACATGTTGCAACCAATCAGGAGAACCAGCATGGAAACAACCGTGCTGCTGTGGGCTTCTCTCTCTGCCCTGTGTCCATCTGACTTGGACAGCTCCATAGACTGACTTACTATGCAGCCTTCTGGCTCGCGGTCTCAACACTCACACCCCAACTGATCAAAACTTTTTACATGTCAAAGGTTTTTTTTGACGACAGGTACTCTTTAAAGGAGAAGAGTCCCACCAAATTTAAAACCGTCAGGCAGGTGGGTGCATGAAAATAATAATGTAAACTCACCCGTCCCCTTGCTTCCGTTGTGCCGCTCCCAAGTCCCACTTACCGCCACAAGAAGTCATTTTCAGCAGAAAACCTGGTACATTGCATCCTCATCTCTTCCAGCTGCAACATCGTGGCCCAGCTGAGCAATTGCCCGCTCAGCCAGTCAGTGACTGGAGCACTATCCTGCCCTGATCACTGATTGGCTTAGCAGGCAATCACTCAGTTGGGTGCATGACATTGCAGCTAGGAGAGCTGCAGGTCACTGGCAGCTGTCAACGGACCCGGGAGCCGTGCTACGGTGCACAAGGATAAATAAGTTTAGTTTGTTTTGGTTTTTTCCCGCACCTCCTGGCTTCCTGCCTTTTTTGTTAATTTCGTGTGACTTTACCTTTAAGTAGCATCAACTTACACACTTCAGTTTTACATTTTTGTTCTGCGGCATACAGGCCACAACACAAGCAAAAACTCTCTGAAACCCTGCAGGTGTTTTGTGTTATCGATCACAATTGCATTTAACATTATTTTGCTAACCCAGGAGGCTATGTAAGGAAAAAAAATCTTTCTAGTCTGTATTTTATTCTAGTGCCATTGGTGATTCCAGTTTCTTAGCTATGCCTTCTGGGAAACACTGGGGTTGAACCCTCTTAGAACTTTCTCAGAAAACTACAACAGCAGGAGATGTCTATTAAAGTAGGGATAAGGTATCTCTAGGGGGTTCACATACAGTGGATTATTTTGTCAGGGGTTCCTTGTTGGTATAAAGATTAGGAATGGCTGGTTTAGGATATGTTCATTTTCCGCCATATGAATTTGTGTTCTAGTTTATTTGTATTGTAATTTCACTATAAACTCGGTTACTGACAAATGTTTTCCTTTTTCCTTCTAATAGCTGATAGCTTGTCTGATATAGTAGGAGGGTCTATTACGCTGTCAGATGCTTCCAGTCAGCACAGTGCCATTTATGCTACTTCCCATGAAGCAATATCTGTACAGCAAGTCCCAGGCATGCCTCAAACAGAGCCCGGTCATATGGGGCAGTTCTACCCACAGCAGCACGTCATGGGTCACTATCAGCAAACACAAACAGTGAGTACATGCTCCTATAAAAGACATTGTGTTCTCCAAGTGAAGAGATGGTGGCCATGAAATATGCAGCGGTGCTGCTCTTGTAATCTAACACTTGACATATTAAAATGTGTGTCACAGAGGCCTTCTCTTTAACCCCTTTAGGACACAGGGAATTTTCGTTTTTCCTTGTGTTCCTTTTGTATTTTGCCATGATACACTGAACTTTTTTGTCATACACCATTCGCCTTGTAGTAAAACTGACGAGTTATCCAGGTCCCTTAAAGTGTACCTGACGTTATAACTTTCAAATTCTAATTCAACAGTAGATGTGACATAAAGCAAGTTTGTCATTTACATTCATTATTTTTTTTTGTTATCATGCTGTAAAACCGAGCTGAACTTACCAGATATCCAGGTCCAGTCTCCTGAAGACAAAAAAAACCCAGACTAAACACAGGAATTCCGGCCAGTACAGAAAGTCACAGCCCAATGTTTCCATCAATCACATGACTGCCTTTTCTGTGTGCTGAGATGGCCTGGGATACACAGGTCAGAGTTTTCTGACTATTTGAGAAAAAAAAAAAAAAGAGTCTGAAAACAGGAAGTGCCGTGCTCTCTGTGATAACTAAAAAAAATATATATATAACAAATGTAAATTGCAAATTTGCTTTATATCACATCCACTTTTGGTTTAGATTTTGAAAGTTATAACATCAGGTACACTTTTTAAGTCTGTACAATTACAACAATAGGCAACTTGTATAACTTTAATTTTACTGCTTTTAAAAAAACTAAAACTTTTTTAAAAGAACAAGATGTGTTTATAATTGCTCTATTGTGATCCTTAGAACGCTTTTTTTGATCCATAGGGCTATTTGAGGAGTCATTCTTTGCGACATGATCTGTACTTTTTATGGGTAGTCTAGTTCCTGAACATTAGTAGTGAACATTGTGTCTATCCACCTGCTGTAAACAGATTTTTTTACACCTTGTCCGCAGCTGGGTTCTACTTTACACAGACTTGTATATTCAGTGGCAGCCTGGATCTGAAATTCAAGAGATTATATGTAAATGCAGGCTTTGTCACTGGAAAATGGCACTCGCCTAGGGAATTGGGCCATATATCCCTGGATTCCTTAAGATGCAGCTAGACTGATGGGGGGGCATGGCCACGTTTTGGGTTCATATTGCAGTGGGGACACCTACTCTACGCAATACTGCACAGTATTAAAAACAACTTTGAACATATATACAAGTGGCTGCCATCTAGACACAGTGGAGTAGATGTGACGTCTCCAATTCCACACCACTTCCTCCTCTTGCCCAATCATGATTGATTTGACGGCATGGGTACAGGGAGCAGCAGTCAATCAAGCCTAACTGGGCAAGAGGAGGATAAGATGTGTGACTGTAGCCTTCACATCCACTCCCCTGTGACTGGATAGCGGTCACTTTACAATGAGGCTCACAACATTTGGCGTTACTTTTTAGCTCTATGCAATGCATAGGAGAACCAATTCAGATGTACAATAGGAAAATGGAAAATGTACCCAAAGGTGAGACTTTCAGTGGAACATATGTTTTCCAGTTTCACCTAAGTGCAGGTCCTTGTGGACAAGACAACCTGATTGATGTTCCATTGAAAATGAACTGACGGGTGTGCCCTTTGGTTGGCATTATTTTTTTTTGTTTAGTTAGGCATTAGCACTGTTTTAATGCAGATTAGTCATTAGTTACTCTTTTTCCTTTGCTCAGATGCCCCTGCCACAAATGATATCTGTGCAGTGCATGCCTCAGCCTGGCACTCCATACCAACAGCTGATGGATGGGCAGCTCGGTGCACAGGTATTTATATGTTTGCATTATTAATTGTATTGCCTTTTTATTTACTTTTTTATTTATGATTTTTTTTTTAACCATTTTATTTTTCCCTTTTAGTCTATAGATGCACAAATGGCATATTCAGCAGACGGGAAAGTTCTTCCTCACACTAATACGTTAGAAGCTTCAGTGATGCCAGTATTGCAACCAGCGATTTCTGCATTGTCCCCTCAGTTAATGTCTTCACAAATGGCAACTCAGCAAACAAGGGCTGGCATTCAGCTGGACGCTTCTGGCTTAACAGGTGTACAAGTTCTTACTGCGCCAGCTGCAGACAGTCAAGTTCCAACACTTCTCCCTGTATGCCATCCAACTATGTTAAATCAGTACGGCATGCAGAATTTGATGCATCAGAGCCAAAACGTGATGGGAATCCAAAGTGCCGTTCAGCAACATCAGGTAGCTGCAGTACAACAGCCTCCGATGACGTCTCAAGACAATTTGGCTTACTCATCAAATTTACAGCAAGGACAGAACTTCCACATGCAGACGCACCTGGAACAGCTGCAGAGCTCCAACACCCAGACTGCTTACCAAAGCCAATTGATGCAACAGACAACTGTGGAACAAACCCCTAATATAATACACCCGACTGCAGTTACACAGGAAACTGTTTTGCAGCAAGTGCGTCCTGATCATCCACATGAGTTAGAACATTTGCCGTTCACCGCTCCAGCATCTGCTGTCCCTGAAGGTAGTGGACACGCACAACAAATGATGACATCTGTGCACGAGCAGCCTCCGAACAACCAGTATCCAATGTCACAGATCCCTGTCCAGCAGGCTTCCTTTGTTCAGGAACAAGCAGCATACCCACTGCATATTACAAATCCGGCAGTAGTGGAGCAGCCAGTGTATCCTCAACATGTCAGTGCACCTTCAGAGCAGTTTTCAGTCCATCCTGTTCCTGTGCAGAATCATCCCACAGAGCAGCCTCTTTACATCCACATTCCTCCTATGGAAGCTTACGGTCAGCAATCTCTTGTAGCCCCTGAACAGACTGTTATTGCCCAGAATAAGGTTGTGCCATCTGAGAAGACTACTACTTTTGTGCATCAAACAGGGGTCTTGCCGGAACAGCTGATTTACAACCAGCAAATTCTGCAATCTGCAGACCAGATGCGTTACATACAGCAAAATATGCCTTTGCCTGACCAGTTCACTCAGGCCCAACAGCCAGTGTATCCACAGCAATCTTTGTTACCTGAAAAGGCTGCCTATCCACAGCAAGCTACACCCGCTGAACAGCTTATGTATGTACAACAGGCTACATCCCTCGAGAATCAAGTATATGTTCAGCAAACGTCATCAGCCGAGCAGCCAGTATATTCTCAGCCGTCAGTGCCATCATCTGAACAGAGTATGTATGCCCAGCAAACTGTACCCTCATCTGTTATTCATCCAGCTGACCAGCCTCTGTATGCTCAGCAGAATGTACCTCCACCAGAGCACTCCATGTATTCTCAGAACATTATCCCACCCACTGAGAAGCCATTGTATGCCCAACAAACTATGCCCTCACCCATGCAGCATCCTGTATATG
Organism: Dendropsophus ebraccatus; assembly: GCF_027789765.1. Taxonomy (NCBI): domain Eukaryota; kingdom Metazoa; phylum Chordata; class Amphibia; order Anura; family Hylidae; genus Dendropsophus; species Dendropsophus ebraccatus. The sequence goes on from NC_091463.1 coordinate 23,176,351, forward strand.
TGCAGCAAAGCTTACCACAAAATGTTGACCAGCGGCCAGTGTGTTCCCAGCAAAGTGCAAACCTATCTGAACTGCAGCCAGTATATGGTAAACAAGCTGTGCCACAACCAGAGCTGCAAACTGTATATACCCAGCAAGTCATACCACTGCCCCTGGAGCAGAAACCTGTGTACCCCCAGCATACCATACCACAAGCTGAGAAACAGCCTAACTATGTTCAGCATGCTGCAGCACCAACAGAACAGACAGTATTTGCTCAGCGTTTAATGTCTTCAGCTGACCAACCTGCATATGTTCAGCATGTGATGCCACAAGTGGAACAGCCCATGTGTGTGCAGCATATGGCGCCACCAATAGAGCAGCCTTTATGTGGTCAGTATGCAGGTCCACCACCTGCCCAGCATGTTGTTCCCCCACGAGAGCAGTCTGTTCCTAGTCAGCATGTGATGCCACCAAATGAGCAGCCTGTACGTACGCAACCCGCCATGGTACCTTCTGAGCAGCCTTTGTATGTTCCTCAAAATATGGCACCGTCTGAGCAAAACCTGTATGCTCAGCAACCTATACAACCAGCTGTACAGAAAGCAGATTTATATGCAGACCGACTTAACAATTCACAGCAAGCTCCCATGGACCAGATCTTATATAACCGTGAACAGGTTCCACCAGGTGATCAGCAGTATAGCCAGCAAACTGTGCCGTCATCTGACAATTCAGGTTATGTTCAATCATCTCCTGGCCTTTCCAATCAGCAATTCTATACCCAAAATCTAACTCCTTCAATTGATCAGCAAGCATATCCTCAGCCTTCTCAACCTATACAGAATAAGCACCTACTTGTGGCTACAGACCAGCTTGCATTTACACAACCTTCAGCACCAGGGAGTGAGCAGCATGTGCATAGACCAGCGTCCCCAGCTGTCCAGTCAGCCTACAGTTCACAACAAATCCCAGTAATTGACCAGGTGTACATACAGCAGACAGCTACTGCTGCCGATCAACAGGTGTATGCTCAGCAGACTGTTCCTCAGTCTAATACCGTTATGTATGGTTCCCAGCCCATGCAGCCCTCTCATCAGCCTGTATATTTAGCAGTACAGCATGCCCTGCCTGCTGCAGAAAATGCATTGTACAGTCACCCCGTCCCTTCCTCTATGCATGGACCTTTGCAGTCTTCAGACAGAGTTGCGTATGCTCAGAATTCAATACCGTCTGAAAACCGGGCCCATGCAATGCCTGCATTATCGGCTGTAGAGACGCAAAGCTATGCTACCCACGTATTGCCCTCTGAGCTTTCAGCAAACCTTCAGCTGCAGAAAACTATGACCCCACCACAAGACTATAGAGTGGAAGGACAGGCAGAAAATACTGTTTATACACAGCAGTCTGTACAGTCTCCAGATAAATCAGCCGTATCGGTCCAGTCAGATGCAGATCCCAGTCAAAGCTCTCTGCCTTCTGTGGGGCAGCAGCCCACCAACCAAGGTTTTGTGCAAGTGGGGGGCATTAATCAGCTGGTTTCCGTTCCATTGTCTTATTCACAAGCTGGTGTCCCACCTTCTGAACATGATCTAAGCTATCAGCCTTTGATGGCCCAAACACAGCAGAACAACCAGCAAAATATTGTGCATGCAAATGCTTCCCTTTCCACCCAAGAATCCTATATGCAGTTGCAGCATCCACCTGTACAAGCATATGAGCCACAGACAGTGGACAATATGCGGGTAATGTCCGGGATGCTACCTGTATCTCACAACAAAGATGCTGTGGACCAGAGCTCTTTACAAAATCAAGTTCATTCTGCTTCCGAGCAGCCAGCACCAGTTCTTCAGCAGCAGCTTCATCTGCAACCTGACAACCACGTATCGTCACAACAACCTGGCTACTCTAATCCTATGTCACAGCCCTGCTCGACTTCAGCTGCAGCTGAGAATATTAATCCTCAGGATGTGTACCAGCTGCCTGCTCAGAGCCATCAGACAGATCCGAAATTCCAACAGGTATGACCTTGTTTCCATCACAAGCCTGCTGACTACCCAGAAGTTACATATTCATATAAAATTACCTGTTCCTCGCATGTCTCCATGAACGTGGCCCTCTTACATGTGTAGAAATCTTTATTTTGCATGCATGCCATCCATGGTAAGATAATTGTTATTGCCCCAATGTCACTTTAATCCAGTTTTGGGCCGTGACCCCCTGTGTAAGATTTGTGTGTGGCACTACCTACTTTCTTTAATGCCAACACCATCCAAACCTATTACAGGTGGGTTGGAGGTTGGCCTCCAGCAAATATTTGCTATTACTTTTCCATATACAAAACTGTGTTACGGTAACACTGCTGAAAAAATAGTACATGCTAGTTTAGTATACTAGAGTGGCGTAACTCAAGCATTACTACAACAGGTATGTATTCCATCCCTCATAGGGTCTGTATCTATGGAACTTGTTACCCATGAGCCCTTGTGGTTTGTCTGTGCCCCAGGTATAGGAAGGCTCAGACCACTACAATGCAGACTCTTTAGTGTAATACTACATTTGACACCATTAGCTGTAAAGCTGGCTATACACATCCAATAGAGGTCAATTGAACCTTAAGAATTGGACATGATGCACTCATGTGTGTTAGGGCCTTTTAACTGTACTTCATCGGCAGATGTTGCAGGAAAGTTTGTGCACGTTCTGTTTCAGGGCCCCTAAACCTTTGTTTCCAGAGTCAATGAGCTGCTTTCAGAGGTGGCCATTAAAGAGTCACTGTCGTTTTTTTTGTTTTGTTTTTGTTTTGTTTTTGTTTTTTTGGTTTTTTTTGCAGAAATCAATAGTCCAGGCGATTTTAAGAAACTTTGTAATTGGGTTTATTAGGCAAATATGCCATTATCTGCATTTAAAAAGACTTCCCAGGTCCCCCCTCCCTTCTCTTTTCTATTCACTGCAAAATATCAGGAAATTGTGACTTGTTGCATCAGACTCAACCATGTCTGTTCTATAGAGAGGGGAGGGGGGAGGAGGGGCATGAGTCAGCAGCAGAGAACAAAGGATTACAGGCACAGAGCTGGGTGAAAGCTGTATTCAGAGGTCTGAGAGGTCAGTGCTGACTGTCAGAGGAGATAGCCGGGTCATGTAGTTGTAAATTAACTCTTTGTTGTCCTGTTTTGGTGTCTCATTTCCCTCTCTCCATAGAACATTGAAGACAGATGGAAGAGCTTCAAACTGCTTTTTTCATGATAAAAATTCCTTTTTTTTGCTAATAAACCCAATTACAAAGTTTCTTAAAATCGCCTGTACTATTGATTTCTGCAAAAAAAAATTTTTAATGACAGTGACACTTTAAATTAAACATGCGTTGAGTGTGCAAAGTATAAAACTTTTTCTAGTCACATCTTCTGTGTCCTCTTGGAATTCTCAGAACTGTAGATAAGTGAGAGTGTTGTTATTAGGGCATATCTTTTTGGCTTTCCTGACCATTATAACATTGAAGGACTGCATACAGCCTGATATCACTGATGCCAGAGAACAATAGATTATTTTCAGCTGTAGATGAAATGTATTGTAGATCTAAAACCCCTTTTAACCCAATGTATCATGTTAGAAAGAAAACTCTGCGTCTCTGCTCCACGTACCTCTCCTTGTCTGCACTAGGTCGCGGTACTAACATGGTACCAATTCATGTTTTAGTCATACAAATTTTTTTTCTGATGTTGTACATTCCTGACAGATGATATATGTTTGCATTTCCAGGCACATCTGGCTGAACTGTCTGGTGTTCAGAAAGGCGACCCTGCTCAGAGGTAAATTATTAAGTATTTTGCTTCTCTAGACTGCGTGGTGTCATGTTAAAGGGATATTCCCGCCAAAGCATTTTTTACTTGTCCATACTAGATGCTAAAAATATAAGAAGGTTACAGCAACTTATTCATATTGAAGCAGTTCTCCAATTAAAACTTACTAGTCCTGTACGTAGGGGACAACTATGAGATTGTTGGGGATACAGCCCCCACCAATCTCCAGATGACCTTGTGTGCCCGTTTAATTTTGCTCCACAATAAATTTTTCTGAGATATCTCCTTTTCAAATTTCTGTAAGAATACATTTAGGTGGCAAGCTTTTACCTGTTTGTCCTTTTTTGTCGGCCATTTACCTATTTATTCATGTATTGTCTACTTTTGGTAATAAACTATTGCATTGCAGCACCCAGGTTGACTATCCCAGAGACGGCGTTTCTGATGGATCCCTTGCGAACGGCAAGCAAGAAAAGATGAAGCAACGCCGAACTTCTTGCCCAAGACCAGATAAAATGACACGATTCAATCTGACGTTCCTAGAGGTATGTGTATCTGTTTTTAGCATTTGTGACCTGAGTATAATATAAGGGGAAGCTCTCATCAGTTCTTCCTTCTCACTCTTGCAGGTTTCAAGATTTGGCGATAACATGGTGGAATGCCAACTGGAGACTCATAACAACAAGATGGTCACTTTTAAATTTGATGCAGATGGAGATGCTCCAGAGGACATTGCCTTTTATATGGTCAGATTTACTGACTTTGAGTCTTCTAATAATTTTACTATTACATAAACCTTTAAAACAGTAATATAAACCTTAAATTGCATGTAACTTTTCAACATAATTTCTACTTGGGTGGGTTTCTGTCACTAGAAATAACTTTTGACATGTTATCAGACATGTCAAAAGTTATTGATCACATTCTGAAGGCTTCACAGCTTTATGTGGGAGACTGTGGCAGATTTGTTAAGGAGGTGTTTTTACTAGGATGGGGAAAATTGGCTCCTATCTCATGAGTTTTTTTTACTTTCTCTGGATCAACATTAAATACATACCATCCCAGACCCTGATGGAAGCTTCACTGTCAGCTCTCTCAAGGAGATCTGTGGAGTAGACACATCGGTAAATAGGATAGCTGGAAGGGCATAAATCAATTCTGGTTCATTATTGGTGCTCTCCTGCTATGTTTGTTCAGGACACAAATTTTCAGATTTTTTTTTTAACACTTTATTTGAAAAAAATTTCATTTTTGACAAGGACAAATTACACAGTGTACAATTAGGCACTGAGGATGCTGCAAAGAATAGCGGTAATACAGTGTGTAAGAATGAACACTTATGAATAATAGGCTGGAAGGGGGAAAAGGGAGGGAGAGGAGAGGGGGGAGAAATTTTAAGATTTTTAAGTTGAGATTAGATTTTTTTTTTTTTTTTTTTTTTGGCATGGACTTTGGGTAACAGTAGAGTTGCTGGTGTGGCCTATAACACAACCTAATCAAATATGTAATAATAATAATAAAAAATTACAATAATTAACATTTATCATGATTCCCTAGGTTGAGGATGACTTTGTTCTGGAAGCTGAAAAAGATAGGTTTGTAGAGGAGCTGAAACTGATAGTAACACAAGCGCAGGACATACTTCGCAGTATTCCTGTGGCGGAGAGAGCAGAGCCTCCCACATCAGAGTCAAATAGCCAAGTGAGTTCAAATAATGTTACTTAAACCAGCCAAGTCTTGCTATTTATATGTCATACTAAACTTACAAATTGCTCTTATAGATGGGATCTTCTGAACATGTGGCAGTCCCGACATCTACCCCAGCCGGAGGTGAGTGTTTAACATAGAGTGGCAGCAAAGCTGAAACATTTAAATTACTGAGCCGTACACGGAACCGGGCCGTGGTTCCAAAAATGGACAGCGGCATTTGCTTCCCCGTGACGGCGCTGTTCGATCGGTGGGTGAGATTAAAGAGGATGTACCTGATGGTATATCCTCTTTAATTACTGAATTACTTACTGTAATTTTGCTTGGATTTACTGATTTCTCAACCTGTTCACGTTTTCTAGGGGAGTCCGTGCCACAATCATCACCCGTTGGCCGATGGAGGTTTTTCATCAACCAGACAATTAGAAACCGTGAAGCTCAATCATTTGTCAGCCCAGCCGCAGCGATCAGAATTCCTCAGCAAGCTACAGGTCAAGAAAAGTTTTTGTGTTTAAATTATGATGCACTAGGATTAGTCACTGTTCTTATCTGTGATCACTGTTCAGTGTATCCACAATCTAGTACAGCCCAGTGTGCCCATGGATTTCATAAAGCCTAATGCGTGTCATAACACATTGTATTAGCAGTATACATCAGAATACTTTTCATTAATCCTTTTAAATACAAGGGGATTGTATGTTGTATAGTTGTTTTTTTTTGTCTTTTTACACTGGTAGTTAGTGGTGTACCTCAGCATCTGTATAAGCATATATTTGCATGTATCTATGATAGGTTTCACCAATTCAAGTTTAGCCTCTGGAAAACACTTTATCACGGTCTGCTCTCAGCACAGGATCTTCCCTCTAAATATACACCTTACTTTCCTTGGAGAATGCAGAGATGCAAACCTCCTTACTGCTGGTAGAAGTACACAAGGGAATGGACTTATGACGCAGATACTTCTGGAAAGAAACCGAGTGTCCCTCATTTTTCCAGAACTCTAGACTGGTGGAGCTTTCCCTATTTTGTTGTCTGAAAATAGCCTGGTGTTGCATCAGCTTGTCAGTCACTGCAAGTGTCCCTTGTTAAGTTTAAAACCTGTGTAATCACAGGGTAACCTCCTGCTAACCTGTCCTGGGAGTCTAAGGTGACTTTAAGGGGTTGTCCAGACTTCCAGAAACAGCACCACTCTTGTCCTCAGTTTGGGTGCGGGTTTTGCAGCTCAGTTCCATTGAAATAAATGGAGCCAAATTGTAATATCACACACAACCTGAGGGCAGGGGTGGTGCAGTTGTTCAAGAAAGTAGTTGTGCTTTTTTATTCCAGGATAACTTCTGTGATCGGAAGCTGTCGGGTTACACATTTGGAAGAGCATAGGTCTTGTTTCTTTTTGGTCTGCCATGTAGATTTGCAGCAATACATTTACCTCTGCTTACTTTAATAGGGCATATTATAGACTTATGTGTCTTTGGTAATCTGGGCATACATACTGGATAAATGGTTACTCTTTCTATGCATAATGCTGATTTCATCCCGTACCTGTACTCCCCATACACCTGTGTTCTCTATGGGGAAGGGTAAGCCACAGCCAAACTGCTCTGACTGCGGCTTATCTCCCTGAGAATAAAGGTGTTGGGCATTGATTTTCTATTAAACTGGACCCTTTTCTTCACCATCATAATCTGTTGGATCATCGTTAGGGCCCCGTACACCTTATACTGACAGCCAAGCCCACCATCAAAAGTATGAAGAGTATAGGACCTTAACCTGCTTAAAGGGGTTGTCCAGCGAAAAACTTTCTTTCAAATGAACTAGTGTCCGAAAGTTATATTATTTGTAATTTACTTCTATTAAAAATTCTCAAGTCTTCCCATACTTATTAGCTGCTGTATGTCCTGCAGGAAATGTTTTATTTTTAGGGTCCTATTACACTGAGCGATTTTTAACGATTTACGGTTTTCTATGGGGATTCATAGAAAAACGAGAAAAAGTTCCTGTCTCAGCCAGAGATGTCAGCAGAGAGCACTGTGTCAGACTGAAAATAAAACATTTCCTGCAGGACATACAGAAGCTAATAAGTATGGGAAGACTTAAGAATTTTTAATAGAAGTAAATTTAAAATCTATAGAACTTTCTGACACCAGTTGTTGTTTTGAAAGAAAAAGTTTTTCGCTGGACAACCACTTTAATCTTTGGGAAATATATCCCACCCGAAGTACTGTATTTTCCGGTGTATAAAGACTACCCCTTATTTTTAAAGAGATTGTCAGGGGTTCGCCTTATACGCCGGAAAATGTTAACCCCTGCCTGACCACAGCCCTGCTACAGCTTAATTAATCAAACAACAAACAGTTAAAGCGTAACTGTCATTTCAGGGCCATTTTTCTGAAAACATTAAATATCAACAGTTCAAGCGATTTTAAGAAACTCTGTAATAGGTTTTATGTACTAAGAGTTTCCTTCTGTACTGAAAAAGCAATCTCCCAGCCTCCCCCCTCACATCAAATGAAGCAGGATTTCTGTCTCCATTATGTGGCTATGGAGAGGGGAGGGGCTGTTAGGAGTGACTGACCACGGAGCAGTCCTGCAAAGCACAACACCCTGCAATCTTCTCTCAGTAAGTTCATAGATAAGAACTGACCTTTCTGACACCTGAATTTAGCGTTTTAGGTGCCCAGAGAGTCTACAAACAGCTGACCTTCATGTCACCTCTTCCTGCTCCCTCATCTCCCTCAGCCCCTCCCCCCTTCATAGGCTTACAATGGAGAGAGCAGAACCCGTCTTCACTGGCTTCTCTGTAATGAAGACGTGTTTGCCTGATAATGCACAGATAAGAAGTCAGGGGGGGGAGGCTGGGAGATTGCTTCTTGAGTACAGAAGGAGGCTTTTTTGGCTGATGAAACCTATTACAGAGTTTCTTAAAATCGCTTATACTACTGATTTCTGCAATAAAAAAAAAGCATGACAGTTACGCTTTAAGTCACCTGGGCCCGTTCTCGGTGCAGCCAGTGTGACGTATACTGACTGCGCTGAGGATGCCCGAAGCTCTCCCGAGCAGCTGAGCGTCTAATCTGAGACGCTCTGCTGCTCGGGAGAGTTTCGAAAGAATGACGGAGGCTCCGAAAGTACCGAAGCCTCTGTCATTTTTCCGAGCTTCGGGCATCCCGGGCGCAGTCAGTGTACGTCACACTGGCTGCACCGGGAACCGGAGCGGAGAAGACGCCAGGAACAGGCCCAGGTGAGTTAACTGTTTTTTTTTGTTTTTTTTTTAATGGTTGCCCCATACGGTTTGGATGCTGGCCATTTTTGAGCCCCCCCCCCCGGGGTGACCCAGCGTATAAGACGAACCCTGACTTTTCGGGGTTAAAAAGTCGTCTTGTATGCCGGAAAATACGGTATTTGGTATCTGCTAGTCACTTGTTCTTGCCTTCCTGATGTTGGGACATCAGTAAATGTCTTGCATACATCTTTCTTATGTGTTTGGCCTGCTTCATTGTGGTATTCATACTTTTTCTCTGCTTTGTTTCCTCTCTCCAGGACCACATAATGAAACAAGGCGTAGTCTTCCTGAGGATCTATCTAGTGCGAAGCAAAGCTGCTCCTTTCAGACAGGGCATACTATGATCTCCACATCCTCAGAAGGGCAGGTTTCTTCCAAAGATACTGAGCCTCTTATAGTTACCCCTCATGTGGTACATGCTAGCGAAATCCTCTCCTCCACTGTTAATAGCAATAACTCGATAGAAGTTAAGATTCAGAATGAGCCTGAGGCATATAGCAACAATATAGCTGTGATAACAGAAGCTCAGCATCCAGCCATTCATGCCAGTAGTGATCAGAATATGCAGGTGGCAAATAGTGGTGTTTATGCAGTGGAGTCTGTTGCTCAACCCACTTCTGGTCCATCGTCTGCCCCAAATACTGCACATATGTCTCTTGGTCTTACAAAGTCAGACAGCGTCGGACCTTCAGAAGCTCCTTACTATCCACAGACTCCTGTCTCTGAAGTGTCACTTGTACATTCTGCCTCAGTTCAGGAGTCTGACAATGAAGGTCCCCCCAAAATAGAATATTCTGATAACTGTATCAAAACTCTTGATGAAAAGCTGAGAAACCTGTTATACCAGGACAGCTCTGCCAGTTCTTACGCGGACAGCCAAAAGGAGACCCAGAGTACAGAATCCCCCCTTTCATCTTCTGCTGAGGATACCCTGTCTTGTCCTGCCCCTGATGCAGCAATTCCTGACAGTATTCAGGCCACTCCGGAGCAGACAGAGCCCGTTGATCCCATGCCAGTCCAAGCTGCTGAAGCGGTCATTGCAGTTCCCGGTGCATTAACACCATCTGTAAGTAATTCATGTCTCCATGACTTTCCTGAGACAATTCTTTACTGGAAGTGCAAGTTTTATTCTTTTTAGTCTTTTATGCCTTCTTTTAATTGACCAACAACATTTTACTAGCATGACCTGATTCAATTTTAGCTTTATTGTTTATTAGAATTGTTCAAGAATTAAATTTTTGCATTATTATTTGAATTATTTCATGGGGAATACAAGTATTTACTGAAACAGCAGCTCAGGAGGGGAGGAAAGGTCCTAGCTAACAATTTATGGTCTATCCTCAGCATAAGCCCTACAGTAATCGATCACTTGTGGTGCAAAATACTGCAGTATTATTCTGTCCACTTGAATACGACAGCGCTGCATGGAGTACCTTGTATTACTGTTACAAACAGTATGGCATTTGCAGGTTCTCATCTGCAAAGGCCTTTAAAACCCCTTTAAGCTCTGCTGGGACTTGATTGGGATTTTTAAATACTGTTTCCTGACAACTATTTCTATTTTTATTCACATTATGGTTTTTCTTTTTCTTCCTTAATGTCATCCTCTCCAGGAAAGCTCTGAAGACGCCTGGCATCCTGGAAGTTCTTCTCATGCTTGCACCAAACGCTCTATGGGCACTGGAGCCACGCATCTACAGACAGGAGGTGGATATTTTGGCCTAAGCTTTACTTGTCCTAGTCTCAAAAACCCCATTAGCAAGAAACCGTGGGCTCGCAAATTAAAAAGCTGGGCATGCAGATTGCGGCATTCCAACAGCTTATTCAAGAGGTCAAGAGTCCGCCAAGGTAGTGTTGCTTACAGTTAGGCCCGTACCATAGGAACATCCCTTTTGGTTATTTCCGTACGTATATATTTCTTTTTAGTGAGTTCAATTTTTATTTCATTTTTTTCATCCTCAGAAATGTACCCTCACGTTTCTTGCACTTTCACTTTTTGCCTTTTTTGTTAACGTTTTTGTGTTTGTCTAGCTGTGTCTTTACTGACACATTGTAAGAGCATCGGGCTATCATTGCTTTATGTCTTTCATGTGAACCACTGGTTTTTGCCTGAGCATGGCAACATGTATTTTAGCTGGAGCCCGCACGTACCGTTGTATTCCTTTGCCCCCTTCCTTCACTTATGTAGTAGGATATCAGGCACTCACGGTTTGTTCACCTAGCAGAAACTCCTGAGCTTTTTTTTTTTTAAACCTTCTGTTTAGCTGACGAGGATGGTGTGAGACGAGAAGTCCCCGATGCTACACAAAGGGTGGTAGAAGCACTGGCTGAATGTGCCTTGTCTGAGGGATCCTCATCTGGAACCAGTGCCTTCAAACGTGGACGTTTTCAGGTTTGTGCCATCAAAATGTTGTATGGGTTATTAAAAAAAAAAAATAAATAAAATGCCACTACTCTTGTTCAGAGACAGCACTACTTGTCTGTGTGCTGGGATTTCAACTCAATAGACTTGTCTTCGCAAAAAGTGAAGTAATATTGTAAAACAATCTCATTTTCTTTCTTTATGGGGAAAAAGTCTTATTTTCTAATTTTGAGGTTGATTGTATAAAAGAGAGCAACTCTAGTCTGATTATTTGTGCTACAATGCATCCTGGTTGGCCACATATCTCTCTCTTGTAAATAAATGAGGTGTGGATGACTGGTACATCATGGGTCATCAAGTGAAAGGACCCATGACATACACGTATGCTATTTAAGTCTACAGGCTCTATAAAGCGAGCTCAGGAGCTAAGCTTGCTTCATAGAGGGTAAGGATTGGCTGTAATCAGCAGTCTGGTTTTTACCCTCAATGACTGGCAGTAGCGATTGCACTGCTGCCTGTCATTAACCTCTTAAAGGACACCTGTCACCCCCCGTGCCGGGGTGACAGGCTCCCGACCCCCTGTTAGATCCCCCTATACTTATGTGATCCCGCCGGGTCCAGCTTCCTGAGCCGGTCGGGTCACGGAGATTTCAGCGCCCGAAGCCCGGCGCGCGCACGCTGACAGCAGAGTCAGACGCCCATAGAGAATGAATGGGGAGTCCGATACTCCGTCATTCTCTATGGGCATCGGACTCATCTCTTCGGGCGCTGAAATCTCCGTGACCCAACCAGATCAGGAAGCGGGACCCGGCGGGATCACGTCAGTATAGGGGGATCTAACAGGGGGTCGGGAGCCTGTCACCCCGGCACGGGGGGTGACAGGTCCTCTTTAAACACTGCCGATAACAGCACTTAAGTGTCAGGGACAAGAGCTGAGCTCCTGTCAGGGGCGGTCCCGATTAGTTTTTATTACTTCCAAAGGTAAAATATTTACCTCTGTGCAGTCTGATTGGCAATCTTTTCGTCTGCATTAGCAGACTCTACGAGAAGATCACAGATAACTCTGATCAATGCTGTACAGTGGCATAGCATTGACCAGTGTAAGCAGCCAATAGAAACTAGAGATTGTATCACAAAACATCATGCCCCTAACAGCCCTGTAGGTTAAAAAAAAAAAAAAAGCGTTATGGCTCTTGGAAGCAGGGTCCTGGGGCGGTGGAATTTCGAGCAGCGACAGACTCTGCAGAGGGTAAGTATGAAAATTATTTTTGGGAGGGCTTCTTTTTTTGCACCACAGTTGTCCTTTAAAAGGCTTTACAGTATAATCGTGCCTTGTAAAGGTGCAACAAACAATCGCTCTAATCTCAAAATTTTAAATGTGTATTCCAACAGGTTGAGGTTATCCCCTTTCCATAGAATAAGGGCTAACTAGGTGATCAGGGTGTAGATCTACTGGTACTGCAGTGGATTTTCCCTGCAAAGGAGTATGAACTGCACATATACCACCAGTGATCTATTCCTTCTCAATCTTATGGCTTTTAGCAATGTTTACACTATTATACAGCCTGTAAAATTCTGCCCTGCAAACTTTCTTATGTCTCTGTCTATACTTCCATTGTACAGTCTGTGTGAGCTGTTCTGCTTCAGGGATTCAACAACCCCCCCCCCCCCTCCACTCCTTGAGTTTCTGTAACTTCCTTCCTGTTAGAGAGTAGAAAGTCTGTCTGGACTTATGTTTCACTGATCAGCAGCTAAATTGTTGGAAGGTTTTAAAGAAGACTATTTGGAATGTTGCTTAGGCTGTGTTCACACATTTAGGTTCTTAACTGCAGTTATTGTATCCAAAACTAGGAGAATATTATACTTGAAGGATACATGTAAAGGAAAACCCAGGTCTTCTTATTTTCAGATTAATTCCTGGCTTTGTGTTGCATCTTGATTCCAGTGATTTTTACGATATTAAATGTATGACACATGGGCAAAATGTGTTTCCTTGTGTCATTATCCTTTTGATTCTCTTACTTGCAGGTTGTCACAGTTCCACAACAAGAGCAGTCCATCACTGCTGAATCCCCCACTATTCCTTCCACATCTCTGCAGTCAGACAGAACCATATCTGCAGAAGAAACTAGAGCTGAAGAAACTCCACAGTCTGCCAGCACAGCTTGTGAAACAGATGCATCTTCTCTTACCCCTGATCGGGAGCTGGAAGAAACCTCTGCCACAGGCAGCAGTGCCCTGTCTAGTTCAGCAATGTGGATGAAAGATGGCAAGAAAGGAAGCAGCTTTACAAAGCAGCCTAGTAGTGACTCTGAGATGTCTGCAGCCCCGGGTAGAGCCCAAGATTTTAACGCACGGGATGACTTGCAGAACTGCATTGGTGAAAAGGCCTATAACCAAAAGCAGAACTCCCTACTCTATTCTCCATCTTCTCCCATGAGCAGCGATGATGAGTCTGAATTAGAGGATGAGGATTTAAAGGTGGAACTGCAGAAACTTCGGGAAAAGTTAGTGTTCTCTTCTGTTTAATCCTCGTAATAAAATTAAAAAATAGTGGGGATTAAACTATTGGTCTAGACCAGGCATGTCCAAAGTCCGGCCCGCGGGCCATTTGCGGCCCGCGTTCCGAACTTTTGCGGCCCCCCAGGTATCCGGCAGCAACACTGCTCTAGTGCACAGAAAAGGAAAGCCGAAATCTCGCGATGTCCGAGATTTCGGCTTTCCTTTCCCGTGCACTAGAGCAGTGTTTTCCAACCAGTGTGCCGCGGGCGCCGTCCCCCTCACCTACTGGCCCGGACGTGCTCCTCCAATCAGGTGTCTCCCCTGATTGGAGGAGCACGTCCGGGCCAGTAGGTGAGGGGGACGGCGCCCGCGGCGAGCATCTCAAGGAAGGTGAGCAGGGATGGGGGAGAAACAGGGGAGAAGCAGGGGGGAGAGAAACATGAGGATGGGGGAGAAGCAGGGGGGAAAGAAACATGAGGATGGGGGAGAAGCAGGGGGGAAAGAAACATGGGGATGGGGAGAAGCAGGGGGGAGAGAAACATGAGGATGGGAGAGAAGCAGGGGGGAGAGAAACATGGGGATGGGGGAGAAGCAGGGGGGAGAGAAACATGGGGATGGGGGAGAAGCAGGGGGGAGAGAAACATGGGGATGGGGGAGAAGCAGGGGGAGAGAAACATGGGGATGGGGGAGAAACAGGGGAGAGAAGCAGGGGGATGGGGGAGAAGCAGGGAGGAGAGAAACATGGGGATGGGGGAGAAACAGGGGAGAGAAGCAGGGGGATGGGGGAGAAGCAGGGAGGAGAGAAACATGGGGATGGGGGAGAAACAGGGGAGAGAAGCAGGGGGATGGGGGAGAAGCAGGGGGGAGAGAAACATGGGGATGGGGGAGAAGCAGGGGGGAGAGAAACATGGGGATGGGGGAGAAGCAGGGGGGAGAGAAACATGGGGATGGGGGAGAAGCAGGGGGGAGAGAAACATGGGGATATCCCTTTTGTGTTTTTCGAAACAGGCCCAGGTTTCACACTGAGTGAGTATAAATACATTTAGAATCTATATTATTATTATTATGTATAATATGTCCTGCTTTAGTGTCATTTTGTGCCATTTTGGTTGGTGGTGTGCCCCGGGATTTTTTAATTATAAAAAGTATGCCGTTTTCAATAAACTTTGTAAAAAAAAAAGTTTATTTGCATTCATTTTAATGGTCCAAAGAATGTCAAGCAAAATGGTCGGCCCCCGCACATGTTCACTTCAGCAAATTTGGCACTCTTCGAAAAAAGTTTGGACATGCCTGGTCTAGACGTATGTAGAACAGAAAGGATCACTAAACCTAGAAATAAATGTAAAAAGGACATAAACTTGTTAACTGTTTATCGGCTAATCACATCTAATCGACCGATAACAATGCTTGTTATACAACAGTTGTTTGTACTGCCCAGCTGCATATTTAATTGTGACTTGTAAAGGTGCTGCAAACAAGCGCCAATCTCTCTGATCTGCACTTATTTGCAGCTGTGGGAGGCTGAAGAGGCTGTGCCAAACATTCATGTTTGGGGATGACTGTAGACCACCCCTCCCGTCTGTCAGGGAACTCTGGTCCCTGTTCCTGTGATTTTGGACAGTCCTAGCAATCTTCAGTTACAAACAGAGTAAGAGGCCTCCTTATGCAGCCATCTTTTACAAGATTATTCCTGTCAACATGAGGGATACCACAATGGGTCCTGACACACTGCCTGCAAGTCAGCAGTGTCTGTTGGGCAGTGGTGGTATACACCATATGTCCGATCTGCCACAGTGTCATGTTTTCTTTTGTAAATGGAAAGCACATCACAGATGTAACCAGAGCATAGGAAAGGAATTTCTAGGATTCTTTTTGTGTGTATCTTCTGTTCTACATTCCTTTAGAATACTGAACAAATTGTCGTGTTTTGCTTCGACATACAGGCACATTCAGGAGGTGGTGAGCTTACAAGCCCAGCAGAACAGAGAACTACAAGACGTATATGCACGTTTGCGTTCTTTGAGGGAAAGCAAAGCACAGTCCTCTGACAATTCTTCCCAACCAATGTCTCCACGTCGCCCCAGGTCTCTTAAAAGTAAGCAGCGCAGCAGGCCGCAGTCTTTAACTCACATGGACAATGGAATCGGACATTCAGGTAAGCTCCCATAGAGAAGAGGGGGTTCTCATTAGGAGAACCAGTTGGACTATTTATAGGAACAAACATGGCAAGCAGAATAGTTACAAAGAATGAAAGTTAAGAAATCAGATGTTGACTGATACGGTTAAAGTGTATGTTCTCTTTGTTGACCTGTTTCTTATTTGTTTGAGAAATAGATTTGTGTCCATGTAGGGCTGGGCCTAATTGATTTAATTAGTTAGCCCTTGGGGGAGACTCATGATTTTATTTGGAAATCCGATTTTGTGTGGGATTCTGTATGGAGATATTCGGTGCGCAAACCAATGAGACATAAATGTGGTGTCCTGCTCTTTAAACCTTTCTGTGCTGCAGAATGTCAGTGACAACTTACACCTCTGTTTTGAGACTGCCTGCAAGTAGAACAATCTGCAGGACTATGGTGGGGAGGTTGAAGGTCCCTTACATGTGGCAGCACAGAAAGTGTAAGGGCCCTATTACACCAACAGATTATCTGACAAATTTTTTTCAACCAAAACCAGGAACAGACTACAAACAGAGAACAGGTAATAATGGAACGACTGGAATTTCTCCTCTTCTCTAAATCCATTCCTGGCTTTGGCTGACAAACATCTGTCAGACATCTGTTGGTGTAATAGGGCCCTTAAAGTACAGGACACTCCCAGGGGTGAATGGGCAGGCGGGCAAGTGCACTCGGAAACAGGACTCTGCGCCTATGCATTTAACTATAAGGCTGCAGGTAACATTCTGCCTCCGGCCACAAAAGCCCTTGGAGGGCACTGGAGAAGGATGAGTATGTATACATATATATTGTATACAGTGTATATATGACACACACACAGGGACTACCTACATGGGGGATACATTTTACTTTGGGGCGGGGGCTGCAAACTACAAGGTGGACTTTCCTATGTGGGAGCAACTATTTATTTACAATGAATATGTCCCAAGTAGTACTTTTGTGTTCTTTATTCAGATCCGCAGTGCAGTGAGAGTAACTCAGATGCCTGTCAGCACTCCATCTCTGAGAAGAAGAGCATGTTCACAGATGATCTGCATAAACTGGTCGATGACTGGGCGAAGGAAAATGCAGGCAACTTAAATCTAAAACCCAGCTTAAATCAGATCAAACTGAACCAGAACCGCCCAGACACAGATGGTTGGAGTCGTGTTCATGAGGTAAGAGCTGGATCCAAAGTTCCAATACCGTGCTGATGCCTGGGTCCACTCTGCTCTGTGCTGCCATATTGACGCTCAGGAATCAGAGACTCATGCTCAATAAACCAATCACTGGCTGAGGGGGTTCACCAATGCTGCCTGTAATTTGGCTGAGTGGGCATTTCTGTGTGTAAAGAAGTTACCAGGAAGATGTGGGCAGCTGTAGATAAAATTATTCGGCAACTATTTATATTGTCTTACACAGCGTAAAATCTTCAGCATATACTGCACAGTACTTGTGAACGTACCCTTAGAGAGCATTTGTCTTATTCCAAAAATAAAATTTAAATTTGTGTCATAACTTCCCTCCTTTTTTTATTTTCTGTTCGTTTGTGTTGGCCAGTATGCAAATAAATGATTAAATTAACAATTGGGTGGTCCCCAAAGGGGTGTTAATAAGTAAGCACAGACCATGTCAGAATGGCTCTGGGAGCTTAACTCCCTCCTGCCGCTGCACTGTAAATTAACGTCACTGCAGCCTATGCCTGAAGCTGCAGTGACGGTAATTTATGATCCAGGATGACACAGACACAGAAGCTGCGGCTCTCTCATCCACGGTGGGTCCTGGCTATCAGTGATAGCCGGAGACCCGCCGCAACGCTCAGCACCAGAGCTGCGCTCCGATGCTTAGAGTTAACTCTATAGATACTGCGGTCAGCTCGACCGTAGCATCTATAGGGCTTCTGACAGAGAATTCTCCCTCTACAGAGGGAGAATTCTCTGTCTGCTGTCCATCGGGGTTCTGCGAAGTGATCGCAGAGCCCCGGTGGTAGCCGTGGAAATTGGAAAGCTCAGGCTTCCGGTTTCCTGGCTGCGGAGGGAGGGAAGGCTGGGTGCATGCCCGTGAGCTGTGCCCTCTCCCTTGCTACTGTCACAAGATTGTAACAGCAGCAGGGGACAGAGGAGAGGGGGCAGACACAAGGGACATCATTATGAGCCCATAAGCTGATATCCTAAAACGACCTGGGCATTTAGGAATCAATGACCCATGGTCATGAAAGGGTTAATCTCATGAGACTCGCACACACATCTTACACTCACATCACACTCATCATATCATGATTCTCTGACTGCTGTAATCGCTCTGGCGCTGTTTTATGCCTCGGTGACACTGGGTTCTGCATACCACCTAGTTGTCAGTTTGCTTATTTACGTATATATTAGCTGTGCAGAGAAGTGCAGTTGTTTGCCAAGGAACAGATGCACCTAAAACAAAAAAGAATGCTCTGCTAGGGGACATGGAGGAATAAATGTTGAATTTCCGGGAGTACAAGAGGACCACGTTAAGTGGCAGGAATGAAGGGCAGAAGTGACTTTTTAAGCACTATTGTTAGATTGCACTCATACTGAGCTCTATCTGTTACTGGACTCAGGGTGTTGCTGTAGTATCCCGCTCCTGGGGTCCAGAGCAATGTCCAAAAGGTCATTTTTGTTGGTGAGGTGTAAGGCCTTTTTTTAAGAATTTCTTTTTTTGGTGTCCATTAAATTCACTCTTGGTATTATATGTCTTTTATATAATAGTGGTTTAATATTGGAATCTAATGTGTTTTTGATCTTTTTCATTTATTCTCTTTTAGGCTGCAACAACAAACTTCCCTTCTACCTGGGTCCCCACTTTGCCTCCGATTCATGGGACAGTTCCAGCTGCTATCTCTCAATCTATACTCCCGAATTTTACATCTGGAGGCATTCCATCATACCCAATACCGCATGCCTGCCAGCTGAATGCAATGGGGGGCAGCGGCTACCCTGTACAGTGGTCTAACCAGACGCCAGGCCTTCCCGCACAGCACCTTGCAGCATACCAGCCTGGAATTGGAATGCAAGCATTTCCCTCCACTACAGCTCAGAAAGCTGCTACAATCCCATCTTCTCCCAAATGATCCCATTAAATGACTATAGACTTTTCTCTGGGATTTCTCCGCCTCCCCGTACAGACTACATCAGACACCCACTCGCTATTTCTTTGGTTGTTTTACCTTTCTTTGGTTGGTTGTGATACAAAGGGTGCGCTGTTATTTCCCTCCCCCATTACTGGGGATTTTTTTTCTATGTGCTGTGTTGTGTGAATTGGGTTTGAACGTACCCTAGTTTCTACGCATAGTCATTCTGCAATGTGATTTCACTTTTTACTTTTCTTTGAGGGAACTCCTGGTGCCATACAGGTGAATGAATGTGTTCCAGCCTTCACAAGAAACTGCAGCCAAGCAAAGTACTGAGTAAGAGGTATGGGGAATATTCTCCCATCACCTCCCAAGCCTTTGTACAGGGTTACACAGCACAACAATGTCTCCTTTCTCTTACATAATCCTCTTGTGGCTTCTTCACTTCCTTTTGCCCTCTGTGTTTCATGGAGGACTCAAACACCTCCCCCAAGAATCTGTCTTCTGGTTATTTTAGTTCTATCCAGTGATTCCGTTTCAAAATATCCTAAAGCAGAAGCTCCCTACACCAGCTCTAGAATAATGTGAATTAATATGCTGTTGCGCAAAAAGTTGCTGTTTTTTTTTTTGTTTTGTTTTTTTGTGGATGCGTTCTACCCAAGCAGTGGTACAGTTTTGGCTGTACATTGACGGCGATGAGCTTTATTGGCTCCAGAGCAGAGATGCTTCTTGTTTGCCCTCGCTCTGGAGCCCAGTGTCTCTATGGCTTCACCTGCATGCGTTTTAACTCTCCACTCACCCCAGTACCTTCTTCTAACATAGAGGCCTTCTAGCTTCTGTCTTTCGCACAACTGCTGCTTCTGCTTTGCCTGCAGACTCTTGCTGTGCCTTGGGGGATATTGTACATTATGCCATCTCTGAATTTGATAATCTGCCACTTGCTGTACTTAGACCGCAGGGTATAGGCTTAGGGCGTTTTTAAGTTGGGCTTGTTATAGAAATCTTTTTATACCAGTATAACTTTTTTTTTTTCCTATTTCTGTTTTTATCATTGTTATTTTATTAATGAGGGCTTTATGAGAATGATGATTGACAACGTTGCAGACAAATAGTCTATAGATCCAGAGAAAAATTCAGGAAAAAAATAGCTGTCATGAGTTCCTTGGAACTTAGTTGAAAGCTACTTCAATCAGATGTCACGGTTTGTAGACTACCCAATGTAAATGCTGATTATTAACACATTGGGTAAGCATCTGTTGGGAGCAGTGCTAATATAGGGGGTCCTGAACCAGTCCCATCTTTCAGCAAAAGGCCCACCTAAGGGTATTGGATTTGTGCAGGTGATCTCCTCAGCTGGTTATTGTACGGGGCACATGGGTCAGTGTTACACATCTCATCACTCTGTAATTTATTTGCAGTGCGCTCACAGGTTTCACTGCTGTATAGTGATGAAATTTGTGCTTTAAAACCTTTGTGAGAGATGTGGATTTTTACTCTAACAAATCCTCTGTATATGGACCTGCCCTTACACTTACATTTCCGCGCGCCACCCTTGTTCATGAGCTGTGTGTTGTGAGATTTTAACTCGATGTGGCTAAGGCCTAGCTGCAATACCAGACACAGCCTGTGGGCAATAGTGGTGTTTCTGGGGAAAAGGAATCAGACCCTTCTCCTAATCCCAGATAAACCCATAAAGTGCACACATGCTGCCCTTCATAGCTTACTCTTGCATTACTGCTGTGACATCTGTAAGGTAGCAGATGGGTATTAAACTTAGAGCAACACTCACTCCTGTGTTACTCCTAAACCTTACCCTTTTTTCCCCAAAAAAAATCTGAAATGTTTTTGCAACGGTTTGGACGGTGAGTCCCCACATCCCTGAGGATAGCGTTCTCCGTTAGTTTTGTTTCTGTCTGTACAGTGTTATGTTGTCCTCTGATGCTTTGCGCGAATGAACACAGCTTGGTAGAATGTATCATTTCTGCTATGTTTTTTGCTTTTTTTTTTTTTTTTTTTTTGGTTTTTATCTACCTCGTTTTGTAGTGCCCATCCTAAACACAGGAGCTGCACATTGATGGTTTGTATCAGAGAGGGTCTTCCCTTATCTCTTGCCTTCCTCTCTGTTCTTCCTGCAACTGGTAAGCTGAATCAATGAACCTGTAGCCTCCAAGTCGCAGCCAGAAGCAAATATCTGCAGATTACGGCCTAGGGGATATCTCTTTTATACTTGGTATTTGCTTAAGTAACCGCAACACAAGTGTTTCTTACTACAATCTGCTTTGTGAATGGAGCCTTGCCTTTGATAACCGTGAATTTTTCATTTGTACTCTGACCTACATCAGAAGTGTCAACACAAGGTTTGCTTTTCAGTTTTACTAATAGGGCTAAATAGCATTTATCAGGATTGAGAGGGGGGGGGGTCAGCACGTTCCTGTGATAACATCTTGGCTTCATAGGGATACGTGTCTTGGTCAGAGCTGAAAATGTAAGTGTCAGTCACTTTAAAAACTTGAATTTTTTTTTCTGATAGGATTTTCAACTTTAAGCTTGCCTTACAGTAGTGGGACAGCTGTGGCCTCAAGAACGTAAAATAGATGAGCATTTAAAGTTGGTTTTAATATGGTTTGTAGATTAGTTTTATATAGGTTTTAAGGATGAAACAGCGCCACGCTTGTCTGTGGGCAGGGTCTGGTATTGAAATTTACTCCCTTTTGAAGGGGATAGGGCTTAGCTGCAATACCAACGCATTCCATGGACTAGTTATCTGATATAGTTACTGCAAAAAAAAAGTAAGATTCATTTGCTACATTTGGACAACCCTTTAAAAAAAGTTCTTTTCATCTTATTTCACATCCTGCTGTTTGGGATGTGTCCAGACACAGCTGACTGCTTATAGATGATGTAAAGGTTTCTGTAAGATTCTGGACTTATCCTTGAAGACCAGGCTGTCTACTTTTGGCCGTGCTGGTGGAACTGAGTCTGATAGGCGACCTTAGTGGTTAAACTGTTACATCTTGGTCCCATTAAAATTGGTAACCATTGTATTGTCAGGGTGGGCACTGATGGTTTCTTTTCGCTAAGTTGTACTGTATATATTTCTTTGTTGCCCATCTGAAATCCTCTATTCAGCTTTAAATCTCCTTGGATGTACAAGCTAGTGGACAGTGACATTGATAAATATGTAGGAGCTCTGACAACTTGTGCATGTGCCATAATAATCTTGTCAAAGGGATCTGGATTTTGTGTGTGTGTGACGTAAACGTATTCTCTACTGATTCTACTCATTCTCTGAACCCGTTGGATCCTGGAATTAAAGAGTCTGTTTCCAAAACTGTAACCATGCAGCGTGTATATGGTGCCGGGTAAGAGAAGCTGGAGGTTGGTGATGGCAAAACCCCCTTAAAGTGTGTAGAGCTGCAGTCTCCAACCTGTTGCTTTTCAGCTGCTGTTAAATTACCACTCCCAGCATGCCCTGACAGCCAAAGACTGTCAAGGCGTGCTGGGATTTGTAGTTTCAGAGCAGCTGAAAAGCCAATGGTTGAGGGCTACTGTAATAAATCACTATATCAGAGCCAAAAAATCCTGCAGCAGATTTGACGTGTTTTCTTCTCTCCTCCCAGCCATTGCAGGTCTGACATAATGGACAACAGATTTACTTTACATTGCAGAATCTGTCAGAAGTAAATGTTCAAGTAAAATTCTGTGATGAACAATTTCTTGATAATAAAATATCTATTGCAGATCCCCTGCATAGACATAGTTTTAGAGCAGGGATCACAGCCCTGCAGCTGTTGCAAAACTACCACTTGTAGTTTTGCAATAGCCGCAGGGGCCACGAGTTTGACCCCCCTGATTTACAGTATAACATACTAAATGCAGTTACAATTAGAGGCAGTTGTGTTCAATGGATATCTCCGTGTGGTAAGCCCTCACAGGCCGCTAGCATGTTATGTCTGGGCAGGGAATTTGGAACTTTGTATAAAGAAATGAGAATATTTCTTTATGTCTATTATATTGCAGGGAGCGACTAAGACTTTGTCATCTTTTATAAAGTAAGTTCTCATAAAGCAAAGTTAGCCATGTAGCGTCTTTACACATCACAGGCATAGGAGGGGAAATAATCTGGGTCATTAAGCTATTGGAGTTGTAGCATCTACATAACTGTGAATAGGATTTTTCTTTCTCATTCAGTAGCACAGGATAATGGGATTTGGAGGTGTAAATTACTGACATTTTTTTCTTTGCCGTTTTTGCAATGCCTTTTTGGATTGTGCAGGAGCGATGTTCTGCCGCCCCGTCCTGCTAACCACGAGGCCTAGTCAGGTCGGTAGCAGTGACAGACGGAGGATTTGCTGTTATACAGCTGGTAACATCCCCTCTATAGATCTGCTTTTCTCTTTTACATGGCCGTTGGTTTGTCTTAAGGTGAATGTAGCTTTGTGGAATGTAATCTTTTCAGCTCCCTCATCTCACTACTTGCCTAGTAAAGCGATGTCATCCTTTCGTAAGTGCAAAAAGACCTTAAACATAGACACACATCAGACACTGGGAGCAGTAAGCGGAGGTCATTGGTGCTTTGTCTTTGTGTTCTTTTTTCTGTCCTGTGAGATATGACTTGTGTGATATACAGAGCAGGTAGTCGTGTATGAGGCACGCTGACTCCTCAAAGACCTTCAGTCACTTGTACATAGTCTTCTACCAAGCTCTGATAGTGATATGTTCCTGGGAATGTTTGGTGGTTGATATTATACAGCACCCCATACCCAACCTCCCACCTTTTTTAAGCTCCTGAGTGACAGGTCTGTCTATTTCAACTGTATGTTAGGAGCTAGGAAAAGCCGAATGATAAACCGCAAAGGCTGTTATTGGAGATACAGATTCACAGAACCAGAGACAGTGAGTGAACAGGAGCTTGAACAACTTTACAGCACAGGATGGCTCTAGGGACATGGAATATTCTTTGAAGTAGATTTGTCACCTTTCCTGACATTTCTTGGTAACTACTTGTATTCCCCAGGTAATAACGTTTTGAACTCTACTGTCCCTCTGTTATTCCTCTTGGAACTGTATAAATGAACCAATATGGGCATTACCAGTCGTCTTGTTTCTAGGGTGTGTCCTTTACTGTCAACTCTGATCAGACATGCCTCACTGACAAGGCAATGGTAGCGACCAGTTTTAATGTTGGTCTTCCATCTCCTGGAGAAAAAGTGGCGGAATGGCACGTGTAAAGTTTTAAAAACTCAAGAATCCTTTGTTTTTTTTATGAGGAGTACAAGTAGTTACTAACACGGACATGTTGGGAGGACTAACTGGTTCAGTTCCTGGTTATAGAGGCGTCTACATAAATGTGTATATAGGAGGGGGAGGGTTTTTACCTGATAAGTGGTGAGTATTAGAGAAATAAAGAAAAACGGTTTTCTGTTTGTCCGTGTGATGTTTGCCTGTACCAGCGCACACGCTTTATTTTACCATGCGGTGCTTATACTGCAGCCTGGGCCCTATGTAGGACCGGAACAGGTGACTGGGGGTTCTCCACAAGCAGTTGCGGTTTCACATACCGAAAGTGAATATGGTTCCTGTTCCTTTAAGATGTGCCGCTTTACGCCAATGTTGTCATTTCTGTTTTCATTTCTTGCGTCGATTTTGGTATTTGATACATAAGAGAAGCCGCCGGGTCGTGAAGCTTCACATCTCTCCGTTTAACCTGCTGATTTCGGAACGACGTTTCTGTACACAATTTTGTTGTCAACATTTCCAAACTGTGAATATTTTTTCGCTCTCCCCAGGGATTTGTTCAGAATGTCTGTCCCCTTTAAAGCTGTCCCCTCCTTTCTTTCCTTTTTACTGCTGGATACCAAATAGCAGTGAACATTGCAACGATTTAAGGAGCCGAAGCTAAAACAGCGTTTCAGTTCTGTTGAAATGGCAGCTCCGGCTCTGTCTCTTCGTGTCTCTCTTTTTCTCTCTTTGCCTTTTTGTATTATTTCTTATGAGTCTGAACAGATCCCTGCTTTAAATCTACCAGTGGTTTGTGTTTTATACATGATATATATATATTCTTATTACAAGTACTGTGTTTATTTTTGAAAGTTGGTCTTTTACTGCAATATACTTAAGTTTAGAGACGCAGCATGCACTTTTTTGGGGTATTTTAGAATACTAACATTCCATCACTGGAATTGTAATTGTTTAACTACAGGAGGGTCTTGTAAAGTTTGCATAAAAAAAAAATCATTAAACTGTCATTATTAAATGTTTCTATGTTTTTCTTTCTTGCACATACAAAAAAAAATTCTATAAAAACATGAAAGTTTGAAAAATTTGAGTCTCCATTTTATTTACCCATAATGGACGGTGATTGGCTTAGCCTGCAGGTCCTGCTCCTGCATGCTTGTCTTGGAAGAAGATAGAAGATTGAGGGACCTAATGAGAACAGCGCAGCCGGCTACCCCTTTTGTCTTATTCCCCATCCAGTGAAGAAAGGTGAGTTCTGTACGAAGCGATCTCTGCCAGTTCCCATAGATAGTGAAGTGGCAATGTATACACATGACTGTTATATTCTTTCTGGAGACTCAGGTCATCTAGAAACGCTCCTGTGGCCGATAATTGGCTCGGGTAAAATTGACAGCAATCAGAGTTGGCTGATCGGCCCCTTTGAGCCTGCTTTAAAATTTATTGCTATCAGCCGCACATCCTGTGTAAACGGTTGAGTGTGGCCGATAACGATAAAGGGAAACTGACAGCACAGATGTGTATATCAGATTCCGAATCACAAGCAGTGTATAGTTACCATCCGTGCGTCTTGAGATTAGGGATGACTTTTGGTCCAACGGCATCTTCGCTCAATTAGGATGCCTGTGATCCCGGGTGCATAGTTGCGCTCCCGGGAATCTGCGGGCAGGATCTTCCAGGGAATTCAAGATACATTCCCTGGAAAATCCTGCCCGCAGATTCCCGTGAGCGCAACTATGCACCCGGGATCGCAGGCATTGCACTGGAGTGAGTGGCTTTCAGACCGAAAGTTCCGCTCATCTCTACTTGAAATTTGGCATCTGGCTCTCCAGTCCTCAGGCAGCCGGCTTTATCATTAAGCCCTGCTTCCTCTGGTTGTCTATCATTGCGAGAAGGCGGGGCCTGAAGTTACAGCTAGAGGACTGGGAGAGCCAGTTGCCAGATCACGAACAGTGTGGATGATAAGCATATGGTGCTTGTGATCCGGAAACTGACAGCACAGATATATACATTTCCCAGACCCCAATATATACATATCTGTGTTGTCAGTTTCCCGGGCTGCACGAAGGATACAAGGATCATTTGTGCAACCCAGATGCTTCTCATGGTATGTAAAGGCTCTGCAAACGAGCGCCGTTCTCACCCCCAGCGGCTGACAAATCTTTTGATCTAAAAGGACCTTTAGGGTGCGTTTACACAGACACATTTTAGAAGCCAAAGCCAGAATTGGATTTGAAAAGAGGATAGATCCCAGTATTTCCTTTATGACCTGATCCCTGTTTATTGTTTGTTCCTGGTTTGGGCTTCAAAGATCTGTCAGATAAATCTGTCTGTGTAAACGCACCACCACTGACATTTGGGGTACATATATGTCAAAATGTCAGGCAAGGAGGAGGATGCAGCAGGCTTTGGAACTGAGGCCGCCCCATACGTGGCAGCTAGAGTTTTGTGTTTTCACTCTGGAAGAAGATTGTGTGTCCGTGCTATGGCTGCAGGGGTATTCTGGGCAACAGTGAAAAATCCAGGGGGGGCAAGGGGGTGGTGAGGACATAATAAAGAAGACCTATTTACCTGGGTTTCTGATCCTTTGTCATGGCCTCCCCCAGAAATGTCCACTTAGCCAGTCAGTGACTGAGGTGGGACACAGCTGCAGTTACTGACTGGCTGAGCGGGTAGTTCCTCTGGGCCAAGATTTATTCAGAACCGCAGATGCTGACAGAGCTGATAAATCTGGGCCTATGTCTGACCTCTATATCAAAGGTATCTGGCATTGTCAGCAGTTTTCCTTTGCGTATGGTGAATATTAGTTCTGAGTTGTTCAGGACATGGTGGCTGGAGACTGGCTGAATCCACTCCACACACAGGAGAATCTGCTTTATATCTTTGCCTTATTCCCTCAATAGTCACCCCAGGATCATGTATGACATTACACTGAAGCTGCTGAGCCAGATCTGCTGTACACCAGTATGAGAAATAATTCCCCTGCTGTCTGACTGGCCATTTAGTGACGGAGCTGGAGTCTGAATCAGTCCCTGATAATATTAAGGAGCTGCGGCTAACCGACTGCACAGCCCTGGTCTGGATGCTACAATCGACCCCAGCAGCAGTGGCATAGCTACCATAGAGGCAGAGTGGGCGGTTGCTATG
Organism: Dendropsophus ebraccatus; assembly: GCF_027789765.1. Taxonomy (NCBI): domain Eukaryota; kingdom Metazoa; phylum Chordata; class Amphibia; order Anura; family Hylidae; genus Dendropsophus; species Dendropsophus ebraccatus. The sequence goes on from NC_091463.1 coordinate 23,203,619, forward strand.
GAGCCTGTGCAGGACGGGGGCCCGGGGGAGAAGGTAAGAGCGTGTGTCCTTCTGCTTAACCTTTTATGTACTGCAGTGTGTAAGTGACCGTGTGTAGTTGCAGTGTTTTACTTTAAATTTGGTTAACAAAGAAGACAGAGATCTCTGCTTCTGCTTCACTGCTCTGATAACCCCTGACCTCTGTTCTCCAGCTGGCAATCAAGTAGGAAAGGAAAATGCAGATGTCAGGGGTTATCAGTGCACGAGCAGTAAAGCAGATAGATAGATATATAGAGATATATTTATATAATGCGCAGTGCTTTGTGTTGTGCATAGTGGAGGGGGGACCCTTAAATGTTTTTGCTATGTGGCCCCGTGAATCCTAGCTACGCCCCTGCCCAGCAGGTAGCTGGTTACACCTAACTGGCATCCTATGCCAAGCAGTAGATACCAGTCAAAAAAATACAGCGCTATTTGTGAAGGCTGTTAAAAATAGATTACTCAATGTGGATATTTTAGCCACAATGTACAGAAAAACCTTTGATGAATTTTCCCTACAGTTCTTGGATGCTGATTTTTGAATTATGTTGACAAGGAGTTAATGGGCGCTGTTTCAATCTGTGTGCGCTGAGCTCCTCCTAATGGCAGCTGCAGGAAGTCAGAACTTTATCATTTTGTGTCATCACACTTTGGTTGTGTGAATAAATAAGAACAGCACAGATCAGTATTGGGACTTGTATACTACAGTTTCCTCCATGTATAAAGCAGCGCTTCTCCTTTTTCCTACTGGAGCCTCATCCAAAAGAACAAAGTGATGCTGGGGCCTCACCAGAATAACTGAGAGGATGCCAGGGCCTAACCCAACAGAGCAAAGTGATGCCAGGGCCTCACCAGAATAACTGAGAGGATGCCAGGGCCTCACCAGAATAACTGAGAGGATGCCAGGGCCTCATCCAACAGAGAAAAGTGATGCCAGGGCCTCACCAGAATAACTGAGAGGATGCCAGGGCCTCATCCAACAGAGAAAAGTGATGCCAGGGCCTCACCAATTTAACTAAGAGGGTGCCAGGGTCTTACCAGAATAACGAAGAGAATGCCCGGGCCTCACCAGAATAACTGAGAGGATGCCTGGGCCTCAACATCTGTGGTGGAAGTTCACAAAAGAAAATTATAGCTCAGTCTACCCTTCATTTGTCTCCTAAACTCTGTATAACAATGACAAAATAAGTCAATAATGTTCCTAAACCAGAAATTGTTGCAGTGGACTCTCCGTCATTCTCTATGAGCGTTGGAATCTCTCAGCGCCAGGCTGCAGCGGCTGGGATCTCTGTGACCTGACCGGATCCAGAAGTGGGACCCGGCGGGATCAGGTGAGTATAGGGGGCTGTAGCGGGGGGTCGGGAGCCTGTCACCCCGGCACGGGGAGGTGACAGGTTCCCTTTAAGCTTAGAATCACTTTTGTGAAGACTGCCTCCCAGCAGCCAGGGGGCGCCTCACAGTTTGAGAAGTGCTGGTGTAAAGGATACTCTCATATCACAACATCTACAGTATGCATTTCCTTTAATGGATGATGTAAGGAGAATATTCCTCCCATCCAGTGGTGTAGCTACTATAGAGGCAGGGTAAGCAGATGCTATGGGGCCTGTGTTAGAGGGGGGCCCAGGGATGCACAGGGAAGATAAGTCTGCTGTGTCCTTCTGCTAACCCCTTATGTACTGCAGTGTGTAAGTGACCCAGTGTTCACTTACATGCTACAAAACTTCAAAATGCTTAATATGTAGAGGACAAGGAGATCTCTGCCTCACTCCTCTAATAGCCCCTGACCTCTGTTATGTTGATTGTTGCTGCAATCAAGTAGGAAAATGTGCCAGAGGTCAGGGGTTATCAATGCACGAGCAGTGAAGCAGAGATCTTTGTCTTCCTTTTTAACTTTTTTTTTGTGTTGCAGCATGTAAGTATGGTTTGTGTCACTTACACACTGCAGTACATAAGGGGTTAAGCAGAAGGTAGTCGGCTCCTGCACCTATATATTTATTCATGAGGGCTCCTAATGGGCCCTTATTGTTACAGTGGACTGACAGGGCAAGCAGCCATTGTCTCTCTGCTCTGCCAGTCACTTTTGTAGCTGCCTCATGTGTGTGTGTTGTGTATGGGGAGGGGGGGGGCCCATGAATCCTAGCATTGCCACTGCTCCCATCACCCAATGTTAGTCTTGGTTATCAGTGATCAGTTCTGCAACAAGTCATGTTTAGTGGAAACAAAGGATTGGACAGATAAGAATCCTGAGAATTGGGCAATAGTTATTTTAATAAAGTAGAGATTGACAGAATTGGGTCACAAGCTGAAAGAATGAGCCACAGAGTAGGGAAGCTCGGAGTGCTGTACCCAGTCTCAATCTGACAGGTGAACTGTTTGTTAGGGGACAATGTGGATTGTGTTTCTGTAGTAGGGGCACACAGATCCACCAGCACAATGTTAGTTGAAGTGGTGTGTAGTACACTGATACTGGACTCGGCAATGGTTAACTAACATCAGTCAGGAGGCAGCTCCCTGTCCAAATGTGCCAACTGCATGTTAAAGGGGTACTCCGGTAATAATCTTTTTCTTTCAAATCAACTGGTTTCAGAAAGTTTTATATAGGTTTTTAATTTACTTCTATTTAAAAATCTGAAGTCTTCAGCTGCTGTATGTCCTGCAGGGAGTGGTGTATTATTTCCAGTCTGACACAGTTCTCTCGGCTGCCACCTTCTATGGAGATTTGCTGCTGCTCTGGACAGTTCCTGACATGGACAGGGGTGGCAGCAGAGAGCACTGTGTCAGACTGGAAAGAAAACATCCTGCAGGACATACAGCAGCTGAGAAGTACTGGAAGACTTGAGATTTTTACATAAAAGTAACCTACAAGTCTATATAACTTTCTAAAAACCAGTTGATCTGTAAGAAAAAGATTTCCGCTTGAGTACCCCTTAAAGTGAAGAAGGGAAATCTAGACTGTTCACAAAACAAACATTGTACAATCTAGCATGTATGGTAATATTAGGGACAAGGAAGGAGCCTATGCTTAGAATCACAGGGACCCCAAACACCTTTTAGTTGATGTTATAGTGTCTCTTGATGGGGGGATTGCTTATGCAGCCTTCTGTCTCAAAAGAAGAGGCAAGCAGTGAAAGACCAGCTGACACTGCTAACGTGGAGGACAGCTCCTGGTATGTACTGGCAAATCTTTATTGGAGGGCAATAGAGATAAGCGAACCGGGTTCGAGTCGTTCCGAACCCGAACGTTCGGCATTTGATTAGCGGGGGCTGCTGAACTTGGATAAAGCTCTAAGGTTGTCTGGAAAACATGGATATAGTCATTGGCTGTATCCATGTTTTCCACATAGCCTTAGGGCTTTATCCAACTTCAGCAGCCACCGCTAATCAAATGCCGAGGTTCGCTCATCTGTAGAGGGCAATGATTAAAACTATAGAGTACAGATGCTCCTTCTCTGTGTTTTTTTTTTTGTGTGTGTGTGTGTGTGTATATATATATATATATATATATATATATATATATATATATATATATACATTTTCTCATTTGACAATAAATGAAGGCATATAGTTACGTAGTTACCCGTAGTTTATACAGTTGAAAAACGACACATGTCAATCAGTTCAATATATTGGGGAAGTCATTCTTAAAGTGACTCTGTACCCACACTCTGTTCCCCCCAAACCACTTGTACCGTCGGATAGCTGCTTTTAATCCAAGATCTGTCCTGGGGTCCGTTCGACAGGTGATGCAGTTATTGTCCTAAAAAACATCTTTGAAACTTTAAGCCCTGTGTTAAACGGCCGTGGCCTAGATTGTGTATGCATTAGGCTGGCACAACCTCTCTGTCCCTCCTCCCCACCCTCTTTATCATTAGGAATGCCCCTAGAACATTTTCTCCTGTCTGAACATTGCACAGGTGGCTTAACGAGTCAGCCCATGTGCCGTGCTGACACAGCTGATGAATAAGAGACAATCTGCCTGGAGCATTCCTTATGATGAGGAGGGACAGAGAGGTGATGTCAGCCTAATTCACAGACACTCTGGGCAACGACCGTTGGGCACAGGGCTGCAAGTTTAAAAGTTGTTTTTTAGGACAATAACTGCACCACCTGCCGAACGGACTACAGGACTGATCTTGGATTAAAAGCAGCTACCTGAAGGTAAAGGCAATGTGTTGTCAGAAAATCACTTATTGTTTAAATAATATTTTTATGTTAAACATTTTTTAAATATTTTTTTTTTTCTAATTTTCCTATCTATATTATAAAGTAATCCTGAGATCTTTCAGTTGTCATTCTCATGACTGGGGCTACAACTAAGCTGAGACTTCCTGTTGTGTCTGTGGTTGAAAAGAGGAGGCTGCTGTAAAGTGATCTGTAAAGTACAGCATTGCAGTGACAGGTGACACCAATAGATAGAGGAGACGATAAGGCTGTATTCACATGATCCTTGCCGCGATCCAGAGGAGGTTTGCGGCACGGATCCCCCTGCCCCCAGCGCCACCCGGCACTGATGCCCTCCACCCACCCCCACGAGCAGAGATGACAGGAGAACATGATGTCATGCTGCCGGGAGAAGAAGGCAGCATGGTCCAGGCCACTTCTGGTGAACATAAAGCCGACCTGCATGGGGAATATAGATGTGTAGACAGGAGCACACAATATGCGCTCCTGTATTCCTTGCTTCCAGGCGGCGGGGGGATCCATGCCGCGATCCACACTAGGACATGTCCTATTTTTTTGCGACACAGATCATGTAAATGGCTGCTTTCACTTTAATGGTACCTAAAATTGTCTGTGGTCGCACATCTGCGATCACAGACAATTTTACAGGACGTGTGAATGCAGCCTAACAGCTCCCAGTGGAATGACCTTTTAAAAGGTCACAGAGCACGCTCAGTAATGTTTCACATTCATCTCAAGGGGACAGAGTCTGTCTATTGTCATCTGTGTCCATGAGTCTTGCTGTAAAGCATGTCACTAAATGCCGTTAAGAAAAGCCCAGACAATATGGCAGCCCCCATAATAATGTACAAAAAGTTAAAAAAAAAAAAAAAATGATAATAAAATATCATAAAATAGAAACAGATTAGAAGAAAAGAACAAGCTTTAGAATCCGAACCCTTTAAAGGGGTTGTCCAGCAAAACTCTTTTTCTTTCAAATCAACTGGTGTCAGAAAGTTATATAGATTTGTAATTTACTTCTATTAAAAAATCTCAAGTCTTCCCATACATATCAGCTGCTGTATGTCCTGCAGAAAATGTTGTTTTGTTGTCAGTCTGACACAGTGCTTTCTGCTGACATCTCTGGAACTGTTCAGAGCAGAAGATGTTTTCTATGGGGATTCATAGAAAACCGAGACAGAGGTGGCAGCAGAGAGCACTGTGTCAGACTGAAAATAAAACAATATTTCCTGCAGGACATACAGCAGCTAATAAGTATGGGAAGACTTGAGATTTTTTTTTAATAGAAGTAAATTACAAATCTATATAACTTTCTGACACCAGTTGATTTGAAAGAAAAAGATTTTTGCTGGACAACCCCTTTAAGTAACACAGTATAACTGGAGGGTATTGTAGATGTGGCTGCACCTAATAGACTGGTGAGATAAAGTATCTAAGCTGCGGCCATCAGTGACTGCTGATAATCTAGCCTCTTCATCTGTCATTAGGTGCGGGAACAATGATTTATCCGAAATGAAGCTACGAGGGAATGTGACATTGTCTTAGGAGGATAAGGCCGAGGATTACATTTACAAATAAAGTACATCATAAGGCAAATGTAACTGCTTCTCTTGAATGACGTCCTGAAACGGACACTGTCACTTAAAAAATGTTGACATATGAAAACGTTTGATTGATTGGGGTCTGAGTGTTCATACCTTGCCGATTTCTAGAAAAGGCTTAAAGTGTGTTCTAAGTACATTCTGTCCCAGCTCTATGCCATGTGACACAGAAGGACAGCTTAAGCCTATAGGACGGACATGGACACAGGATCGGTCTGGGGCCCAACACTCCATGACTGATCAAAACTTTTTACACGTCTCTATGGCATCAAATGTTTTTCAAAGTGACAGATAACACACTTAAAGGGAATCTGTCAGGTCCATACCAGGTACAGAGCTGCAGACAAAGGGAGATAGAACAGATGATGCCTTTGTCTTTGCTGTCGGCCATTTGCAGAAATTTAAAGGACAACTCCGGCATAAATGGAAAAAATAAATAACAATTGCAAACGATGTTTCTGTACTCAACTGCACTCCTGGGTCCACTGCTGTTTGAATCTCCCACCGATCACAGGTCCCCAGAGCTCCCGTCAGCATCGTCTTCTTTCTGGCACTTCCTCGTTCCTTGGTTGGCAGCATCGGATGACTGACAGCTTGCTCAGCCAATCAGAGCTGAGCAAGCAGTCAGTCATCTGCTGACATCTCACAGAGGGGCCGATGATGACGTTATCCACACAAGCACCGGCCGTAGTCGTCAGGGATCAGGTACATACGCGTTTTTATACTTCTGGTAGGGGAGGGGGGTGATAGGGAAGGGGGGCAGAATGATAATTAAAGCGCAATACAACGTTGTTATAATAATATAATATTTATTTGTATAGCGCCAACAGATTCTGCAGCGCTTATATAATATGAGAAATAATGGGGGAGATTTATCAGACATGGTGTAAAGTAGAATTGTCTCAGTTGCCCCTAGCAACCAATCAGATTCCACCTTTCATTCCATTCAGATTCTTTGAAAAATGAAAGGTGGAGTCTGATTGGTTGCTAGGGGCAACTGAGACAATTCTACTTTACACCAGTTTGATAAATCTCCCGCAATGTGTTCCGCAATAAATAATACTCAAACACATAGAACAAATGCACAAAATAATGGTCCATAAAATGACTTCATGGTACCCTAAAAGTAAATGTATCATCTTGATTTTTTATTACTTATTAGCTCCGGATACTGGAACATGTTCTTTTTTTCTAATCTATTTCCACTTTCTAAATGTAATTTCTTTCTAAGTAATGTTACTTTTTAGAACATTATTACGGGGGCAGCCATTTTGCCTGGGCTCTGTTTTTTTTTTTTTAAAGGGAAACTCCGGCAAAAAGTTTTACATTTCAAGTCAACTGGTGTCTTCTTATCAGCACGCTCAATTGTGATGATTGACAGGCAGAAAGACCCCTTAGTGGCCTATCTACCTGTCTATCTACCTGTATCTATACTGTGCAGCAGGGAACCATAACAGCACAATCATGCTGATTGTTTCCCTTTAAATAGCAGTAAAGTAAAGAAAACCTGTCACGATGACAATACTATCTACTCTATCACCATCATGTTATAGAACAGGAAGAGCTGAGCAGATTGATATACAGTGGTACCTTGGTTTAAGAGTAACTTGGTTTAAGAGCGTTTTGGTTTAAGAGCTCACAGTTTTTCAAATTTGTGACTTTGTTTAAGAGCATTGCTTTGGTTTAAGAGCTCCCTGTACTGGGCGGGAGGGCGAGTGGGGGAGGGGCTTGGCATGCACAGTGGGGTCTACAGCACTGTACTCTGACCCAGGAAGTCTCCCTCACCTTTCAAATCATAGCAGATCCACTTCAGGCTGAGGCTTGCATCAGGGGACAGGACTGTGGAGGTAATCTCTTCATAGCTGTAACCCCTCTCTCCCCGGACAGAGAGTGCTGCATGTATGTACCCACATCTGCCTGCTCATTCCTTCATGCTCCCTGCAGTCTGTCAGCTCTGATTGGTCCATGCTGAACACACCCCTTCCCCATTGCTGTCATGTGACCACACAGACCTCTGACAGCAGCCCTGCTTCTCTATTCGAGCCTGTTGTACTACGCTCCTGCATTATAGGGATCTGCAGTTCCATTCTGTATCTACAAATTGCGGCTGTTTTTGAGGTTTCTGCACTTACTCTATAATATATTATACACCACATGCTGATTTCCATACTGTACAGTAACTTATAATGGGACATATTCAGCTGTTTTTAAATGTTTCATTTGTTTTACATGTAATTCAGAATATAAATTCACTATTTTTGGGGTGTGGAACCAATTGTCTGCATTTCAGTGATTTCTTATGGGAAAACTTGCTTTGGTTTAAGAGTGGATTTGGATTACAAGCACAGTCCCGGAACGAATTATGCTCGTAATGCAAGGCACCACTGTATATCTTTGTGGGAAAATATTCAGTATAACTTGCAACATATTGATTGAAATCCCTGATCATTCTGAGTTAGGAGTCTAGAGGGCGGAGTCACTCCATGGCAGGACTCTTTAGCATGGAAACATCAGAGATTTCAATCAAGTTATCTTGACACTTTTCCCACAATGATATATATCAATCCACTCAGCTCCTTCTGCTCTATAACATACTGCCAATAGCTTAGGTAGCATTTTCATGGTGATGGGTTCCATTTAAAAGCCTATATAAAAAAGAAAAAAAACAAAAAACACTCCTTTAACAGCATTCAGTGGTATGCTTTAGGGAAACCCCATAAGCATAGACCAATGAACATCTCCAGACCCCTTACTGTGTATGGTGCAGGTTTATAAGCAAGCTCCGTGACCCATGCAATGGTCTCTTAATTTTTTTTTTCTATTTTCACCTCTGGCTGTAATTTTGTACAGATCACTTTACAGTCACCTCCTCCTTATCATCACATACAGAACAGAAAGTCTCAACCTAATAATCCTAGTGGCCGGATTGAAAACTGCAAGATTTTAGGATTATTCTATAATGTAGATAGTAAAATGATAAAGCAGGAAAAAAAAACCATAAAAAATGTAGACAATAAGTAATTTCTGATTATATATTTCCTTTAATTCCACTCTGCAAATATTAATGGTGACAAATGCCACTACTGAGCAATCACTGGCGCCAAGATGATAAATCTGGTGGGCAAATCGAATAAATTGAATTCTGGGGCAGAACAATAGGTACAGGAGCCCAGGAAAGGTTTCGGCCCTGTACTAGACAGTAACCTGCCATGTGTTCCCACATGAGGGATTAGGTGCCTATAAAACCCTTGTAAGGGCAAAACTTTATGCATTTTTTTCAGAACTGCTTTCTAGAATGGCAGAATCCACGCGCGCGTGCTGCCGGGAAATGTAGTCCTGCAATCACACCAGGGTTTGCCGACTTGCCTCTCGCGAGCCACGTACGAACTACGCTTCCCAGCATGCATCCCGGTTCTCTGCCTTCCCTTCGCTACAGTGCCCATTAAGATGCCATTTTTTTGAGACACCAAGTGATAGAGATTAGTTATCGCCTCTCGGAATCACCGGCCATGTTTTCCCCCTAACTAAAAACATATAAACGTTTTATTTAAATCCCAACGAAAACACATTAGCAAAGACGGACTAAGAGCGCGCAGAGGTTCTCGGTCAATGTAGTTCGCTTCCCTCGTTCAGCCAAGCACTAGTAACGAAGCGAGTACTACATCTCCCAGAGAACACCGCGTGCCTCACTGAAGCCTAGAGACGTTGACCTCCGCTTTGGCTCTCGGGATTTGTAGTTTGTTCTTGATAGTCATCAGTCACTGATGAAGAGGCGGGGACTACATATCCCAGATAACACCGCGCCCCTCGGAGTGGCTGGAGGGGGGGGCGGGAAAGTGGGGCGTAGTAGTAAGAGCTGCCGAAGAAGAAGGCGATTAAGATGGCGGCTTGTGCCGCGCAGGGACTCTCCCCCCGCACCCAGCAGCCCCTGTGAGGAGGGAGGAAGCCGCACGGTCACCGCTCTCGGCCACTCGGTTCTCGTCCTTCGCCTTCTCCCTCCATCTCCCGCCTAGCGTTACACCCGGGTTCTCCTCCTCACTGTCCAAGCCGCGGCCCGGCACAATGGGGGTGCAGGGCTTCCAGGAGTTCCTGGAGAAGCGATGCCCGGGGGCCGTGGTGCCCGTCGATCTGTTGAAGTTGGCCCGGACGGTGGCCCGGCAGCAGCACCGGGCGGGCATGTCACCCGGGGGTTACCCGCCCGCCCCGCCGCCCCCTCCCCCACCAGTGCCCCCCTCCCCGGCGGCGCCCCCTCCTCCTCCCCCCTGCCGGGTGCTGGTGGATGCGGACTCTGCCCTCCAGCGGCTCTATGGCGGCTACCAGACAGACTGGGTGTGCGGGGGCCAGTGGAACGCCATGCTGGGCTACCTGGCGGCGCTGTCCCAGGCCTGTCTGTATCAGGGCGGCCTGGAGCTGGTGGCCATGTTCAACGGCACGCTGGCCAAAGAGAGGCTGCCCGAGTGGGCCCGGCGGGCACAGGGCGAGCGACAGACGGCTCAGCTGATTGTCAGCCACGTTGGAAACAAGGGCACCCCGCCCCCCCGGGCCTGGTTCCTGCCGCCCGCCTGCCTGGCGCACTGCATCCGCCTGGCCATGATCCGGTTCCGAGTGAAGGTAACCAGGACTGTGCGGTGCCCACCCTGTGCCATCTGTCTGCTGCCCCCTGTGCCATCTGTCTGCTGCCCCCTGTCTCCTTACCCTCACATGCTTAGCTGCACCCATCCCCCACACAGTGCCCCCATAGCCTAATCCTGTGCCCCTCAGTGTGCACTATGCATGAAGCTGCTATGGGGGGAGGGGACAGTATGGTGCCTCACACAGGAGGGGGTGACAGGGAGAGGCCATAGGGCATTAATGGGGGGGGGGAGGAATAAATTCTATTGTTGCCACAGCAACCGACTGCAGAGACGTGTAAGATCTGAGGTGAAGGTGACGATTTATTAGAATTTTGCTACATTGTATCCGATAGGGAGTAAGGAGGTAGTGGGTGGGCGATGGGCGGACGTGGCGGGGCCCAGCTTACTGGTGACGGGCAGACATGGCGGGGCCCAGCTTACTGGTGACAGCTAGACGTGGAGGGTCCCAGCTTACTGGTGACAGCTAGACATGACGGGGCCCGGCTTACTGGTGACAGCTAGACATGGCGGGGCCCAGCTTACTGGTGACAGCTAGACATGGAGGGTCCCAGCTTACTGGTGACAGCTAGACATGGAGGGTCCCAGCTTACTGGTGACAGCTAGACGTGGAGGGTCCCAGCTTACTGGTGACAGCTAGACATGGAGGGTCCCAGCTTACTGGTGACAGCTAGACATGGAGGGTCCCAGCTTACTGGTGACAGCTAGACATGGAGGGTCCCGGCTTACTGGTGACAGCTAGACATGGAGGGTCCCAGCTTACTAGTGACAGCTAGACGTGGCGGGGCCCGGCTTACTGGTGACAGCTAGACATGGAGGGTCCCGGCTTACTGGTGACAGCTAGACATGGAGGGTCCCAGCTTACTAGTGACAGCTAGACGTGGCGGGGCCCAGCTTACTGGTGACAGCTAGACATGGAGGGTCCCAGCTTACTGGTGACAGCTAGACATGGAGGGTCCCAGCTTACTGGTGACAGCTAGACGTGGCGGGGCCCGGCTTACTGGTGACAACTAGATGTGGCGGGGCCCGGCTTACTGGTGACAGCTAGATGTGGCGGGGCCCGGCTTACTGGTGACAGCTAGATGTGGTGGGGCTTTCTAATGGGAGAAAAAAACTGCTTGCAGGGTTTTGTCCCCCCAATAGGCTGGGTTCACACTGTTTTTATCCTCTCAATTTCATAGATATGTTTTTAAAGTGACTGTAGCACCAGGCCCAGGCAGAAGCACTGGAGGCGGCCGACCCACCCTTAGTGGAAGGAACCCCCTGCCCCTCTATGATAGGGTTCCATTGATTCTAATGGAGTCATGTCATGGAGGGGCTGGAGTTTCTTCCCACTAAGGGTGGCTCGGCCCGCCTCCAGTGCTTCTGCCTGGGCCTGGTGCTACAGTCACTTTAAGTGGTTCATTTTAACGTACAGAAAAACACGGTCAACTATGTTTTTGTGTACACAAAAAACTTTTAACAAAAGTTTTTGCATTAGATTTTTTTTTTTTTTTTTGCCCCATAAAACAGATATTTTAAACCGAACGCAAAAACGCACTGTGAACCTAGCCTTTAAATGGGGTCTGTGGGAAGGCGCCGAAAGGGGCTTGGATGCAGGTGTGAACCCAGCGTTACAGCGTTAGAACAATTCTGAAAGGTCTAATCTCATCTCAGACTTATCAGCTATCCAGAGGATAGATGAGAGTCCGGCCACTAGGATATAGGAGTTATGCCCTTTAAATTAATGGGAGTGCACTGCGCATGCCTAGCCAGTGCTCCATTCATTCTTTGAGGCTTATATATTGGCCGCAGCGTAGGAAATGAATAGCGTGCTGACTGTTCATGGACACTGCCATAAATATACCCCCTTTAAGTGCGTGGCAGATTCTCCTTTGTGTGTCAATAACCAGCAGCTGGACTTTTAACACACAAAGGCAGTGCAGTGCCCGTGTTGTAATAGTGCGTGACTAACACATGCGTGATCTGTAGGCTGCCAGCCAGGTTATTGCTTCCCTGTCCTCCAAGGCCAGTGGCCTGTCCAGTTAAAGATTTGTCCTCCCAGCTATATACTTGTAGTAGCTGGAAACATGAGAACAGTAGTAGCTGGAAACATGAGAACAGGAGTTTATATCATTTTGTAGCCTCCAATGCTATTTTTGATATGAACAATGTACCCCTCCCTTTCTGCGGTATAGGGATCTTACTATCTGCACTTTTCTCTGGTTAGTCAGATGGGTGGAAACTTGACAAAGGGGTGTGTATATGAGACGGTAGGGCCTGAAACCAGCTAGTAAATTTCAGGAACATGTTTGTATCCGAAGCTACAAAATGTCACTTTAAAGGGAATATACATGATTGTTGCAGTTTAGCTCCATTAAAGTGAATAGGGCTGAACTTTAGTAGGGCACACAATCTGTGAAGGTGGAAGTTAATAGTTAAATTTCTCCAACTTATAAGATCGCTGCATTATTACATTACCATCTATTTTACATTTTCTCTTTGGGAATGTTCACACTGAGCAAACCTGGCGGAGCTCCCTGCTGCGGAATTCTACCTGCCTCAGTGTGACACTGTTTCTCTATGGGAGGGCTCACACGTTTCCACTTCCGTCACTTTTCACTCAGAGAATCGAATGTCAATTCCGCCTATTTTGGTCAATGTGAACTTACCCTTAGGAGTTAAAGGAGAAGCTATTTCCTCCCAAAAGTTATACAAATCGCCAATATACACTTATTACGAGAAATGCTTATAAAGTGCTTTTTTACTTGCACTTACTACTGCATCAAGGCTTTACTTCCTGGATAACATGGTGATGTCACTTCCTGGATAAAATGGTGATGTCACGACCCGACTCCCAGAGCTGTGTGGGCTGTGCTTGCTGGAGAGGATGATGGCAGGGGGACACTGAGGGACACAGGGCACTGGAGGGACACAGAGCATCCCTCTGCCATCATCCTCTGCAGCCACAGCCCGCACAGCTCTGGGAGTTGGGTCGTGACATCACCATGTTATCCAGGAAGTGACATCACCATGTTATCCAGGAAGTGAAGCCTTGATGCAGTAGTAAGTGCAGGGAAAAAAAATGACAGGAGCTGCGCGGTGCATGTAACATGTGAATGTGGCTTAAGGGTACGTTCGCACTGAGTAAATCTGGCGGAATTCCGCCTGCCTCAGTGTGCCATAGCCTGCCGTCACTTCTTTGAGCAGAGGCGCACAAGCTCTCCCATAGACAGGCTATGGCACACTGAGGCAGGCGGAATTCCGCCTGATTTACTCAGTGTGTACACACCCTAACTCTCTCCATTATCAGCAAAGAAAGCATGTATCCTTTTTATATCAAAGTTATTTAAATGAGAAGTCCAGCAAAAAAAATTTATGAAAGTGTTGTAATGCCCCCAAAAGTTATACAAATCCCCAATATACACTTATTAAGGGAAATGCTTATAAAGTGCTTTTTTTCCCTGCACTTACTACTGCATCAAGGCTTCACTTCCTGGATAACATGGTGATGTCACTTCCTGGATAACATGGTGATGTCACTTCCTGGATAACATGGTGATGTCACAACCCGACTCCCAGAGCTGTGCGGGCTGTGGCTGCAGAGGATGATGGCAGAGGGATGCTCTGTGTCCCTCCAGTGCCCTGTGTCCCTCAGTGTCCCCCTGCCATCATCCTCTCCAGCAAGCACAGCCCGCACAACTCTGGGAGTCAGGTCGTGACATTTTAATCCAGGAAGTGACATCACCATGTTATCCAGGAAGTGAAGCCTTGATGCAGTAGTAAGTGCAAGTAAAAAAGCACTTTATAAGCATTTCCCGTAATAAGTGTATATTGGGGATTTGTATAACTTTTGGGGGCATTACAACACTTTGATAAAATTTTTTGCTGGACTTCTCATTTAAATAACTTTGATATAAAAGGATACATGCTTTCTTTGCTGATAATGGAGGGAGTTAGGGTGTGAGGCAGGCGGAATTCCGCCAGATTTACTCAGTGTGAACGTACCCTTAAGCCGCATTCACATGTTACATGCACCGCGCAGCTCTGTCATTATAGCATGACGCATATCTGTACAGTTCCCCTGCTCCCGGCAGCATATCAGAGATGCTGCTGTGTGTGTCTTGGGGTGGGAGACTTTGGTACAGGCCTTCCACGTCCGTGTGAATGCGGCCTTAGTGTTTAGTTCACAGGGAGCTTGGTCACAGCTTTGGCAGACCCTCAGCTGTGGTACGCACGGGACTGGACAGAGCAGGGTTATACTCTTATGCCTCCTTCACAAGTTTTTCAGAACTATATTATGTCTGCAATATGCAAAAAATTTGCCCGGGTTGTTACAGGCTGTAGGACACATTTTCGCTTAATATTCCAAATTGGTAGCTGCTGCTAACATGTCCCCCCTTCCTCCAGACATGCTGATCCTGTACCAGGGTGGATGGAAATCATTAAAAGTAACAAAGACTGTAGACTTGTCAGCAGAATTCAGAGGAACTAGTCAGCAGATGTCATATCCTATTGATGTGCAGCGAGCAGAGGATGGTACATTGTGACGCGGCCAAGGCCATATGTAGAGGGCATTTATGGCGGTGACATTGTAGATAAGATGTCGTCTTTCATGGTGACATTTTAGATCAGAGACAGCCGGGCAGCTATGGAGGTGCTATGACGCGGGACAGGACCATGACACATTGGAGCGCTGACAGGTCGGTCAGGATAGATGTGAGGGATGATGAGTAACCAGGAACGTGATGCTGAGGGAGAGCATCATGGGGGTCATTGGAGAAACACGTCTATGAAGCCTCAGAAAAGACCTATAGAAGTTGGTTATTCCAACATAGATGTTAGATACTTATATGCAATCCTGTGGACTTGACACTTGTTTCTATCAGTCAGAACAGGCTAATGTACCTGGGGACTTACAAACACTTCTATTTGCCCCTGATCATCTCTGATCAGAATGCTGGACATTGATAGGGGCGACATTGCATTTTCTTACTATTGATAAATGATGGTGTCCATTGCTGCATGGTTTTCCTTATGGGGTAACAAGTGCTAGGATCCTGAAGTTTAACCCATAACAAAAGAAAATCTCCAGTGGTTTGTACTAATAAAACAGCTAGATGCTGCATGGACAGACCACCAATGCCATACTGACTCTCTGACCTTACACATTTCAGAATGCAAATTAGCGCTCCTCCAGAAACTGCCCCTCTAATGCCATCTCAGGGCACCTACTTTGTATCAGTACCCACACACTTTACATTTAAACAGTATAAAGTGCATAAGATCTCCCTGAGACTCTAGCCGAGAGAAGGGTCAGGCATGATGGATTTTCACTGCCTCTCACTTTTGTTCATATGTATGAGGAAAGATGGGAGAGAGAATTGCCGGCTGAATGATTGCAAGGCGGTATATAGACTCATTTTAATCAATAACCGACTGATCAGAGGTGGAGAACATTACGAGATATTAAGGGAGGTGGGGTGTTGCTTCTCTTTGAGGAGATCCATCTAGTATATGGGTGTGTGAATTCAGCCAATTGATTTCTTCTAAAGGAGAGTTAGGGACCATTCTGCAATATCTGTGCCCGGACCATATACTGCAGACCAGACCTGAAACTTTAAATCTTTGCCCTGTCAGCGTGTCAGTACAGTAGCGCAAACATTTAAACCGTTTTGGAGCTCCTGGCATCATAATGACACTTGATGCTGGAAACTCTTTTCTGTAGCACAGTCCATGTCTACGGACCATGCATGGAACGTAAGAATTAGGGCCCTGAGAAATCAGGTAGATAATCGCTCTGTGTAATAAAGTCAATGATCATCGGCTGATAGTGTCTTTGGTATCCTGACCTAAAATCATTGCATAAAGAAAATAATATAGTTCATCCGTTACCGCTCCCCGGGTTTTTCTTGCTTCTCCCTGCAGCCGCTGGTGCAACTTCAGAGCCGCTCTCTGAAGTGACAAGCTGCTCAGCCAATCATGGGACGGGACCGCCACTGCCATTGATTGGCTGAGCGACCTTTCACTTTAAAGATCAGTGTAGAAGCCTTCAGTGACTGCTGTGGGGAGTGTGGACAAGCAAAGAGAACACCGGGGAGCGTGGAGGGATAACGGATGAACTTTACACTTTTAATTTGAGGACTGCACGGACATTGCTAACATTATATATGTACAGCCCTTGCTGCACGATAATAGAGCCATGTAATAGGCTTATTAAATGAGCGCCGATCTAGCAGATCGGCTCTCCTTTACCATAGTGATTGGCCCAATTAGGCTCTTAAAGTTTGATGCACTTACCAGGTCACTGTGGATTGTTCTGTAATAACTACGCCATGATGAAAACGAATGCTGTGTTGGACAAAAGTGCTTCCTCCTGGATATTGCTAACATGGGGCAGGGGTGATGAAAAGCTGCATTAACCTACGCTTTCTTGACACAATCCCAGTATTACCATCTGTCTTTATCTTTGGACCCTCTGTTCTGCTATAATTTTTTTACCTTTTTTTTTTTTTGTTTAAATAAAGTTTTTTAAACTGCTTCAGGTTTTTTTTTTTGTTTCTAGTTTTGCTCAGGAACTGACCTCTTGTAAGGGTGGGTTTACACTATGGAATCCGCACGGATAAGTTTCGTCGGATTCCGTCGCTCGTACTGGTTTGCGGCGCGCCTATCCACCTGTGCCATAGACACCATTCTATGGATGGGCGGATTCCTCCTTTCGCCGAAAGAACTGACATGTCTATTCTTAAGGCGTACAGTGGAATCGGCTCGGCCATAGAATGGTGTCTATGGAGCCGCAAATTATCCACGCGGATTCCATAGTGTGAACCTACCCTAATAGAGTATTAAGCTTCCGCTATGGCCCTTCCCTTGGTTGTGGGTGTCTGTGCCGCTGATGTTTCTGGCATCTTCCCCCTGTCTTGTTGTTCGGCTTTCTGCTCCTTATTCATTGCTTGGCTTTGAACTCTCTTGTTTGTTACAACAATAAGCAATAATCATGAACACGGTGACCCTTCCTGCATTTCAGGTGTTTCAGAGTTTGGAGGATCATCACCTGGAAGTGGTATCCTTCTTTCGGGAGAATGGATTCCATGGCCTCATTGCTCATGACTCTGAATACGCTTTGTGTAACATCCCTTCTTACTACAGTTCTCACGCTCTCAAGCTCAGCTGGAATGGGAAGAATCTCACCACCAACCAGTTTCTAATGCAAGAGGTAGCCAAACAGCTGGGCCTCAAGATGAGCAACTTCCCCATCTTCGCTGCCCTTTTGGGTAAGGTGGCAACCAAGGAGCAAGATTCTACCATTTTAAGGGGCACCTTCACATAGCTGCTGTGTATAGTGGGGATGCACAAGGAAATATGTCCACTGTACATCAGGCCTTAGATGTGCAAATGTCTGGCAACATACATTTGTGTGAATGTGCCTATATATATATATATATATATATATATATATAGATATATATATAGATATATCTATCTATCTAGACTGAAATGCATTGTTTCTGCGCACATAAAATTAAGCAATTTTGCAAATGGTGTCACACAGACATGTCACAAGTTTTGATTAGTTGGGGTCTGGGTGTTCAGACCTTCACCATT
Organism: Dendropsophus ebraccatus; assembly: GCF_027789765.1. Taxonomy (NCBI): domain Eukaryota; kingdom Metazoa; phylum Chordata; class Amphibia; order Anura; family Hylidae; genus Dendropsophus; species Dendropsophus ebraccatus. The sequence continues at coordinate 23,221,635 of NC_091463.1, forward strand.
CGTTAGAGCCAGGAGAATCGCTTGGTTGTGCACTTCTCCCCCTGCCTCACTGTTGTACCTGACCCATGGCGGTCAAGTAAGGGCCCTATTATACGGAGCAATTCTCTGCTGAATCAGGCAGATCTTGCCCCATGTAATAGAGACAGGTCAAGGAGCTGATCATCGGCTGATCGCTGTCCTTAAACGTGTTAAATTGGTATTGCCACCCCCTTATGGCCCTATTCCACGGAACGATTATCGTTCGTTTTCGGACGATATCGACCGCTACGGACGATAATCGTTCCGTGGAATAGAGTGCAACGATCAGCTGACATCGTTCATGTCGGCTGATCTTTGCAGTCGCTTGTTTTTCAACATGTTGAAAAACAAGCGACTGATATAGCAGCGATCTGCTGCCGTCGCTCCGTTGAATAGGAGCATCGGCAGCAGACGCTGCTATATCCTATGGGCTGCCCGGACGATCAGCGATCCTCCGAGCAGCCCCCCCGCAGCTCCCCGCCGCCCCTCCCGCACTCACCCGCTCGCTGCAGCCGCGTTGAATAGAGGCGGCAGCGAGCGGCGAACGAGGAGCAAACGAGTGCTAATAGCGCTCGTTTGCTCCTCTAAAACGACCCGTGGAATAGGGCCATTAGGCTGGGTTCACACTGAGGAATTGTAGAGGAAAGTTTTCTGCTTGAAATTCCTAGTCTATTCAGCTCTGGCAGAATTTGAGCGGAATGCAAGTGAAATTCACTCTCATTCACTCAAATGAGACACTGAGCAAGGCAGGATTCCGCGGCGGAGCGCTCGGCCGCAGAATTCGGACATTCTTGCTCAGTGTGAACGGGGCCAAAGAATTGACATGTAAATTCTTCGGGTGAAAAGCGGATCCGTAGTGGAATTTTTATGCATGGAAATTTAGCTGTGTGAACAAATAAGCGTAAAGCCCATTAAAACCAATGTACATTCACAATGTTCATTCTTATCGGGCGGTATTACAGGCAGATTCCGCCTGAAAATCCGTGAGAATTCCTCAGTGTGAACCCAGCCTTACTCAAGATTAGATGCTGCACATTTTATATATACCTGTATTAAAGGGGTTATCCAGCGCTTTTCCCCCTCTCTTGTCTCCAGTTCAGGTGTGGTTTGTAATTAAGCTCCATTTACATCAATGGAACAGAGTTTGAAACCCCACCCAATGTGGAGACGAGAGGGGGGGAAAAGTGGCCATGTTTTTGTAGTGCTGGATAACCCCTTTAAATTTTCTGTGTCTCCTTTCTGCTCTAAAATCTTAGGGAGATGGGTTCCAACTGCTGTGAAGCCCTAAGTGACACTGTCCACCAATGAAACAAAGTAAGGGCCCTATTCCACTGGAACGATTATCGTTTGCATAATCGTTAACGATCTCAAACGAGAGAGTGAAAACGTTCACTCATTTCCATGGCATGAAAATCGTTACTTATGATTGTATTTGCGATCATTTTTTCTTTGCTATTGCGTTTGTATCTACTGCGAATGACCGAACGATGTCTTGTTCAATGCGAACGATTTGCGAACGAGCAACGATAAAAATAGGTCCAGGTCTTATTAAGCGATCAACGATTTCTTGTTCGGTCGTTAACCGTTAACTGCATTTCAACCGAACAATTATCGTTTAGATTCCAACGATTTAACCATAATTGTCCGGTGGAATAGGGCCCTAAGGGTGTGTGTGACAGTATCACTTTAAAAACATCTGCCAATCCCCGTGTGTCTTTCCATGTATAAGGAGACGGGCGGCTGATTACAGCAAGTGATGTCCATTCATCCCTTTTCGAGCCATGTAATAGGCTCAGTAGGCAAGCCCTGCTCTAGCAGATCGGTGTGTGCCTTACATTATGGGGTTTGGACTTTGTAATACGGCCCTAATTTTGTGGAGCCCGTCTTCTAATGGTGCAGCGACCCAGGGAGTGAAGCACAACAACATTGTTCTTACAGCTCTGGTGTTTTGTGGGGGCCTGAACTTCCCGACCCTGACAGCTCAAAACTTGTGAAGCGTCAAAAGTCAGTTTAGAAATCTACAATTATGTGCCTGCAGCTCTTGTGCAGGCCTACTTGTTTCCATGGTAACAGACTTCATCTAAACCTTATGTAGTCAGATCCATTAGCTCTTAATTCTTCCTAACCTTGTATTTGAGTAATAAGAATTCAGGAATGAAAAAGCTAAATAATAGATATTTTTTTGTTAAAGTAAAAGGGTCCTAATTTCCTGTCCTTAGGAATTAATACCAGGCATTGGAAACTCAAAGCTGGTAAAAAGTTTAAGGTGCCTAGTCTTTGATGATCAGTAGTTGAATTGGTTTGGTAGTGTACTCTGATAAATATTAATAGCCTATTCCAACAATACTCCTGGAAAACAGGTCTATAGTAAAAGATGTTAGAAACATGGGAAATTTTATCAAGGTGTATTGTATTGCTATAAAAATAAAATTGCCCCTTTGTAATGTAAGCATTGATGAATCCCCCCTCCACTGGGAACGTGAAGTGAAACTGCTGCATGGTTATTGAAGGACCCCATCTGGTTTTGTCAACTTCATTGACTTAAAATACAGTTAAAAAATCTCCACAACCACCTTCATTCACACTGCTACAAAGTGTGGTCCGGCTGTGAGGAGGAGCAGGGACTTTGCACTCCTGTTGTAGTTATCCATCAGGGTCCCAGTGATCGTGCACTTTTATCCTTACAGATAAAAGTTCTCCATTTAACTGAGTTTGTGCCTAAAGAAAAGTTATCCTCCTTCCTATGTGAACATATCATAAATGCTCATCTGTGATTTCATTGAGTGCTTTGAAGTCTGACCCACAATCTGCCCCCCGCCAAAACCCCTTGTACCTTCAGATAGCTGCATTTAATCCAAGATCTGTCCTGGGGTCCGTTCGGCAGGTGATGCAGTTGTTGTCCTAAAAAAAAACAACTTTTAAACTTGCAGCCCTGTGACAAATTGTCTTGGCCTAGGCCTAGAGTGTCTGTGTCCTAGGCTTGCACTGCCTCTCCTTCCCTCCCTCTTTACCATTAGGAATGTCCCCGGGCAAGAATTCTCCTATTCATCACTTGTCTGAACACTGCACAGGTGCTGGATCGTTAAGGCACCTGTATTTTCAGACAATTGATAATTAGGAGAAATCCTGCTCAGGAACTTTCCTAATGATGAAGAGGGCAGGGAGGAGGGACGGAGAGGCGGTGCAAGCCTAGGCCACAGACACTCTAGGCCATGCCAATTTGGCACAGGGCTGCAAGTTTAAATGTTGGTTTATTTTAGGACAACAACTGCATCACCTGCCGAATGGACCCCAGGACAGATCTTGGATTAAAAGCCGCTATCCAACAGTGCAAGCAGTTTGAGAGGGCAGATAGTGGGTACAGAGTCGCTTTGTTCTGAAAGCTGTTCTGGATAATGTTTACATTATTACTTAAAGGGATAATTTAGGGCAAAAAAAAAACTATTTCAAACCAACTGGTGCCAGAAACTTATACAGGTTTGTAAATAATTTCTAGTTAAAAATCTCAATTATCTGCTGCTGTATGTCCTGCAGGAAGTGGTGTGTTCTTTCCAATCTGATGGATAACTAGATCCTAAGTCCAATAGGAGGTATCATTTAATAGCAATCAACTGGGGAAGATCCCCCAAAAACACCTATATTCCCTATTGGTTAAAATATAACTTTTATTAATAAAGTATAAAAACTCAGCAACAGCAAAAACGCAAAATGTGAACAGTGAGTTAAAAGGCTTTTCACAATCTGCCCTATACTCAATACAATGAGGAACAGGAGTGCATCACAGAACGGTTAGTACTCACACCCGAGTCACCACAAACGCAGGGCTGTTTTAATACTTTTCACACTGCCGTTTTGGATGACTCTGCTACTGACAATACGGGGGGCTAGCTAGTAGAGCGTAGTGCGTAAAATCGCTCTGGGGTCGAGACAGGTCAACCCAGTCACAGTGTCATCCTGCAAATATACATCACAGGATAGGAGGCATCTAAACCCACAGGGGTGTCTTGCTTTATCCCTTTTGGGTTAGTAAATCGTTTGTGGTGACTCGGGTGTGAGTACTAACCGTTCTGTGATGCACTCCTGTTCCTCATTGTATTGAGTATAGGGCAGATTGTGAAAAGCCTTTTAACTCACTGTTCACATTTTGCGTTTTTGCTGTTTTCTTAAATGTTTAGAGTTTCTATACTTTATTAATAAAAGTTATATTTTAACCAATAGGGAATATAGGTGTTTTTGGGGATGTTCCCCAGTGGAATGCTTCTTTCCAATCTGACACAGTGCTCTCTGCAGCCACCTCTGTCCATGTCAGGAACTGTCTAGAGCAGGAGCAAATTCCCATAGAAAGCCTTTCCTTTTCTGGGCAGTTCTTGACATGGACAGAGGTAGCAGCAGAGAGCACTGTGTCAGACTGAAGAGACTACACCACTTCCTGCAGGGCATACAACAGCTGATAAGTACTAGAAGACTTGAGAATTTTAAATAGACATAACTTACTAATCTGTATAACTTTCGGACACTGGTTGATTTGAATTTAAGTTAAATCTGATACCCCCTGACCACTTACCAAGCTGGCAGCACTGCTGGATTGATATCAGTAAAAGCATTTAGAGTTTATAAAAAAAAAAAACTTTTTTTTTTTAAAATGTAAACAGTGTGAAAGTGTCATCCCCTGGCCTCTAGCAGTGCTACACCTCATTGTGTTGTATGCACAGTGTACGGCCCTGATTATGCAAGGGTATATAGCAGGTGAGGCATAGCTGTTCAAGGGTCCAGGGAAGTATAGGCTCCGTCTCTTTGACACTATTCACAGACCAAATAAAGGTGTTTTTTTTTATTAACATGAAAACATGGGCAACACAGATATGTTGTTCTGTCTAATATCTGTCCAGCTGTGCTGCCAGATAGCACCTTTTAATAAAGGACCTGAAAAAGCTAAACCTACTACAATATGGCAGGAAGCAAGGGGTCTTCTGCTAATGTTATATGTTATTGTACCGCTGGGTAATTCAGATGAGACCTTATCAACTGCAACTACATAAAGCGTTACTGTCATTTAAAAAAAATGTGAAAAATTTTGATGAGTTGGGGTGAGTGCTGAGCCCCCCGCCAGTCACTAGATATAGCCAGGAGAAGCAGGCGGCTGGGCACTTCCTGGCTATACTTTGTGGGACAGATTTTTAGCTTTGATGTTTTAGCTGTAGATCTGGTGGACATTCATAGTTCACTGGATCTTGTCCTGAATCGATCGGTCTGGTATCAATCTTCTGTATGATACAGATCAGTGGGCAAAGAAAACTGTTTCACCAGCCTATACAGTCACACCAATATCCTCACGTGTAAAGGGCATGGTGCGGAACTCCACCAGCCTCAGTGTCGTACTCGATGTCTATGGGCGCCTCCTCTCCGCACAGAAGAATCAACATGTCAATTCTTCCGAGCGGAGAGGCGTGTGAACATCCCATAGATAGCCAGTATGACACAGAGTTTTGCTCCATGTGAACTGGTCCTAAGTGAATAGGATTTGTTGCACAATTTCAGTGCACATTACACAGCATACATGCGACACTTGCTGGTGGGTATAATGTCTTCTATAATACACACAAAATTAGCCAACTATTAAGGCCTTAAGTGACAGATTCTGTCTGTGACCTCTCCTCCCAGTTTTTTGTTTTTTTTAGTTAACCTGTATAAGGCTCAGGCTTCTTCCCCCTTGTATATGTAAAGGGCCTAGTAGCGCAGCAGACCACACTTGTGCCCCAGTAAATGAGTGTATAGACCTGACTATGCTCTTGAAATGAATGGGGCCCACTGCAGTACACCACAATATACATCATCATCCCTTTCTTGGCCGTACCTGTGATATACTGCTGTTAGGCAATGTGAATGGACCACTTTCAATACTGAAATAGGATGCATTCAGTACTGTCTTAATATGGAAATTATAGAGATTGGTATGATGCCTGAATGTTAGAAATGTGTTAGGATATTTGTGTTCTTTGTGCTTACCATTATATTTATATCCAGGTACTACAGACACACTCCTAATATGTATATGTAAATGTGCTGTGAGGTCTCTGCTGACACTATAAGGCTCAGGTACACCCCACCATAGCACTGCATTTTGGCTGCCCGCAACTAAAAGGAGTTCACTTTACAGTATTGATCACCATCCATTACAAGACTACAACACCTAGCATACGACCATCGGTATGCCGAGAGTTGTAGTTTTGCAACAGCTGAAAAGCCACAACTTGGGGATTTCAGTATGCATTAGGCAGTTGTGCTCCCCCTAGAGGTGACAACAGGTAGCCAGAATGAAGAGCATAGTGTGTTCTATAAACACACAAAACAGTCTAATGTAGTCTAAGTGTGGAGCTCAGTCAAATCACAGTCAGGAAACAAGGGTGGCAGCCCCCCTATCAGGTCAGCAAAGTCGCCCCCTTCCATCCTCTTCTCAGAGATTAGCAGGATGCTCCACTATTGTGGTGCAGATATATCTGACTAGGGATAATGAGGCTGTGTTCTAGTCTATTAAACCACTCCTGTAATCTTGTTGCTGTAGGTAATCATATTCTTCCTGATGAAGACTTGGCTGCATTTCATTGGAGTTTACTGGGACCAGATCATCCTCTCGCTTCACTCAAGGTGATTATATCTGCGCACACTTGTTTTATTGTTATTTACAGGGTATCTCACATTGACTAGTAGAATTGACGTTCCAGTACTGCGACGTTCCTACATTCTGATATAGTGTTATAGTGATATAGTTTATACATTGCAATAGTTGTTAAAGCTCATATGGGTCTGTAGGTGAAAAAATTAAGGCAGTATGGCTTTAGAAACATGAGGAGGAAAAAACAAAAGTGCTGAAAGAAAAATTGGCCTGGTCATCAAGGAGTTAAAAGCCGTACATTCACTGCTGCATTGGCCACTGTTCTCTAGGCTGAGAACCCGTATAACAATCCATTCCTATATGATGGTAATATTTCTATGGTCCTTGTGGCACTTTACTTATTACTTCTACCTATTTCCAGGTCCGTGCCCACCAGCTTGTCTTGCCACCTTGTGATGTGGTCATAAAAGCCGTCTCTGAATATGTCGCAACGATTAAAGATGCCTCTAATCTGGATGCTGTGGGGAAGGAGATATTCAGACACTCACAGGTGAGTAGAAGGTTAGATTTCTATTTAAGATGACAGAGTTGTCATATTAATGTAATATAAATGTTAAATGGGCACTGTCATAACATTTCTATCAGACAGGGTCTCGCTGCTGACACCCCTACCAGTCGGGAGAAGTGTGCAGTAGCGCATTTCACTTCACTTCTTGCAACAATCTCCGTTCAGGCCATCTTCATAATAAATCTATGGGGCTGCCTGGATAGAGATGATTGACAGCTAGGGGAATTGCAGGGCGCTGCTACCCTCTCCTGATTGGTTGGGGTCGCACCAATCAAAACTCCTTTGGATATGCTTTAAGACGAGCCGCGTCACTGTGAAAGGAAAATATGAGTAAAACAGATCGAGGAATAGGCTGTGATGTGTTTCTTATGCGTTCACAGATATTATCTTTGTTCATTGACCGATATTTGTTTTGCCTTTTAGTCCAGGACCGAAGACAAGATTGAACGATTTAAAAAAGCCGTAGAATATTATTCAGTCGCAACCAAGCAGCGTCCGCCTCAGCTCAATCCTCCTTTCGTTGGTGGGTATGCTGGGAGTGAATCCTGTGTGAAGTACATGTTGCAGGGTAATGTCTCTAAGGGTCGGCTTTTCTTAGTTGCAGGATATGGGCCTAATCAATTCGGAGTTCCTCCTTTACCACATAACCAGATGGGAGGAGTACATGTTGGCAAACCTATGGTGAGCTTTGTTGTCTTCAATGTTTCCAACTACTTGTATTTTGTATAGCATACTGTGATTAATAAGTGGTGTTGTCTGGGATTGGAGAAAGCACCTCTTATCCATGGGCTGTGCCTGGGATTGTAGCTCAGCCCCATTCACTTTTATGTGCTGCATTACCTGACACAACCCGTGGATTACAGTGGAGCTATGACTGTTGTGAATATCTGTAAAAAACTGGCCATAGGCTGTATCCATGTTTTCCACCGCTTATCAAATGCCGCACAATCGGGTTTGGACAAACTTGAGCGTGCTCAATGTTTGCTCATCTTTTATCCCCACACCACCATCTCTCTGGTGGTCATCATTAGTGTTGCTTAACTTGTAGTGGTGAGCCATATAGCCCCATGCTGCAGCCAATCACTGGCCTCCCCTGTGATGGTAGCATGTACGGCACATAATCCCTGAGCCATAATTAGTTGCAGCAGTCACATGAGTGTAAGGCACATCAGTAGAGAATGGCAGGGGACCACCAGAGCATTGGTGCACTAGAATGGTGCATTTTGATGAACATTTTGATCGGTCGGGGTCTTATTGTGACCTGGACAGCTGCATAATATAAGTCTATAGAGCTGTCCAGTTTGGATGGACACAGAGCAGAGAGGAACACATGGCAGAGCAGACTTATCCCGGCTTGTTCTCCTGACCTGGTCTAAACATTCAGACCTCAAACGATCAAGACTTTTGACATGTTTTTTTCTGATCACAAGTACTCTCAAATTCCCCACACAACCCCTTAAAACTTGTGTTCCCTTATAGTTTGGACACCAGATGCCCGCAAAACTACAGTATCAGCACCACCCGTTTCCTCCTGGCCCCAACTCTGGGTTTGTGTTTCCTCCTCACCACATGGGAGACTTGTCTCACTTCCACGATGACAACCTGCTGAAAGGGGGCCCGTTTTCTGGCTGGTCTCTGCCATATGACACGACCGCTTCTAAGTTCCCCAATCACTTGACGTTGAAGCCTTCTCCTTCATCAGGCCAGGAATCTTCACCCTCCTCTTCCTCAGATGAAGACCAGAATGGCGCCGCATCTAAGTAATTCTTATTTTATCACTTTAAGAAAGTCATGGGTGGAAAGTCTTGCTGTAAGTGAGAGCCTTTTATGTTTCTTCCCTTCCCAGCCATGTGACAGATAATCGACAGCATAAGGCAAACTGGGAGGAATCTTCTGGTGACAAGCTTTCCCAAAACTGGGGTCATCAGACAGGAGGTGGAGAGTCTGGCCAGAACATGGGGCACAATGAGTCACAGATTCCATCATTGCTGTCCATGGCAACAAGGAACCACATGGACATCACCACTCCACCTCTACCTCCAGTGGCCCCCGAAGTCTTACGGGTGGCAGAACATAGACATCGTCGTGGACTCATGTATCCATACATTTACCATGTCCTCACCAAGGTAAAACACATAAGGTAGAACTGTCTTTACTAGTCCAAAGACAAAGAAGGCATAATAATGTTTGTTTCATATGGCTATTGTTCCAACAATGTATTGTTTACTTAAAGGGGTATTCTCATACTGTAATGTAATGGTATATCAATGGAACTCTGGACATAGTGGCGGTCCTAGCCTTCTATTCTTTAGATTGTAGAGGATCCCAGTCAAAGCAACATGCCATACCCTTCTATAGTGGTAAAACCTTCTCAGTGCTGTAAAGCCTATGTAGTGTTTCTGTAATGTGTATTACACCACTCATACTGTCCAGGATAACACTTCTTTATTTAATTTTTCTATAGGGAGAGATTAAGCTGCCTGTTTGCATAGAGGATGAGTGCAATGCTGACCTTCCTCCTTCCGCCATCCTGTTCCGCCCAGCTCGTCAGTATGTATATGGAGTCCTCTTCAGCCTTGCTGAGACCCAGAGGCGTCTGGAGCGACTAGCCATGCGTCGTCGCCTGCCTGTGGACGGTGAGCCATTAACGTGCCCATTTTTATCAGTATTGTATTCCAGTGTATATACTGTCCTCATACTTAGTTGTTAATCTGGTGTATGATCTGGATGTGGTTACCCAGCGTTGTGCAGGTTCCATCATTTAGCAGGTTATTAAGATCATAGCATGTGTAAACAGGGCAAACCACAAACTCTGACTGACACTTGTTTACTTCCTGTGTCTGCTAGTTTTTCTCTTGCTCTATGCAAATCTTCTCTTCTACTAAGCTGCCTTATCTGAAACATAATCTTCCTAAGGATATTTTGGTCTGCTGTTTGCTATCTACACTTTACTACTGCCCTGCTGAGTTGTCTTATTTTATAGATGTTCAGCCTTAAAGGGGTACTCTGAGCAAGGGACTTTTATTTACATATGCTCAGGGATTGATTGCTTTTAGCGACGAGTGCAACTTGACTCGTTTGATTGCTCAAATAGGCTGTATCTATCTTTTCCCTGACTCCCTAGGACTACATGCAACTCGAGCCATCGGTATTTAAATTTTGAGTGAATGGAATTGAGTTGCGATCGTCTATAGTTGCTTTAGAATAATTAAGCACACTTACCTCCCTAGCTGCAGTGACACCACCACTATATTATTGCTCTGTCCTGCTGTTTGGCAGCTTCCGGCTTCTGGAGCAATGAGGTTGCTCAGCATATCAGCTGCTGCATTGGTGCCCTGCCCCAGTCGTTGATTGGCTGGGTGTGCCTGAAACTTCTCAGCTCCACAGAGCGGAAAGATGGTGGTGCTAGAGCCAGGGAGGTAAGTATGCTTTATTATTTTAAAAAATTCATGCCTGGAGTATCCCTTTAACCCCTTAGCGACCCATGACGTATCTGGTACGTCATGGTGCCGCGGGGGGTGTTCAGAGCGGGATCCCGGCGGGACCCCGCTCCGAACAGCGCCGCTCACGGCTGTGATCTGCAGCCGGGCAGTGCCTCTGTTAGCCAGTGCAGGTCCCGTTGCCGTGCCGGCTAATTAAGCACTTCAATGCAGCTGTCAAACCTGACAGCTGCATTGAAGTGCTTCAGACCTCACGTCCCTGGTGTTTAGTGGGACGGATCTCCCCCCTGCGATGCGATTGCGGGGGGAGATCCGTTCTTCTGTCCGTGACGGGCCTCAGCGTCGCAATGACGCTGATCCCGGCCCCGGCAATAGATTGCTGTGGCCTGCAGCAGGCCAAAGCAATCTATCACCGATCTAATGGATCTTTGCTGTGTATATACACAGCATTGATCTCTATGAGAGATCAGTGTTGTGTACATACAAGTCCCCCAGGGGGGCTTCTAGTTCATGTGAAAAAAAAAAGTGTTTTTATTAATAAAAAATCCCCTCCCCTAATAAAAGTCCAAATTACCCCCCTTTTCCCATTTTCTAAATATATGTTTGCTATCGCCGCGCACGTAATCACCCGAACTATTAATCACATTCCTGATCTCGCACGGTAAACGGCGTCAGCGCAAAAAAATTCCAAAGTGCAAAATTTCACATTTTTGGTCGCATTAAATCCAGAAAAAATTTTATAAAAAGTGATCAAAAAGTCGCATATGCGCAATCAAGGTACCGATAGAAAGAACACATCATGGCGCAAAAAATGACACCTCACACAGCCCCATAGACCAAAGGATAAAAGCGCTATAAGCCTGGGAATGGAGCGATTTTAAGGAACATATATCTGTTAACAATGATTTGAATTTTTTAAAAGCCATTACATAATATAAAAGTTATACATGTTACATATTGTTGTAATCGTAACAACTTGAGGAACATGGATCAGTTTTACCCCAGGGTGAACGGCGTAAATGCAAAACTCCCCGAAATCAAAACAAATTCCTTTTTTTTTTTCAATTTGACAGCGCAAATGATATTTTTCCAGTTTCGCAGAATATTTTATGGAAAACTAATGCCTGTCATTGCAAAGTACAATTGGTTTCGCAAAAAATAAGCGCTCATATAAGTCTCTAGGTGAAAAAATGCAAGCCCTATGGAGTTTTAAACATAAAATGGAAAAAGCAAAAGCGCAAAAATGAAAATTGGCTTTGACCTTAAGGGGTTAAAGGTGTTTATTGTTCATGGATTTTAACCCTTTAATGACTGCACACTGTTTTTTGACAGCTGGCAGCACAGGTCCTGAATCTGCTTCTAGGTTTTTTTTTAGTCTCGCTGCTCCAGCCATCCTAGCAGGAGCAGGTCAAGCGCTAAGCAGTCGGACAGCTTTGGTCTCTACGGAGAAGACGGGTGGTTTATACCCACTTCTGTCTACTCAGTGAGCACAATGTAGTGAACAGAGACAATGGCAATGATGCTGTCGATTCAGTGATCACTGGGTGCCACACGAGATGGCAAAGCTACAAGGTCTGTCCTCTGTATCTGGGGTTCTTTTGGATGCCCTAGTTACAGTGAAAAATCACCATGCGTGCACAAAGTAAAAATTGTCAGGTTACTTAGGGCCAAAAAGCTGGTATTGAGTGAGTTAATTGTTATAAACAAAACTTTGACTTATGTGAAATCAACATTATGGTGTATGCTAAGTATTAATATGAGGACCAATGCATACAAGAAATCCTATATATCCTATCCTGTATATATATATTATGTGTATATATATATATATATATATATATATATATATATACACACACACGCACACGATATGTGTTGTGTATTCATCTGCACATGTTGCATAGTAATATTATCTTTAGTTTTTACTTTATGTACTTTACATTACTTTCATATACAAATAGGAAATTATATTTTGTTCATTTATTTTCCCAGTTCCACCAGTGATCATCAAGGAATGGTCTGCCTATAAAGGAAAATCTCCTCAAACGCCAGAGCTGGTGTCAGCATTGACTTTTAGAGAATGGACCTGTCCCAATTTGAAGAAATTATGGCTCGGTAAAGCTGTAGAAGACAAGAATCGCAGAATGAGAGCCTTCTTGGCTTGTATGAAGTCAGATACCCCCAGCATGCTAAATCCAGCCAACGTGCCCACTCATCTCCTCCTGATGTGCTGCGTCCTACGGTGAGAAGCTTTTCTGCTTTTACAGTGTCAGGCTGCATTCACACGTCCCGTGTTTAATTTGGGAGCACTGCTGTACATGGAGTACAGTGCTTCACAGAGCGAACACAGGATGTGTGAAGGGAGCCTTAGAGGAACACTATGGCTTCTGTGTACATGGAGGGGTCACAGCCTCTTCTCATTTCCAGGTATATGATGCAGTGGCCCGGAGGAAGGATATTACTGAGACATGAGCTGGATGCATTCTTAGCCCAAGCTGTATCTTCTCAACTATATGAGCCAGACCAACTTCAGGAGCTTAAGGTAAGGGATAAACTGTTCATAAAATGATGACATAATTGTCTGATGCTGAATTCAAATTAACTGATGTTATTTCACAAATGACATTGAGCAGATTGAAAAGCTGGATGCTCGTGGAGTGCAACTTGCAGCTCTCTTCATGAGTGGGGTGGACACTGCACTATTTGCCAATGATGCCTGTGGCCAGCCTGTACCGTGGGAGCATTGCTGTCCTTGGATTTACTTTGATGGGAAGCTTTTCCAGAACAAACTAATCCGAGCAGGCCGCGAGAAAGTTCCTTTAATTGAACTGTGTGATGGCCAGGTAAGATGCCAACTTTACACAGTAAATATTGAATATAAATATATACATCTCAGATCGGGGTCAATATGGTGCTTGTCATTTTCCCACTGCAGGCAGAGCAGGCAGCCAAAGTGGAGAAGATGAGACAGAGCATCTTGGAGGGGATCAATCTTAATCGCCAACCACCTCCTCCACTACTTCCGCCGCCACCATTTATGCCCCCTATGATGCCACCATTTTACCCTGTTCCGCTGTATCCTAGAGCCATGGGTTCCATGCCTCCACCTCCCCCTGGAAGAAACAGAGGCTTTTCCGGTGAGTATCTTGTATCTCATTGTACAATACACTGTTTATTTTGGTCGTCATTGTTTTTTTCTTCAACGCAGGAGTCCATCCTATCCCTCCTCAAGGAGGCAAACTGGAAATTGCGGGCATGGTCGTAGGTCAGTGGGCTGGAAGTAAACCGTCCCGAGGCCGGGGAGCTTTCGGCATGCAAGTTGTCTCTGTTGGGGGTCCAGGAAAAGGGTGAGTATATAATGTACTACATCTCTTGTTAGATATATGTGGATAGTCTCAGGAATAGCGAGTACTAACTGTTGATTGTAATTATACTTAAAGGGAAACTAACAGCTCTTATGTTCCCATAGCGTGTGATTATATTTATGATGTCCACTTTCATGGTCTCTTTTTTTCTTTTTCCCCCACCCTCCAAGACGTGGAAGAGATAACAACTCTGTTAATAAAGTGGCAAAAACAAACAAAAAAGTGAACAAACAGGTAAGAATGTGGTGTATAGATGATGATGATGTAGTTCTGTAGCTGCCATTACTTTAAAATTGCAATAGGTTATCTTGCAGAACAGAGTGCATGGGTGGCCCATTTATAGATCAGGAGTAGTCAGTGGCTTCCTCCAGCTGTCAGGATCTTAAAGGGGTAGTGCGGCGGTAAAGAATTATTCACAGACTAACACACATTACAAAGTTATACAACTTTGTAATGTATGTTATGTCTGTGAATGGCCCCCTTCCCCGTGTCCCACCACCCCCACCCGTGTACCCGGAAGTGTGGTGCGCTATACTCACCTGTCACGTGCCGACACCCGTCTCCGATCTTCAGCAAGTGACTGACGCTCCGACTGTCCCGAATGCCGGCCGCCCTCTGCAGTGTCATCCGATGCTCAGCCGCGATTGGCTGAGCATAACTGTGCTCAGCCAATCGTGGCTGAGCACAGTTGTGACGCGGTGGAGGGGGGACGGGTGGCAGCAACTCTGCCTTCCGTCCGAAGATGACGTTTGGCACAAGATGGCGGACGGCCCTCGACACGTATCAGGTAATGTATAATGCACCACACTTCCGGGTACACGTGTGGGGGTGGTGGGACACGGGGAACGGGGCGATTCACAGATATAACATACATTACAAAGTTGTATAACTTTGTAATGTGTGTTATTCTGTGAATAATTTTTGAGCGCCGCACTACCCCTTTAAAGGATTCCAGCATCCATTGCAAGGGATCTGTATGTCATTAAAGGGAAACTGCGGAGGATTTTTTTCCAAATTTTAGATCAATAGATTTGTAATTTACCTCTTTCAGTACTTATAGGCTTTTGTGTGCCCTGAAGTATGCTGTATGCCCTTTTCAGTCTGACATGGTGCTCACTGCTGCCACCTCTGTCTGTGACAGGAACTGTCCAGAGCAGGAGAGGTTTTCTATGGGGAGTCGCTGCTGCTTTGGACAGTTCCTGACACGGACAGAGGCGGCAGCAGAGAGGTGTCAGACTGGAGAGAATACACCACTTCCTGTAGGTTATACAGCAGCTGATAAGTACTAAAAGACTTGTATTTTTAAATAGAAGTAAATTACAAATATATATACATTTTATTTTTGTGACACCAGTTGTTTTGAACCAATTTTTTTTTGTACCGGAGTACCCCTTTAAGGGTTTTAGAACATCACAATATAGCTATTGTAGATTGTGATGTATGTAAGTAAGCACAGATACAGTGTCCTATGCTTTCCATATTCCTGAGGATGAAATATCTTTAGATCTCACAATAAGCTGTCCTGTCTTCCTTTTACCCTAGGGATCTACTGACAGCCGTAGCCCGTCCCACGTGAATGGGACCAGCGGAAACACAGTTACAGAGGAAGAATCCAGCCCTCAAACCGTAGCATGTGCCTTACCCAGAGAATGCAGTGAGCCTTGCAGCAATGGCAACACCCCTCACTTCACAGGAATGAGCAGTGAAGGGGGCGACAACTGCCATGACGAAAAGTTGGGTCCAACAGCCCTCCAGAAGGAGGAATAAGCAGTGCAGGAAAATACAGGGCAAAACAGGAGGAGGAGAGTGTTGTAAGGAGGCACAGAGACCCCCCGACCCTTTCAGAAAAAAAATATGCTGCAACATGTTTGCACATGATCCCTCTGCACTTGTACTTAACCAAAATCTTCTATGGTGCTCTGATTGTCAAGTCCTACTGTGGTGCCCACGTACATTGTCCTCAGTGCTAAGCACGTCTGTGATAATGCTCATTCAGTGACATAAGGATCGGACTTGTGTCTTTTCTTTACAAACCCAAATAGTACAGAAGCAGTAAGTTCTGACATATGTTGCAATGCTGCTAGTGGTTCCTGACTGTAGAAGGAATAAGTTGCAATATATAGATTAAAAAAGCATCATGGGGGCAGATTGGCCACAGGGTCCTGGGCAGAGCTCATACTGTTCTGCTTCCGGACTGGCAGAAAGATAATCTATACTGACTGATTCTCAGTATTAAGCATCTTGACTGGGAAGCCGGGAGAGCTGCGCCTCCTCCCCTCGTACTCTCCTCCTCCTATCCTCACATGAGGACTCCTCCTGCCAGACTACCCAATCCTGTAGATAATGTGGGACTTTTTGTCAGAATTTTATTAATATTATTTTTTATATGTACATATATATATATAAAAATATATATATATAAATATGGCCTTTGTACAAAGGGGACATTCAGGAAAGAGGACTGTCATGGGCAGATTTTTCCTGCCTTCAGATAAGGTCAAGCCTGTGTTTTCGGCTGGGTCATTTCAATTGCTACCGGAAAAAGACTCCATTTCTTTTGCACCTTTGGAGCAATATTAGCCATATATAACGCTGTGCCCTCCACCAGAGGGCCGTCAGCAGAACCTTTGTACATGACTATCTACCTTCACTTCTTAGCAGACCCTATATAGCAATGAATTGAGAAATATTCTAACCACTTGTATAGTCTTTGCTCAAACGTTGGAAGAAAATGGAGAAGAGGAGGGGTTCTGAATAATACACCCCCGACTGGTAGCAAATGGTATAGCCCAGTTCAGCAGATAAGCTCGCACACATCGCTTGACACCACAAAGGGTTAAACCTCAGTTCTGGTGAAGATGTACTGTGAATGATTGTATGTGCATAATGTTATCTGCCGCTACGTGTGCAGATACATGCCGAGTACGCATCTAGGACTTGTCTGACAAGGCTCACTGTGTATATTGTGAATATGCATACGTTTGTGCACAGACTTTATGTACAGAGAGAGGCAGAGAGAGATCTATTTATGTAACCTATAAATATATATTTAGTTAAAAGCCACATTTGCATCCTAAGCAGAACCAGTATTCCTTGAGAACGCTGCCGCTGCTGGGGGGAGGTTTGTGGTGATTCTGAACTGTACTCCGGACGTGTAATTCACTAGAACAGGAGAGGGCAGACTTAGCTCTCGTGTCCAGCGGTCCATCTTGGAATCCTCGCTTGGCGCCCACCTCTCCAAAACTAATGAAAAATGAGATTTTTTTTTTTTTTTTACTCTGTTGATGAAACAAACACCCCAACACCCATCGGCTTTTTCTCTGTTTGAGGGGCTTGCAGCCTGTTGCTCTGCACCCGTCACTAGAAGTTATAGGAATGAATTCCCCTTTTCCGGTAGGAAATCCAACCCAATTTTAAAACTATGGAAATTCTTAGTCCTTCCTTCCATCTTTAAGTTGTCTCTGTTTGGTTCTCTCAGCTCTGACTGTGGACAGCATCTTGCATCCAGTAAGAGAGGACTGTACGGTAGTGAGGCCTTCCCTTTTTCTCTTGGGATTTAAGGTAGAATAAGATTATTTTTTTTCTTTCTCCACTTGCATCAGAAATGTAACCAGTGCGGTTATTGATGGTTTTAAAGTATCTATCCATTTTCCGAGAATAAGGTCTATGGTTAGATATACCACTGTTCTGTATATCATAGCGGTTGGATGTGATGAGCTCCGCTCAATTGATATTGCTTCTTAAAACCTTGATCAGCTATTGCTAAAAAAAAATCTCATTCTTATATATGGGGTAGCACATTGTATTACCATCTTGAACCCCTCAATTACTTATTTACTGGGTTATTTTACACTGTCTACAAAATACCGTTTCACTATAATTTGGTGACTCACAGTGGCCCATTAGTGTTAAGATGCCCATACATTTGGAGTTCCATGTGCAATTGTGCCCACAAACAGGCTTCTTAAAGGGACACTTTGGACAATCTAGGTCTCTTGAAAATAAGCAGATTAAAAACTGGGAACCCTAGAATCATCTGTGAGGAACTTTACAATGTGTTGTTACCTTGCGCTGCCACTACAGGAGGATTTAAAGGGGAACTATTAGCAGGTTAGACAAATCTTGATATTGCACAGGAGGGCACTGTGAAGGAAGGTATGTCTGTTACATTCATCCCCGGTGCCATTTCTGTGCACTTAGTCGTTCACTCCATGGCCCGCTAAGACGGTTTGGGCCACTGCCCTGTCCACCCCTGCCGACACACCTTATTGATAAACATTACAAGGGGCGGGCTGGCTGGGGGCGGATCAACGCTATGGGGGCGGGGCGGTGCTTCAGTTGGTCGTATTAGACTATGGAGTGAACGACGAAATGCACAGGAACGGTGCACAGAAGAAAGGTAAGAGACATATCTTCATCCTCAGCGCCTCCTTTGCAATACGGACATATCAGCCGGTTGGATTTGTCTAACCTGCTGATAGTTCCCCTTTAAGTATTACAATATGCCCATCGACAAGGGTTGGCTGTATAATGTAGGACAGGACAGAGACGCCAGGATATGAGGATCCTTATCCCCTATATTAACTCCACAATAGCATAGGTGACAATGAGTTTTCTGAACAGGCCCTTTTAAGTGAGAAATTGATCAGCATCAAGGACAACCTAGGAAGATTCCCTTAGACCATAATACAGCTGCATTATAGTATTTACCACAATTAGCCAGGCTGAACTGAAGTCTGTAGAATTGCTGGGTGGCCTGGTGTTCCCACTCTCATGGATGCTAAATTGTTGCTTTATTATGGTTATGTGAAACTGGACATGACCTAGGAAGATCTGTGTTTGTCTACTGGGTTGATGGAGGTCAGAGAACGCTCGCATCCAATGTTAAAAGGCTTCACCCATTTTTATATCTGTTTATATCTAAAAAAGCTTTTCTTAGAGACATGTCAAAAGTTTTAGTCGGTGGTGGCCTGGGTGTTCGCTTGGCTAAGCGCTTCACTCTCCAGCTGCAGGAAATGGTCTGTATTAGACGTTACGAATCATCTGTAAACTAGCACCAATCTGTGATCGTCGCAAGGCCCGACTAGTCAAGCAGCTGATCATCCTTTCCTTGCCAGACTAGAGTGACTCGTTTTGAAAAACTTGTCCTCTCCTTGGATCGTCCAAAGTGAAGATCCCCTTTAAGCACAGCATTATGGATCCACTTGTTATAAGTCACATCCACCCACCTAGGATGGGAACCCAAATGGTTACGATACTGATTCCAGTCCATGTCCCTTTATCATAGTACTTTTTTCCCTTCCATCTCCTGTTGACTAGAAGCGATTTCAGTGTGTACTCAGCAGAGCTGGGCCGATTTTTCCAGTGTACGGCTGGGTTCATGATACTGCAGTGTTGCGGTGCTCTGAGCAGCCCTTTACATTGCATGTGTTTGTGTTTTTTTATTTTCTCCAAATGTTATATGAAAGAAGGGAGGCAACGTTACAATGGTCTTTCTAAACCTCCAAGACACCATTTGGCGGCATAACAGGCTCGGGCATTCGCTTCCCATTCTTCAATTTGCTGAGAAAAACGGGAGTCATGCCGAACCGCCCTCTAATAATGGCATCAGCCGATGCCCCGTTGCTTGGATCTCTTCTTTTTAGGCATTGTTATCAAATACCATGTCCTGGAGCATTCAACCCAGGAACCGCGACGAAAATTCCCCTCTGTTTACTACTATGGCCACTCAAATGGACTTATTGCCGTGGCCGAGGATCATGTCCACTATGACCACAGGGTAACAGAGGGCAAAACTTTATTTTGTTCATTAGGGGGGAACCTGTATTGATATTTCACAGGGGGGAAAAAAACAGCCAGTTCCCACCCAAAGTGTCAACTTGTGATATAAAATTTTTTTTTCTTCAGTTTTTAAGCCGTTTCAACTTTTTTATTTTTTACTGCATTTCACAATTGAAACTAATTTTAATCACACATGAACATCCACTTAATTTTCCACTATTAATTGCCGTATCGATTTCATCGGTTTTCAATTTTTTTTTTTTTTTTTTTAGATTTTAGTACAATTTTTTTTTTCTTTTAGTCTTTTTCATTCTTTATCATGTGTTTTACACATATTATATAGCTGGTGAGAGGCAATAAAGCGCAGACAGTTCCCCCTCACCAGGGCTTTGTTGAAATGTTTTTTTTTTGTTTTTTTTTCACTAACCATAATCTGAGACGTTGAATTAAAGTAACCGCTAATCTCATTTATTTCACATGATTGTGTAAAGCTGCACTTTTCTTGATACCTTTCTGACGTTAAACAAAACGTCTTTCAGTGGTGTGTGTTAGCGCCTGTTCTGCCTGCATCCAGAACGCGCGGCACATACAGAAAACTTTTTTTTTTTATAATTTCTTGTATCGTTTGATTTCAGAAAGGTAATTTGAGCAAGAATTGCTGGCTTATACCTAAGCGCACGTAACGTAGAAGGGGTTAGTAGCAGCCCTTCCTTCTGTTTGCAATGTTAAAATTACCCGGCTAGGTTATATACTTTTGGTGTTAAGGGGGAGGGAGGGTGGGCAGTTATTGTTGATGTAACACTGTTCTTTATTATATACATATTGCTCGAATGGACTATGGTAGGTTCCCAAGAACCCCGGTAATCTGTATGAAGCCAGATGGGCAACAGCCCATTGGATGGTAGGAAGTTTTGGGAACAGTAGTTATGTGTCGCCTTGTTCACAGCCTGACATGGAACAACAAGGCACATCCATGACACTTTACCTGATGCTACACAGCAGTGCAGTACTTTGACGTATATATATTAACCAAGCAACCACTCCCAGTATTCTGGGGCCTTCCCCGCTTGTCAATCACAACACATCGTAGATGAAGCGTACAACCCTTTTTCTCATTACAATGTGAGTGACCAGCACATGTTTAACATAGACCATTGCAGTAGCGTCATGGCCGTATATATAGTCCGAACATCCAAAGGCTTCTATCGTGTTGTGTGGGGAAGACTGGTGGAGTGCAATGCTGCCCGATACCAATGACGTTTTACTTCGACATCAATCTGATCATTTCCTTTGTTGATGTCTCAAGGCGGCGGGGCAGCCGGTACCCATTCGTCTTCTTTATTTACTTGTCTTTTATATTTCTGATTATTTTTTTAGTTTTTTCTTTTTTTTTTTCTTCAATGGCTCTATCACATCCTCGGAGATGATTCTCACACATACTGCTGAATTAATGTGTCTCTTTTAAGATTTAAAATTTATTTTATTTTTTTTAGATGTTCTGAAACAAAAAGATAAAAAAAAAACCCTACAAGCAAACTAACATTTTGTTGTTAAGACTTAAATGTAAGAAACAACAATTAAGCAAAAATATAAAAAAAAAACAAAAAAAACTTTGTCCTTGCACCTGATTCCTTTTTTTTGGGTGTAGACTTGACCCATCTGTATCTGCTGCACATGTACTTGTGATATTACGCTTCTTTTTTCTTCCTGGTTTAGTGGTAACTAATCGCTGATTAATTTTCAAGAAGAGACAGAACCTTTGAAAGGAAATCTTGCTGACTTTCAAAGTGCAAGTATATATATTTTGTAAGCCCGCTCCCTGTTAAACCCGATTAATATAAACTTCCCGCTTTCTCTTCAGGTTTTTTTTTGGTTAATTTTTTATTTTTTCGTTTTGAACTTTTATTTTTTTAGCTAGTTGAATCTTTCACTGCAATCAATCTTTGTTAGTAATTTCATGTTTTACTGATACTGTCTGTGTTTAATTACAGTCAAAAAAATATCTTAAAAAACAAAAAAAGCTTAAAAAAAAAATAAACCATGGCTTCTGGATTATATTTTCTCCCCCTGTTAATAAACGCCCCCTTTTATGCTAGTCACCTGTTTAGTGGATGGGTAATGTGTAACTATCTCCCACTTCCCAAAATCTTCCTGTCCTGTAATCCCTGCCCCCAGCATCTCCATAGTTTATCAATGTAAGTTAGAGCGGCAAAACTCTTGAGAATGTCTGCTGTTGTTGAGAAGGTGGTGAACTTATGATGCAGAATGTTTAGGAATGCTTCAAGGAGGAGCTTGGTTTCCAGTTAGAAAGACTTACAATGCTTAATAAAGTCTATTCTTTTAGTAAAACCTGTCTCTTGCCCTTTATTTTTTTGCCATTTTATTGGGATCTTTGGTAACGGGTTTGGTACGTTTGCTTATTCCTAACCAAATTTAAAAGGTTTATCCAGGCTTAGCAATACATGGCCTCTTTCTTCCTGACACAGCACCTGTCTTGTCCTCAATTTAGGCGCGGTATTGCAGCTTAGTTCCGTTGACGTGAATGGAGCTGAATTTGTAATTAGAGATGAGCGAACCTCGAGCATGCTAGGGTCCATCCGAAACCGAATAGTCGGTATTTGATTAGCTGGGGCTGCTGAACTTGGATAAAGCTCTAAGGTTGTCTGGAAAACATGGATACAGCCAATGACTATATCCATGTTTTCCACATAGCCTTAGGGCTTTATTCAACTTCAGCAGCCACCACTAATCAAATGCCGAACGTTCGGGTTCGGATGGACCCTAGCATGCTCGAGGTTCGCTCATCTCTATTTGTAATACCACACAAGGGTGGTGCTGTTTTTGCAAGAAAGTAGCTGTGTTTTTTCTAATCCCTGATAACCTATTTAAGGTGTGAGGGTAGGTTCACACTATGGAATCCGCACTGATAAGACATGTCAGTTCTTTTGTCGGAATGTGGAATCTGCCAGGCAATACAATGGTGTCTATGGAGCTGGCGGATATGCCCGCTGCCGTGAACGGGTTCAAGCCATGAAATCCGCCGGAATTTATCCACACGGATTCTGCAGTGTGAACCTACGCTAACTCTCATTTTTAGCAGACAGCAAGATGCACTGGCAAAATCTTGCTGCCACGCTCCCAATGCAGGTGTGCGCCGGCAATGGATTACTTCCAGCTGTGCCATTGTATACAATGCAATAGACTGTGGAGCTGGAACAATTCCAACACCTGCTTTGGGAGCGTGGCGGCAGGAATTTTTACAGGCAGCACCACTGGGATTTAGGTAGCATAAGAAATGGGCTAATAAAAGACAGTCTTGGGCTGCAGTTAAGTGAATGATAAAGCAGTTAAAGTGGCACTATCAGCAGTTTCGGGCGAGTGAACCTGCTGATATGAGGCAGACGCTCTTTACCTCAGGATTCCTGGGCTGTACTTCTTATTGCTGTGGGGTCCGGTATACTGGCGTTTTCTGCTAATTCCCGATATGCTTATTAGCAGGTTCAGAGCATGTGGGCGTTCCTCATGCGTCCGAGCACCCGCTTGTCCCGCCTAGCCTGCCCCCTTCTGGCCTGTTCACTATGCATATACATATATGCATAGTTAGGCCGATTGTTACGGGCTGCTTTCTATGAAGGCTAAAAACTGGATTTTCAATTGAACTTCATCCAAGGAATTCCAAGTAGTTTTTCTAACGTGACCCTTGATCTAGGGGCTGGACCGAAAAACAACCTGAAGCCCAAACTTACTGATCAACACGAAACTGTCTAGATCTGGGTACGGTCTACTTTAGGCTGAAAGGATGCTGTCTTGTCCGTGCCAGAGCCCACTGGAATTGCTTTATTGACAAAGATATTGATCCAGGACACTTCTAATTTTTTGATAGCTGTTACTGGATGACACATCCTGAATACCAGGGTTGGAGTGCCAAGAATATCTTGAAGGACCGACAGGTGAAGTTGGAATGATCCCCTGCAAGCCCCCACCGCTCTTAGGGCCCTATTCCGCGGGTCGATTATGGTTCGTAAAATCGGTAGACCGTTTGCAATTGAATGATAATCGTTTTGTGTAATTGGAGACGATTAAATGACCAACGAGAAATTGTTGGTCGCTTGATAGAATTTGGACCTATTTTTATCGTTTATTCTTTAAAAATCGTTTGCGTATTGTTCAGTGAAATAAGATGTTGTTTGGTCGTTCGCAGGAGTGATGACAGGACAACTGCACGAACGATCGTAAGTAACGATCATCGTTTCATGTAATTGGGTGAACGATTTCTGGGTCGTTCGCCATAGTGGTTGTTTGAGATTATTTTTATGTTAATCGACGCAAAAAATTGCTTTGTGGAATAGGACCCTTATAGACCCCTTTATGAAAGGAAAGAAGAAAAAGGTCCAATCTGCCAGCTTAATGGATGCCATAAAGTCGTTTTTCTTAGCACCACTGGCACAAACTTGGTAGATTCTGTTTAAAACCTTTAAAGTGACTCTGTACCCAGAATCTGACCCCCCCCCCCAAACCACTTGTACCTTCGGATAGCTGCTTTTAATCCAAGATCTGTCCTGGGGTCCGTTCGGCAGGTGATGCGGTTATTGTCATAAAAAACAACTTTTAAACTTGCAGCCCTGTGTCAAATTGGCGTGGCCTAGAGTGTGTGCTCAAGCCTTGCACCGCCTCTCCGTACCTCCTCCCCACCCTCTTCTTCATTAGAAATGTTCCAGGCAGTTTTTTTTTTACTGTTCATCACCTGTGTAAACACGGCACATGAGTTGGATCGTTAAGTTGGATCGACAAGTGATGAATAGGAGAAATGCTGCCCAGGCCATTCCTAATGATGAGGAGGGTGGGGAGGAGGGAGGGAGGGGTGGTGCAAGGTTAGGGCATAGACACTCTAGGCCACAGCAATTTGGCACAGGGCTGCAAGTGTAAAAGTTGTTTTTAGGACAATAACTGCATCACCTGCTGAACGGACCCCAGGACAGATCTTGGATTAAAAGCAGCTATCTGAAGGTACAAGGGAGGGAGGGAGATTGTAGGTACAGAGTCACTTTAAGGACTTTAAGCTTGTTTTAGAAGGGTCTATAACACAGTGCTGTTTTGCTTTTGCTTTACACCCTCCTGCCCTCTTTGATATCTAACTTATGAACTGCTATAAAACTTCTTCATAAAATTATGCACAATCCCTATGAAAGCAATGGCAGTCTGCTGTGACCACAGAATCCTAGGAACAGCTTCAGCGCTTCAGTATCTGTCAGTTGTGCCTTGCACCAAGACTGATGGCAGCCGGATCAGTACCTGGGGCACAGCACATAGAGTGGGTCTGAGAGTACATAACCAGGTAGGTGCAGGGGGGCAACCTGCATCTTGACTTTCTTCCGGGCCTACTCCAGCAGATGAGGAGCAGCTACGTATTCACAGAGAAGTAGATAGAAGACCCTAAAAAGACTGCAATGCTGGTAGGACAGCCACTAGATATTACCCCTTTCCAAGTATGGCCGATAATCGTTTGTGTAATAGTACCCTAAGCTGCCTCAGATCCCTAAGCAGGAAGGCCTATGATGTACAACCCTCCTCCATATACAAAGGAGAAGTAAAAAACATACCGTTTCTCTTCTATATTAGTGGAGTTTATGCTGCATTTACACGTACCATTATCATTCGAATTCTATCGTTATCGAGCTAATTCGAACGATAATCGTTCCGTGTAAACGCAGCATAACTTGCTCTAACTGCTGTCCACTAGGAGGAGGGTTAACCCGTAGCATGAAGAGGTATGTATATTTACAACATATTTACAGTGTATTTGTGATGGCTCCAAATTTTCTACATAGCCGGCATAGTTATAAGGTTATTCTGGCAATATTACATTTTTTCAAGGGTGTTGTGTTAAGAAAAAAAAAGGCATACTCACCTGCCCTGATCTCCCTCAGCTGCCTGTCCGACGGCATCTGGTCACCACTGCTCCCTATGTGATGTTTAATTTCTGCAGGGAGTGCCTGGGTTTTATTAAAATGTGTTATGCTGCGTTTACACGTAACGATTATCCTGCGAATTTGCGCAATAGCGATCGAATTCGAACGATAATCCTACGTGTAAACGCAGCGAACGATCAAACGACGAGCGAGAAATCGTTCATTCGCAAAACTAATTTTCCGTACGATTTCCGTCTAAGCGCTGATCGGTATGAAAAAAAAACGTTACTCCGACATCGTTAATCGTACGATCGGGCGCATTATCCCTCCGTGTAAACGCAGCATTAGATTAAGTAGAAATCCACAAGAGCATGGATTAAATCTGCATCACAGCACATGGTCCTCCTCCCACGTACTGTATATTGTGTATATAAATCACCTGGGGGGAACCTGCCAGTCACTATTGATGTGTGCGGCAGAGCTAGTGAGGCTGTCACACGCAGCCATAGTGACTAATAGCTGACCCTGTCACATGACCATGATCAATAACCAATGGGGCAGCTGAGGAATGGGAAATGTATTCAGATCATATTTTCATCTCCCATCAGATGTGTTAGGATGACTCTTACTTCAGAAGCATGGCTGCAACCTGCTGTAAAGGCAAACCAGATGTAATATAGGATCTCCACAGTGACTAAACCAGCAGAATAGTGAGTGCAGCTCTGGAGTATAATACAGAGAATGTAACTCAGGATCAGTAATGTATGTATGTACACAGTGACTCTTCTAGCAGAATAGTGAGTGCAGCTCTGGAGTATAATACAGGACAGATCAGTATAGAATCACTAATGTAATGTATGTACACAGTGACTCCTCCAGCAGAATAGTGAGTGCAGCTCTGGAGTATAATACATGATGTAACTCAGGATCAGTAATGTATGTACACAGTGATTCCTCCAGCAGTATAGTGAGTGCAGCTCTGGAGTATAATACATGATGTAACTCAGGATCAGTAATGTATGTACACAGTGATTCCTCCAGCAGTATAGTGAGTGCAGCTCTGGAGTATAATACATGATGTAACTCAGGATCAGTAATGTATGTACACAGTGATTCCTCCAGCAGTATAGTGAGTGCAGCTCTGGAGTATAATACATGATGTAACTCAGGATCAGTAATGTATGTACACAGTGACTCCTCCAGCAGTATAGTGAGTGCAGCTCTGGAGTATAATACAGATGTAACTCAGGATCAATAATGTAATGTATGTACACAGTGACCCCACCAGCAGAATAGTGAGTGCAGCTCTGGAGTATAATACAGATGAAACTCAGGATCAGTACAATATCAGTAATGTATGTACACAGTGACCCCACCAGCAGAATAGTGAGTGCAGCTCTGGAGTATAACACAGTATGTAACTCAGGATCAGTAATAAGATGTATGTAGAACATTTCCCTCACCACCACGCCATTAGTTGCCTGTTATTCCTCACTTAGCACTATGGACATGGCAATCCTTACTAGGAGTTTAGCACTTTAGTCAGCTCTAGAGAGTGTTGCTTTACAGCATCTGCCACTACCAACATGGCTGCTTGAGGCCGATGTACTTTCAACAAACTTTATTGAGTGGGTCATGTCGCCGAGCTGTGATGCTGACACTGGGAGGAGCTAGCAGGCTAATGGCGTCGCGAAGGCCTAAGTCCCCTCCGTCACCTATGGCGCGGTTTCCGCGGTTGCATTGTGGATTTTACCCGTCTGAGCTCGTCCTCTAACCGGCTGCGGCTCTCCAGTCCCCGCGGCTGCTTCTCTGCACCGCGCACCGCTCACACCTCCCCGGGAGCGGGGGCGCCGCGCCAGGCCTCGGCCTCAGGTACTACGCGCGGCCGGGCCCGTCATAGACAAGAGCGGCCTGTCATAGCGGCTGAGCCCGCCTCTAGGTGCCGGGAGCCGGGGGGAGAGCTGCTGGTGGGAGAGCGGTACCTGCTATGTACCGGGCCTCCATACATGTGTATATATATATATATATATATATATATATATATATAATGCTGCGGGCACCGGCTAACTGCCTGTACATCAGCCCCCTAACCTTCCATCATCATCATAATCATCATCATCATCACTACTAACAGCAGCCCCCTAACCTTCCATCATCATCATCATCATCATCATCATCATCACTACTAACATCAGCCCCTTAACCTTCCATCATCATAATCATCATCATCATCACTACTAACATCAGCCCCCTAACCTTCCATCATCATCATCATCATCACTACTAACAACAGCCCCCAACCTTCCATCACCCTCCTCATCATTACTAACATCAGCCCCCTAACCTTCCATCATCTTCATCACTACTAACATCAGCCCCCTAACCTTCCATCATCTTCATCACTACTAACATCAGCCCCTAACCTTCCATCATCATCATCACTACTAACATCAGCCCCCAACCTTCCATCATCTTCATCACTACTAACATCAGCCCCCAACCTTCCATCATCTTCATCACTACTAACATCAGCCCCTAACCTTCCATCATCATCATCACTACTAACATCAGCCCCCAACCTTCCATCATCATCATCACTACTAACATCAGCCCCTAACCTTCCATCATCATCATCACTACTAACATCAGCCCCTAACCTTCCATCATCATCATCACTACTAACATCAGCCCCCAACCTTCCATCATCTTCATCACTACTAACATCAGCCCCTAACCTTCCATCATCATCATCACTACTAACATCAGCCCCCAACCTTCCATCATCATCATCACTACTAACAACAGCCCCCAACCTTCCATCACCCTCCTCATCATTACTAACATCAGCCCCCTAACCTTCCATCATCATCATCACTACTAACAGCAGCCCCCTAACCTTCCATCATCACTCTCCTCATCACTACTAACAGCAGCCTCCAACCTTCCATCATCATCATCATCATCATCACTACTAACATCAGCCCCCTAACCTTCCATCACCATCATCATCATCACTACTAACAGCAGCCCCCTAACCTTCCATCATTATCATAATCATCATCATCACTACTAACATCAGCCCCCTAACCTTCCATCATCATCATCATCATCACTACTACCAACAGCCCCCAACCTTCCATCACCCTCCTCATCATTACTAACATCAGCCCCCTAACCTTCCATCATCATCATCATCATCACTACTAACATCAGCCCCCTAACCTTCCATCATCATCACTACTAACATCAGCCCCCTACCCTTCCATCATCATCATCATCATCACTACTAACATCAGCCCCCTACCCTTCCATCATCATCATCATAATCACTACTAACATCAGCCCCCTACCCTTCCATCATCATCATCATCACTACTAACATCAGCCCCCTACCCTTCCATCATCATCATCATCATCACTACTAACATCAGCCCCTTAACCTTCCATCATCATCATCACTACTAACATCAGCCCCCTAACCTTCCATCATCATCATCACTACTAACATCAGCCCCCTAACCTTCCATCATCATCATCATCATCATCACTACTAACAGCAGCCTCCAACCTTCCATCATCATCATCATCACTACTAACATCAGCCCCCTAACCTTCCATTACCATCATCATCATCATCACTACTACCAACAGCCCCCAACCTTCCATCACCCTCCTCATCATTACTAACATCAGCCCCCTAACCTTCCATCATCATCATCATCATCATCACTACTAACATCAGCCCCTTAACCTTCCATCATTATCATCACTACTAACATCAGCCCCCAACCTTCCATCATCATCATCACTACTAACATCAGCCCCTTAACCTTCCATCATCATCATCACTACTAACATCAGCCCCCTAACCTTCCATCATCACTCTCCTCATCACTACTAACAGCAGCCTCCAACCTTCCATCATCATCATCATCACTACTAACATCAGCCCCCTAACCTTCCATCATCATCATCACTACTAACATCAGCCCCTTAACCTTCCATCATTATCATAATCATCATCATCACTACTAACATCAGCCCCCTAACCTTCCATCACCATCATCATCATCACTACTAACATCAGCCCCCTAACCTTCCATCACCATCATCATCATCACTACTAACATCAGCCCCCTAACCTATCATCACTATCACTACTAACAGCAGCCCCCTAACCTTCCATCATCATCATCATCATAATTACCCTCCTTATCACTACTAACAGCAGCCCCCTAACCTTTCATCATCATCATCACCCTCCTCATCACTACTAACATCAGCCCCCTAACCTTCCATCATCATCACCATCCTTTGCACAATAATCACCCTCCATCATCATCATCTTCATCACCATCCTCCTCCTCACAATCATCATACGCCCTCACTCTTCCCATCATCATCATCCTCATGCTCCATCATCATTACCTTTGTCTTCCATCATTATGTTCACTAGTTGTCGTTAGCCTCCTCCTCATTACCTTCATCTTCATTCCCATCATCCCTCTCATCATTATCATCATCATCAGCATCACTCTCATCTTCCTTCTCTTTATTATAACCCTTGTCATCCTTCTTATCCTCCTCCTCCTCACTACAGTGATCATTCCCTCCTTTATCATCCTCATCCTCCTGTCAGTGATAACTCCCATCATCCTTACAGGCTTATTATGTGCTATGACTCCAGCCTTTGTGCCCCTAAAATAGTCATTGCACCAGCTGCAGTACCCCATGCTGCCCATCTATTGCCCGTCAGCAATAACACCAGTCACAGTGCCACTATATTTCCCTGATAATCCTCTGCTATACTGCCCATACAATGCCAGTCTGTGCCCCTGTTATAATCGCTAATGTTACTGATATACCACCAGCCATGGTGCCCTCTGTGGGGGACTTATCCTTCCCCTGGTCAGTCACACAGAATGTGTTCATCGTGTCTTCTCTCTCCCCTCTCTGCAGGATCTTCATTCCCTGATAGCAGATCATTACAGTGTGACCCGGATTCTCCATGCGTCTGTCATTTTCTGCAAGGGAATAAAGAGAAAGCTCTGAACTCTTGTCTATCTTCAGCAACTAACATGGCATCCGTGCCCGTCTACTGCCTGTGCCGTCTACCCTATGACGTGACACGCTTTATGATTGAATGTGACGTCTGCCAAGACTGGTTCCATGGCAGGTGGGATATACATTGCTTTCTTTACCCCTTTAGGGTACAAACACACACGACTGATCCATAGCGGATTTCTCTCTGTGAATTCGCAGCAAGATCCGCTGCAGATCCCTGCCCTATAATCTCTATGGGCAGACATACTCGCAGCAGGATGTCAATCCGGCTGCGAGTATGTCTGCCCATAGAGATTACAGGGCAGGGATCCGCTGCAAATTCCAGCGAGAAATCTGCTGTGGATCAGTTGTGTGTGTTTGTACCCTAAAAGTGTTATTTTATTTCCGGTAACTTTTGACGTTAGATGTCAAAAGTTACTGATCACATTGAGTCTCACCCCTGAGACCCTTTACATGCTTGACAATGCCAGTATCTCGCTATACAGCTTTTATGTGCATGCAGGAAAGCCATGATTTACAGTGTTGTTGTCTCTTCCCTTAATGGCAGCTGTGTTGGTGTGGAGGAGGAAAAAGCGTCAGAGATTGACCTGTATCATTGTCCAAACTGCCAGATCACTCATGGGCCGTCAGTCAGTAAGTAGTGTACGGCACAGTCAGGGGGGCATCCCTGTATTGTAGTGGGCTTCATTCACATTTACTGAAAGTCTCTCATATTGCCTAGTGTCCTGCCTGTGCAACATATTTAGATCTTTTTTCATGGGCTGAATGAGCGTGTTCCCAGTAAAAGGACCAGCGATCAGTTGATGAATGAGAAAGCGCTCGCTTGCCAGCTGGTCGCATCTTTTGGGCATGCAATAAAATCACCATCACCCCATGTAAACAGGGGACGTGCGGCCAACAATGAATGCATTTACATGTTGTACAATTGATAGAATTGATTTGAACATTACTGCAGTAAATGAGTGCTGATCAGCGAGATCAGTGCTACTTTTATTTTGCTCGTTGATCGATCAAAGATTTCTTTTAGAAATTTCTGTCATTGTCAAATCCATTTGAATGGGGTTTTTGCAGAAATCCAGGTACCTGCTTCACTTGTAGAAAGTGTGAATCCACCCAGAGGTGCTCTTGTACTCACTCTTGTCTTCTGTCCATGCAGTGAAGAAAAGAAGAAATTCAAAGCAAGACCAATCTGTGAGCAAGGATGTGGGGAAGCCTGTGCAGACTGGGAGCGCAAGCTTCATCAAGGAACTACGAAGCAGGAATTTCCCAAAGTAAGCCTCTCCTGTTATAGACTGCGAGGTGTTCGAGGTCTCCCATCATGCCTGGACAGCTAAAGCTTTGGATTTTGCTGTCCAGGCATGATGGAAAATGTAGTTTTGCAACAGCTGGAGGGCCGCAGTTTGGAGACCCATGCTATAGAAGCTGTTTAATTACATCCTCAGTGTATTATTTTAGCAACCACCAAAGTTATTTTATATACTGTTTGGATCCTTTTGGTTCTTACTAAGTCTTTTCTACATCCAGTGCAGATGAGGTGATCCTGAAGCCGCAGGGAGCTCAGCTAACCGTGGAGTACCTGGAGGAGAACAGTTTCAGCGTCCCAATCCTGGTTGTGAAAAAAGATGGCCTTGGCATGACCCTCCCCGCTCCCTCCTTCACAGTGAATGATGTGGAGTATTATGTTGGTAAGTGATTGGTCTCATAAAGTATTTAGAACCTTATCCGACTGTACATTGTAGTTTGTTTAATCTAGAGAAGAGCGTCCCCATGACTCCTATATGTAGAAGGAATTCACATACAATCTAATAAGGGGTGTATCTCTTCCCTCTCCTTAGATGTGTATTGTGAGGATTTCTCTTTTGCTATTCTATCTGATGTTTACAGCATATGAATATAAAGGGAGTGCTCCTTTAATGTCAGCTTAAACCTCTTTATTTTTGTGTTTTCAGGGGGTGAGAAGGAGATTGATGTAATCGATGTGACAAGGCAAGCCGACATGAAGATGAAGCTGAAGGATTTTGTGAAATATTACAATAGCCCCAAAAGGGAGAAAGTGCTGAATGTTATCAGCTTGGAGTTCTCGGAGACGAGGTGTGGGGCTAATTTCCCATTTATGTTCTGCTTTATGTCTGTTGGATCCTGAATATAGAAAACACTGATGCTAGAGGAACACTGGGTATAATATAGAAAGTATTGAGCCTAGTGCAGGGGTTTGTGGATGGAGCATGATGCATGAATTCCCTGTGACGTATCATGCTTAACCCCAGTAAGCTTTGCACTAGACAGGTGATCAATTTTGCGCCTATTTTTTTTGTCATAATTCTTGATCATTTCATTTGTGTGTGTTAATAGGTTATCTAACCTTGTGGAAACTCCAAAAATTGTCCGCAAACTTTCCTGGGTTGAAAACCTGTGGCCCGAGCAAAGTGTCTTTGAGAGACCCAATGTTCAGAAATACTGCTTGATGGGCGTCAAGGACAGTTACACGGATTTCCACATAGACTTCGGGGGCACATCTGTCTGGTACCACGTGTTAAAGGTGAGCATTCATGTGATACTGCCTTCCTTGTACTCACACCTAAAGAACCAAAACACATGGACATTAGCCAGCACCGTTACCCTGTGCCAGTCATTTAGATAGTTTGGGGCGTTATTGACTTTCATGTTGTCTTTGTATCCACAGGGAGAGAAGATTTTCTACCTAATACAACCTACTAAGACCAACCTGGCCTTGTTTGAATGCTGGAGCAGCTCTTCAAACCAGAATGAAATGTTCTTCGGTGATCAGGTAGACAAGTGTTACCGGTGTCCAGTCAAACAGGGGCAGACGCTCTTCATCCCCACAGGTGACCATGTTATCATTCGGGTGTTTGTTCCTATGCGATTGTAATGTGTAGGGTTTCTGTACTTACGATTATCATGTAATCTTGTCTACAGGGTGGATCCATGCAGTGCTCACTCCAGTGGACTGTTTAGCTTTTGGTGGAAACTTTCTGCATAGTCTGAACATCGCCATGCAGCTGAGGTAGGAGAACAGCAACCACAGTCATGTGTGTAAGATTGTAGGGAGGTAACATTGCTTACTGGCCCCAATCTTTGCCAACTTCTAGAACAATCTTAAGCAGATCATACACTTCAGATCGTTGTCAGCTGAATACACATTTGTTCTAAATGGGGAAAGTAAACCAAAGCCAGATGTCTCTGACAACTAAGCTCCCCTGAGAACAAAAGGATTGGGCACGTTGGAACCCTTTAGCTTGATCCTTCTTTTCCTGACATCTGTCATGGGGCCGGGAAACGTTGGGCCACTCCCATGTATGTCATATGGTTAGTCCTGCTGAAATTAGTAGGTTTCTCCACCAGTGATTTTGTGTGTATAGACCAGACGTGTCAAACTCAGGCCCTCCGGCTGTTTTAAAACTACAATTCCCATCATGCCTGGACAGCCTAAGCTAAAGCTTGGCTGTCCAGGCATGATGGGACTTGTAGTTTTGCAACAGCTGGAGGGCCTAAGGTTGACATCCCTGGTATAGACCCTTTTACTCCCCCCAATTTCCTATGAAGATATGTCAATGTAAACACACATTTCATTGTATAGGCATTTTATCCGACTTACGGTTTATCTGTAGCTAGAAAGCTGTTTTCCTTCTACAGAGCCTATGAAATTGAGAAGAGGTTGAGTACGGCTGACCTCTTTAAGTTTCCAAATTTTGAGTCCATCTGTTGGTACGTGGGGAAGCATCTACTGGATACATTTAGAGGTAAGTATTGAATCTGCATTTCCTAGTCATTCCTCCTCCTCTGTGGTATGAGAGAGCGTTAAAGGGGTATTCCCATTTGAAAAAGTTATCCCCTATTTATGGTAGATCGGTGGTCACCAGCCAGGGCTCCTTATGTTCTTTATGGCCTTCATGCCTTCAGTTCCCCCATAGAGAATAAATGAAGCATTGGCCGTGTTGCTGCACTTGTGCCTACCATTTCCAGAGACAATATTGTCCCCATTCTCGGGATTGGTGGTCCCCCTTCTGCCAAACAGCTTGTGGACAGAGTATAACTTCTTTAGCTGAGAATATCACTTTAATACTGGCGTTCAACAGTGGAATATTTGTGAAGCAACGGGCTGGTTCACTAAGCAGTGTAATGTTCTGCTGCATGTACTCGACCTACATTTAGGCTTCTCATAGGTTTGTTGTGCGTTTTCTACCTCCCTGCCTATGTTTAAGTCTCGCCATATTTTTGTGTATTCAGGTCTAAGAGAAAACAGAAGACACCCAGCGTCCTATTTACTGCACGGAGCCAAAGCCCTGAACACTGCATTTAAAGTTTGGACCAAGAAGGAGGTGCTCTTTA
Source organism: Dendropsophus ebraccatus (assembly GCF_027789765.1). Taxonomy (NCBI): domain Eukaryota; kingdom Metazoa; phylum Chordata; class Amphibia; order Anura; family Hylidae; genus Dendropsophus; species Dendropsophus ebraccatus. Next base: position 23,256,743 of record NC_091463.1, read on the forward strand.
TTTGTATGATAAAACTACAATTCCCATCATGCCTGGACAAGCCAAAGGTTCTAGCTGTGGCTGTCCAGGCATGATGGGAATTGTAGTTTTGCAACAACTGGGGGGGCCAAAGGTTCCCTATCCCTGCCATTAAGTAATATGCTTTTACCTTATAACAGTGGGAGTTTAACTTTTGAGGCTCGCTGATTGTTGTAAGATTGAAGGGACCTTAGTACTGACCAGTACTGTGTCCCCTTCTGAGGTTCTATTAGCCTAGTTGCCCCTGCTGTACTGCAAAGCCACTGGCCGGGGGCTGTTCTGTGGTTCCCTGCACAGATACACAGATCACATGCTATGTTGCCCCTTCAGTCTCATGGTTGGTCAGGGTTCCAGGGGTTAGATACATGCCCATCCTCCCTGATCAGAGTGATAGCATATTCTTAAATGGGTATTCTACCCAAACATAACTTTTCATATGTTGCTGCCCATATTGAAATTAACAATTCCTTCCATGCTTCTTAGCTGCTTTTTCCTGCGGAAGACACAAAAAACTGTGTGTGAGGCTTTTCTCTCCGTCTCCCCCTCCTTTCTTCCCAGACGCCTGATGTAAACAAGTCCCTGTCTGCAGCTTTGTAATGCCAGGAGGATTTATCACAGTGAGTTTGTAAGCAACTTGACCTCAGATTAACCCTCTCAGCATTACATGGAAGCTACAAAGTTACCGATAAAGCCAGACAGTTTACATCAGCTGTCCCAGAAGGGAGGGGGAGGAGGGGGAGACAGAAAAACAGCTCACACAGATTTGTGTTTTCAGCAGAAACCAGCAGCTCAGAACTGTGGGAAGGAGACTGAATATATAATAACAAGTATGGAATGAATTTGTTAGTCTCACCATGGGCAACAACATATGAAAAGTAACATTTGAGTGGAATACCTCTTTAATAAAGTAATAAAACCCCTACAATACGCCAGTAGAAGCTTTGCCATTCATCTCTTTAGGATGGTATTGGTATTATTTGCAGGCGATTATGGATCATGAAGAGGAGATTCCAGAGACGATCATCACTGTCCAGCTCATAAAGGATTTGGATCGTGAAGTCAAACTAATGGAGGTGAGGCTTTCTTCTGTTTGTATCTGTACTCTATGTGCCATCATGCTGTGCACATGTGTAAGACTCTGCCCTTTTCCCTCAGGATATCTTTCATCAAAACATTGAGAAAACTGGCAATCTGTTGGGTATGACTCGAAGTCCAATCACTGGCACTTCCTCTCCTGTCATGTCACTGTTGGCCAAGAATTCCAAGAAGAAAGTTCTGAAAACTAAGGAATTACTAAAGAAAGGAGGAAGGAGTCGTCAGGAGGATGAGATGAGCCCAGAGCTTTCAGATATCCAGGGGGGCACCTTGATTCCAAAGGTATGGTTATTATGTGACCTCACTTATTCACTCCACTTCAGGGAACCAATGGCCACTTCCTTGTTTGGCAGCATTTTTCTATTATTCCAATGCATCTACGATAAAAAAGAAGCCAAAGAAGCAGGTGTCTCACCACTAAATGTATACCCAGTTCCTTTTACTTGAATAGAGTTGCTCTAGTTGGGTGTTATTTTTTATTCACAGTATCAGCTCAAACCCCTACCAATCGAAGTGGTGGAATACCCTAATGATTTATGAGCTAGGACTGCCCTATTAATCCTATTTCTTGTAATCTTTAGGCAGAAGATGACCTCATGGATGAGCTTGATGAAAAGCCGGATTCCTGCCTCCTGGATTCAGAATTAACGGAGAGTAAACTGCGACTGGTATTGGCCAATGGGGCAAATATGAGGTTAGTGGCATTCTTTCCATGATGATCCTTACTGTAAAGGCCTGGAAAAATACTGGAGTCACTTATGAAAAAAAAAAAAAATCCTATCAGTCGAGACCAGTGGTCCCCAACCTGCAACTTTCTTGCTGGTTACATACATAATTCATGTGTGAGAGCATGCTGGGAGTTTTTTACTTTCCAACAGCCAGAGAGCCACTACTGTAGACCATGTTGCAAGGTTTGGTGCCTGTAAGCAAAATATATATATATATATATATATATATATATATATATATATATATATATATATATATATATATATATATATATATATATATATATATATAATCTGAAAGAGAGCCTTTATTCTGCCAAGGCAATCATGACAGAGGCAATAGTAATGTTAAAGGGAACCAATCAGCCCAATTGGGCTGATATGATTCCCTGAACTGCTGTTTAAAGCTCCTGCAGCTGTATACCCGGAAAAAAGCAGTTTAATCCCTCGGGTGTGTGACAGGCAGAGGCAGGGAGGTAGTCATCTGGGCGGCTCCCTGCCTGTCAGCACGCTCAGAGGGATGATTGACAGGCAGAGAGGCCAGTAACAAACCTCTCTGCCTGTCATTCAACCCCTCGGAGCGAGGGGATAAATGACAGGCAGAGAGCGGTGACTAGACATGGGCGGGGAGCCGCCCAGATGACTACCTCCCTGCCTCTGCCTGTCACGCATCCGGGGGATTAAACTGCTTTTTTACAGGTATATAGCTCCTGCTGCAGCGCGTGGCCGGTACATGCCAAGGCTGCAGCACTCCTTTTGTGGGCTACCATCCTTACACCAATCACAAAATAAAAAAAAAGGATGCTAAGTAATCAGTCCCAGTGTCCACTTGGGGCTCACTGATCCATCCAAGTAAAATGGTGACAGCATTCACAAGGCGGTATAGTAGAAAAAGAAGTTATTCCATTATGGCATCCATACAAGCAACATTACAACCAACAGGTTTTTTTTTTCCTTCAGGCTTTTCTTATGAGCTTGCGAAACGTCACTTGTATGGTTGCCAATAGTGGAATAATGCCATTTTTCTACTATAATGCCTTGGGGATGCGGTCACCTTATATATATATATATATATATATATATATATATATATACACACAGAATCCCATTCTTTCCATCATGTCATAGTACTCACCTCATGATGATCAAGTCCTACATATTAGACCCTGCATTAGCTTTAACACCCATGTTTTCTTTTTTTTTTTTTTCTTCCTTCGTTCTAGTGGCAAAAAGATTCGGGTAGGAGCAGGAAGTAGACGTCAGGGGGCTGTGACCAAAACCCCTAAAAGTGAATCTCTGGATCCAGAACTTTCTCCCAGTGATCCTTTCTTCATGGACTCTGAAGATGACCTTCAGATTGATGAGACACCACGCAAAGAGAGAAAGCTGGCCCCACCAAAAAGAAAGCTCCACAGTATGTACCCAATACCAGCAGAGTGTTGGCATGGGGATTCACATAAGTGAGTTTGCACCTTTTAAAGGATTCTCCCCCCTTTTAAAGGGGTTATCCAGGCTTAGAAAAAATGGCCTCTGGCTTCCAAAAACAGCACCACTCCTGTTCTCAGCTTAGTTCCATTTAAGAGAATGCAGATGAATTGTAATACCACACACAACCTGGGGACAGGGGTGGAGCTGGTTTTGCAAGAAAGTAGCTGTGCCTTTTTTTAAATCTTGAATAGAGACGAGTGAACCTGGAGCATGCTCAAGTCCATCCGAACCCGATCGTTCGGCATTTGATTAGCGGGGGCTGCTGAAATTTTATAAAGCCCTAAGGCTATGTGGAAAACATGGATACAGTCATTGGCTGTATCCATGTTTTCCAGACAACCTTAGAGCTTTATCCAACTTCAGCAGCCCCAGCTAATCAAATGGCGAATGTTCGTGTTCGGATAGACTCGAGCATGCTCCAGGTTTGCTCATCTCTAACCTTGAATAATCCCTTTAAATAGACTTGCTTAGGTCAGTGTGTGGTATCTAGTATTATAACACAGTAAAATGAATGATGATTCACTATCAGGCACACTACATGAACTAGCATGGAACTTTGCTTAAAGGAACCTCCTTTTATCTATTCTCGTACAACCCCTTACTGTTATGTTTTTCCTGCAGAGTTCCCAAGGAAACTCCCAAGAGCAAAGCCATGTTCAGACCCCAATCGGGTGAGAGAGCCTGGGGAGCTGGAGTTTGATGTGGAGGTAGGTGATATACTGGTTTATATCATGAATGAGTTATGTGTGAAATTCTCAATCTGAAAACCTGTTGTATTATTATAATAGGAAGATTATACCACAGATGAGGAAATGGGAGAAGCTGACGGAGACCAACTCGGCGCCAGCAGTGGAGGAATATTGGACCTACTAAAGGCTAGTCGACAAGTCGGAGGCCCAGACTACTCTGAAATTGAGTAAGGACAAGACATTTAGCCGATATGACAAAATCTATCTATAATTTTTTTTTTTTTTTACTTATAATTATCTTTAGTTTTGGCCTTGATAAATCTCGCTCAGAATTTAAAGGGTTATCCCTATTGGCAGTTATGGTATATTACAAGGATACGTATAACATTAGGATTAGTAGGGAACCGAGTTCTGGGGCCCTCACTGATGCCAATAGTGGTGCTTCTAGCTGTGCAGAAATTGCAGCACAACTCTATTCAAATAAATAGGGACATATAGTTTCCTGCATATTCAGACGGAAACCAGTCACCTCCTTCTTTCTCGCTCAATCTTTGCTTACCATGCACACAACGCTGTGGCCTATGCGTGGAATGTGAAGATGGCAAAAGCAAGGAGGCGGCTGGGCGGCAAAGATTATTTATGAAGAAGAGGGAAGGAGGAGTGGTGAGGTGTGGCAGAGCGTGGCACAAATGCCAAGTCACCACTACTCTTTGACTCCCCTTTATAGTAGGAGACCCCAGATTGTGGATAATCCATTCCATGGATGCAGTAACGAAAAGGTTACATACTCACTAGGGGCCTGCCAACTACAGCATAGTGTCGGCACCTCGGGTCCGAGGGCTAACAGATTCCCTTCAACATATGGCAGCAGTGTTTTCAGATGGGGGGGAGGGGACAGTGGAGGACATGCAAAAAAAACCCTTTTATTGTTTAATTCTTAACGATCATCTGTAATACATGATCCTCCACCTCTGTGCTGTGACTCTGGACTCTGTGTATAAAATGGCATTGTCCATGATATGACTAGCTCCTTTAATTGAAAATGTTTGAATACTTTTTTGGATCACTGACCATTATTGTTTTTCTATATTACAGTGAGGCTCCTGCATCTCCCAGTACTCAAGAAGCTATCCAGGGCATGCTCTGCATGGCCAATCTGCAGGCTGCCTCCTCTTCCTGTACGCCCTCCAGTCTGCAGGCGTGGTGGGCAGCAGGACAAGAGGGTGGCGCTTCAGGAAGTTTACCACAAGGTGGCGGTAAAGCCGCAGGGAGTAACAAGGCAGGCAGCAATGGCACCAGCGGAGGCACAGGGAACAGTAAAGTTATTCTGAGGCCAGGAAAAAGGCCGGTAAGACGACCTGCACATCGCAGCATGGACAGTGAGGATGAGGACGACAGTGCAGATGAGCAGGAGACCTTGGGAGCTTGTTTCAAAGACTCAGAATACAGTAAGTGTAAACTTTATAGGAGAAAGGTATCATTTGTACCAGGTCCTAAGATGGCGCTACTGAAAATAGTGTGTTCTGATGTCATTTATTATAATCAGTAGAATGCATTGACGTGTCTATTGGGATAACTGTACTTCTGTTATTTCTACAGTCTATCCCTCTCTGGAGTCAGATGATGATGATCCAGCCCTGAGGTCACGTCCCAAGAAAAAGAAACAGACAGACGATGCTCCTTGGAACCCAAAAGGTATTTGTGAGGCCGTGCCAGGTCTGCTGATGCTTACGTATATTCTGCCATTGTCTTATGATTTGCCGCCACTATCTACAGTAACATTCTCATAGCTTAATATTGGGCAAACACAGGATTGTAAATCACATCAAAGATGGTGGCACATGTTGTATCAGCAGCCAGAGAATACACGATAGTGTAACAAGATTTTATGGAAACTCATTCACAGAGCCTGGGGTATCTATATAGCACTTGTTAGTGTAGACTGTGTACATGTCAGGATACAGACTAATGTAGTACCATAAAGACCTATATACCAGCACAAGTTTTTGGGTGTTTTTGCTTTATCTTTACAATTTTAACAGATTCAGTTGCGGCTTTTTCATTAGCTGCATGATTTAATCTTTTTTTTTTTTTTGTCTTTTTAGCACGTGTCACGCCAACGCTTCCTAAACAGGCTCGTCCGGTTCGGGAGGGAACACGCGTGGCCTCGGTGGAGACGGGCTTAGCTGTGGCTGCAGCAAGGCTTTCTCAGCAGGTGAACAGAGGAGCAGATTATCTGTAACTTGGCCGTTATGGAGGCGCTTACCTCATAGTATTCATCTTCATTTCATAGGAGCAACAGAAATCTCAGAAGAAAAAAGTTGCAACTAAGAAGAAGCCGCCAAGTGAACCAGAGCCTCCAGTTATTCCCTCAGAGCCAGAACCACCTCCTCCAGAACCGCAAGTTGAGGTCTTCTCTGGTAGTCTTGTGGATCATGAATACACAGCAGGACCCAATATATTTGGCATGGCTCAGGTCAACCGAGGAACTACCCCCATGGCACCAGGTGTCTTCCTATCCCACCGGAGACTTTCTGCTACCTCTCCACCCAGTCAAGTCGTTCAGGGTATAGACGTTTTTATCTATGGCGTTCTGATTTGTGATTATTACTTCCATATTCATGTATTTTTAACAATTTTTGCTCATTATGATTCATATTGTTTTTGTTATTTGTATTAACAGGGAAGAGACCCAAGAAAGGCTTGGCAACTGCAAAGCAGCGTCTGGGCAAGATCTTAAAAATTCACAGGAATGGAAAACTGCTTCTGCTGTGACCTTTTCCTCCCTGCGCTCTTGCTTGACCCACCGATTGAATAGACTTTTGTAGGGCCATGGGACAAAGCCCTAAGAGAAAGAAGAGCTGCCTCTTCCCCCGGCTCTGGACACAACACTTATTTTTTTAAGAACTGAATATGAACATTAAATGTTTTACAGAAAAACAAACCAAAAAGGCAGGTTGGACAAAGACTCTCACGTGCAGGATCTGTGCGGGATTTCTTCCTTCACTGATTTCATGTTAGGACATTTAAACATGGATTGGGGATCACGTGGAAGGTGCCGACACTCAGCTAGACGCCTGCAGCATGGCCTTGGGGTCCCCTTTTAACTTCTTTACGATGGACAAAGCTCTACGGCCATGGAGAGTTTTAATCAAGTGGGTGGTAGAACAGGAACAAAATAATATTTATCTGTACTCACCCCCACTTTTCCTCTGCGTCTTGCCCACTGTTTCTCCCAATGTCACTAAAATCATGATTTTAGAAAGTTCTTTTTTTTAATGTAATATTGTATTGTACTTAGCACTTGTACTGGAATGGCCTGGCTGTCAGGAGTGGCGGCATCTGTCCGGATGTGAGCATGTCCACTGCTGGGGCACAAACGCTTCCGTATCATGGAAGTTCATGCCAATGGCTTTTAAAAACTAATGTAGATTAAGGAGGGATCTTAGCATTGCTGTCTCTTACCTTGATGTACTGAGGGGGACGTTAGACCCAGTTCAGCAGTTCTGATCTCTTGTTCATCCTGCCTTCCACATCCATAGAAGTTGGTTCCCCTTGTATAGAAGCTGTAATGATGATACTTCCAGGTGAACTGCTAAAGAGAAGAACATTGGTTATAAGGGAACTCTTACAGCAGTGTCAGAAGCAGATTAGTTTGGTTACCGCACTCCGGTAACCAATTGTGACCTTCACCCACAATTCTGTCCCTTTCATATTTCTTCTCTGCAATGGGAGTGGAGGAAAGAAGAGAATCTGTTCCTGGTTTCCATTTTTGCAAGGGTGAATATGAAGGATCACAGATACAACCATGTAAACAAGCTCGAAAAGAGCGTTTTCTTTTTTCATTCTGTGTCATTGATTTTTATCAGAAATGCATTTAATGCTGATGGTGACGTTTGCAGTGCAGTAATACACATTAGGTTGGCTGGTGCTGCAGGGTCTAGTTGTATGCCATGTTATCTATCTGCACCAGTCTAGAAAGGACACTTGTAAAGAAGTCAGGACCTCAGTACAGCAGCTCCGGCTTGTTCCATAGTGTACTTACCTGTTATAGTGAATAACGAAGCATCATGTGTTTGACATCCCTATGGTTCTGTACTCCAGAGCCTAAGGCACACAATGTTTGGCTACTCTATGATGCCACTGTACAGTTAGCAAGTGGGTAGAATTACTCTTAAAGGGTTTTTTTTCCAGGCAAATGAAATATGTTACTATGTTCCTCTCTGCATTCAAATAATAGAGCTGGCATACTTGCCTCCCCCTGCTGCTCCAGCTGTCAGATCTTCTGGTCCCTGCTGCAGTTCCGTACCTTCTCTTTCCAGTGACATGGCACTCCCTGCTCAGCCAGTCACAGAGCTGAACAGGCAGTCCCTACAGAAGCAGCACAGCAGAAGCTGGTGAAGGGACAGGACTGAAGCAAGAAGCAGCTGGGGAGGTAAGTATGCTTGGTTTTTAATCCTATATTACATTCCCCTGAAAACCCTGTTAATACAGTGGCCATTGGTACACATTGCCATTTTTTTTTGTCAATGTCAACATGAATATGTTTTATAGAGCTGTTCTGTACCTCCATATCTACAACTCTGGTGGCACAAGACTATATAATGCTCCAGCGTCTAGATGATTACTGTTAGATGTATGTTAGGAAGCCCCCTGCTGTTATTTAGATTCCCTCTTAGAGTATCCACCTTATGTCCAAGTCCTGTGGTCATACATGCTCAGTTTGGTATTGCAGCTCATCAATATTCAAGTCAGTGAGACTGAGTTGTTCCTCCAGAGATGGACTAGAATGGAGGTACTCACAGCTTTTTAAGGATTAAAACCCCTTTAGAATGTGCCTGTCACAGGGTAAGTTATGAAACTTCCACGTGCTGACACTGGGAATGAAGGTTCCCGCGGGAATGTCCTGTAAGTCTGTGATCCCCATGCACAAGCCCTAGTCAATTAGAATAGGGCTTGTGCATGGATTTTGCTGATGCATTGGATGCTTCAACAGCAACCCGATCTTCTGGCGCCATCTGCGTCGGCACGCTTTAATCGGCCAGTGATGGTCAAGCCGGCAGGCCTGCTGTACTGATAGACTGTACTATTCATTGATACCTGCATAACAGATTTAATACTAGAGACTTCTTATTTTTCCACATTTTTCCACATGAACGGCTCAGGAAGAACACAATAATATCGGAACCGAAACAAAAACTTTACCAGCCAAGGGAATGAGGTTTTAGCAGTTTGTACAATTAGTTTTTTTTTTTTTTTTTTTTTAACAGAACATGAAGCTAAAAAAAAAAAAAAAAAAGCAACAAGCCACACAACACCATTGCGGATGTGTGAATAAGTTTCTCACTGTCTTTGCGCATCGGCTTCATCTTCAGGCAGCTGTGTGAGAAGCGATTCCTATGTCCAGGTTTCTGTTTACGATTTGTAATTTATATATTTTTTTAGAATGTCTGGTTCCCCCCTATGTAGCTATAAATGAAGACGGCTGCCCAATGTCTCGCCTCCTGCCTCTTCTCTTCTGTGCTTTGTCTTTTATTCTTGACGGGGTTATTTTTGATGTATGTGTGAAGTTCTAGTGATCACATCTAGTGTTGAGTGGACCTCAAAGTGTTTGGGTTGGGTAACGCTCTCCGTACGTGAACGCTTTAGCGTTTGATACCCTGGGGCTGCAGAATTTGGATGTCTTTCAAGGGGGTCCTGGAAAACATGAATACATGGGAATTGTAGTTTTTTAACAGCTGGAGAGCCGTAAGTTTGACACTCCAGTTCACTAAATTCTGGGACTGTACTGTAATAAGAGCCACCCTTATACCAAGTCAGTATGTGAAATATCTGCCCTCGTGGATCTTTCCCATCATCTGTGAGTGGTATTATTGAGAAACAGAAGGGTATAGGAGCCACAGGAGCTCAGACTTGTAAGACCATGTTAAGTTAGGGGGTATTCATACATTCCATTAATACAATGTGCTACAGACTTGAATTCTGAACTTCCCTCATCATCATTCACGCTGTGTCAGTATGAATGCAAAGTGCTCAGAAATCCATTCTAAAGCATGTCGTCTTTACAGAAAGTGACGCTGACTGCACACACTAAACCTCATCTGCTATTGACATCAGTACAAAGCAATAGCTTTTGGCTGGGCAACTGCCTGCAAGCTTTACCAAGCACAATGCTGTCAGATAGATGGGTGTAAAGCTGCTGTCTCTAGGATAATGGGGAAGTGTTCTGTGCTCGAGTATAGCTCTATCCATGCTTTTTAGGCAGCATTAGGGCTTTATTCAACTTCAGCAGCCACCGCTAATGAAATGCCAAACACTTGGGTTAAGACAAACTTGAGCATGCCCAAAGTTTGCTCAACTCTAGTGGCTGTGCTTTCAGAATGGAATGTACTAAAAGCTCCAGTAGGTGTCACTAGAGACTGCACTAAGCATGTCCTCTCCCGGTGCTATGTCATGTTACTCAGACGGCCTCATGTTATAACTATGGTGCCATCTGGTGGCGCGTGCACTGCTCTCCCAGAAACAGCACATCTGTCCTCAGTTTGAGTGTGGCTTTTGCAGCTCAGTTCCTTTAAGGTAAATGGAGCTGAATTGTAATACCACACACAACCTGAGGACAGGGGTGGCGCTGTTTTTGAAAGAAAGCTGTGTTTCTTCTATTCCTGGATAACCACTACAGCAGTTCTGTGGGTTCTCAGTGTGTGGAGGTGACCTCAGAACTGTATTAATAGGGGATATAACAAAAAACAACCCATACCATTAGTAAATAAAATCCTCTATATAAAGACCAATATGCCCTCATACACTGACCCCCATAGAGGTGGATGCCAATGGTACACAGGCTCTGCACACCTTGTAAGTTATTCAGTGCACCTCTATTTAAAGACCCCATGAGTAGTGTTCCACACTGTAACAGTTCCCACTTTGTGCCCATGTAGTATTTAGGCCCAATTTTTCCCCATATAGAACTGAGGCCCCCATCTGTACCCTTATATAGTAGATAAGCCTCCTTGTGCTTTCATATAGTAGTTAGGCCTTCTCTGTGCATCTATATAATAGTTAAGGTCCCTCTGAATCCATATAGTAATAAGGCTCCTATGTCCCCATATAGTAGTTAGACCCCCTCTGTGACTCCAAAAAGGAGTCAGACTTCTTTGTGTCCTCCGTATAGTAGTGTGCCCTTCTGTGCCTTTATATTTTGTAGGCAGCCTCTATGCCTTCATAAAGTAGCTAAGTCTCCCCTGTGCCCTCATATAGTAGTTAGGCTCCCTCTGTGCTGTAATATAGTAGGTCACTCTGTCTCCATGCAGAAGTTAGGCCCCTAGGTACCCCCATATGGTAGTTAGGCCCCACTCTGTGCATCAGAATAGTTTTCAGGCCTCTCTTTGCAGGTAGCATCCCCCATGTAGCTACTCCCCCCCCCCCCCCCCACATAGGTAGTATCCCCATGTAAGTAATCCCAGAGTATGTAGTATTCCCCATATAATCCCTTCTGGTAGTTAGCCTGTGTGTCCAGTAGGCATCTCCCTGTAGGTAAGCATTCCCTGGTCGTTACCTCCTTCCCCAGTACATAGTAATTTCCCCAAATTAGGCATCCCCCTGTAGGTAAAGCCCTTTGTAGCTACCCCTCACCTGTATGCAGTTGCCCCTCCAAGAAGATAGCATCCCCCCGATTCTAGCATGAACCCCCTCCTTGGTTGAAATTAATTCAGACTATGTAAGTATGTAGCCCGCCCACCTGTCACTCAGTGTGACCTACTCTAAGATGGCACTTTTTTTTTTTCGGACTGCCTTTTGCTGACACTCCGGCTCCTCTCTTTGTTCACCATGTGGTGAGATTACACTGTATACCAGAGAACACTGGCCAGGATTTACTAAAGTGTAGACTAGACAGGCTAAGGATGCTGGTAAATCTGTTGTATTCCTACACTGTCCTCCGGATATTTATGGATCCACTTTCTGACTTTCAGGTTCGGTTTATAGTCTCACTGCTTCCCATGTATTCTGTGTCTGTTTGATGTGAAGTGACAGAGGCGGGATCTGAGCGGACTTGAAACGGATCCCGCCTCCGTCACTGACTGGCTGAGCAGACCTGAGACGTCACGTCTCGGGCCGCGTCAGACACCAGGAAGCAGCCGGGGACCGGAGTGCCGCGATGCGGGACCCGCCTCTGGAACCGGGGAGGTGAGTGGACGTCGTTTCCCTCAGCCACCTCCTCCCCGGTCCCAGGGGAAAATGTCCCCCTCCAGAGTACCCCTTTAATAAAATCATTTGAAGGCCGCACTTGAGGGCAATGTTATACTGTGCGCGGCAGCAGGGTAGCGTGGGTGCACATTGTTCCCCTAGTGCCTCTGCTATTGTTGTTAACCTTCTGTGATGCCCCTTGTACCTGATGTGAATCCTTAGTGATGACCAGTAGCCAGAGTTAACCCCCAATGATGCCACTGGTAGCTGTAGTTAACCCCTTATTGATGTCCCTGGTAGTCTAGTTGACCCCCACTGATGCCCCTGGTAGTCTAGTTAACCCCCCACTGATGCCCTTGGTAGTCATAGTTAACCCCCAGTGATGCCCCTGGTAGTCATGGTTAACCCCCAGTGATGTCCCTGTTTGTCATAGTTAACCCCCAGTGATGTCCCTGTTTGTCATAGTTAACCCCCCTCCCCTAGTGATGCCACTGCTGATCATAGTTAACCCCCCCCAGTGATGTCCCTGCTGGTCATAGTTAACCCCCGAGTGATGCCCTGGTAGTCTAGCTAACCCCCCAGACATGTCCCTGGTAGTGTGTCTGTCCCAAATAAAGACAATAAACATCCCACTCACCTTTCCTCCGCTCCCACGCTGCCCAGTTCCCTCTCTCTCTCCTAGTCTGTGCTGTCTTCTCCTCCTGGCGGTGCGCGATGAAATGACGTTATAGTGCGCGGCCCGCATCAGGAGGTCTCAGGGGCCGGAAGTTCCCCACCCCTGCTTTAGATAGTGTTGTCTTGTTTCTCCGTCTTTCACCTTCTGCAGACCACTAACATAGTTTTCTGCCATCTTCGGCTCCATTCACACGGAGTAAAACAGGCGGAATTCCGCCTGTATTACTCCGTGTGAACTAAGCCTAATGGTGAGTTGCCATTTTGTATCATTGCTTCTGACATTGGTCCTGTTTAATTTCTACATTAGACTGCTGACTGGTCCCTCTATTCAGCCCTAACACACAGTCCTTGGGGAGTATAAGTCATTGTAAGGACCCAGGACAACTGCAAAAGCTGCAGCCAGGTTATGCATTCTAGCAAAGCTATATTTAAAGTGTACCTGTCATGCCGGCCTCGTGCCAAATAAGCGGCAAGTTAAAACAGGTCACTTTGGGAAAAGATATGATCGAACAGCGGAAAATCTTAGGTTCTATAAAACTCAAACCTTGTCAAACCTTCCGCATTTGATTCCCGATGCCTTCCCGGTCCGTGGGGAAGGAGGAGACAGCCCCAGTACCAGCTCACTCAGCCTAGGTAATAGGGAAGGCATCGGGAATCAAATGCGGAAGGTTCGAGTTCTATAGAACCTAAGATTTTCCACTGTTCCATCATCTCTAGTTGCAAAAGAAGAGCCTGTGGAGCCTTATTGAAGAGTCTCAGAACACAGGAGTAGCCAGATATCCCTCTGGGAAGGACCCAGCCAAGGGGTGGCTCCTGTTAGGAAACCACCATATTAAAGAGGTTATCCAGCGCTACAAAAACATGGCCACTTTTGCACCACTCCAGATTAGGTGGGGTTTGAAACTCAATTCCATTGAAGTAAATGGAGATTAAAGGGGTTACCCAGCGCTACAAAAACATGGCCTCTTTTCCCCCTACTGTTGTCTCCAGGTGCAGTTTGCAATTAAGCTCCATTTACTTCAATGGAACTGAGTTTCAAAACCCCACCCAAACTGGAGACAACAGTAGGGGGAAAGTCACCATGTTTTTGTAGCGCTGGATAACCCCTTTAAGTGGCCCTATAAGTCAATGTAATGACAAGGGATTAACCAAGGCTAGGTAACAATCCGCATACAGCTGTTTCGGGGTGTTGCCCCGAATATTCATGTTTCCCAGGGGGCAATGCACCTAGGACTTCACTGCATTGAGCGCTTTCACTAGCAGCCGGCAGTGTTGTCGTTTGGCTGGTGTTGGTATCCAAGGAGACCCAATCTTCCAGTTAACAGGAACATGGCGCTAATCAGACACAGGGATGGCATGTCAGGTACACTTAGATTTCTCCTATTTTCAAATCCATTCCTGGCTTTGGCTTCAAAAGTCTGTCAAATAAATCTCTCTTTGTATACGCACCATTAAAGGGAAGCAATCAGCAGGATTGTGCCGATATGGTTCCCAGCTGCACAGAATAGCTCTTGTGTTGTCGTGCTGATTGGTTCCCTTTAAGGATATTTCCACATGTAAAAAAAAATATATATATATATATCTTTGTGTTATTTGTAATGATTAACTCTTCTATTATAATTAAATGCAGCATAAAATAAAATAAAAAAAATACTTTTCAGTTTGAACGTGGAAAATGTGAAGCAACAAATCACTGGCTGAAAAAGAAGAAACAAACCTCCACCCACTGCACATTATAGGGCGTATATATATGTAATAGTATACAGGAAGCTTGCGCACTTTACTCAGATTACCTCATGCAGTTGCTGACAGCGGTTACACAACGCCATGAATAACAACCACATTCTTTCACTATCAATTCCTGGCCAGAATATATTGCATAACAAAGAGAACAATCGAAACCTGCTTGTCGAAAACAGGACCCTCCAAGCCTGGCAGTCAGGGAGCTGCTGAGCTGGAAGGACAGGTTCTGATGAGCCGGCCACTTACTAAAATCTGACCATCAGTTATATAGGAAAGGATATAGTCAGTCCTGTAAACACTACAAAAGGCCGCCCCTATCTATATACTGAGTATGAAAGGAAAATTGCAGAATGAAAGTCAAAAGGCTACATTGTGGCATAACAACTCGTATTGATACAGCATCTACCCTGTTGCCAGTCTATCATAACGCTGCCTATACTTTGTATCATACAAACTAATGTGCTGTGAAGAACCCTGCTACTACTACAGCGGTGCCGTACGTGCTAGACAGTGAAATATATAAAGTATATGTTAAGGGTGCGTTCACATGTACAGGATCCGCAGCAGATTTGATATCAATGTAGCTAAATAACTTAACACGCAAAAGAAGAGCCCATGGAGCCTCATTTAAAGTGACTGTACGCCCAGGCAGAAGCACTGGAGGCGGCCGACGCACCCTTAGTGGGAGGAAACCCCCACCCCTCTATGATAGGGTTCCATTGATTCTAATGGAGTGACGTAATGGAGAGGCTGGAGTTTATTCCCACTAAGGGTGGGTCGGCCCGCCTCCAGTGCTTCAGCCTGGGCCTGGTGGTACAGTCACTTTAAGAGACTCAAAACACAGGACTAGCCAGATCTCCCTCCCGGAAGGACCCAGCATGGGGGTGGCTCCTGTAAGGAAACCACCATAATAAGTGGCCCTATAAGTCAATGTAATGACAAGGGAAAAACCAAGGCCAGGTATCCATCCAAATACAGCTGTTTCAGGGTGTTGCCCCTCATCAGTGTGGAGCAGGATTCTGGCAAGGTGGGAGCAATGCCTAGTAGAGCCATAAAAGAAACTGATCGCTGATCTCAGGGAGACCAGCCAAATGATAACACTTCCGGCTGCCGGTTAAAGTGCTGATAACTGAAAATTGAACACTGCAAATATCTGAACACAGCATTCCATCTGCTGTGGATCCTGTATGTGTGAACACACCCTAAAAGGGATTTTTGCAACTACACATTTTAATATGTAGAACAAAAAAAAAAAAAAAAAAGTTTTAAAAATATTGAAAATGTTATACTCCCCTTCCCTGATCCCCTGCTGTGTTGGTGTCAAGTCCACACCGAGCAGAACTTCCAGCTTTCTTCTCCGCAAACAAGAAAGGCCTCCTAAACCTTTCACTGACTGTAGTTGTGATCCAACTTAGCGACTGACCGAGCAGGCATTTCCTGCCTGCCAATATAAAAGCAGAACCAGCAGCACTGGTATGGACATAGCAGAGAATGGGAACAGGCCAGTATAACTTTTTGTTATGCCAACTTGAAGCCATACAGAGACAACCCATCAGTGCATGTATGCACCACTGCTATATACGCTTCTAGAAAGAGATACCTAGCTTACTTGCTAGCCAGCAGGAACCAATAAGACATAGCATGTACTGTATCATAATTTATAGTAATATGTTTAAACTACAGAGAATAACAGAATTTTTTTTACTAAAGCCTATTGTTACACATATTAAATCTTGGAATTGAACTGAATCCACTTATCTCAAGAAAAGAAGGTTGTGACAGGGACAGAAAAAAAATATATAGATTCGTAAATGACTTCTTTTTAAAAATCTCAAGTCTTCCAGTACTCATCAGCTTTTGTATATCCTGCAGGAAGTAGTTTATTCTCTCCAGTCTGACACAGTGCTCTCTGCTGCCACCTCTGTCCATGTCAGGAACTGTCCAGAGCAGGAGAGGTTTTCTATGGGCGTTTAAGGCTGTTCTGGACACTTCCTGACATGGACAGAGGTGGCAGCAGAGAGCACCCAGTAACTAGTATTAGATCTATACAATCAACATGATTACAGCTCAATTGCTGATTTTTTTTCCCCCATTAGGTTGCACTTTTACTTTGTAAGCTACACGAGATTCTACTACTAGTTATGGAAAGAGTTATAAGAATACATATCTAATCCTAAATATTTACAGATATTATTCATTTAACATATTTAGGTAAAGTAATCAGAAATTAAAGAGATTGTCAAAGCAAAGCCGCTCACTCCGATGTCAGAAATGTGATCATCGATCCCAGCAGATGCTACCGGTATATCCCCCGGGATTACTTAAATGTATTGCCCATGCCAAGCAGATGGGGAAGGGGGGCATAAAAGTGAAAGCGATCAGATGATGAGTGGGAAATCCCTCTTTCACCACGAAGACTGCTCAATATAAAAGTATAAAAGAAGAATTCTGCTTTTATTTATTATTTCTCCCAGGCAGCAGGCTGGCACATATACTCACCATTGATATTCGGTCATTCCGGTCCTACGGCGATGCTCAGATCCCGCTGGCAGTGATGTTACGTTTCTTCTTCTGTCTCCAGGGCTTTTGAAGGCCGGACGTCAGGGTCTCCTATGCATCTCTATGACAGCACTCTTGCAGAGATGCACAGGAGATCCTCCACTGTGGAGTAGTCGTCAAAGGTCACGTGGGCGTCAGCGGGATTTTAACAGTGCCCACATGCCCGGAATGAAGCTGCACCACAGGACATGATCAGCAATGGTAAGGATATGTGCCAGTCTGCAGCAGGGGAGAATAATTTAAAAAAAGCAAGAAGAAAACTGCTTTAAAGCGACTCAGTACCCACAATCTGACCCCCCCCCCCCCCCCCCAAAGCACTTGTACCTTCGGAGAGCTGCTTTTAATTCAAGATCTGTCCTGGAGTCTGTTTGGCAGGTGATGCAGTTATTGTCCTAAAAAAAAAACAACTTTTAAACTTGCAGCCCTGTGCCAAACTGCCATGGCAGTGTTCACACAGCTGATTAGGGGAATACCTGCCTGGGGCATTCCAAATGATGAGGAGGAGGAGGGATGGAGAGGTTGTGCCAGCCTAATGCATACACATTTTAGGCCATACCAGTTTGACACAGGGCTGCAAGTTTAAAAGTTGTTTTTTGGACAATAGCTGCATCACCTGCCGAACAGACCCCAGGACAGATCAGGGGAGTCAGATTGTGGGTACAGAGTCACTTTCACTATTTGATTTATGGAAAAGTTGATAGGGCCAGAATTAGGCTCCAACAGTCATAAATATTAAAGTGGTTCATTCTCCTTTTATTTAAGGAATAGTCCAGGCAACACTGTGCCACCATGTTATGTCTATTGCAGGATCTGAGATGATTTAGTCCTTCAGCACTCCCTGTAATGGACAGAACAGTACATCGCTCTCTATCCATCCCTGAGCTGGTCACCTTCTACCTTTTTTCTTACCATTCATTCCCATTATCACCGATGGGGTCATAGGGTATTGGCCACTTGGCCCGGGGTCATATAACATCCACATAAGCGTAACTTATGTAAATCCCTCTAGAAAGAAACTCTGTTTCGTATATTTTCTTTATTGACAACAGTTGGGTATTTCCTATCTATGTAGAGCGCCTTGAAAATTATATTCTTGTCTTGTAGCGAATACTAAAGGTGGAAGACATAATTTAGGAGAAGGGACGGACATACTGAACAAACAATGCAATGGAGAAAAAAAAACAACAATGTAAGACTCCTTAAATAATCCTAAACCATAAAAAACACTGTCTGGCTTCCCCTTCTTCTTCCATTGAAAGGCCAGCCATGGCTGTATTAAATAAAAATATATCCAAAATGCCACGTTCCATATTGAACATTGAGTTAGTCCATGACACATCTCCGTTCTTGAAGATCCTTGTCCCTAGGCGTACCAGTTCAGGCTTTATAGCTGTGTATAGGGGCCGATAACGCCAGTTGGCCATTGGGAGCGATTTCGTTTGCATTATCTTCCAGTAGACCGGACACGTCGGCATTGGGAATGCTGTCGTGGTAGCTGCTAAAACTGATATTGTCCTCTTTCAGTTCAATGGTCCAGAAGGGAGCGTTGAGCTTCCGGCTCTGATACTCTCTATACATGTACACGGCCCCCACAAATCCCATCAGCAGGACCACTACGATGATAATGACTGTCAGGATGATGATATTGAACTGGGTCCATGACATATCCGCTACGGCAGACGTACTATTATCGGGCGAGCTGGTTATATAAAATGTTTGTAAGGTTGTGGTTAGTAAGCTTTTGCTTGATAGAAGAACTTCCACTGTGGTGACTGCGGCCGGTGTGCTTGTTGTGGTGGTGACGGGTCCATCGGACGTAGGCGGTGCGGGACTCTCCGACACTGCTTCTAGAAAGAAACAAACACCTTAATAAATCAATGGGAAATGGCAAAACCTCACAATTCTGGATCATATGGTGTCACTCTACCTGAACACATGGGGGAAGATTTATTAAACATGGTGTAAAGTGAAACTGGCTCAGTTGCCCCTAGCAACCAATCAGATTCCACCTTTCATTCCTCACAGACTCTTTGGAAAATGAAAGGTGGAATCTGATTGGTTGCTAGGGGCAACTGAGCCAGTTTCACTTTACACCATTTTTGATAAATCTCCCCCATGGTGTCTTAAAGGGGATATTCAAGATTAGAAAAACAGCGCCACCTTGTCCACAGTTTGTCAGTGGTATCACAGCTTAATTTAAATGACGTAAATAAGAGTTGTAATACTATGCACAACCTGAGGACGAGTGTGGTGCTGTTTTTGTAAGAAAGCAACTATCCTCCAATAAGCAGTTTGAAGAGGCCACAATGCTCCAGTGAGTGGTCAAGGCTGCTGTATTTTACAACACAGTAAGAACTTGAGATACAGCTTAGACCAGGGATGGGGAACCTGCAGCCCTCCAGCGGTTTCAAAACTACAATTCCCATCATGCCTGGACAGCCGAAGCTTCATACGCTGTAAGACACCAGCCATGCCTGATGGGAGTTGTAGTTTTGCTACCTCTGAAAAGCAAAAGGTTCCCCATCCCTGGCTTAGACTATTCAATACTCCTCTATAACGTCCTCCACGCTGCTGCCGCTTCTTAGGGGACATTCACATGTCTGCAGAATTCTGTCCGTACACGGGTGGTGTTCTGCTGACAGGACCTCGGAGCTCCCAGCATCATGATTAATTATGATGTTGGGAGCTCTTAAACTGTTTAAAAGTTTGCAGTAGTGTACTGACACAGTTCAGGAGCTCTCGACATCATAATCATGATGCTCCCAGGTCCAGTCCACAGAACACCGCCCGTGCATGGATAGGATTCTGCAGACATGTGAATTACCCCTTAGAGTGTGCTATAGAGACAATAGCCAGATTCCCTCTTCCGTGTATGAAAGCCATGGTAGAGGCTACACTCCATTCTAAAGATACAGAATTAGGATTTTTTATATTGTTCATTTCCCCTCCATATAGGCAGCTCTGCTTTCCCCCGTCTATAATACCATGATGGAGGGATAGCCTCTCGCTATATCACTGTGCTCAGTCTCACTTGTTCACCACCAGACGTGACTCATTGCTTTGTGCAGGATGTGGTGTTGCTATGTAACTATGGTCAGCTATGTCTCCATGTCGCTCCGCTACAGATATAGAATAATATATGCGCCACATTGTGTTCATCATCACCAACCAGCTCTGAGAAATGAACGACCCTTATACTTTATATGGATATGGTGATACTCATGTAAAGCGCAGGTTCGGAACTCGCAGCCCAGCTACAGCTGTTGCAAAACTACACTCCCATATAGCGATGACGTCTCTCTCTAATGGTAACATCTGCCCTTCAGGATCACTGGAAAGTCTTCAGCCTCCTCGTTGATTTAGTTTATCTCCGTCATATGAAAGCAATACAGCAACCGTGTTATGTAAAGTGGTAACAATGCGGCCCTTGTCTTTGTGATACTTTATATCTTTGAGGCCTTTTCGTGGTTTCCTGATGAACCGCAATTTCTAAGGGGAAACACGTTGAGACTTTTTGCAGTATGTAATTTACTGTATGGTGGTTGGGTTGTAGTATTATCACATTTCTGCTGTAGGCAGTGTTACTCGGGGGTTGGTGTTTTGGGACATCATTGTCTCTTATATTGTGGTGTGTGATTTTTTTGGGCAGACATAGACGGCTGCCAGAGCTCGCCACACCAGTACCCAGGAGTCTTATAGGGTTAGTGAAGGACTACTGTGTATGTCTCCTATCACTGTATACATCTGTGGCTCTCCAGATGTTGCATGACTACATCTCCCAGCAAGGTCAGATGTCTGGGCATGCTGAGAGCTGTAGTAGTAGAGTTGGGGAGAGACAGGTTAGAAGTCTGATATATACATACATGTTAATTGTAAAGCACACAGGTCACGGCTGAGGTTACATGTATGAACACTGACCAGAGTTACGACAGAGGTTGGTGGCCGATAACTTGTAGTCACTCTGAGTCCTTGCTACAAGATAGGAGGCTCCCCCTGCATTCCCCATTGTGAGCTGTATACTGTGCAGACACCAGATATTCCTATATATCACTGCTGTCCTCCGCCCTGTGGTCACAATGCTATACTGATACCTACCTGTAAATCAGGCCCAGCGTGTCACCCGCATACTATATGTAGCGCAATGGGACACTGGCAGGTTTATGTGGTCACCAACTGGATCCCTGCATACACCTCCAATGTCTAAGCTTGAGATGCCCAGGCTGGCAGCTATATATGTTCCCAGAGTAGCAAGCACACAAATCCAGAAGCAAGACGGCTACCATTGTCATCATGTGCGGGTCCGGGCATTATACACTGCCCCTCCAACATACATTGACTGGCTCCAGGAGGAACACTGTATGTTGTAAATCTATGGAATAACCAGAGATGGAGGTCACCCACATACAGATAAGGCCACAATAAATGAGAGGCCCACAGGAGCGATGGTCGGGATGACTTATACCATGACGTTAGAAGGGATGTACACCACCATCCGGATGATAACACTGGCAGCATCCGGGATCTGTCTCGGCATTGGCTTCTACCCTTATTTCCAAGAATTGTTTTAGAATGGAAGATTTGTTGGCTGCGGGGGTCACAATAGAGTGCCGATCAGCGAACCTTTACACGGCAAAAGAAATCAAGAGGCCCATGCTGCATGAATGATCACTGTATTGTTCGCGCAGCCCCGGAAACTGACAGCACAGATGTGTATATATCCATGCTGTCAGTTTCCAGATCACAAACAGTGTATACTTACCAGCCACGATGCTTGTGATCCGGCTCTCTAGTCCTACTGCCACCAGCTGTATCTTCAAGCTGCCACCTCCTCCAGCTGTCAATCATTCTGGAGGAGGCGGAGCCTGAAGATACAGCTGGCGGCAGTAGGACGGGAGAACCAGATGCCGAATCACAAGCAGCGTGGCTGGTAAGTATACACTGTGATCTGGAAACTGACAGCGCAGATATATACATATCCCAGACCCCAATATATACATACCTGTGCAGTCAGTTTTCTTTTATTATCAGTAACACAAACCCCTTTACACAGGACAACGTGCGTCCGACAACTATAAAGTTGAAAGCCTGTGACGATCAGCCCCGTCCTCACCTGAACAATGTCACTTTTACATGGGCTGATTACCGTCCAGAGGAACATATTTAGCAACTCTCCTGGCCGTTAATCTGCCTGTGTTAAAGGGCCTTAAATCAATTTCTATTGTAGATGTTCATGGTGGAGTCTACCTTAAAGTGGCCAATGAGACCCTATAATATTATTACACTCCAGGCCCCCATGACCACTTCCTCTGGCAGCAAGTTCCATAGTCTCACTACTCTTACAGTAAAGAATCCCCTCCTATTCTTTCCTAGACATTGGGGAGTTCCCATGGTACAGGGTGCTTTCCACGTGTGGCCGTTTCTCATATAATATAATATCAAATTACATAACCTAATATCCACACAGAGGAGCACAGGTGTCTGCACTTTATATAATGTCACTTTTTACGGCCATAATAATTCAGCTGTAAAATTATAATAATACACAAAGTGAGCAGTGCAGTATCACCAGTGTATGACGCTTCAAGCTACTATGTGTGAACAAAGCCCAAGACTCGATCATTAGACAGCTGGGCTACAATCACATCTGCCACGTCAGAGCCAACGCCATCAATGGGGCCGTCCATCAGATCTCCGGTGTCCGGCACAGGATCCGGTACAAATCCTACAAGCTGCCGCTATGCTGTTGGGTCCTTGGGACAAAATCTATAACACCTGTCACCGGCTGCCATGCCTCCCCGATGACATCACAGCATAAACAAGTCACCGCTCAGCCAATAAGCTCAGTCATTGGCACTTCCTTGTGTTAGGACCAGGAAGTGCTGAACAATGGGGACCAGGCAACAATAAATGACGGCGGTGGGGGGGGGGGGGGGGGGATCTGGGCAGCTGAGTACTATTTTTTTTTTTATTATTTCTTACTTTTTCAGACCATTCAAGTCTAATCTTTACTCAAGACGGTTATTATCAGGGACGGCCTGACAGCAGTGAGCTCCTTCTGGAAAATCCCTGGCCCCTATGGTCACTACTTCCCCCTCCAGACATTATTTACACAGTCTACAGATGAGCGAACCTGGAGCATGCTGGAGTCCATCCGAACCCGAGTGTTCAGCATTTGATTAGCGGTGGCTGCTGAAGTTGGATAAAGCTCTAAGGCTATGTGGAAAACATGGATATAGTCATTGGCTGTATCCATATTTTCCACACAACCTTAGAGCTTTATCCAAGTTCAGCAGCCCCAGCTAATCAAATACCAAACGATCGGGTTCGGATGGACTCGAACCCGGTTCGCTCATCTCTATTACACACCCATCCCTTTATATTCAGGTGCCTGTCGCTTTAATTGTGGCAGCCACCATCAGGTGCAGCAGCAGTCAGGCCCTGAACAAGAGGCATTGTGACGTCACCGGCTCACAAGAGAGAAGAGCCCCCTACACAAACCGTCCCCACACAGCGGCCATTTGCCTGGAGGCCGTACGGAAAGAGAGAAGGGTCAAGATTATACGGTCATATTCACCTTCAGTGGCGGAGGCGGTGGTCGGGCCTCTGGTGATGGGAGATGTCGGGGCTGGGGTCACCACTGCCGGGATGGCCGGGGCTGGGGTCTCCGGTGCCGGGGTGGCCCGTGCCGGGGTCACCACTGCCGGGATGTCCGGGGCTGGGGTCACCACTGCCGGGATGGCCGGGGTCTCTGCTGCCGGGGTCACCACTGCCGGTGCTGGGGTCACCACTGCCGGGATGGCCGGGGCTGGGGTCTCCGCTGCCGGGGTGGCCCGTGCCGGGGTCACCACTGCCGGTGCTGGGGTCTCCACTGCCGGGGCGGTCGGTGCTCGGGTCTCCGCTGCCGGGATGGCCGGTGCCGGGGTCTCCGCTGCCGGGATGGCCGGTGCCGGGGTCTCCGCTGCGGCAGTGCTGGCGGATACGAGCTCCCTATGGCTGTGCACCGTCCCCGGGTTCTGTGTTAACCCCCGGAACGCCGTAGTCTCTATGTCGGTGGGCGCCGTCTCGTCCGCCTGTGTGCCATTGTCACGCACGGTGCCGTTCCCGGTGGCGGAGCCGTTGAGCGGGGATGTAATCTCCGTGGCATTCCCATCTTCCGGGTAAATCCTCCCCGTCGCGGTCTCATTGAAGTCGAGGCACCGGCAGCTACGTAGCAGCACAAAGGCGGCCGCCAGATACAACGCCATCCCTGCTCGTACAGCCATCTCCCATTTTCCTGCCCAGGGATCTCGGCCTAAACCACAGCGGCGGCGGCAGCAGCGATCTCCGTCCCCCGATCACCCCGAGCGCCTGCACGGTACCTACTGCCCATCGCCTTACAATGCGGCTAACACCTGTGTTTGAGCGACAGCGGCTCCGTCCAATCCCAGTCCGAGGTCTAGGACCAGTGGAAGGGGATTGGCCAATCGTCAGCGGTCTGCGCGCTGTGACGTAAATGCGGGAGCCAATCGGCGTCCTCGGTTGCTCAGCAGGTAACCTGTATGAGACAGTCCCTGCTGTATGATAACATCAGTTGTCATCCTGAGCGGGACCGGGAGGGGTCGCCCTGGCGCTGCCCTCAGGTGTGACATACAGGTGACACAATCCCTGGCCACGACCGTGACGTCTGCGCTTAACCCCTTCAGGACCATAGTGACAGAACATTTCCTATCCTTCCATTGACGTAACCTCATGACGTTCTGTTTGTCAAAACTTATCGATCAACTTTTATTAACTCTTTGTGGAGAGGAGTGACAAAAAGCGGCCATTGCTTTTTAAAGTATACCAAATTATCAAATTAACCCTTCATAGTGGTGACAGGGTGATAATAATTCCCCTCATCTCTGTAATTGAGCTCCTGGGAGCCCCCTCCATGGTGCACAGCTATTTCTGACTATCTATCAGCAGTGCACACACAGGGCTTCCTTCTCCTTACTTGTCTGACCAATCACAGCGCAGCACATACTCCTAGCATAGATCTGGGAAAAGTGCATTGGGCCAAGCAGGCTGGCCTGATTATATATACAGTACATTACTATAGATGACATCCATCTGGGTGGTTAGACAGGCCATGTGCTTAGAACAGGGGTAGGAAACCATGGCTTTCCAGCTGTTGCAAATCTACAACTCCCATCATGCCTGGACAGCCAAAGCTTTAGCTTTGGCTGTCCAGGCATGATGGGAGTTGTAGTTTTGCAACAGCTGGAGAGCCAAGGTTCCTTACCCCTAGTAATATATAGTATATATAGTATTTTTTTTTTTCTTAGAACTACCATCTGGGCCTATATTTTTTTTTCACCAGTACCGTATGTGCCTATAAATGATAGAATAAATATTGGATGTCTTAAAAGAAGACGAGTGCTTGAAACGCCCTTTTTTTCCTGCTATTGTTGACCTGGTCCGTCCGGTTTTCTGGCTCCTGCGCTTCGTCCTATTAAGGGGAAGATCCTCTCCACAGTGATTTGTGGCTAAGCTGAATATTGAACTTTGCCTTTCTTATAGAAAAGTATAAACAGGCTTTTCGTGCTCTGATATGATGATATCCAAACAATAGACAAAGTAACTCTGGCAGCGTTGTACATTTAAGAAGAGATAGAGATCCGCTGGCACGTGTTGTGCAATCTCCAACGCATTTCGAGCTTTTGATCACAGCATAATTGCAACTTGGGGGAGAACCCAAATCCCAAATCCTTCCCATTAAGATAGCAACACCTGTGCGCACAAATTTATTCAATTAATCAAATAAAACATCAGCAGTCTATCATATGTGTAGGGGTCCATTTACACAGAAAGATTATCTGCTCGCAGCCGGGCCCCCCGCTCATCTGCAGCCCGGCCCCACGGTCAACCGCAGCCCCCTGAGCCGCCCCCGCCGCTGCTCTGATTGCCACCCCCGCCGCTGCCGCTACGATCGCCACCCCCCCGTCGCCGCCACCCGGCCGTGAGCATAGGTTACGCGTAGCAGGTCTTCGAAATCCCCGACTCCACTCTTCAGTGCATTGATTGGCTGAAGAGGTGAGCCGGGACCGGGTGGGGGGGGGCGATCGGAGCGGTGGCGATCGAGCCGGCACAGGGGACTGCGAGCGGAGGGCCGGGCGGCCGGACTATCGCGCGATGACTGTTTACACGGAACGATCGGCGAATTTTTTGCGAACGATGATTTAAGAACATGTTAAAAGATCAAAATGAACGATTTATCGATCGTTCGCTGCGTTTACACGTACGATTATCGTTCAAATTCGATCGTTATCGCGAAAATTCACCCGATAATCGTTCCGTGTAAACGTAGAATAAGGCTGTGTTTACACACACAGATAATTTACCAATTTATATGATGGATTTTTTAAGTCAAAGCCAGGAACAGACTATATACAGGGAACAGGTCATAAAGGAAAGACTGAGAATTCTCTTCAAATCCAGTCCTGGCTTTGGCTTAAATAATCTGTCAGATATAAATTGGTCAATTATCTGTGTGTGTAAACGCAGCCTAATCGTTTATTTTGATCTTTCAACATGTTCTCAAATTGTCGCTCATCGTTCGCTAAAAATTCACAGATCGCTTCGTGTAAACAGTCTTTCAAAGATTCACCCTATGTAAAAGATGGGTATAAGCGATCTTAAAAACGATTGCATTAACGATTTTATCTTATGAATTTTCTTACAATTTTTCTAACGATTTATTCGTCTAAATGCTGATCGTTATAAAAACCAAATCGTTGCTTTAAAATCGTTAAACAATCGATTGGGCGAATTATCGCTTCGTGTAAACGTAGCATAAGGGTGCGTTTACACAGAAAGATTATTTTACAGATTATAAACCAAAGACAGGAATGGATTGAAACAGAGGAGAAATCTCAGGCTTTACTTTATGACCTGATCTCTGTTTATAGTTTGTTTCTGGCTTTGGCTTCAAATCTTTGGCAGATAATCTGTCAAATAATCTTTGCGTAAATTGACCCTTAGGCCTTGTTCACATGCTGCAAAAACAACGGCTGTTTTGTGACACGACCAATACAGCATCACTTCATGTTAATTGGAATGCGAGCACATTCGGGTGACCATATTAAACCATGTATAGTACAGCCGTGAGCCGCACTTACATTGTGTGCACTGCTGATTTTGTGCGGCCACTATTCACTGAATAGCAGCCACAAAAAAGGAACGCCTGTTTTCTGTGTTGCCGCACAGAACATTGGCTGCAGTGTATACAGAGTGTATACATTGCGGCCGTTTTTCCATAGGAAACAATGTTATTTCAGACTTTCAATAAATATCCTCCTGTGTTGCAATCTGCAAGAACGGACGTTATTTATTGAAAAAATTCAGTGTGTGATCAGGGCTTTAGGCTGTGACAGTACTGCGCCTTTCTTTTCTGCAGTACTGCAGTCATTTCTGTGAAGACGCTGCAGTACCGCAACTGTAGTGCAATGAAACCACAATGTGTGTGAACACAACCTCACTACAGATTAAAAACCCTATTACACAAAGCGATTATCGTCCGTTACAGCTGATAATCGCTTTATGTAATAGAAGACAACAATGCTGAAACAGCAACAATTATAACAGTTATAGAGAGACATGCGTATAGATAATAAAGCAGCTATAAACAGATCCACATGTTCTTTATCACATTAATATTCTTAATAGCCACACATTATATTTATTCGATATTACATTGCCACAAGAGCCTATACCTCTGCATTGTTATTATCTATACATGTTACAGGCGTCACACTGACACTGCCTAGGCTATACTGACACTTGCTTTTATTTGTACAATTTACAGACATGACACACATTATGTTTGTTATACTTTCCTATACTAACACGTTATAGGCTTTTGTGGCAATGTAATATCTCGTAAATCTAATGTGTAGCTATTAGAGGACTATTAGCATGGAAAAGAACATGTAGATGTGATTATAGCTTTGTGTTATCGTCTATACTGACGTCTGGCCTGTGTGTACAGAGAGAGAGAAGGTGTTTTGTGTAATAACACATTGACCTCTGCCATTTCTATTATCACACTACAATAGTCTGTATGGATACATATACACTGACTGAGAAAATACAATGAACCTGTCAGAACTGTAGGTGGAGTGTGATAGAGAAGGGACGGGGAGAGGACACAGACAGAGAGCCTGAGCCTGGTCCCGCCCTGCTGACCCGGCCTACTTCCCTCAAACAGCCCTAGGCAACTGCGGACAACCACGGAGGCTATAGTGAGAAAACTGAGACAAGACAGACCAACACCAAAGGATAGTCGTACAGGACGGGGTCAAACCAAAGGGACAATGCAGCACAAAATCAGAAGCCAAAAGGAAGCCAGATAATAAGGCATAGAAGGATATGGCGCTAGTAAACTAGTCTGAGGGTACTATTACACAAAGCGATTTTTCGACCAATTAATGATAAACAAATTCAAACTAACGCGATGGCGAACGACCTCAAATCGTTAACCCAAATAAACAGAACGATGATCGTTACTTATGATGTTATTGCGTTCGTCCTGTCGTTGCCACTGCGTTTGCCGCTACTGCGAATGACCAAACAACGTCTTATTACGTGCAAATGATTTGCGAACGGCCGACAATAAAAATAGGTCCAAATTCTATGAAACGATTTCTTGGTCGTTTAATCGTTGTCTGCTATTACACTAAATATTTATTGTTCAAATCCAAACGATTTAACGATTTTTCTAAACCATAATCGTTCCGTGTAATACCACCCTAAAAGCCAGTGAGTATTGGGAAAACGAGGGGACGTTATGTAGGAGGTCATGGACTCGGTCCAGAACATGATTGGAACGCCCCCTGATCCTCACTACAATCACCTGTATAGACCTATATTGTCTGCCAGTCACAGACACCTAACCACAGCACAGCTGCAGCATTCAAACCTGCCCGACGGGTGACGCGGACCCGCGGTGCCGATAGTTAGGGGCGCTGGCGGGTATCCTAGATGCCAAGTGTCCAAGAGTGCTGCATGGAAAACCCAGAGCACGCTCATTGTAAAGCTGCCGGAGGAAGGAGGATGTCCCTGACACGTTGGAATGTAAGCATCTGACAGTACCTAGATGTTGGATTACTGACATTATACACTGGGATTTGCCACAAGACGGCATACAAGTGCCTCTTAGAGGCTACTTTTGGGTAGTGTACTTGGTGAGAGATTGGTGACTGCTACACATGCCCCTGTGACATACTCAAAAGACATTTTGCCCAGTTAACAGACTTTGAGAGGCAGACATCATTGTATACAGAGAAGCATGATGGTGGTTTCAATTACTTCCGCTATTGGTAACATGAGGCCATGCACACGTGGTGAACAGACCACCGGTAGAGCTAATCGGTCCATGTGTATTCTTGCTGTTTGGATGATCTGATCTTTTATTTAATTAAAATCATTGTTATCGTCTGCACATGGCTCCATTTAAACGGGGGACGTGCGGCCAACAGAGATGGAATGAAGGGGCTTCATAAGGATCCAACTGATTGAGCCATGTAAAGTCGCCGATCATTGAGCTCAATACTCAATAGGCCACACGCCCAGAAGTGCAGGGGGAAAAAACATGGGGGAAGATTTATCAAACTGCTGTAAAGTGAAACTGGCTCAGTTGCCCCTAGCAACCAATCAGAATCCACCTTTCATTTTCCAAGGAAGTGGAATCTGATTGGTTGCTAGGGGCAACTGAGCCAATTCTACTTTACACCAGTTTGATAAATCTCCTCCCCATGTGCAGACATTTTTTACATTGTGCTTTATAAGCAGCAACTGGAAAACAATATAACAGGCCAATCACATTGCAGAGACTGGACAGACGGGGATCCAAACATGTAACGAAAGAAATGCTGCAAATGTGGGAAGACGTCCTGATCAATCAAATAGCATAAAACAGCAACGGCCAAGGCTTAAATTACACAGAGAACACTGCCTAATCTTCATCCCACAGCGAGGGGCATACAATAAATCATCTGTGCTGTGGATGAGCGGCCTACTATGCTAAGGAGAGGGCGGTCTATGGGTGAGCCCACACCGCAGCCAGGCGGACTAATAGTGCCCAACACAATTCTTCCATGCAGACTGGATTTGGTGCATTTGTGATTATTGAGAACATATAAAACACAGTTTTTTTGTGTGGTAAAAACATTATTATTACCCATACAGGAAAAAAATGGATTAGCCTCTGTTTGGACTTAAAAGAAAAAAAAAAAAATCTTTTAAATCAACTGGTGTCAGAAACTTATATAGGTTTGTAATTTACTTGTTTTTAAAAATCTCAAGTCTTCCAGTACTTATCAGCTGCTGTATGTCCGGCAGGAAGTGGTGTATTTTTTCCAGTCTGACAGTGCAAGCAGAGTTATTATGGGGCTATATGTATAAATCATTGATACCGATGGAGTCACTGTCTTTCATAGTCCTTTCTGTATATAGTGATCTACTAAATAAAGTAAAAGCAAAATAAAAATAATAACTTTATTTCTATAGCGCCAACATATTCTGCAGCACTTTACATGTTAGAGAGTCCATGTACAGACAAAATAACATGTAACAAAACCTTAAAAATTATATATATATTTAGAATCTATAATTAGTTATGAACAAATGAAACAACCAAACAGACTATTCAGTGTGAAAAATGCCAAGTGCTAGTACAAGGATCCTACAGTGCCGACTGTAGTGTGAAGTACCGGTTATGTCCCCCTGACCCAGCAGCCAACTACAGTGATATGGGTCTGACGTTAGTGGCAAGATTTATATACTAGTTTATATGTTACTATAATAAAGAGGAGAGCCTTAAAGGGGTACATTGGAGAATTTTTTTTTATTTTTTTTAATCAGTTGGATGTTAGAAACTTATAAAGATTTGCAAATGACTTCTACTTAGAAATCTCCAGTCTTCCAGTACTTATTAGCTGCTGTATGACCTGCAGGAAGTGGTTTATTCTCTCCAGTCTGACTTGGTGTTCTCTGCTGCCACCTCTGTCCGTGTCAGGAACTGTCCAGAGTAGTAGCAAATCCCCATAGAAAACTCATATGTTAGCTTGTTGTACAAACATGTTTACTGTTGGCACTAAATTCAGTGCTTATAGATTTTCTCTTTTG
Organism: Dendropsophus ebraccatus; assembly: GCF_027789765.1. Taxonomy (NCBI): domain Eukaryota; kingdom Metazoa; phylum Chordata; class Amphibia; order Anura; family Hylidae; genus Dendropsophus; species Dendropsophus ebraccatus. The sequence goes on from NC_091463.1 coordinate 23,288,064, forward strand.
TAATATGTTCTTAAAAAATCTAATAAAAAACATTGAACCAGAAAACCTCTCCTTCTGATGCACTTGTGTGTAATCCGTTTTCGGGTACATTCACACTTACCGGATCCGCAGCGTATTTTCTGCTGCGGATCATCAGCAGATCCGCAGCAGATTTCATTTAAATAACTGAACGCAGCATCAAATCTGCACCATCAAATCTGCTGCAGATCTGCTGCGGATCCTGTAGGTGTAAACGCACCCTTCATCTGTTTTTCCATTGATTTCCATTATAAAAAAGGATCAAAAAACGGTTTAAAACGCATCTGTTTTTTTTAGCCTACACAAAAAACCTGGTTGACCACGTTTTTGTCTCTGCTGAAAATAAGGATGTGTTTTCATCCATTTTTTTTTCTGTTTTTTTTCTATAATGGAAGTCAATGGAAAAACGGATCAAAACCAATTGAACACAAATGCATGTTTTTTCCATTGTTTTTTCATAGTTTTTTGTATAAAAGAGACAGGAAAAAAAACGGATTACAAAAACGCAGTCTGAACCCAGCCTAACCAATTTCCATAGGAAAATTTTAAGGGGCTTTCCAAGTTATCGAAATAAATTTTCTGTTCTGCAATTTTGGGGCAGTTGTTTACTCATAGTGAGACTACACGTTCCATAAACAACATGATAGGCCACGAGAAAGAAGAACAGGGGCACGTTCCAGATTGTAAATAATAAGGACAGCAAGTTAAGTTTGTAACAGTTAAAAAAAAAAAGGGAAGGTACACACATGGCAGATTCTCCACCTACGTGCATATTTTACTATGGGTTACCCGTGACCTTTGTAACTTCTACATGAAAAGAGGTGAAGACTTTGATGAAAATCTGCTGTAAAAATGTACTTTTTGCAGATTTAAAAAAATTTTCACGGCATGTCGATGAGAATTGTGAAATCTGTATATCCTGCTGTGTGTAAATCCATAGTACAGAGAGTGTTAAAGGCGTTATCCAGACTTACAAGAACATGGCCGCTTTCTCCCAGAAACAGCACCTGTCCTCAGTATGGGTGTGGGTTTTGCAGCTCAGTTCAATTAAACTGCATGGATCTGAATTGTAATACCACACACAACCTGAGGACAAGGGTGGCACTCTTTTGGAAGAAAGTAGCCGTGCATTTTTTAATCCTGGATAACCCCTTTATTGTTTCATGTTAGAAATTGAGATACAATTATTTCCTGTAACCACATATAACCCGTTTAACACCTACCACATGCCAAGAAAAACAGTAAGAAAATTGCACATAACATCAAGAAACAATACAATACTGTGTATTATAACCAATATAATCAGCCATGAAGCCTGGTCATGGAAAGTGTTTTGTACATTCATGCCACACACATTATAATGCAGTAAAATTTAAAATATAACTTGTGCTTTGAACATAGGGGACAGGTAGGTATCTGTGATATGTTTTCTGTTACAGTGGATGTAATATACATTACAGGCAGCACACATATACCAGCTGTGCTGCCTTCGGACTCGAGGAAAGCAAAATTACAGATAAGACAAATTTTCTGATTCCTCTTCGTCCTCAGGCAGCACAGCTGGTATATGTGTGCTGCCTTCGGACTTGAGGAAAGCTAAAAAACAGGTGAGAAAAATTTTCTCTATAATGGGGAGATGTAACATTATATATTCCGGTATCATGTTATATGTCACATCCTATGACCTCCATCCGCAGGGCAATGCCGCCCTTCCACTTCTCAGGGTGCAGTCTTATAAAGCGAGATAGAATTGGGGCATCGAAGGTGATCCACGTCGGCGTGTCGGTATCTGTACTCCCCTGAAATATCTGAAGAAGAAAACATCCATTGAAGAGTTAATAAAACAGTGAAGTAGGTTGAGTTTTATTGATTGTCACCATTGTATACTATAGACACCATAGTGGTGTGGGCGTGCAGGGAATTCCAGATACAGTTCAACTCTTTTACATTGCAAATAATAATTCTGAGGGAACGTCATAAATATTCATAGTGTTGGGGGAAGCTTTGGGTGGTCACTCATCGGCAACCGCTGCTGGGAAAATATAGTGTTATATGGCAGCCTATAGTACTTGAGACAGTGGCTCTATTGCTGAGACTGTAAAGTCCCCCATATGTCTTTAAAGTGTCTCTGTCGTTTAAATTTTAAGAAACTTTGGGTTTATTAGCCGAAAATGCATTTTTATCATAAAAAGCAGTTTGAAGCTCTTTCCGCTGTCTTTATTGTTCTCTATGGAGAGGGGAGGGGGTGGAGGGAGATGAGGCACCAAAACAGGACAACAAAGAGTTAATTTACAGCTACATCACCAGGCTATCTCCTCTGAAGTCAGCACTGACCTCTATGACCTCTTAATACAGGTAACACTGTGTAATCCTTTGTTCTCTGCTGGCGACTAATCTCCCTCCTCCCCCCCTCTCCATAGGTTACACAGGGCTCAACTGATGTAAAAGAGTCGAGATTTCCTGATAATGAGCAGTGGATGAGAGAGAGGAGGGGGGGGGGGGGGGCTGGGGAAAGTCTTTTTGAATGCAGATAATGACTTATTTGCCTAATAAACCCAATTACAAAGTTTCTTAAAATCGTCTGTACTATTGATTTCTGCAAAAAAAAAAAAAAAATAAAAAAAATAAATATGACAGTGACACTTTAAGGTTAAAGCTTTGGCTGTCCAGGCATGATGGGAGTTGTAGTTTTGCAACAGCTAGAGGGCCAAGGTTCCCTACCCCAGGCCTTAGGGGTTTCTGACACAGCCGGACCCTTGCCCGACATGATCGCCTAGATCTGTACTTATTTACTGAAAGGGCTTGTTTTTGGCCAGACAGGGCAGTATCACTGATTCGTTCATTCGGCTTTATACTTCCATCATTTGTCAGCCTCATATCTCCTATTGTAGAAGGTGGATGCAGCCATCAAAGGAGAATTTTTCAACAGATTAAACCCAATCGTTCTGCGTGAGAATAAGACACAAATGAGATGAAGGCAGAGCGATGGTCGGGGCAATATTCTCCTGGGTTCTGGCTTCATATGGATGGGTACCATCTACCTAAACACTGTCCAACGTCCCCCCTCCCTAATGTCAGTAAGTGGCCTCTTTCATTAGGATAATGCCGAGTCGTCTGAATAGGTTTTACAGAAATCAATGGGATTGCCAGAATAACCCTATTCACATACATTGATTTTCACTCCCAGAAATGTCTGCGTGAAGTCTTCCCCATGTGAATCTACTCCTCAGCTTTATGGTTGGACCAGGACTGGAAAGCTCCAGTAAAAGATGAAAACCATATATACAATCCTAATTGTAAGGGCTTTGGCCTCCCTGTCTTTGTAAGACATTGTCCCAGTACTGACATTGTATCAGCCAATGGGCGCCGTTTCCCCAGTAATGTGTCAGGCGGATATTGTGTCAGGCGGATATTGATTTCCTGTCCCCAGCGGGGTCACAGCGTCCAATGTTCAATGTAAACTCCACCCAGAAAAAATAATAATGAGGTTGTATTCCTTTCCATCCGATGATTATCAGGCCAGATGCTGACTGCTATCCCATAAGGGTGCATAAGGGATGGATCTTAGTGCAATGAATGCGGCCATGCTACGGTAATTGTCCTGTGATGCGTACAGGCACATGGCGTGTAATTACTTGCAGTGAATGTGTGTGATCTGCTGTGTTTTTCCTGTCCTCCCACTCCTTCCAGGGTTTCTTTAGAAACAGGCTAAATAAAACTCAATCATTTCAATGCATGCACAGCCACTGTGTTCTGTGCTGGATTTACAGAGAGGAGCAGGATTCCCAATACACGCTGCCCGATCTGGAGCTGACATAGATTTCTGCTGCCACTTGACCCTGCAATAAATGTTAGGGTTGTCAGGGCCACGCCCCTTCTGCTTGAAGCCTCTCCTCTTCCCGCCTCTTTTGTATGTGCACTGCAGAATGTCAAAGTCACAACATTTTTGGGCAAAATAAAGGCTTGCAACTTTTGATCACTTTATAACCATTATATACTTATATGTGCTACTACAGTGGTCCCTCAAGTTACACTATGAAAGGGTTCCAGGACGACCATTTTAAAATGAAAACTCTATCGAAAACTGGTAATTGGTACTGAAGCAATGGGGGGAGGGGGGATTCCTCAGGGTTTGACTTAGGGTCTTATTACATGGCTGATTAAGGCCCGATCAATATTGTAAACGAGTGCCGATCTGCTAGATTTACTTGGTCTATTACACGGCCCGATAATTGTTTAGCAAGGACTGCACTGACATCGTTAGTGATGTCTGTGCACCCCCTGCCCAAACAGTTAAAGCGACTCTGTACCCACAATCTGACCCCCCCAAACCACTTGTACCTTCGGATAGCTGCTTTTAATCCAAGATCTGTCCTGCGGTCCGTTTGCAGGTGATGCAGTTATTATGATAAAAAAATTACTTTTAAAATTGCAGCCTCGTGCCCTACGGGCGCATCTGTGTCCTAACTTTGCACCACCCCTCCGTCCCTCCTCCCCACCCTCTTCATCATTAGTAATGCCACTGGAACATTTACTTCTGATTAAACATTGCACAGGTGTCTTAATGATCCAGCCCATGGGCCGTGCTAACACAGGTGGTGAATAGGAGGCAATCTGCCTGGAGCATTCCTAATGATGAGAAGGGTGGGGAGGAGGGACAGAGGGGTGGTGCAAAGTTAGGGCACAGATACACCCGTAGGGCACGGGGCTGCAGTTTTAAAAGTAATTTTTTATGACAATAACTGTATCACCTGCCGAACGGACCGCAGGACAGATTGTGGGTACAGAGTCGCTTTAATACTTGTCTATGTCCATGCTCCCGTTCTTCTCCTGCGCTCTGTATGCGTCCTGGCACTGCATGCTGTGTCCGATGGTCCCGGGCAGTAATTGGCTGAGGGGCCTGTCAGCTCAGACAGGCTGCTCTGAAGCCACAGGGCGCAGTGCCGGGACGGATACAGCGTGCAGGAGAAGACCGGGAGCATGGACAAAAGTATTAACTGTTTGGGCAATCGTTGGCGGCAAATCACTATTACATGTAGCAGTGCACATCGGCAGCCGATAATTTTTGGTCTGGGCCTAAAGAAACGATCAGCTGATAATCGTTTCATCGGCTGATCACTGTCTCTATTACAAGGTGTGATAATCGGCCAATTCAATAATCGCTCCATGTAATAGGGCCCTTAGCTACATAGTTTGGGTTCAGCCCTTTTGTTTTCCTGCAGGACTAAATTTGACTAACCAACCTAACCTCAACCCCATCCAAAAACCCTTGGGATGAACAAAAAATAGAGATAGTGGGCCCAGCTCTACCACCCAACATTAGTGTGTGACATCACAGAATAGATTCTTTTTGATAAATGAGCAAGAATTCTCACAGACACCTCCAACATCTTCAATGATGTCTTCCCAGAGGAGTGGAAGCTGTAAAGCGAGGAGCAAATATATATTAAGGCTTATGTATTTAGAATATGATAACCCCTGTAGATTTAACATAGAGGGAGCAGAGTACTTTTATCCATCTAGTATATCTGTGCATAGACCTAGTTGGGAGCATACCGTACCCTGCCTGCTAGAAGAAAGAATTATCTGGCTATAATACATATATTACATTCAAATGAAGAGAGCTTATTCCTAGGTGAAGCCTTCAGATGTATTTCTAACAGCCAAACCTCCCAATGGTTACCATCTGGGTCAAGTGAGTAATTCTGTTGATGGAGAAAACATTACACACAGATGTTGTCAAACTAAATAAAGCGTTCTGCCTCCTATTTCCTGCAACAACCCATTTCCTTTATACACGTAAAAAAGTTATCCCGATAAAAATATTATATTTAAAGGGTACCTGTCGTAACTCCCCATAAGAGTGCAGTCTCTCGAGTCACTTTAATTCCAAATTCCCAGCCTTATTTTAATTATTAGGGCTTGTGCACGGAATTTGGCTGGCGTGGGATGTCTACAAAGAAAACCTGATAATTTACAACAGCAGCGCCCCCTAGTTTAACTCTCTCTTTTTAGCTCCTAGAGTAAGGGCCCTATTGCACAGAACGATATATCAGCCGATTACCGCTCCGTGTAATAGAGACAACGATCAGCAGATGGACACGATCATTGGCTGATCATTGGTTAAGGTTTGGACCTGAAATCGTTGGGCGCCGACCACACATCCATACGTGTAATTGCGATGCACAGACGACGGCTGTTGATTGCCCAAACACCTGATACCTTACCTTTCCCCGCTCCCACTCTCCTCTCCTGTGCTCTGCAGCTTCCCCATCCCGGCAGCTGCAGAGTGTGAGCTGCCTGTCAACTGACAGGTCTGCCGCTGGGTCTGGGGCAGCAGAGTACAGGAGAGAAGAGCGGGGAAAGGTAAGGTATCAGGTGTTTGGGCAAGGGCAGCATGGACATCGCTAATGATGTCCATGCAGCCCTTACTGTCTGATTATTGGGCCGTCTAATAAGCCCGTCTGATTGCAAGAATATGAATTACAGTGAACGCCAACATTTTGACCCTGACATGTGGGTCTTCTACAGTTGGCTGCATCACTAGATGCCGAGCAGGAAATTAGGAATCTCATCACACATGTCTTCATCTACCTTGCTGGTAAACATGGACATAGGATTAAGGTTCTTTTGAAAATCTGGGGGGCGCCACCACTAAAATCAATGTAAGTCATGTAGGCAAATAAAATATTTTAATACCCATAATATATATATATATATATATATATATATATATATATAATGTGATCGGCGACATACCTTTCGTTCAGCATTTGGTTCACGTACAAATGTCCAGGTTTTGCTATCTTTACTGAAGCTCACAAGGAAGTGTGTGATGTACATAGCAGTGAAGGATGAGCGAGCGCCCTGTATGACAAGTCCCGTCACCTTCATCTCATTCGTGAGATCTACTTGAAGCCATTCGCCACGTGTATCTGCCTGTAATTATACAATATATAAATAACCATTTAATATAAAGGATATCCAGCTATATGGATTAGTTGAATTATTAGTGTTAACATTTCGTAGTTCTTCAAATTGGTCTCTTGGGGAACATCTCTGCAGATCTTACAAGGAAATGTTTGTTATTATGACATGGCACTTTCTAAGTTTAGAGTCCCAGTAGACAAATCTAGAATGGGCACTCCAGCGTACATAGCTGATACAGTAGAAGAAAACACAAGAGGCCATCTAGGGGTCTGACCAGTGGAAACCCTACCATTCATGAGAATGTGTGTCCCATGCCCTCTGAGTGAATGGAGCGCTGGTGGAGCATGAGCCTTGCTACGCCATGCACTCTCTATAGGATTGTTGCACGAGGCTCTGACAGTCCTATAGTAAGTGAATGAGGCAGCAGCATGAAAGCTTGATCGCTCCTCCATTTTCATTGCGGGTCCCAGCAATCAGAACGCCAACGATCAGATACTTTGCCCCTGTTCTGTACCCCTTTAAGTGTAGGTTAAAGGGATTGTGCAGGGAGCTGAAGACAGCTCAAGCTTTCTGCTTCCTAGTGTCACGTCCTATATTTCCAGGTCTCAGAAGTATATCCTCCCGGATGGAAGCGGGCAGGTGTATATCCCAATAGTTGCATGGTGCTAAAGGTGTAGTTACAGCCAGAGACCATGACATGGGGGTGTATGTTCTATGCAAGAACCCACCCGGCCGGTCTCAGAAAAGATCATCCCAGCCGTTACTCCATCTTTGCCTCCGCTGAATTCGGATGCGGGAGCATCCGTGCATGCCTGCATCCGAATTCCCCACTGCTCACAATGGAGCGTGCGATCGGAGGCGCACACTCCATTGTGTGAACTGACAGGGTTTTCTGCGACATGTCAGTTATTCGCGCGGCCACTGGGGATCCCGGCCGGAGTGTATACTATGGGGGACACTTATTAAGTCCGGCGTTTTTTACGCCGGACTTTTAAATGTCCCCGCATCTCCAGCGCCACGGAGATTTATGTAGAGGCGGATTGCCTCTACATAAATCCCGTGCGCATCAGTGAAAGGTGGAGTAGGTTTTCAGCGTATCTTTTAGTTGAAAAAATGATAAATCGAGCAGACTCTGAGTCCGCGCCCCCCGTTCCGCCCCCTCCACACCCCCTCCCCGCCCCCCGGCGTACCCGGCGTAAAGTGCCGATAATTTTTTTTTTGTACGAAGCAGAACATTCACTTTAATAGAGTACTTTATACTTATAATACATTTGTAACCTTTAATTGTTTAGTTGGTTACAGATGGTGATGAAATCACTAAACCATTACATGTTATTAGCTGAGGAAGCTGCAAGGTCAGACGGAATGGGTGGTGACGTAAACGTTCCACAGAATGCCACCTGCCTTATTACTCATGGAATGCACAGACCCACCTTAAAGGACTAAAATAGACGAGTCACCAGGTATCACGTCACAGGGAGTGATAGGGACACTAAAGGGTAAAATTTACATGGTAAAGGACTTAAGCTGCCCATTCTGTGTCTCTTAAGCCGCCCATCATTCAGTTTAGACAGCTGTTGCCTGAAGGCAGCGAATACCCCGGCTCCACCTGGGAACTTCAGTGTGGGAGGGGAACAAGGAGTAAGCTAAAATTATTATGTTAATTTGTTTTCCCTAAGACCCATTGGCATCACAACATATGGGGTAAATTCGCCCCTGCGAGCCCCTGGGACGAAGGAATATTTAATGAAAAAATAACAATTAAATTTTAATCCCCTCCTCCATGAGGTATAAATAGGCTCCACCTCCCCCTAGACCTCAGTCTAATTATAAAGAAACATAAAACACAGGGAGGGAGTCTTGTGATGCCAATGGGTCTTAGGGAAAACAAATTAACATAATAATTTTAGCTTCCCTTACGTCCCATTGGCATCACAACATATGGGGAATTAGCAAGCATTATCCCCAATGGGCGGGTTATTTATTACGTCCGCATTAAGAACAGATCTTGCAAAGGTTGTTCTTGACAAGAAAGAAGTATCCAGCCTGAAATATCTCACAAAGGTTGTCAAAGACGACCAGGTAGCTGCCTGGCATATGTCCTCAAGTGGCACAGCGGCACGCTCTGCCCAAGTGGAGGCCACAGCTCTAGTAGAGTGAGCCCTGGTAAATTCTGGTGGATCCAGATCAGCAGAAGAGTAACATAAGGCAATGGAGTCACAGATCCATCTGGATATTAAAGGTTTTGAAGCCTTTCTCCCCTTGTTCTTTCCTGCGAAAGGGATAAAGAAATTCTCGTCTTTACGAAAATCACCTACTCTATGTAGATAGATCTTGATAGCTCTGGATACGTCCAATAAAGAAAGATCCAAGTCTTCTTTAGATGATCCAGTAGGAGAAAATACAGGCAATACTATTGGCTGGTTGATGTTGGCAAATGAAGCCACCATAGGCAGGAATCCTGGAAGGAACCTAAGGATAACTTTGTCTTGGGAAAAAGTCACGTATGGAGGTGCGGAGCCAAGGGCTTGAAGTTCTCCAACTCTCTTAGCAGAGGTAATGGCTAGTAAAAGAGAAACTTTCAATGTTAACTTGAAGTCTACTTCCTCCCAAGGCTTAAAGGGAGGAAGACACAGGCGTCTCAACACAAAGGATAAGTCCCATGGGTCTACCTGCTTTACCAGGTTAGGCCTAGTCTAGCCTTAACAAAATTCTTTACCTCCAAGATCTGAAAGAAACGTGAGTTTAGGTGTGCAGAGAGGGCTGCTATCTGCACCTTGATGGAACTAGGTTTTAATCCTTTATAGAAGCCTTCCTGTAAAAACTCCAATGACTGTGGAGTAGAAGGTTTAAGTCCATCAATACTCCTGCTTACACACCAATCTTGAAAATCTTCCAAATCCGTGCATAAGATTTATTTGTAGTGCAACTACGAGCGTGAGAAAGGGTATACTATACCTTCTCAGAAAAACTAGAGTCCAATACGGTCCTCTCAGTCTCCGAGCTGTCAAGCTGAGGCTGGAAAGATTCCTGCACAGATGTTGACCTTGGAATATTAGATCCGGATGCAGAGGTAATCTCCAAAATTCCCCTCTGCTCATATTCATGGGCAGGGTGAACCATGCCCTCTTCGGCCAGAAGGAAGTTATTATTATCACTGACAACTGATCTTCATCAAACTCTGGGAATCATGGCTATGAGAGGAAAGATATACGCCAGCTGGTATGTCCACGGTATTGTCATTGAGTCCACTACCGTGGGATTGTCTGCCCTGTAAAGGGAACAGAAATTCCTCAGTTTGGCATTGCTTGCTGATGCCATGAGGTCTCTCTGAGGAAGCCCCCACCTCTGGGTTAACTGAATGAACACTCTCCTTGAGAGAGACCATTCCCCCGGTAATGTCAGGCCTCGACTCAGTCAATCCGCCAATATATTGTCGACACCCCTGATATGAATCGCAGAGAGTCTGGTTATTTTGGTTTCTGCCCAACAGAAAAATCTTCTCTACTTCCCTGAGGAGAGAAGGGGATCTGGTACCTCCCTGTTTAGGTACGCCACACAGGTCATGTCGTTCATCCGGATTCTGACTGCTCTCTGTAAAATAGGAGGAGAAAAATTAAGAAGAGCTAGGTAAATCGCTCTAAGCTCCCTCACGTTGGAGGGCAGAGCGGATTCCTGTTGACTCCAAGATCCTGCAGTCGTGATGACTGTCAGATGAGCCCAACCTGTTCCTGAAGCATCTGTCGTGATGGTTATCCAGTGTGGTTCTGAAAATAAACTCCATGTTTGACTTGTCTCCACCACATTAGAGAATGTCTTGTTTGAGTCGATAGAACATGCATCGCATCCAAGTCCTTCAGTCCTCGGTTCCATACTGTTAGTGCTTCTCTCTGAAGAAATCTCATGTGCCATAACGCCCATGGCACCGCGTCCGCAGCTGAGGCAAGGAGCCCTAAAAAGCGCATTTATGTTCTTATGGATACCTGACGAGGAGGAATTAGGAATTAAGTCTGATTTCTCTATGTTGATAAGCCAACCTAATTGTTGAAGTATGTCCTGGACATAGTTCAACTTAACTCTCAGAAGATCCTGAGTCTGAGTCATAATCAACCAATCATCCAGGTAAGGGATAACTTTATCCCCTGTAAACGGAAGCGAACCATCATGGTGACACTACCTTTGTGAAAACAAAGGGTGCGGAGGTATTCCGGGTGGAAGGACTTTGAATTGTAAGTGTCTTACCTTCCCCTGGATTTGGATGGCGAAGGCTCTCCTGTGAGCCTTCAGAATCGGTACCTGAAGATATGCATCCGGTAGATCTATGGTGACCATAAAATCTCCCTCCTGGAGGATAGATTTTACCGATCTTATGTTCTCCATGTGGAAAGTCTTCTTTACGATGCATCTGTTGAGATATCGCAAATCTATAATAAGCCTACAATTTCCGGATGGCTTCAGCACTAGTAACACTGGGGAGTAAACTCCCTGACCGATCTCAGATAGAGGAACATCCTCTAGAGCCTCAATGGAAAGGAGGCGAAGAATTTCTGTCTCTAGGACTAAGTGTCTTTCTGGCTTAAGATTTCTTGACAGAAGAAATCTTGGAGGAGGAAGAGATGATAAATGAAGGACATAACCATTTTGAATAATATTTAACACCCAGTGATCTTTTCTTAATTCTTCCCAGGCAGGGAGAAACAAACTCAGACGTGTTCCCACTGGACAGCTTCTGCGTCAGAAGTCTGGTTTCTTGTTGGTGTCCTTATTCTGCTGCTTCCCGGAACCTCTTCTGGAATAGTTTCTTCCTCGACCTCTGTACTGGTATCTCCCTTTGCCTCGCTGAGGAGATTTTGCTCTGCGAAAGGAATCACCGCTCTTATAGGACAATGGTAGGGACTTCCCCTCCTTGTCAGACAATTCCTCCATTAATTTATCCAGCTCAGAGCCAAACAGCCTACCTGGCTGGAACTCCATATTACAGAGCTGAATTTTGGAGTTAGCATCTCCAACCCAGGGTTTTAACCATAGCGCCCTTCGGCAGCGGTTGAGAGCGTACTAGTTTTTTTACGCTAACCTGGTTCCCTGAGATGCATCATCGCAGAGGAAGTCAATGGCCATAATGACCTTTTTTAAGGAGCGAAGGACCTTGTCCCTGCTAGCTCTACCTTCCAATTTTCCTGGACCTTGGTCAGCCATCTTCTTAGGCTTCTAGAAACCTCAAAAGAAGAAATGGAGACTGCCCCTTGGGCTGCCGCTGCCGTATATGATCTCTTGAGGGCTACCTCCACCCTTCTATCCATCGGATCCTTAAGATTGGATCCGTCCTCCGCAGGCAGCACAGTACATTTTGACAGTTTGGCTATGGCCGGGTCCACCTTTGGAGGCTCAATCCAGTCCTTACATTGTTCTTCCTTGAGAACATATAAGGTCTTAAACCTCTTGCTCAAACCCGGAGCCTTTTCCGGTTCCTTCCATTCCGCCTGTAACATAGACACTGAAGTCTTACCCACAGAAAAAGCCCTAGGCTTTTTTGAGGAGGACCAATCCTATCCTCTTCTATTTCCTCAGGGTGTATTTCAGCTTGCACAGCTTAGCAGAGCTTGTGAATTCTATCAGCTGTGAAATACCCCCTGAATAATTCTTTCTCATTTTCAGAAGTAGAAGAGGTTTCAGAAGAAGATGATGAGTTAACTTCATCAATCACAGTAAAACTGAAAATGACCATAATCCTACAGCCATAAAGTAATATACTCAAAGGCTGGGAGTAGAGAGGGAAATACTCCATTTGGTCTTTAACTTAGGACACGGGCGGCGATTCTCATTAGCCGCTAAAGTCTTTTGCACATAGTCCTTGACCCATACAGCTACATCCTGAACATCAGGCTCCTCATAGGTTTAGGTCTGCATGAAGGACAGCGTACTTAGGCATTATAAATATTTTTAGGCATTCATAAATATTTTTATGAAAGAAAGGATGAATCTTATCTGGAAAAAATGATCCTCCTAGGGTATCCATAGCCGTCAGGTAGAGGAGTCTCACACTCGGTACATGAAGTGCTTCCTTAGAAGGTCTTTTGCCAGCAGCAGGACTGGTCTCCATTTCAGACATCTGCAAATAATCAATGTATTACAATACATATAAACCACTAGCCTGGCTAGAGTGATATCGGAAAGAGACACTAGGTGGCAGCAACACTTACTTTTAAGTCTATAGAAGAGAGATCACAGCACTTTGCACTCAGATGTTTTCTATTAGATCCAAATGAGCCACAGAAAATCCTTCCAGAGGAAGACAGCCAGACCTAGAGGTAGCAACAGCTTACCTTCTGCCTTAAACACACAGCTAATCCGGCATGCAGAGAGCGCGCGCCGCTGCCGGGCGCCGGAAGTGACATGACGCCGACGCCGCAGTGCTGAGATGCACGCAGCGCCGATGCGTTCCACAGTCGAACGCGACTGGAAGAAAAGCCAGCGGCTCGGGTGACACGCAGAGTGCGTTCCAAGAAGCACTAGGTAAGAAAAACTTAAAAGCTAAGACCTGCAGAAGCAAATATCAGGATACTACCTGGACACCGGCTCCAGCGGCATCCCAGCAATCATTACCTGGAGAGAAAACCTGAATGCAACAGGTTAACAAAGCATAAAAATGGAGGAGGGACAAAGTCCCCTAGGGCTAACAGCAACGAAGTAAAAAAAGACTGAGGTCTAGGGGGAGGTGGAGCCTATTTATACCTCATGGAGGAGGGGATTAAAATTTAATTGTTATTTTTTCATTAAATATTCCTTCGTCCCAGGGGCTCGCAGGGGCGAATTTACCCCATATGTTGTGATGCCAATGGGACGTAAGGGAACCCAATATACTCAACTTTCTTTTCTTCAACATCTACTTAAACATCTAGGGAAACCATCAGCAGGTTTGTACATATGAGACCTACTCATAGGTACCTGTGGCAGCGTCGATCTTCTTATTCTTCTATATATGTACAAACCCCTCCTTAAAGGGGTACTCCGGCAAGTTTTTTAAATCAACTGGTTTCAAAAAGTTGTATAGATTTGTAATTTACTTCTATTTAAAAGTCTCAAGTCTTCCAGTACTTATCAGCTGCTTTATGCCCTGCAGGAAGTGGTGTATTCTTTCCAGTCTGAAACAGTGCTTTCTGCTGTCACTCCTGTCCATGTCAGGTACTGTCCAAAGTAGCAGCAAATCTCCATAGAACTTCTCTCCTCCTCAGGACATGGACATAGACAGGGGTGGCAGCAGAAGCACCGTGTCAGACTGAAGAGAATCCACAGCTTCCTGCAGGATATACAGCAGCTGATAAGTACTGGAAGACTGGAGATTTTAATAGAAGTAAATTACAAATCTATATAACTTTCTGAAACCAGTTGATATGAAAGAAAAATATTTTTGTTGGAGAATCCCTTTAAGAGTTGGGCGATCCTCATACAAGCTAGTGGTCCTATCCTGGCAAAAACAGTGTGAATGGTCGGCTTTAGGGGATAGTAAGTTGAAGTGCAGCAACCTGTACCAGGCGACTACTGCCAAGGCAAATCACTTTATGACAAAGGGAAATAAATGCAAATGATAGAACCTTAGTTTTACCTTTCTTCTTCTTCTTCTCCTTTGGCTAGTTTCATGTGAGACCAACTAGGAGCCTGTGATACTGGTAGTGCAGATCATTAGACTTGTGACCATCAGTTCATTTTAATTGGCATGCAGGCACATTCAGGTGTGCCTGCGCTCCAATTAGACATAGAGCACAATGTAAGGTACGGCCGGGAGACGTACTTTACATTGTGTGCACAGGTTATTTTGTGCGGCTGCTGTTCAACGAATAGCGGCTGCACAAAATAGACCTGTCAGTTAGTTTGTACGGCCACAGAAAACCCCAGCCGTAGTGTATACAGTGTGTATACACTACGGTCTTGATTCCATAGGCAGCAATGTAATTGTCCGCTGTCATTAAACAACGCCCGTTGTGTAATGATAAAATACATAATGTGAACATGGCCTCAAAGTGTTACCATACAAGCCAAGTTTTGTTCGGTTGGGGTCTTAGTGTTTAGACTCTCACTGATGTTTAGATAGAGATGAGAGAAGCACTTGGCAAAGCACTTCACTCCCTGGCTCTCCATATCCCATTGCAGAAGTTGGGTACTCTAGTAGGTGTATGGAACCCCGCTCCTGCATAATGATGGGGAAAGCAGAGAGCTGGGGAGAGAAGCGCTAAGCAGTGCACTTCTTCTTAGGCAGTATGGCCTGGGTGCATCTATAACCAGTACCCCCCTATAGCTCTGCCCCTGCTCCCTATAGCTATGCCCCTGCCCCCCTATAGCTATGCCCCTGCTCCCTATAGCTATGCCCCTGCCCCCCTATAGCTATGCCCCTGCTCTTACCTTTGCTCCAATAGGATCCACACTAGCACTCGAAACACAAAAGAGCATAACTGTTATGCTAACTGTGAGTTGGGTCATAAAGAAGCATATAAAATAAGTAGTTGTAGTGTGTATGTGTTATAACCTGTAATCTCTGTGACTATAAATGTGACGTACTCCCTGTATAATCCAGAAGACCAGACAGATCTAGGTAATATTTCCGCCGTAATTAGTTTCCTATAATTATCTTATCCATCTCTGTAGCAACCAATATTTATTAACAACAAGGGCACGGCCGAATGCAAACCAGGCTGAGTAAGCAGCGAGAGGCGAAAGGGAAGCGCCAGCCCGTGTGTGTGTTATCTGCACAGGATTATAGAACACGAATGATATGTATTATCAGCCACTACTTATAATAACCTGACCTGTCCTTATAATAAACAGCCCAATAGAGAAGAGATACAGCAGCAGCTCCACACGCACCAGCTTGTTATATAATATAGGAGACCTGTATGAGGTGCGAATACCCCTTTAATAAATAAATTGACAAGTGGGTGTAAACCTTCCCTGCTCTGACATTGGCCAATCAGAGAGGACAGGGAGATGGCAAGGACTGGCAAGAAGGCCGGCTGATAAAGTGAGCAGCAAGAGCGACAAACCGCGGGATTATGTGATGTCATGCAGATATCATGTGATCTCACTAGTAAGGCGGCTCCAGCCGTCTCCTTATTATGCAGGAGGTTCAGCCCTGAGTGACATACCTATTTGACAGCCCTGAGTGACATACTGTACCTATTTATCATCTCATTCATTATGTTCACATGATGCTGCTTATTTATATACTGGCAGTCAGAAATAATACGTCATATCAAAGGAATGGACCTAAGGAGCAATAGAAGCTGCATAACATGAGGATGTAATACATATATATATATATATATATATATACATTGAATTTAAAGGGTGATTTGACCGAGGTGGGCTCACAATGTAAGTCTATGGGATCATCTCAGTTGCATACATACAGAGCGAGTGTTTAGTCGCACACATCTCCCCCTGATCATTCTAGGAATCAGTTGAGGTCTGAACGCTCAGAACCCTACCGATCAAAACTTTTGATATGTCTCTATGGCTATATCTAAAGTCTTTTAAACGGATTATCCAGGATTAGAAAAAGCACAGCTACTTTCTTCCAAAAACAGCGCCACCCCTGTCCTCAGGTTGTGTGTGGGATTACAATTCATCTCTATCCACATTAATAGAGCTGATCTGAAACACTCACACCCAAAATGATGACAGGAAAAAGTGGTGTTACCTTGCAGCACGTTTTTATGTTTGTTATGAAATAAAGCATTGGATTTTAACTTCATTGAAGTGCCGGAACCGCTACTATTTGCACATACTATGTACCTCACGACTGGCTTTCGTTGGAACCGTGCACCCTCCCAAAATAGACTGTGGCCAACACACATTTAGGCTATGTTCCCACTACGTATGAGAGCAGCCGTTCCGTGACTTAAGTACCGTCCGGATGATCTTTCCAGCCGCAGAGCTCTGATGCGAGTGCATCGTCGCGCGCCCGCATCAGAGCTTCCTATAGCACACAGTGAAGCGAGCGGCCAGAGCCGCTCCCTTCACTGTGTAGACTGACAGGGTTTCCTACGGCCGCTATTCATTGAATTGCGCCCGCAGAAAACTGACATGTCAGTTCTTTGCGGCGCCGCACGGGATCCCGGACGGAGCGTGTACGATGTGTATACGCTCCGGCCGGGATCCCATTGAAGCAGAGGCAATTTTCCACTCCGCAGAAAGTACGGCTATTGTTGCCGTAACAACGGCCGTACCTTTACGTAGTGTGAACATATGTAGCCTTATAGAGGTGAGCTGACTACAACTGCTACTTTCTCTTGATGACAGGAGAGGTGCTGTTTTTCGACGAAAGCGGCCATGTTTTTCTAAGGATGGATC
The DNA here is from genome assembly GCF_027789765.1 of Dendropsophus ebraccatus. Lineage (NCBI taxonomy): Eukaryota > Metazoa > Chordata > Amphibia > Anura > Hylidae > Dendropsophus > Dendropsophus ebraccatus. The sequence continues at coordinate 23,305,356 of NC_091463.1, forward strand.
ACTCCTTTAAAGTGATGGGAACTTTTTCAAATGTTCCAGTGAATTCAGCACTTTTTTTGAGTAAAAGATTTCTTTCTTATTCTTTCTTGCAGATCCAAAACACAATACACACAATGGCATGAAATAATAATAATAATAATAATAATAATAACAACAGTTCTGTGGTGCTGTTTTTGGAAGAAAGCTAGATTTTTCCTATCCTTAAAAAACCCTTGAAATACACAGAGCATGCCCACTACATGTGACCACACCCAATTTTCCCCATTTTCAATTTCTGGTGAGAAAGTGGTGTAAAAAAGTGCAATTTTGGTGCAACGCTGGCATCGATAAACAGGAGCTTATGTGTCAGGGTTACAAAGTGAACCGGAGAGAGAATCCCTGAGAAAGCTGCCTCCACTGCGTTCCATGTGAACCCGCTCATCTCCATCTCTACAAACAATGCGGCCATTATTATCTCCCGAAATGCCCAATGAGTCTGAGCGAGTGTGGGAGCTGTGGCATTTAGAGGACAGAACTTGTGAGCTCCGCTGGTTCTCGCTTTATCTGCAGTACAGCACAGCGGTGGCTTTGTCTTCCTATGACTTCTGCCTCCAATGACTCAGAAAAGGCGTTGTGTTAAAGAATGAGCGAGCGCGCTCTCTATTTCTGTACATTATGCTATGTCCTTTGATAGGAGTCAAAACAATGAGCTCAGACTTTCCACCATACTGAAGATCTGCCATGTGCGATTACATGGACACTTATCTTCTTTACTTTCTTCCCACCCATCCCTGCAGGACCCAGTCATGTTTTTTTTCCATTTTAAGTATCTCACTAGTAACCTTTTATATAGTGAAGGGTCTGGTGATACAATGCAACTTGACTATTAAGATCTATAGGTTTTGTAAAATATTACCAGGGTTATCCAGGTTTAGAAAAATCACAGCTACTTTCTTGCAAAGACAGCGCCGCCCTTGTCCACAGGTTGTGCATGTTATTACAATTCAGCGCTATCTCCTTTAATGGACCTGAGCTTTGATGCCACGGCCAAACTGGGGACAGAGGTGGTGCTGTGTCTGGAAGAAAGTGCCCATGTTTTTTCTAAGTCTGGAGAACCCCTTTAATGTTTATGTTTCACAAGTACTATAATAGGTCCAAGGGTCTCCGCACATGGGAGTATTACGGTTACATTTTTTGTTCCTATATTACAGCTGTACTTCCCGGCCAGATCACAGGACTGGTGTCTAGTGTTGAGCGGACTTGCCGAAGTGTTCGGGTTCTGCAACGTTCTCCAAACCGGAACACTTGGCTTTTGGCCAAGGTTTAGGTTTGTACGAACCTGAACTGTCGGTTTCTGATTCCCGCTGTCTGCCCACTCCGTGAAGAGAGTAGGTTACGGCCTGAGGACTGCCTGGAAAACTGTGATACAGCCATAGGTCATGGGCTGTATCCAGGCGGCCCTCAGGCTGTATCCACCCTCTCCATGGAGCGGGCAGACAGCGGGAATCAGAAGCCGATAGTTCAGGTTCGTACAAACCTGAACCTCAGCCGGCTTGCTCATCTCTACTGATAACCCAAACTGACAGCTGTCATTTCAGCTTATTAGACCCATGGTCAAAGCAATAAGTCCCGTATCCCAATCACCCTGTTGTCTCTGCTGCCTGGTCCATTTGTGAATTTCTTTATGGCAGCTCGTGCTGTCATTCCAAGACCCCCCCCCCCCCCCCCCCCCCCCCCCCAATAAGTGAAAGGATTCCAGAACTTGACTTTATCCACCAAATGGAATCACTAGTGGAAGACAACACTGATAGCAGCGAGAAAGTGTTCCTGGCTCTCTTGGACCTCATACATGTCCGACCCACTCTTTGCTAACCATCCCAAAACATTACAAATAACAGCTACAACAACGCTACTACATAGTTAACACATATTCGCTATATTTAAAAAGGGCACTGTTACTTTAAAAAAAATTTACATGATGGGGTCTGGGTGTTAAAACCCTAACCAATCACTAGAACAGGGGTGTCAAACTCAGGCCCCCCAGCTGTTGCAGAACTACAACTCACATCATGCATGGTGGGAGTTGTAGTTTTGCAACAGCTGGAGGGTCTGATTTTTGACATCCCTGCACTAGAACAAGCTGAGAAAAGTGTGCGCTAAGTCAGCCACCTGTTCTAGTCACTGGTCACGGTCTGAACACTGGGACTTCGCAACTGATTAAAACGGCTGACCACTCTATGACAAGTCAAAAGTTTTTTTACATTAACAGGTAGACTTTATTGAAGCACTGTGAAATGTCACCTGTAATGTACCTTTGGTCTCCATGCATTAACGCGGCCTCGCAGGTTAAGTCTTGCTAAATTTGGAGCCCATGAAGAAAATATGGAATGAGAATAAGAGGAAGCAGATATATGATAAGAAGAAATGGCCCCAGACTGCATACCGAGGGGCAAGGAGCAACCTGCAAAATAAGACATAACATAAAATTATACATGAATCCTGCAATGTCCATGGGACTAAGCTCAGCTACATAGAGAGACGTAGTTTGTGAGGCTGAGAAAAGGCGATGTCCATCAAGTTCAGCTATTGTTTTGTTGATCATGACAAAGGCAAAATATTCTGAGGAGTTAGAGAGCGATTTTCCTTATGTCAGGGGAAGAAAATTCCTGACTCCAAGTATTATGAGGAGATGTGCAGAGTGGCTTCCACCCCCAGGTTCTGCAGGAATTAAGTACCAGGATAAGCAAAGATATTTATTTTTAATATTATAAGAAGGACTCCTACGTGTTTTTTTGCCCATATAACGCACATCCACCACTGCTATTCCTCCAGTGTCATCTGTTCCATTGCAGCTCTGATGCATCTAGACATTTCATTACTGTATTTGGGTCATGTGACCTCCAATCAGTCTTAAAGTGATACTGTCACCCCAGGTTTTCAGTGGGCTTTTGTCATTGTGAAAGTGCCACTAAGGCGGGGCTTAGCGTCCTTTGAACCTCCTCTCCCTGCCTCATCCCTGAGAGAATGTGGCTAACAGCACTGGACCGAGGCGGTGAGAGGGGGCTCAATGGATGCTAAGCCCTGCCTTAGTGACAATGATAAAAGCACACAGGAAAACTGGGGTGACGGTATCACTTTAAGGTGGCCATACATATTGGATAAAAGAAGGTTGCTGGCTGAATAAACAGTCCTTTTTATAGACACTACCTTACACATCTTAGGGCCGTATTACACGCTAGATCGGCGCTCGCTTACTGAGTCTATTACACAGCTTGATGATCATGCAGCAGCAAGGGCTAAATAAATAAATATATATATATATATATATATATATATATATATATATATATATTTAGCGACGGACATGCAGCCCTTGACTTAAGTGTAAAATAATAAACGTTATACATTTAATAAATGTGTTCCTCTAGCTTCTGTCTGCTCCTCGCAACCACCGGTGGAGCCTTTGAGACAATCTCTAAAGCGAAAGGCCGCTCAACCAATCACTGGCCGCGACTCTGTCCCATATCGCCCAATGATTAGCTGAGCAGTCTGTCACTTTAGTTTCGGTGGTGGGCGCGGGGAGCGGGCAGAAGCTACAGGAACACCTGGGAGTGTGGACTGGTATGTATAACGTTTTCTTTTTTTTTTTTTTTTACACATTTATCAGCCGTCGCTATTACACAAAGCAGTGTGCACCCAGCGGCCAATCATTTTTAGGCAGAATTGTTTCATCTGCTGAACATTGACTTAATTACACAGGTCAATAATCTGCCAAATCTGCCTGATTCAGCTTATCACTCCGTGTTATAGGGCCCTTAGTCTATGTTGACCATTAAACTTTTATATAAGGTGTATGTACACTTTAAGGGTTTTGCCTTTATCTGGATTAACATAAGAGGAAATGAAGCTGAACTGGACTTCCGTTTTCTTTAACCGTGGCCTACGCACCTTCAATAACTGTGGCAGAACGATTCTAGGTCCCACAGTTATCTCACCCAATATCCCCATGCACCTGAATGTTTGGCATAGATGGACATTCCTGTGTTCTCTATTGGGAGGGGTAAACTGTGGACATGCAGCCCTGGTGGCACCATACAGTCATGGTGGGGCAGTGATATTCATTCCAACACGCCCGATCCCTATCTCCACCAACACTGTCAGTGGAGCCTCGGGAGATCCCCATATATTTTATACTGACAGTTTAGCTGACATGAGTATAAAGTGTATGGGAATCTTTCCTATGATGGAAGATAGATAGATCTTCTATAAATACATATCTATTAGGTGTATACAGCACAAAAGAAGGTCACTATATTTAGTCTCTTACTCGTAAGGTCACAGCCGAAAAGTTCCATTCTCAGTCCAGCTCTTGCTCCTGTATGTGTTGGGTGGAGTCGTAGGAAACGAGCAATAATCGGAGGATGAAAGTGGTTGTCTCGGATAGTAGATGCATCCACATTCCCAAAAAACACCTAAAATGTCACAGGAACTAGGTAATATTTATCATTTGTACCTATGTATTTTGCCCTGCTGTAATCTTATTCTCATCCGCTGATCACGTACCATCTGATTATTGCTGGTGTTACCCTGGTATGGGCTCCACTTCTGCCCATTTATGCTGTAGGATATAAGGAACTGGGAAATGTATATAGAAAGGAGACGTTGGCGAGCGCCTTGCGTTTGGATGCTGTGGACCAGCATAGGTGTTAGGAGGTCAACCTGAAAAACAGATCATATCATTTCACTAATTAAGAAAAGAAAAGGGTTATTTGTACTATTCAGCCCAGGTTTTATATGTACTTTATATGGCAGAATACACAGGCTTTAGAAAGGTACTCCCATCTGAATGATTCCCTATCTGCAGGAAGCTGATCAATGGGGGTCCGACATCTGAGAATACCCCATTAAGGAAATATACATATACTGGAGTGTCACTTTAAATTATAAGAGTATTTAATGGGAACTTTCATGCTGCCTTAACCACAAGTCGACAGGCGGTCTCTGGTGGCTTCTGCCTATACTGTCAGCCATAATTGATAGATCTCTGCCTATACCCAAACAGGGAAAGATCCATCAATCAAGTCTGGTGCGGGTGATAAGAAGTCACCAGGGACAGTATCAATGACTCGCAGTTTAGGTGGCATAATAGTGGAAAATGTTGAATTAATGAACTTATTGATGCCCTATACACAGGAAAAAAAAAATAAAAAAAAAATATATATATATATACTTATCTACCCCGGTCCCCCCAGCTGCATCACTGCAGCCTGTGATTGGCTAAGCAGAAAGGTCCTGGCATCACTGCAGCCTGTGATTGGCTAAACAGACAGGTCCTGGCATCACTGCAGCCTGTGATTGGCTTAGCAGACAGGTCCTGGCATCACTGCAGGCTGTGATTGGCTGAACAGAAAGGTCCTGGCATCACTGCGGCCAGTGATTGGCTTAGCAGACAGGTCCTGGCATCACTGCAGGCTGTGATTGGCTGAGCAGACAGGTCCTGGCATCACTGCAGCCTGTGATTGGCTTAGCAGACAGGTCCTGGCATCACTGCAGCCTGTGATTGGCTTAGCAGGCAGGTCTTGGCATCACTGCGACCAGTGATTGCCTGAGCAGACAGGTCCTGGCATTACTGCAGGCTGTGATTGGCTGAGCAGACAGGTCCTGGCATCACTGCAGCCTGTGATTGGCTGAGCAGACAGGTCCTGGCATCACTGTGGCCTGTCATTGGCTGGGCAGGCAAGTCTTGCTCTAACATGTAGTGTCAGAAGTAGGGAAGAGCACAGCCCGGCGAGGGACTGAAAGTTGCTGGACCAGTTCCTGTGGGGGACCCAGGTAGTATAATTTATTTTTGTTTTTTTACCAATCGCCCAGCAACATATTAAAAATGTTGCATTCTGGAATACCCCTTTATTGTTATGACTAATCCTGTCTATGGTCACACTGAGCACCACCACCATCTTTATTAGTCATTCATGTTACTAAATGTCAGGTCAAACCTCTTTCTAGTTAGTGTAAACGGTAGCCTCGATGGAGAAGCTTCTGCTACATTTTATCTTATCTTCAGCACACACAAACCTCCTGCCAAAAACCGAACTTTGTTCCCCCGCTGCCTGACAGTATTTTCTCTACTCCCAAGATTCTCTATCTGCAGCAACCATACTCGTTTTTTCCATGACTCTAATTCAAAGCCACTCTACATTCATTCTTAGTATAGACAGTATCATTCCCTCTGCCTCACGCTGCCCCATGTCTTCCCGGTATAAATCCTGATTTCAAAATAGATATTGAACAAATCCAAAAGAAGGAGAAAAAAAATAACAGGACTACCGCACTAAGTGCTCCAATCCGTCCCCAAGCTGGCCAACCCCTTCTAATGAATATTCAAAAAGAGTTGTATTTATGAGAGAACCACTTTAAGTAAGACTGAACCTTTCATGAATAAGTGATGTAATAGATGATCATTATATTTCAATACAGATTTTAGCCCTGTAGAGTTTTGCAATAAATAAAAAAACAAATATCATGTAGGAAAATAAATAAGTGCTGCAAAGATGGTGTCACCTCTTACCTGGATCCAGGAGTCCACGCTGTCTACGCTCCATGCATTAATAGATCCAGTGTTTCCCAATCTGGCCAGTGATGGTAACCAGTGACCTTTGGAAATAAAACATTAGTTTTGATTTTATAACTGAAATTATATTTATTGAACGGCCTAAAATGACTCACAAACCACTGTTTTTATCAGGGTTGTTTGACAAAAAAAAAGTGTGTCTGTGATGGACTCAAAATTAAAGAAAACTTCTACTCACCTGCTCACCATCCCCCTTCACATCTGTCCCACAGTGCCCAGACCTGGCTAAACAGCACTTCCTGCTTCTCTTTTAAAGGACAACTCCGGCCAATATGAATTACATAAGCAAAGTTAGACAAATTTCTAACATATTTTTATATGTAATTCCTACATATACCACGCCCCCTGCTGGACCCTTCAGGTATAGACCGGATCGTGACATCACATTTTTTTTTAGAGAAATTGAAGCCTGTCTGATCTACTAAATTGAGAGAAATTATTGCACAAATTATTGTACATTAGGAATTTGTCTAAGGCTATGTTCACATCAGCGTTTTTCTTTTTTTCTAACGGATCCGTCTATATTAATTAAACATAATGAGCATAAACTGATGAGCAGACTGATGCAAACTGATTGCAAAATGTTCATCTTTTTTTAGTGGTCCGTTTGTATTTTGGCTTAAAAAAAACTGACTTTTGTACATCAGTCAGCATCCGTTTGCATCAGTCAGCATCCGTTTTTTTTTCTGTCCGTTTATTTTTCTTCTTTGGTTTCTTGCTGCTTCTGCACATGCTCAGTGCATAAACAGATGAAAACAAACGGATGTGAACGGAAATACCTTCCGTTTTAGATCCGTCCTCATTGACTACAATGTAAAAAAAAAAACGGAAGTGCACTTTCCGTTTGTGATCCGTTTTTTGAAACGGAAAGAAAAATACTGCAAACACTATTTTTTCCTCCGTTCAAAAAAAAAACGGATCTTGAACGGATTGCATGCAAACGGAGCACAATTAGGGCAAACGGAGCACACTAATATATCATGGGAATATATGGGGATTTTAATGGATCCGACAGTTTCCGTTTTGCTTACTCCAAAACAGAAAAGGTAGACGGAATGGTGCCGGATGGTCAAACACTGATGTGAACGTAGCCTAACTTTGCTTATGTAATAACATATTAAAAAATACATTTTGGCCGGAGTTGTCCTTTAACACACAGAGTCTATTGAGGGTGGGGGTGGGGGGTTGGAATCTATCTCCCAGTTCCTGTGACATCACTGCCCCACAGGAGCTGCCCACCACTGCTTTCACTGGGAAGTTCCTGTGGTGTTATGATGTCACAGGAACTGGGGACAAGTGGGAGACAGAGGGTGGCGGCGTGGCTGCTGCACAGAACCGGGACAGGTGGGAGTCACTTATTTATTGTGTTTACACCACCCCCTTCTACCCTGTATTTTTAATTTGTCCCGAAAACCCTCTTAGGACATCTTTTTTGCCCTCATGGTGGGTTTGCCTTCTTGTCATTTTAGGCAAAAGTTTTTAGCCGTATTTAATCTACTATTTACATACACATTTATCAGGTCTCCTTAGACATCACTTCTCGTGACTAAAATAGATCTTTGCTCATAGCTAAGATTCCCTGTGCCTCTGTGTTTTATGGCTCTTTTCCAACTCTGCAGCATACCGGTAATAATTCTAAGATCTACAAGTACAAACAGATCCTTCTCTAGAATGAAGTAGGCAGATTATAGTTTTTTTTCTCGTTTAGTCACAGTCCCTCCCCCCATCTAAGTCAACCTGTAAGGTATAAACCTTTTTCATAGATATACAGTATATAATAAATGGTGGTAATAATATTGGTTTCAGGACTGAACATTGGGGTACAGCACCTATAAATGAGGACCAGGCTAAAAATGTCCAATACACATAATAAAGTTGGTGCACGTCGTGTACTCTCATTTTTGGTGCATTTTTTTCTCCAAGAACTCTGATTTGGAAGCAGTTAATGGAAATGGACACAGACAACAATGGTAATATCAGACTCCCTTACCATAGTGCCCCGATGCAGAAATTTGAGGGTCTTTAATTCTCTGAGTTTCTAAACCGAGAGGTTGGTGACACTCTGTGGAGAAAGCATGTATTACAAGAGGTACAACTAAAATCTCCTTCATGGCTTACAGGAAACTACAAGCAAAGTTACTAATAGAAATATAATATGAGGATTAAAATAGCTAAGGTAACTGCCTAAGGGATCATTAAAAGGGGGGGGGGGGGGGTTGGGCATGACACCTCTCAAGGGAAATGTAACCCTGACCCTAGTAGGAACAGGGACAAAATAGGGCAAAAATATTGCTAAATGAAAAAGTTTCATTTATTCATATTCTTCCAGAAATGATCTTTTTATCCAGGGTATAATTGGTTTACCTGCTGGAGGTTCTAGAATATCTTAGGTGCTACCAACAGTAGCCATATTTGCATTCTTCTACAAGTGGCTACCTGATTAAACTCTTTTTTTTTTTTTGCTTTTTTTCAACATTTTTAAAAAATCTAATATGGTCTACTTTGTTTTTTTTTTATTGAAATTCAGGGAACTTCTTTCTGTTTTCCGGAGAACATCAATATCATCTGCTATGCAGTATTCACCATCTTGAGCAGCAGAATTTTCTGCTCCCCTCTTCTCCCGAGATTCTTATTGAGAGGTTTTGGACTCCATCTCTGAATTTGATTCCAACACGACCAGAGTTCTCGTCAGTTCATGCTCCTCAGAATTAAGTGGCTGGTTTTGTACAAATAGCACCAGTGAGGTGACTGGGAGCTGTGCTGCAGTGACCCCTTACCACCACTACACAATGGATGGCGCTATCTTCTTCTTGTATGATGGAACTGTAGATCTGCTGAACATGTGTATGGAGGCCTCTCATCTAAGGGTCCAGGCATATGTCTGTGGCCATTTCTATGGTCAGGAAGCCTTTCAGGAGGCTTCAGGGAACCATTGATATTTCCTGACCGTAAAACCCAAGTAAAAAAAAAAGTCATACTCACCTGCTGCAGTGATTCCCTCCTCTGGCTTCTTCCTCTCTCTTCCTTCTCAGCAAGTGTACGAGTGATGTCACTTGTGCGCAGAGCAGCCTCTTGTGGCCGGAGGCATAATGCAGTCAGGAGCCACTTGCTCCCGGCCCAAACACAGCGCTGCATTTTACTGTATGCGCTACTGATTAGGAGCGTGTACAGTTAAAGGTCCCCGGTAGCCCAGATGCTGACCCACACTGGTAAGCACAACATCCAGAATACCAGACAGTATCAGGATGCCCATCCGGAGCTGTTCGGAACCCTGGTTGCTCCTGTAGGGTCCTATGTGCCATCCGTGCTGGAATTCTGGACACAAATAGGAAATGTCCTATAGTGTGTGGACCTATTTTCTGGCACAGACGCCCTTCAGGAATAAATCCAGGGAATCCATGCCCGATAGAACCCAGTGGGTCAGGAAATCTATACAGATTTACTGATAAGAAATGCAGATAGCTTTTTATTTGCACGTTACCTAACCGATGATGTCAGGGAAGAAAAGAATTGGAAGTGAATTTCAAAGCCTTATCCTTTTGTTATACCTAGAGATAAGTCACTGGCAGAGGAGTCCGGCAGTGGCCTTCTCTATTCTTTTTACATAAACCCTAAGTTAAGCCGAGTATTCGTGTGCATGGTGGAAACAGGACGAACAGGTATTTGACTAAACGTGAGGTACAGTATATAATTACTTCCATATAATAAGCCAACTATGTATGATCTCTTGTATGAATGTGAAATATCTGCATGTTACCGCTATCAGCTAATTTTATATATTGTTGCTAGTATGGACTCACGTGGATCATATACAAGGTAAAGCGCTTTCAATTTATAGTCTTCAAGTACGGCTTCCGATTCTATGTGCCACAGACCAGTTGTATGAGCCTCCATCTCCAGGGTAACACCCACACCTGCGGTAAATCAGAGATTTATTGACGATCATATCCATTTTAAGGTGAAAACTTATACACACAAACTACCTATATAAATGGGTCCATACAATATAAAGCTAAATCAAAAATCCCATCATACATACATAGGGGGAGATTTATCAAACATGGTGTAAAGTGAAACTGGCTCAGTTGCCCCTAGCAACCAATCAGATTCCACTTTTCATTCCTCACAGACTCTTTGGGAAATGAAAGGAAGAATCTGATTGGTTGCTAGGGGCAACTGAGCCAGTTTCACTTTACACCATGTTTGATAAATCTCCCCCACAGTGTTTAAAAAAAAAAATTAAAAAAAATTTGGACTAAAAAGAAGTTTTCCCGCTTACCAGGGTATAGGTTTACTATATTGATGGGATGATCTTTGTGACTCCGTTGTGTAAGGATATTCCCATGAAACTGAATAGCAATAATTTCTTTCCTTCCTATACTTAGTAGATGCCATCGTACTTTTCTGTGCAAAGACAGGACCAGGCCGGGTGTTGTGTCACCAATATATCCATTGATAGCTGCAATGCAAAGATACCATTAAGATATACCATAGTTTAGTTGTTAATTTTGGTAAAAACAATAATAATAACTCACAAAGTATCCCAGGTTTTCTGACTAAGTTTTCCCATTATAGAACTGTATTTCCATGGTTAGAACAATAAAAGCTAAAATGTGGCTAGATGTCTTAAAGGGGTACTTCAGTGAAAAAAAAAATTATTTCAGATCAACTGGTGTCAGTAAAGTAAATAGACGTGTAATTTACTGAAAATCTCCAGTCTTCCAGCACTTATCAGCTGCTGTATGTTCTGCAGGAAGTGGTGTATTCTTTCCAGTCTGACACAGTGCTCTCTGCTGCCACCTCTGTCCAGAGCAGGAGAGGTATTGTGTGGTGAATTGCTACTGCTCTGGACAGTTCCTAACATAGACAGAGGTGGCAGCAGAGAGCACTGTGTCAGACTGGAAAGAATACACCACTTCCAGGATATACAGCAGCTGATAAGTACTGGAAGTACTTTTTAAATAGAAAATCTTTTAAATAGATTTTTAAATAGAAGTAATTTACAAATCTATATATCTTTCTGACACCAGTTGATTTGAAAGATTTTTTTTTTTCCAAAGTTCTCTGTACTCTGGGCATTTGTGTTTTTCATATATTAATGAAATATATTGAATAAATATTATATGAAAATGAGGTCTTCTGGTGCCCCAAGGGCAGTCCTAAGTCTCAAGTACAACACTACTGCCAGTGCCGCCTGCTGTGCTCGCCTCCTCAATAACATTCATGATGGGTTGTGCTACTGACATTGTAGAGGAGAGAACCTAAACTTCAGGAGCGGTGGCCATATTCATCCATGTAAGTGATCTCAATACAAACTACACGATCAGATGACAAATGGGCACCATTACAGCACACATAAGGCTGGGTTCACACTACATTTTTTTCATCCATTTTTTGCAAAAAACTGATGCATTTGTGTGCATCTGTTTTGATCCGTTTTTTCCATTAACTTCAATTATAAAAAAAAAAAAACGGATCAGTTTTTTTTGACGCACACAAAAACGTAGCTGACCCTCCGTTTGTGTCCGTTAAAAAAATGGATCCATTTTGATCCCTTTTTTTTTTACAATGGAAATCAATTGAAAAACGGATCAAAATGGATGCACACAAATGAATCCGTTTTTCATCATTTTTTTGCGAAAAATGGATGAAAAAAATGGATTGCAAAAACCTAGTGTGAATCCAGTCTAACAGAGTTCGCAAGACTGGCACCAACATAAGCAGCAGAGCCCGTCATGCATATTTATGAGACAGGTGCAGCGGGCAGCAGTAGCAGTGTACCAGGGGCTTGGGACCACCCTCAATGCACCAAAGGACCTAATGTGAATACAAACCTTTTTCAGAATATCTTGAGAACAGAATGTCGGATTACAAAAACATAAACGTCAATGTCTTCAGGATCGAGGCTACTACATCATACCAAAATGCCAGGAAACGGCACAATACAGCATTACAACCTTTTTATATATTATGGCTGAATTGTTTGCTCGTTTTTTTATTGTTTTTTATTTTTTGAATAGAAAGAATTGTTAACAGTGAATCAGTAACTTACATAAAGCCTAATATGTTAGCATTGATAGATTCAACTTATCCCGCAAAAAACAAGCCTTCATACAGCAACATCAATGATGGAATAAAATGTGGCAATTAATAAGTAAAAATTACAATTAGACTATATGTACTAACACAGCTACTGAAGTATAAAAGTGTTGAGTGAATTACTTATAAAGAAAGAATCCTATAACCCACTATACATATAATAGCATATATTGGATAACCGCAGATTTTTTTTTTATGAATATGACCCAATACTGGACATATGCAGTGAACAATGGCGACCATTCATGTATATAAAGAATTGCTCATTTTACATACCATGAAAGATGTGTTCATCCCTGGAATCCTTTGACTCTGTGTCCGTTTTACAGGCTGCGGGGCAGGAAGCTGTTGAACTCGGTTTAGAAGTGCAAGCCAAAGGGCAATTGTTCTGCCGGTTGTCACTGAAATACCAGCTCTCTGTCTCATCGATGTCCATAAATACAAGAGAGAAGTCCTGCATTGATAGCTGAAGGACATTGGATCGCTTTAAGACTTTAGGTCGACAGACAAGTAGAGGCCCGAAGAGTCCAGAATGGAAGTCCTTGTACTTGGAGAAGGGAAAATAAATTAAATTAGGCCACAAGACATGTTGAGACATGAACTGTCCAGAGCAGGAAAGGTTTCCTATGGGCATTTGCTGCTGCTCTGGACAGTTCCTGTCTCAGACTGAAGTGGCAGCAGAGAGCACTGTGTCAGACTGAAAAGAAAATAGCATTTCCTGCAAAACATACAGCAGCTGATACGTATGGGAAGTATGGGAAGATTTTTTTTTAAATACAATTAAATTACAAATCTATATAACTTTCTGAAACCAGTTCATTTTAAAGAAAAAGAGAAGGGGAACCTGCAGCTCTCCAGCTGTTGCAAAACTACAATTCCCATCATGCCCTGGGAAGGCAAAGCTAAAGCTTAGAATTTATAGTAGGATTGTTGCCAGTAGGACTTGTTATAGTAGTTTTTATATAAGAACGTTGAACTCTTTTGCTAGACAGTAAATACATTTAAGAAAATGTAAGACTAAAGTGATTACCGGGTGAGCATTAGAGGTGTAAAACCAGGTTCTGCATTCTTCTTCAGTATCTGTGGGTCCAAACTGAGCGCTGACTTTCCCTGTATATGTGCGAGTCTGTTGTGGGGGGACGTTATCTTCTCTCCATGGTACTGCTAGAACGTTGGAGTAGAAGGAGTATGGACGAGAGGCCATGTTCTTAAATTGTACCTATAGGAGAGAAGCATAAGTATATACATTGGAGGAGGAGTAATGCATGTGTATAAAGAAATAAAAACATGTGTCTGTATTCTGGTGATCTTGTCATTGCTCTTGTATCTATCAGGTAATATCCAGTACTTAAAGTGAATGATCTTTTTCTTGTTCTTTCTTGATCTGTTTTTATAATTATATATATATATATATATATATATATATATATATATATATATATATATATACACAGTGGTACCTTGGTTTAAGAGTAACTTGGTTTAAGAGCGTTTTGGTTTAAGAGCTCACAGTTTTTCAAAATTATAACTTGGTTTAAGAGCATTGCTTTGGTTTAAGAGCTCCCTGTACTGGGTGGGAGCGCGAGTGGGGGAGGGTCATGGTCTGCTTAATGTGGTCTACAGCACTGTACTCTGACCCAAAAGACTCCCTCACCTTCCAAATCATAGCATATCCACATCAGGCTGGGGCTTGCATCAGGGGACAGGACTGTGGAGGTAATCTCTCCATAGCTGTAACCCCTCTCTCCCCGGACAGAGAGCGCTGCATGTATGTGCCCACATCTGTCCTGCTCATTTCTTCATGCTCCCCGCAGTCTCTGTCAGTCCTTGTGTTTCCTATCCTCTCCATTACTGTACAGTAACTTATAATATCACAGATTCTGCTGTTTCTGAATGTTTGTTTCATCTATTTTACATGTTATTCAGAATAATAAATCATTACTTTTGGGGTGTGCAACCAATTGTTTGAATATCAATGATTTCTTATGGGAAAATTTGCTTTGGTTTAAGAGTGGATTTGGATTACAAGCACGGTCCTGGAACGAATTATGCTCGTAATGTATATATAAATCTAAGTGATTTATTCACCTGGATGGCAAGATGGCCGCACTATAATAATAAGCAAGAAAAATAATATATATAATTTAAAAGAAGAAATTTTGCCTATTATTATAGGGCAGCCATTTTGCCTGACCTATTTTTTTAACAGCGCTCAGAATCTGAGAATAATTGTCATAATCATTACTTTGATGTCTGCACAAACAACGTCCGTTATTCAATACACTTTGAGCATTGGGCGGCCGTCATTCCATTGAGGTCAATTAAAATGCTGTAGTAACAGACGTCATTTTAAAAAGAAAAAGCGGACGCCTTTTCTCTCTTTTTTTTTATTTTAACTTAGTGTGAACATAGCCTGATATATACTTTACAACAAGCCCCATAGACATAGCCGCAATAGTCTGAACCAGATCCTATTCACTCTCCATTATTAAATTACTATTCTGTTAGACTATATAGTCTTTCACTTACTATGATTTCGTCATTTACTTCTGCCCGGATACAAGGCCCCAGCAGCCCCAGGTGAGCATCTCTCTCTCCGCGAAGTGCCGGCTCTTTAAAACTGCTGTCTAAATACTCACGAAATACCACTTTCTTATACTCTTTGAATCCATGAGAATTTACATTTCTAAAAAGTAAGTGTAGTTTTTTTTAGCCAAGCTGTTTAAAAAAAAAAGTGCACAAAAAGAGCAAGAATATGCACAGTGTGTAATAAGTGACACCATCATTGATACATTCCTCTCATTAGGAACAGATGGAATGTAATGCTGGCGTATGTTCCTATACTGTCCTCAGTAGGGGCCCCACACAGGGCGAACACTCTGTGTAACAGACGATTGGTCGAAAACCATTGCTCATTGGCCGCTAAAATCGCTCCGTGTAGTAGGGAATAGGCGGCCTACGAATGATGGCAACGCAGGGCCACATGAATGATGCAGCGATCGCTTGAGCAGCCCTGCCCGCACAGTGGTTGATCTTTGTAATAGGTTTGGATCAGCCTATACTATCCTACTTTTCATATTGTAGTCTTTTTTTTTAACATAGCATATTAAAGGCGTACTTCAGCATAAAAAACCTTTCAAATCAAAGGTTTTATAGAGTTATAATTTACTTCTATTTATGCAGGAAGGGGTGTATTCTTTTCATGCTGCCACCACTGTTTATGACAAGAACTGTCTAGAGCAGCAGCAAATTCCCATAGAAAACCTCTCCTGCTCTGCACAGTTCCTGACATGGACAGAGGTGGCAGCAGAGAGCACTTGAAAGTAAACACCACTTGCTGCAGGACATGCAGTAGCTGATAAGTACTGAAAGATTTGAGAGTTTTAAAATAACTTTATATAACTTTCTGAATTCCCTGGAGCGCCCCTTTAAGCTCAATAAGCCTCAGGCTACAAGTGATTCTGCCTGCCACAGGGGCCACACAACCTGTCACACTGCAGTCATGTGACACAAGTGACCCATTTAATTCCAGATAACCAAATTTAAGTAAACATTATGGGACTCACTTTTCTTTTATAAAGTACGGTGAGCTTCCAGCTCCATAGTCCCAGGTGACTTCCACAGCTGCAATGAAATACGTCCGCAGTTGGCCTTCAGAACTACGAGGGTCTTTTTCTGGCAGGTCTCCATACATATCAATGTCTTCTATATCACTGTTGTTGTAATCATAATCGTAAAAGTCTGAATGAGCTCCGATCGTCTTAATAAATTCGGATTTATTCTGTAATTTTTTATGTGAGAGTTTGCCGTCCTCTTTTTCATCTTTATGTGATTTATTTGTATCCGGAAATTCCTCTTCTTTTTTTATTCCTGTTATCTCTTTTTCATGTGTTGTACTGTGCGCTATTGTAGCTGGACTGGATAAGTTTATAAAGAGTCCTAGAGCGTCGTCCTCATCATAATCAACATCATCATCACCGCTTGGAGCTTCCAAAGGTCCGCCATTTTTCTTTTCACTAGACAAGCTCCGCAGACCGAAGGGATACATCCTGTGAGACGCCTCCAGAAAAGTATCTTGATACGATGGAGAATCTTGCTGAAAATCCTTCAGATCCTCGTGATCATAGTCAAAGTAATCATCTTGGATATTTTCACAGTGGGAAACACTCAAGGTTGCTCTAATACCTAAATCTGCCAATGATGATCTAGAGGTCACAGGCCAATACCCTGCATTGAGAAAAAAAATCAATAATTTACAATATATGTCAATATCTATTTAAAAAAATATCAAGTCCTCCAGTACTTATCAGCTGCTGTATGCCCTGCAGGAAGTGATGTATTCTTTCCTGTCTAACATACCGCTCTCTGCTGCCACCTCTGTCCATGTCAGGAACTGTCCGGAGCATGAGAGATTTAATTTTTTTCTGGCAGGTCTCCATACATATCAATGTCTTCTATATCAGTGTTGTTGTAATCATAATCTTTCCTGTCTGACACAGTGCTCTCTGCTGCTACCTCTGTCCATGTCAGGAACTGTCCAGAGCATAAGAGGTTTGCTATGAGGATTTTTTACTGCTCTGGACAGTTCCTGACATGGACAGAGGTGGCAGCAGAGAGCACTGTGTCAGACTGGAAAGAATACACCACTTCCTGCAGGACATACAGCAGCTGATAAGTACTGGAAGACTTGAAATTTTAAGATAGAAGTAATTTACAGATCTGTATAACTTTCTGGCACCAGTTGATCTGAAACAAATAATGTTTTGCCGGAGTACCCCTTTAACATGAAATTGTCCCCCTTTTAATTGTGGATTGTGTATGAACACCACAGTATATATTATCATATTTTATGCTAGACCCACATAACACATGTTGTTGAACACGCTACCTCTACTGACCTGTTTTCTCCATGACAATAATAATAGTCTTCCCGTTCATCGGGAAAAGCGTCAGAGTTTCTTCATAGCTCGAGTCCACAAAAAATGTATTGCCTCCAAAGTAAATGGATAGCAGTTCTGTGTCCTGAACTAGATTCAAGACGTGCCATACGCTGACCTCATTCTGGCAGATATCGAGGCGGAGAGAACTCACAAAGCCATTAATCGCTGGGAAAGAGGAATACTGGTTACTATAACATATAGGAATATATGACATTCATTATATCTAACACATAGAGCAATGCCTGATGGTACGCTATGTTGTCGTATGGGCTATAAAGTTACATACATGAAGGTGGTTTGGTGTAACCCCTCTATCTTCATGGTTAAAACAGGTAAGTATTGGATGGACAAGGACATTTTATGATTAGATTGTTGAATTAAGGCATTTACATGGCTGTCTCTCTCTAATGGAAATGTACACTTTACATTTCTTTAACAGTTATATGTAATAATATTAATAAAAAAATATAATAAAATATTCTATCTATATATCTTCGTATAACTTTATTTTAAAGAAAAGTATATTTTCTTAAATTATTATTATTTTTTTACATTTTAACATTGTCAAAGCAGAAAGGGCCCTATTACATGGAGCCAATCGGCCGATTCAGGCCGATACGGATGATTATTGCTTCGTGTAATAGAGAGAACGATCAGCTCCTGTAACGATCATCAAGTCATTGGGCGCACATGGCTATGTGTAATAGCGATGCGCAGCCGATGGCTGATGATTGTGGTATAAAATAATATAGTATTAACACACCTTACCATGTTCCCTGGTGTGCTTGGGCCCTCCCCAGTGTCCTCGGGGGACTTCCACGGTGTCTGCAGCTCTACCTTCTGTTCCGGTCCCTGTACTGACTGGCAGCAGCTGCTCAACCAATCACTGGCCAAGACAGGCTGGAACAGAAGGCAGAGTGGCAGACATCGGGGATGGCCTCTGAGGACACCAGGAAAGGCCAGGGCACACCAGGGTACGTAGTAGGTAAGTTAATACTTTATTATTTTACACTAAAGGCAAGGGCTGCACGGACATTGCTAATGATTACCATGCAGCCCTTGTTGCCCGATAGTAGCAGATCTAGCAGATCGGCGCTCGTTTATGATTAGGCTGTCTAATAGGACCGTAAGAGGGAGCACAGCCTCTCTGCTGCCACCAACGGCTGTGCTGGCAACTGCAGAGCTGCTCAAGCCCTGATCCCAGAACATATCTATCACATAAAGCACTAGTGACACCGGGCCTTCCCTGATGTGTATTCTAAGGGTGCCTTTACACAGAGAGATTTATCTGACTAGATAAGAGGACTAATTACAAAAGAGGAGGAATTTCAGTCTTTCCGTTATGACCTGTTCTCTGTTTTTAGTCTGTTCCTGGCTTTGGCTTCAAAAATCTGTCAGATAAATGTCTCTGGGGAAGCTGTCTGTGTCATGAGAGCTGCAGCAGGCACTGCACCCTGTATCAGGCTGACAGTTATAGCAGAAATCAGGGGAGGCTGACTATCACTTACACTGCAAGCAGCTGTGCAGCCCTTCAATTCCTGGCACAGCCGTGTTAAGCCCCCCCACCCCCTACCGCTAAAGGAGATCTCTGTCTTCAATCAGTGAGAAGTTACAGGGAGAACGACCTGAGGGCTATGACATTACAGGATACTTACTGTACAGCAGACTTTCTCTCGGAGCCGCATCACTTGTGATTTTATTCTCCGAGCTTTGGATGTTCTGCTCTCGGTACCAGCTCAGCCTCTCATCAAATACAGAGAAGAAAAGGATGTGTTCCTTATCTGTAACTATCTAAATTGAAAAGTGAATTGTGGTTACATGACTGACACTATATACAATAGATCTAAAGCCTGTTGCATTGCTGCTTAGTGGATTTAGCTGGGTAGGGTCCTATGAGGTAGGCAGACTGCTGCCCGATAAAATTATAGATTTTATACAATCTATAAAAAGGAGCTTATTTACAACTCAATTATAGTCAGTGCATTATGGGATCTTGGCCACTGGGTGTCTCTTATTGCTGCAATCTGCTGTTCACTGTCTGTTGTTAGGAGAAATCTGTCTCTAGTGTCAGAAAGACAGCAAGACAGATACAGAAAGTTGGGATGGGTCTTAGTTACTGCTATGTGCAGGAGTGAAAGGGAGAAAACGTGATAGTGTTTGTCCACATTATATTGTTTAGTGTACAGTGTATTCAATGCACTTACTGACAGCTGCTCCCTGTGTACTTCATAGAGCTAAAATCAGGCTCCCCACCTCCAGCCTGTGCTGTCCTGCTCTGTGGGGAGTCTGTCCATAAGATGGCCGACATGGAAGAATTTGTGACCATGACCCGCCCCCGGTGTCCTCTACTGAGCTTCTATAGGCCAATAGTGGGCATCAAGGGCGGAGCATGGTCACATGATCCTCCATGTCAGACATCTTATGGACAGACTCCCCACAGAGCAGGACAGCACAGGCTGGAGAAGGGGAGCCTGATTTCAGCTCTATGAGGTACATAGGGAGCTGCTGTCAGTAAGTAATGTGAATATACTTACTTATACTACACGCAAAACAATTTTACTATTGTGCAGCTGTGCTGCTGCTTGCAAAGGCACCTTGAAAAGCCAGTGTACTGGTAACCCCCTTCTCCCCCCACATGCCATTGATAATAGTGTACTCCAGATCATCAGTGCAGCTGGTTCAGTCCAGTGCACTTATACCAGAACTATATTATGACATAGCAGAGAGGAGTAGGTGCTATGCTGTGATTGGCTAGGCAACTAAGGGTGTGTATATATAATAGTTGTGTCTCCGCAGTGTGTCTCCCAAGTACCTGATTTCCCCTCTGATCCAAAGTCTGTTTAGAACAGATGAGAAGTGGTCCAATGAGTCCCGATGCCAGATCTCTCTGCGGGTTGTGGAAACTACCATAATATCTGGTAAGGCATCGTGGATCGGAAGAGGCAGGGCTGTCGTATTTGGTCACTGGCCATATATATGTTATGGACTGATTTGGCTGGATAGGATAATCCTTCAGCTGTTCTCCTGAAAAAAAAAAGAAGAGATGATCATTTATGCAGTAGTCAAAGTCCGAGATGATTTACTAGTGTTTAGGGTCACAGTCATGGCCATTGGTGGGTCACAATGCAACCCCATTTACTTATAAGGGTCGCAACCAGAAATAACTGTGTAGCCCTAGCAGTTTGGCTTAAAGAGACTCTGTCAGTAGGTTTAGGCTGTACTATCTCAGGGTAGCATAATCTAGTGACAGAAAAGCTGAACAGAATGATATATCACTTACATTGTTCTGTGCAGTTGATCCAGAGATATCCTCCTGAACAGGGCCGGCGTCAGCACCCGGCATACTCGGGCAAGTGCCAGGGCCCGCGGCCGCCCAAGGGGCCCCCGACACTTGCCTGAGCAGTGAGCCAGGCGCCCGCCACATCACCGACCCCCGGACACCCGGGGGGGGGGGGCGGGTGCTGCCGGCCCCAAGTCCGGGGGAGGGCTGGATGGGCTGGGGAAGGACCTGCTGTGTTTGCTGCACTGGGGAAGGACCTGCGGTGACGTCATAAGGGGGCGGGGCTGAGAACGGGAGAGGATGCAGGTGGATGAAGGACCTGTGATCATTGTCACGTGTCAGGAGGAGGCGGGGCTCACTTATACCTTCTTTCTGTGAGTTTTAGTCCTACTCTTATATCTCCTTTTGTAATATCCTCTGATCTCCCATAATAACAGGCTGTCCATGATGGGAGTTGTAGTCCTCTTATATCTCCTTTTGTAATATCCTCTGATCTCCCATAATAACAGGCTGTCCATGATGGGAGTTGTAGTCCTCTTATATCTCCTTCTGTAATGTCCTCTGATCTCCCATAATAACAGGCTGTCCATGCTGGGAGTTGTAGTACTCCTCTTAAATCTCCTCCTGTGATGTCCTCTGATCTCCCATAATAACAGGCTGTCCATGATGGGAGTTGTAGTACTCCTCTTATATCTCCTCCTGTGATGTCCTCTGATTTCCCATAATAACAGGCTGGGTATGCTGGGAGTTGTAGTCCTATTATATCTCCTCCTGTAATGTCCTTTGATCTCCCATAATAACAGGCTGGATATGCTGGGAGTTGTAGTACTCCTCTTAAATCTCCTCCTGTAATGTCCTCTGATCTCCCATAACAGGCTGGACACGCTGGGAGTTGTAGTTCCCCCTTGTATACCTCATGTAATGCCTCCTGATTGTAACTCCATTCTAGCCTGCTCTATGGTGAACAAGCTAGAATACAGACTCCAGGGGGACGACCTCCTTCTAGCACCTCCATTCTAGTTTCTGCATGGATCCGATCTCACCAGCAGGCACACAGCGATTACGTCATCACGCCTGCTGGTGGATCCACAAGGCGCACACAAGGGAGAAGATCCCCGCCCGGATTAGTGAGTGTGATTTTATTTTTTTATTTTCTTGTGCTGAGGGAGATCAGGGGGCATTTCTATGGGGACAGAGCAGGGGGCATTTCTATGGGGGCAGGGGACATTCCCCGAGGTGTGCTACGTGTGCCCCGAGGTGAGCTATACAAAGGGGCCCGCTGAGGCTTTCTCGCCCAAGGGCCCACAAAAACCTGGAGCCGGCCCTGCTCCTGAATAACCTGGACAATAGGTAGTCCTCTCAATTATGTGCATGAGCCCAGTAGTCCTTGATATTCATTAGAAGCAGAAAACTCCGCCCACCCGCTGCTGGTTGGCAGCTATCTATCTGTGTATGGCAGTCAACTGTCAATCAGCAGCTAGAGGGCGGAGGGAGGGGTGTGGTAAGAATTCTATTCTCCTGCATATTAGGTGAATGGCAGAACAGGATGATGTAAGAAATACATCGATCTGTTCAGCATTTCTGTCACTAGTTTATGCTGCCCTCATTTAAGGTGGAATAAACCTAGTGACACATTTCCTTTAATGACTGATATTATAACAATATTTTTGCTTTCATCAATAGTGCCGCTGTATTTCATGGCTGTTTCCTTGTTCGTACCCTTCAGCAAGCATTTGCCTTGTTACCATTGATACATTGGTGTCATAAAACTACTATAATACCTGTCATAAACCGATGAGTAGAGCTCACATTACTCAGTCCTTGGGGATATATATTGAAGGGATGACGCGCCATATTCTTGAACACAATCTGGAATCACAGACATAGCAGCCTCAGACTTTTATTATATGTCATCATTTTATAATTTGAAGCGAGTCTCATAGTGTCCCATATAACTTGCATTTTACCGTTTTTTAAGTCTAGCCATATAACGCACAGCATACGTTTAGGATACTAATAACATGGAATGAAATGCAAGTGGTGTCAATGGTTATTGCCCCTGTCTGAGTTACTGATCACTGCGTGTAAATGGTCTGTAAAGATGTAGAAATAAGCAACATTTTCGACAGTTGTCCTTCGGGAAGGATAAAACAGATACTGGCAAATGGTGAGTATACATCTAATGCATACAAATAATGCAGACGTTGTTAAAGGGGTTGGCCACTTTATAGTAAAATTGTTCAGTGTACTGTTCTAATAAGTGTACTCACTGTATATACTGACAGCAGCTCCCTATGTGTCCCATAGAACTAAGATCAGACTCCCCTTCTCCAGGCTGCGCTGTACTGCTCTGTGAGTCTGTCCATAAGATGGCCGACATGGAGGAGCATGTGACCATGCCCCAATTCCAGTGTCCTCTATAGACATGTACAGGCTCAGTGGGGGACACAGGAGGCGGGGCATGGTCACATACTCCTCCATTTCGGCCATCTTATGGACAGACTCACCACAGAGCAGGACAGCACAGTCTGGAGGAGGAGAGTCTGAGTTTAGCTCTATGAGGTACACAGGGAGCTGCTGTCAGTAGGTGCAGTGAATACATTTACTTATATTAGACACAAGACAATTTTACAAGTGGCCAACCCCTTTAACAATAAAAAAAAAGATGCAGACAGCTGAGAAACCAGATGAGAGCACAAACAGTGTATTGGGGTCCTAGTATGCCAAAAGTCGATCTAGGGGTCTAACTCTACAGCACAGTCTTATTAGAAGACCGTTTCGCTACTCTCTGAACTATTTAAGGCCCTTGGGGCCAATAGGGACTGGGTAACAAGCAATGTTATCACTGATTGGCCAGTCATCGGGAAACAAAGGTTTCATTGAGCGGCCAAAAGTCAAAAATTGGTAACATCGTGCTTCCAGAGGAGCGAGGTTACTGCTTGTACCATGAGCTAATGTACTAAATATACAATATCTTTTCTTATTTCACCTTCTTGTAGACAGATACAATTTTGCCATGTGTTAGCATTACACCTGGATCACCACACAGCTGTAATCTAGCTTAGAGCTCCAAGGAGCTGACACACAGGATAATGTATAAGTGTATTATGTACCCGGATCTGATCTCCAACTTCTCCTCTGAGGACGGGTCCAAGGATCCCTGTGCCGGCCATTTCTGGTGCTTTGGGTTTGGTGAATCTCGAGTCGGTAAACTCTTTGTACACTGCTTTAGTGAAATGTGTCCTGAATGAGATGAAAAGAAAAAATGAAATGAAATATATCAAATTAAAGGGGTATTCTACCCAAACATTACTTTTGATGTGTTGCTGCTAGAGATGAGTGAACCCCGAGCATGCTCGCGTCCCGAACGTTCGGCATTTGATTAGTGGTGGCTGCTGAAGTTGGATAAAGCTCTAAGGCTATGTGGAAAACATGGATATAGTCATTGGCTGTATCCATGTTTTCCAGACAACCTTAGAGCTTTATCCAAGTTCAGCAGCCCCAGCTAATCAACTGCCGATCGTTCGGGTTCGGATGGACTCGAACCCGAACCCGGTTCGCTCATCTCTAATTGCTGCCCATGGTGAGACTAACAATTCATTCCATACTTGTTATTAGCTATTCAGTCTCCTTCCCCCAGTTCTGAGCTGTGGCTTTCTGCTGTAGACACAAAAATCTGTGCATGAGCCTTTCTCTCTGTCTCCTCCTCCTCCCCCCTCCCTTCTGAGACCGCTGATGTAAACAAGTCCCTGACTGGCTGTATCTGGAACATTGAAGTTTCTTCATAATGCCGGGAGGGTTAATCACAGTGAGTTCATCAGCAACTTGACCTCAGAATAACCCTCCCACCATTACAAAGAAGCTACAATGTTGCAGATACAGCCTGCCAGGGAATAGTTTACATCAGCCGTCTCAGAAGGGAGGGGGATAAGACACAGAGAAAAGCTCACACATAGATTTTTGTGTTTTCAGCACAAAGCAGCAGCTTAGAACTGGAGGAAGGAGACTGAATAGGTAATAACAAGTATGAAAGGAATTGTTAGTCTCACCATGGGCAGCAACATATGAAAAGTTATGTTTGAGTGGAATACCCCTTTATGGTGCGTTCACACCTACAGGATCTGCAGCTGATTTTCTGCAGCAGATTTCATTCAAATAACTGAACACAGCATCAAATCTGCTGCAGATCTGCTGCAGATCCTGTAGGTGTGAACGCACCCTTAAACATGTAATTCATAGGACAGTATGTGTACTTCCCAACTAACCTTGTGTCACTTCGTTCTTGGTGATAGTCCCACTCCATCTCAATGGCTGCAATATAATGTGTCCATGTGACTGGTTTATGTTTCCCATGAGATCTTATATCAAGACGAGGTTGATCATTATCCCCATCTATATCAAATACAGTGGACTCGTAATATTCATCTTCATAATCATCATCCTCGTCGTTATCTAATACGCGCATGCGTTTTTCAGACTCGGTTACGCAGTCTTCTACTTTGATCAGAGACATCAGCTTTCCTGTTGAGCACAGTTACCATCACTTTATTAGCTGACTATGCCATATATATTGTATATACAGTATGTATTTTGCACAGTCATGTATATAGTACAGCATAAGCGTACAGGTACCTTCTGGATGTGTCCACGTCTGGCAGGATAGCTTGTAGACGCCTTTGTCTCCTGGGTGCACTATGGCTGTCTGAAAGCTAAAGGCAGTAACAGGAAGGACAGGGACACGTTGGTCTCTGATCACAAAGCTGTGTCTCTCCAGAGATATGCTGTGAACCTCGAAATGGGTCCCAAACCCGATGACATGAAAATGTATAGGCTTCTTATGACATATGTTCTGCTCTACAGAGTGGAAAGGGGAGAAAACTTTTTCAGAGGCTCCTATTAAAAAGTTTGATCACACAGGAAAAAACACTCAAACCTAATAAAATCTAATTTTCTCATTTTCTTTTTAAACAAACAGCAATATAAAAATTGCCAAAAACTCCTATCATTTTAAGGTACGGACACATATAATATTTAGATGCATGGATTAGGCTAAGTTCACACTATGGGGGAGATTTATCAAACTAGTGTAAAGTAGAATTGTCTTAGTTGCCCCTAGCAACCAATCAGATTCCACCTTTCATTTTCCAAGGAATCTGTGGGGTAAGAGAAGGGGAATCTGGTTGGTTGCTAGGGGCAACTGAGCCAATTCTACTTTACACCAGTTTGATAAATCTCCCTCTAAGTTTGTTTCATCTGTTTTTACAAAGAACGGATGGAAAAACAGATGCATTTGTTTTCTATTGACTTCCATTATAAAAAAAATGGATCAAAATGCACCTGTTTTTAATGTAACTGTAAATGTTTGAAAAAGGACGCGTTTTGATCCGTTTTTTTTCTTTATAATGGGAGTCAATGGAAGAAACGGAACTCAAATGCATTCGTTTTTCCATCCGTTTTTTTGTAAAAATGGATTTAAAAAATGGATTGCAAAAACGTAGTGTGATCCCAGCCTTATTCCAAGATTAAAACATTAAAGTGACTCTGTACCCACAATCTGATTCCCCCAAACCACGTGTACCTTCAGATAGCTGCTTTTAATCCAAGATCTGTCCTGGGCTCCGTTTGGCAAGGGATGCAGTTATTGTCCTAAAAAACTACTTTTAAACTGGCATCCCCGTGCCCAATGGGCGTGGCCTACATTGTGTATGCATTAGGCTGGCACAACCTCTTTGTCCCTCCTCCCCACCCTCCTCATCATTAGGAATGCTCCAGGCAGATTGTCTCCTATTCATCATCTGTGAGAGGACGGCACATGGGCTGGATTGTTAAGGACCTGTGCAATGTTCAGCATGGAGAAAATGTTCCAGTGGCATTCCTAATGATAAAGAGGGTGGGGAGGAGGGGGTGGTGCAAAGTTAGGGCACAGATACTCCCGTAGGGCACGGGGCTGCCAGTTTAAAAGTAGTTTTTGAGCACAATAACTGCATCACCTGCCACAGATCTTGGATTAAAAGCAGCTATCCAAAGGTACAAGTGGTTTGAGGGGGGGGGGGGGGGTCAGATTGTGGGTACAGAGTCACTTTAAGATATTGTGGGGGTTCACCCTCTGGGATCCCCACTGATCACAAGAACGGGATCCTATGTCCTCTGGTGTGCATGGAGTGGTGGTCAAGCATGTGCACTGCTGCCCCGTTCACTCTGGGGGAAGTGAACCCCCTTCTCATCACAGGTTGGGGTCCGAGCAGTCAGATCCTACAGACACACCTATCTTGAGCATAAAGGGCACCAGCTTTAGGCCATGTTCCCACTCTGTAAGGGAGTACTGGCTGGATGATCTTCTCTGCCGCTGAATTCTGTGCCTGCATTTGAACTCCCCCCTGCTCACAATGGTGTGTGCGACCGGAGCATGCTCCATTGTGTGAACTGACAGGTTTTCTGTGGCCTCTATACCATGTGTAAACACTCCGGCCGGGATCCCATAGACGCCAGCACTACGTCAGCTACAACGTCTTGTAATGCCTGGAGTCGTGGATCCACTGAACTGTCACTAGCGATGGTGGTAACCGCACCAGGGAGCGGAGTCTAAGGGGCCGCTGGTTTTCACCAGAGCCCGCTGCAAGGCGGGATGGACTTGCTGCGGCAGGCGACCCCCAGGTCGCTACCCATGGCTTGGTTGCTAGTGACAGCAGGCGAGGCGTGGCAGGAGCAGTAGGCAGATGGTAATGCAGGCAGAGGTCTGTAGGCGTAACCGCAGGTGGCAGGCAGAGCTCAGGAACAATGGTAAAGCAGCGGACAGGGACCAGGGACCAGGACAGTGGACAGGGACTAGGAACAAGGACTGAGGTCAGGAAAAACAGGGAGCTGGGCCAAACGCTATGGGAAGCATGTAGAGGCTCCAACACCTGTAGTGGGGCAGGGCTGGAATTATAGGAGAGTGTGATGTGCAGCAACCAATTAGGGGCGGACTGCCCCTTTAAATCTGAGACAGCCGGCGCACGAGCGCCCTAGGAGGCGGGGACGCACGCGCCGGCCGGCACAGCGGGTGACAGGAGTGGGGCGAGGTAAGGCGCCCCCCGGGGCCGAACTAGTAGCAGCGCCGTGTCCCTGCACATGGACCCCGGCGGCTGCATGGAGAGGTCGCGGCGGCGGCCCGGAGCACGGGACGCCGCCGTGGCCGTGACAGTACCCCCCCCTTTGGCCTCCCTCTCTTTCTTGCCTGCAGATGGAGGCAAATCAGTGATGAAGTCCATCCCTATGTGGCGAGGGGATGTGGATTTGCGGATGAAACCCTTCTGTAAGTTCTCCCGGATGGAAGAGGACATGGCCTCAGTCTCGGGTACTGAGAGAGGGTACACCCGACCTTGTGGAGGAGAAGTTCCAGGAAGGAGGTCTATGGGGCATGATGAGGTGGTAGAGAGTCCGCCTCCGTGGCAGAGAAGGCATCAGGTAAGTCTTGGTATTCCGCCGGTAGGACGGATAGAGGCTTGGCGGGGTCGGGTGACAACATAGAGTACTTGGGCTGAGGTGACCTCAGACACCGGTTGGAACAGTCCTGACCCCAACTGAGAATCTTCCCAGTTCTCCAGTCCAGCTTAGGGGCATGTAATCGCAGCCAAGGGAGTCCCAGGAGGATGGTGGAAGAATGGGGCAGGACGTAGAAGGAGATCTTTTTCTGATGTGAAGTGCCCACCTGGAGGACTAGAGGTGCGGTCTGGTAGTGCACATGGTCGGTAAGAATCTCGCCCGTGACCAAGGAGATAGTCAGGGGTCTGGCTAGTTGGGTCACGGGTAACCGCCATCTTTGGACCAATGTAGCTGCAATAAAACTGCCTGCTGACCCAGAATCGAGAAAGGCAGTAGTCTGGTGATTTTGTCCCGTGGGTGTCTGGATGGAGACTGGCACAGACAACCTTGGAGAGGTGGCATTCACACTTAGGGAGGCCTCTCCCAGCGGACCTAGGTGCTGGCGTTTCCCGGACGCTTGAGGACGTTGAGGACATCTCAGCCGAAAGTGATCCGGACCACCGCAGTAGAGGCAGAGATTCAGCTCCAGACGACGAATTCTCTCATCAGGCGTCAGGTGAGCCCGTTCCACCTGCATAGGAACCTCAGGAGTCGGCTGGGACACCGGAACGACAGGATTCTGGAAGACCGGCACCAGCTGGTGATGGCGACGGGACAGGCTTAGTCGCCGTTCATGCCAGACCTCCTCCTCTCTCTCAGAAAAACGAGTATCGACCCTGGTGGCCAGTAGGATGAGTTCGTTCAGGGAGGTAGGTAGGTCTCGGGCGGAAAGCACGTCTCTCACCCGTCTGGACAGGCCCTTCTTGAAGGTGGCTATTAGAGCGGCCTCATTCCAGTCTAATTCTGCTGACAGGGTGCGGAACTGGATGGCGTAGTCGCCAACGGAGTAGAGCAGTCTCAGCCGAAGACGCACGGGCAGGTTCCTCAAAGACGGAGCGAAACTCGGCCAGGAAGGTTTGGAGATTGGCAGCAGCAGGGTCATCTCGGTCCCACAGCGGCGTGGCCCAAGCCAGAGCTCTACCCTCCAATAGGCTGATGATGAAAGCCACTTTAGAGCGCTCGGTGGGAAACTGACTACTTAAGAGTTCAATATGCATGGTGCATTGAGTCAGGAATCCTCTGCACAACTTGGAGTCACCACCGTATTTGCTTGGGAGAGCCAGTCGAAGTGTCAAAGAAGCAGCAGGAGGTGGTGTGCGCTGGGCTATAGTATGCTGCTGTAAGACGGCAGTGAGTTGCTGGATCTGCTGCGACTGTTGCTGGATTTGTTGAGCCTGTTGGGCGACCACTCGGGCTATGTCGCGGATATCAGGCACCTCGCCGGGATCCATGGTTGGAGCCTACTGTAATGCCTGGAGTCGTGGATCCACTGAACTGTCACTAGCGATGGCACTAACCTCACCAGGGAGCGGAGTCTAAGGGGACGCTGGTTTTCACCAGAGCCCGCTGCAAGGCGGGATGGACTTGCTGCGGCAGGCGACCCCCAGGTCGCAACCCCTGGCTTGGTTGCTAGTGACAGCAGGCGAGGCGTGGCAGGAGCAGTAGGCAGATGGTAATGCAGGCAGAGGTCTGTAGGCGTAACCGCAGGTGGCAGGCAGAGCTCAGGAACAATGGTAAAGCAGCGGACAGGGACTAGGAACAAGGACTGAGGTCAGGAAAAACAGGGAGCTGGGCCAAACGCTATGGGAAGCATGTAGAGGCTCCAACACCTGTAGTGGGGCAGGGCTGGAATTATAGGAGAGTGTGATGTGCAGCAACCAATTAGGGGCGGACTGCCCCTTTAAATCTGAGACAGCCGGCGCACGAGCGCCCTAGGAGGCGGGGACGCACGCGCCGGCCGGCACAGCGGGTGACAGGAGTGGGGCGAGGTAAGGCGCCCCCCGGGGCCGAACTAGTAGCAGCGCCGTGTCCCTGCACATGGACCCCGGCGGCTGCATGGAGAGGTCGCGGCGGCGGCCCGGAGCACGGGACGCCGCCGTGGCCGTGACAGTACCCCCCCCTTTGGCCTCCCTCTCTTTCTTGCCTGCAGATGGAGGCAAATCAGTGATGAAGTCCATCCCTATGTGGCGAGGGGATGTGGATTTGCGGATGAAACCCTTCTGTAAGTTCTCCCGGATGGAAGAGGACATGGCCTCAGTCTCGGGTACTGAGAGAGGGTACACCCGACCTTGTGGAGGAGAAGTTCCAGGAAGGAGGTCTATGGGGCATGATGAGGTGGTAGAGAGTCCGCCTCCGTGGCAGAGAAGGCATCAGGTAAGTCTTGGTATTCCGCCGGTAGGACGGATAGAGGCTTGGCGGGGTCGGGTGACAACATAGAGTACTTGGGCTGAGGTGACCTCAGACACCGGTTGGAACAGTCCTGACCCCAACTGAGAATCTTCCCAGTTCTCCAGTCCAGCTTAGGGGCATGTAATCGCAGCCAAGGGAGTCCCAGGAGGATGGTGGAAGAATGGGGCAGGACGTAGAAGGAGATCTTTTTCTGATGTGAAGTGCCCACCTGGAGGACTAGAGGTGCGGTCTGGTAGTGCACATGGTCGGTAAGAATCTCGCCCGTGACCAAGGAGATAGTCAGGGGTCTGGCTAGTTGGGTCACGGGTAACCGCCATCTTTGGACCAATGTAGCTGCAATAAAACTGCCTGCTGACCCAGAATCGAGAAAGGCAGTAGTCTGGTGATTTTGTCCCGTGGGTGTCTGGATGGAGACTGGCACAGACAACCTTGGAGAGGTGGCATTCACACTTAGGGAGGCCTCTCCCAGCGGACCTAGGTGCTGGCGTTTCCCGGACGCTTGAGGACGTTGAGGACATCTCAGCCGAAAGTGATCCGGACCACCGCAGTAGAGGCAGAGATTCAGCTCCAGACGACGAATTCTCTCATCAGGCGTCAGGTGAGCCCGTTCCACCTGCATAGGAACCTCAGGAGTCGGCTGGGACACCGGAACGACAGGATTCTGGAAGACCGGCACCAGCTGGTGATGGCGACGGGACAGGCTTAGTCGCCGTTCATGCCAGACCTCCTCCTCTCTCTCAGAAAAACGAGTATCGACCCTGGTGGCCAGTAGGATGAGTTCGTTCAGGGAGGTAGGTAGGTCTCGGGCGGAAAGCACGTCTCTCACCCGTCTGGACAGGCCCTTCTTGAAGGTGGCTATTAGAGCGGCCTCATTCCAGTCTAATTCTGCTGACAGGGTGCGGAACTGGATGGCGTAGTCGCCAACGGAGTAGAGCAGTCTCAGCCGAAGACGCACGGGCAGGTTCCTCAAAGACGGAGCGAAACTCGGCCAGGAAGGTTTGGAGATTGGCAGCAGCAGGGTCATCTCGGTCCCACAGCGGCGTGGCCCAAGCCAGAGCTCTACCCTCCAATAGGCTGATGATGAAAGCCACTTTAGAGCGCTCGGTGGGAAACTGACTACTTAAGAGTTCAATATGCATGGTGCATTGAGTCAGGAATCCTCTGCACAACTTGGAGTCACCACCGTATTTGCTTGGGAGAGCCAGTCGAAGTGTCAAAGAAGCAGCAGGAGGTGGTGTGCGCTGGGCTATAGTATGCTGCTGTAAGACGGCAGTGAGTTGCTGGATCTGCTGCGACTGTTGCTGGATTTGTTGAGCCTGTTGGGCGACCACTCGGGCTATGTCGCGGATATCAGGCACCTCGCCGGGATCCATGGTTGGAGCCTACTGTAATGCCTGGAGTCGTGGATCCACTGAACTGTCACTAGCGATGGCACTAACCTCACCAGGGAGCGGAGTCTAAGGGGACGCTGGTTTTCACCAGAGCCCGCTGCAAGGCGGGATGGACTTGCTGCGGCAGGCGACCCCCAGGTCGCAACCCCTGGCTTGGTTGCTAGTGACAGCAGGCGAGGCGTGGCAGGAGCAGTAGGCAGATGGTAATGCAGGCAGAGGTCTGTAGGCGTAACCGCAGGTGGCAGGCAGAGCTCAGGAACAATGGTAAAGCAGTGGACAGGGACTAGGAACAAGGACTGAGGTGAGGAACAACAGGGATCTGGGCAAAACGCTATGGGAAGCATGTAGAGGCTCCAACACCTGTAGTGTAGGCGGGGACGCGCGCGCCGGCCGGCACAGCGGGTGACAGGAGCGGGGCGAGGTAAGGCGCCCCCCGGGGCCGAACTAGTAGCAGCACTGGGTCCCTGCACATGGACCCCGGCGGCTGCATGGAGAGGTCGCGGTGGACCGGAGCACGGGACGCCGCCGCGTCTGTGACACGTCTGTGATTATTAGGAAGCTTACGAAGTGAGAACATGGCCTTAAGGAGTATTAATCAAGAAATAACTCATTGATACATTAAGAGAATGAAGCGAGAGAAGAGTAAGGGGATCATAAATGTGTTATATTCTGTCCATTCGTTTTCACTTACCTGGAATGGAGCCATTTATATGTCCGTTTATAGTATGCAGCGGCTCCATAGGTGTATTATCTGCATAGTGGCTGTGTCCTGGATGGAGAGACCATTTTTAGAGTTAATTTCTTGCTGGGAGTTGTGAGATCTACATGCCATGAAGAAGGCCAAAGGATTGTGGCTATCCCAGCCGACTACCCAATGTGTATGAGGGCATAAACAGGAGTTTATGCAGACAACAAACTTTATGCAAACTTTGTATAGATCTCCCTATCTGTGTCTGCAGCTCTGAGTAACGTATAGAGCTGGGCGATTTCCTATAAAGAGGACCTATGGTCGGTATTAAAACATTAACATTTTGATATCATTCGTAGCCTTGGATGCCCTTGGAGTCCAATGCTGACTTTACTTTGTTGATACACCCCCATGTCCCCAAGTTATTGGGATTTTAAAGGGTTACTCCTGCAAAAGTATTTTGCTTTTAAATCAACTGGTTTCAGAAAGTTATATAGATTTGTAATTTGCTTAATTTATTTTAAAATCTCAAGTCTTCCCATACTTATCAGCTGCTGTATGTCCTGTGGTGTATTCTTTTCAGTATGACACAGTGTTCTCTGCTGCCACCTCTGTCTATGTCAGGAATTGTCCAGAGCTGGAGGGGTTTTCTATAGGGATTTGCTACTGCCTTGGATAAGTATGGGAAGACTTGAGATTTTTCAATAGAAGTAAATTACAAATCTATATAACTTTCAGAAACCAGTTGAAAGAAAAAGATTTTTACCGGCGTACCTCCTTAATAATTTGTTAGGCTATGCACACATTTCCCTGAGTAGTCAGGTGGGTAGGAACTTCAGTTAAAAAAAAAACGGGTGTAAATGCTAGGCTTTAAGGGAAAGGGGGGGTTGAGCCTGATTTCCCTCCTTCCCATGAACCTAGCACTCATAGCCCCTTTTTTAAAAAAAGTTTTCATCCACCTGACTATTCAGGTGCATATATATATATATATATATATATATATATATATATATATATATATATATATTATTACAATTCCTATTATTTTTTTACCCTCATCAAACACAGCCAGAGCAATGATCTTTTCCTGCACTCCATGTTGCTGTCCATCCTCTGTGAGGGATCCTATAAATGTAAAAATACAAGCGTTACTTCATAAGCTTGTAGTTATATCAGTCCAGTGTATAACTATTATTTAAGCACTGTTTGGCAGCAGTATTTGCACAGCGTATTGTGATATTACATGTTTGTATTATATATTGTATTTCGGACAATACCGTTTCCAGACAATTTTTTTCAGAAACAGCACCACTCTTGTGCTCAGTTTGGGTGTGGGTATTGCAGCTCAGTTCTATTGAAGTTAATGGAGCTGAATTGTAATACCACCCAAAACCAAGTCTGGATAATCCCTAAAGTTTTTATGACTTATAATAAAATATATTTGCTTTTTTTTGTAGCATATTTTACTTTTTTTTTTACCTTATTATAAGGGATGGAAACCGGTTGGACACATGGTGCATAAAATAATATTTTACCATTTCCAAACATTGACATGATCTTTTTGGGCTCTGGGAATCTGACCCCATGAATGGTAGCACATTCTCTTTACCAGCAAGGGCACACACTATTGGCAAACCCTTAAAGGGGTTATCCAGGGTTAGAAAAACATGGCCACTTTCTTCCAGAGATAGTACCGCTCTTGTCTCCAGTTCAGGTGTGGTTTGCAATTAAGCTCCATTCACGTCAATGGAACTGAGTTGCAAACCTGGACCCTAACTGGAGACAAGAGAGGTACTATCTCTGGAAGAAAGTGGCCATGTTTTACTAACGCTGGATAACAAATACCCATCTTACCTGGTTTACATATAAGGATTGCTCCCACCAAACCAGAATTAATGTCATAGGAGGAGTTACTGTGAGAGTAATAAGCAGAGGTTATACAAATGGGGTCAGATTCAGCTGGTCCATAATTTTCTGGAATTTTCCAAAAGTAAGTGTATGCTTGTCCAGGTGGAACAGCATCATCCACCTTTTCCAGTTTGCCTGTTCCATCACTGTATCCTGCACCTTAAGAGAGGAAAGTTGGAAATTATTAACTCTGGTTACTATTGTAGCAGAAGCTAAGTGACTTATAAAAGGAGCTGTCACCAGGAAGTGTGTCAGAGTGTGGCTGAAGCTACACGGCATGCAGAAGCCCCCTGTACTGAACAGAGAAAAGAACAAGGCTGAGAAATGGTGCAATTCCCAAAAAGTGGCCCTAACAAAGAGAAAGCTTTGAAGTAGGTGTCACAGGCACTGGTGGAGACCTGCATACATGCCAAGTATTAGTTCAACCCCCAGAGGCAGAGGCAATTTAGTGAGGTACTGTCAGGATGTTACTGACAAGCAGATGGTATGATGACTAGTGGAATAGCTGCCACTTTAGGAATAGTGGAAAAGCTACCACTTTACTGGTGGCTGGGAGAGTACTAGCAGTACTTTTTGGGTTGTTGTTGCAGTGGTGTGGGCACCAAGGTTAACCAAGGCTAAAACTATGAGAGACTGGTGTCTTGCAAGAATATGGCTGCCGTAAGGACTTCGACTTGGTCTGTTCGGTTTAGTTCTCTGATACAGTGTACTGGCCAGATGTGGGGTATGGATTGACACAAGGAGGATTATCATTAAAAAATCATATTTGGAGAGTTCCCCCTTTGTTCTCTTCTGGAAATAATCATTTGCTGTGTATGACCAGTTTATGTTAACTTAGGCCGGACTGAGCTTAGAGGTTTGTGTGTGAAAGACTGCCGAAGATGGATCCTGGCGTGAAGTTAACACTGTGTGAAAGCAACACTGCCCGAGGCTCCTGTGAAGTCAACAGTCATCAGTTCAAGTAATGTTCTGGAACATTCAAGGAATATTACCATCTAGAGATATCTCTAAGCATTACACATAAAGTGCAGTGTCAGGAGCTGTTGTGTGAAAAAGTACTGTTACAGTCAGTAAATATTTCTTAAAGGGGAACTTCACAATTCCGACACCCTTTTACAGGATTACAGATTGAAAGTCACACTTCAGAATTAATGGCCTTAAATGAAGAACACTGCTGAGAAAGTGATGCGGGAGGAAACCCAGGGGCATAAGCTAGAAGACTGAAAAAGTGAGAACAGATTCACACGGAGCACCCACTAAGCGCAAAGCTTGAATCCATCGATTTACTGTATACAATATAGAAAAAAAGTAAAGAACAATACAGGTGCTATACAATAGCTAGCTCACCTTCTGACCGTTTACTATATGATACCCCAATGCCATGTAGACTGTATGGAATACTTGCACTATTCTTAAAGTGAATAACAACATTATCAAATGTTTCAACACGAATTGTGGGACCCAATAGACCTATCAAAAATAGAAAGAATAGAAATTGTAGAATAATTCATTTGGGAAAAGAAAGTTAATATGAATTCACTAATAATATCGCTGAATCAGACAACGCTGAATCAGAGCAGGGGAGTGGGAACCAGGGCTTAGTCAGCCCTGCAGTTCCTGACACAAAAATTGGTGGCGGCAGAGAGGCTTGTGTCTAGGGATACTTGGTGTCTAGGGATACTTGATGTCTAGGGATACTTGGTGTCTAGGGATACTTGGTATCTAGAGATACTTGGTGTCTTGGGATACTTGGTGTCTTGGGATACTTGGTGTCTAGTGATACTTGGTGTCTAGGGATACTTGATGTTTTGGGATACTTCGTGTCTAGGGAAACTTGATGTTTTGGGATACTTGGTGTCTTGGGATACTTGGTGTCTTGGGATACTTGGTGTCTAGGGATACTTGGTGTCTAAGGATACTTGATGTCTTGGGATACTTGATGTCTTGGGATACTTGGTATCTTGGGATACTTGGTGTCTAGGGATACTTGGTGTCTTGGGATACTTGGTGTCTAGGGATACTTGGTGTCTTAAGATACTTGATGTCTTGGGATACTTGGTGTCTAGGGATACTTGATGTTTTGGGATACTTGGTGTCTAGGGAAACTTGATGTTTTGGGATACTTGATGTCTTGGGATACTTGATGTCTTGGGATACTTGGTGTCTTGGGATACTTGGTGTCTAGGGATACTTGGTGTCTTAAGATACTTGATGTCTTGGGATACTTGGTGTCTTGGGATACTTGGTGTCTTGGGATACTTGGTGTCTAGGGATACTTGATGTCTTGGGATACTTGGTGTCTAGGGATACTTGGTGTCTTGGGATACTTGATGTCTAGGGATACTTGGTGTCTTGGGATACTTGATGTCTAGGGAGACTTGGTGTCTAGGGATACTTGATGAGGTTTACCACAGGAGCATTTTCCTTAGAATACAGCAGATTTACAGCACAACAGTGAGTAGAGCATACCTGTGTATAGTATAATAACCTGGATTTACAGCATATGAATTATTTACATGCAGTACATATACTGAACATTCATACCTGTCCACTGCTCCTGCTGTTTCACGTCTATGAACGTTTCATCTGTGTACTCCACATAGAGGGCTTTTTTATATACCTGAGAATCAGGTGGTCTGCAATATACAATGAGAATGCACACCTTAGACATACATGTATACTTACACAGGCACTGTTCTCTCTCCCCAATACCATTCATTTAATATCACTTAAATATCAGTAACCGCTAACACAACATTATATACGTGCAAGATTAGCCCCTTCACTATTTATGTTACTGCTGATAGTAATTTTACACTCATCTATGATATTTAGGGTGAACAACTGACATTGGCTTGCACCAGTTTATTGCACAAGATGGGGGCTGTAATGGACAGTCATAGCATTTTATGTAATTTATAATTCTTTGTATTATAGTATTCTAATGTAAAGCTCAATTAGCTTAGTCAATGATGTTCCTGTGACGTTCTATTCCTAACACTATAATGGCGGCGAGTAGTCTGATGATGTCACAGGAAGTTTATTCAGTCAGTGATACTCAAGGTTTATAGTAGCACTTACTATGTAAGGATTGTATAGTCTGCAATGTCTTTATAACCTGGTTGATTGCATGTTAGTGTTCACAGCCAGACATACAGCCATATAAAGATACGTTAATACAGCCATATAAAGGTTCATGTATACAGCCATATATAGGTTAGTGTATATTTACACACGACTAATACAGAGCTCCAAATTTCCTGTTTCCTGTTAAAAAGCCACAGGCTACATTCACGCACCATCTTATTCAGCCATCTTTTAGGACACTCAATCCAATTATTGTATAATAACCACTATGCATTTTAAATAACGGCCAGTATTTGACCTAAAAAAGACGGCCTTTAAAGGGCCAAATAAGACATAGTGGGAACATAACCACAGAGTGAAAAAATAAAACAATAAACTCCTAGCACCACTAGGTTTACAGAAGATACATGTTTAAAGGGAATATGTCATGAGAAAATTATCTTCTGTTGTCTATCTAAAGTTTTATGTCAAAACATTTTGAGTCTTTTTTTTTTTGGCATTTCTTCTTCTTTTTTTTTTACTATCTACAGTATGTTATAAAATAATCCTGAAAACATGCAGCTTTTACTCTGGCCACTAGGCCTAATATTAGGCAAATACTTCCTGTTCTGTTTGTGATGATAAGGAGGAGAATGCTGGATAGTGATCTGTACAGAATTACAGCAAAATATGACACCACTGTATAGAGAAAACAAAAGGGGCTCAGCCTCTCCTTCTCTGTGTAATGACCCTTGCACAGCTCATACAGGTCACACAGCATGCTTACAAACCTGCCCCATACAAAGAATAGGGTCTGGAGAGGTTCGTTGCGTCTATGTCCATGAGGCTTGCTGTAAAGCATATCACTAAATGACGTTAAAAACAGCACAGGTAGCTCGGCCATTTTTTTGGAAGGCTAACATTTAACGGCAAATAACAACCAGGTTAGGGTAAGGATTTTTTTGCCGATGTATTCTCTAATTTTCCATTTTACTATCTATATTACATAGCTAAAAGACTAATCATAACTTGAAATACTTCCTATTCCCCAAAAGAAAAAAAAACAACAAAAACTTTTGCCATGCATGCTGACACCAGTGTATAGATAAAATAGGGTCAGGCCATTCACAATAGGTAATGGTCACAGCTTACATCTCACTGTATAAGGCCCAGATGATGTCTAGAATCAGAAGATTGACATCCAAGCAATCATATATAAATAAAATAAAAAGTATAAGCAGTAAACTGTAGGATATTTCATCTACTCCATATTTATTAGAGGTTTGCATGAAAACAATTGGCAGCGGATGACTTTCATAATTGTTGATCCAAAAACTTTTGGCACCATAGCAAAATTGTAATCTTATAAATCAAAATAAAAAAAATTAAGTAAAAAAATCTAAACATATTTTAGAAAGGTTTTACCTTGGTTCTCCAGAAAACACTGTCCCATCCCTGTAGTTCCACAACTGCTCCACTGCAGCAATATAGAAGATTCTTGTGATGGCCTCACATGTGTGCCAGAAGACTGACAGCTGGAGGAAGGTCACCGGCCTCATTGTGGCCACCAGCAGACAGAGAAGAAGGTCGCACTTCTGGATGAGCCTTAATGTTCCTTTCATAAGTAGATGCGCTTCCTAGAATTTTTTTTTTTTTCACAGCCTTGAAAAGGAAGGAAATTTCACAGCAGGAAACCAAGGGTGTGACATAAAATTACTTTGCACTTTGATGTCTACAGTGGGGAAAGTGACATTGGTTTATTTAAAGAAAAAACTTCCAATAAATACTGATAAATAACCAAGAATGAATGTTGGAAGATTAACGTCACAACTTCCCCCAGTGATAATGCAGAAATTGCATGTTAAGCTCCATTCACTTCAAGGGAACTAAGTTGCAAAACCTGCACCCAAACTGGAGACAAGAGTGGCGCTGTCTCTGGAGGAAAGTGGCCATGTTCTTCTACCACTGGATAACCCCTTTAAAAATCATGTTTTCCACCCAGAGTTTCCAATACAAATTAATATGTGCCTCTATGGAAAGAGACTGCAAAAAATCTGGAGTAGTCTGTCCCTACACTTATAATATCTGGCTGGTTTGGCTTGTTGGCTGCACATCTATCATACAGAGATGCATGGCCAATGAATAATTGCTCAGTCGTCTACTGATCACTGGATGATGAGAGTAGGGCTCTGTGCGGACCTTAGTATCACTTTTAAGGACTCCTCCTTCTTCTTCTTAAAGTTCTTAAAGGGGTACTCAGGTAAAAAAATCTTTCAAATGAACATGGTGTCAAAAAGTTATATCGAGTTGTAATTTACTTCAATTTAAAAACCTCAAGTCTTCCAGTACTTATCAGCTGCTGTATGTCCTGCAGGAGTAGGAGAGGTTTTCTATGGTTATTTGCTACTGCTCTAGACAGTTCCTGTCACAGACAGAGGTGGCAGCAGAGAGTTCTGTGTCAGACTGGAAAGAATACACCACTTCCTGCAGGACATACAGCAGCTAGTAAATACTGGAAGACTTGAAATTTTTAAAAAGGACTAAAGTTCAAATCTATATACATTTTTATAGCCAGTTGATTTGAAAGATTTTTTTTTTACCCCTTTAATGACATTATTGGTGTCTTTGGGGCTGTTGTCCTGCTGCTGCAAAAAGATTGAAGCCAATCAGATGCCTCATATAATTTTTTTTTCTACTACAGCACTAATAAAATTCTTATCCGTCTATTTATGCGTATGCATATCTTATGTATCTGCTTTGGATTGTATGGCTGGTAATACTGCTTGTATAAGGGAATGAATAACTATATAATATATTGATATCTAATCCTCCATGTCAAGTCTCTATCCTAGACCCCCCCATAGTCATATGGTTCTTTTTTCTTTTATCAATGGAGAACCCCTTTAAATGTGTTGCCTTAATGATTCAACATTTTGATGCGTTTTAAACAGTTTTGAGGAATGATCCTAGGAAGAAAGTAACAATTCTCCTTCATATTAGCAAACTGATTATTGTATAGTACAAATTTACAGTACTAGCGAAGAGAAGTGATTGCTAGGCTCGGTGCTCGGCTTGTCAGCCTGCTGCCTTTGATCTCTGTGCCGCTCCTTTCCAGGTGTTTGGAAAAGCTGGATCCAGTCCTGGGAAACTTCTTCCAGTTTCCCAAGATCCCAGGACTGGATCCAGCTTTTCCTTGCATGCGGAGAGGAGCGGCATGGAGCGCCACCGAGTTCAAAGGCAGACAGAAGACAAGAAGACTGAGCCTAGAAATTCGCTTTTCTTCGCTAGTACTGTAAATTTTCTCATCCCTAATAGTCACCTCTCAAGTCATCATTTTACAGGTAATGAATGTAATGTGTCACAGCAGCACAGAGGACATGTTATAATGCAGCGATAGGGAACCTCTCTCCCTTCAGCTGTTGCAAAACTACAGTTCTCATCATGCCTGGACAACCGAAGCTTTAGCTTGATGGAAATTGTTGTTCTGCAACAGCTGGAGAGTCGAAGGTTCCCCATCCCTGATCTAATGTGATAGGGAGCTGTGCGGATTTTTTTTTCTAGTTACTCATAAATAGCATATTAATCCAGCGGATAAGCAGTCTGGGTGACAAGATGGGATTAGTCATAATCTGTGGTCTGACATTTACTATAAAAAATACTCAGATCATCACATTTATACATTTGTGAAATAAACCTTTATGAATGGTAAATATTTATAGAATGATATTCTATCTCCATGGAAACCGACTTTACATTCTATGATATTCAGGTCTATTGTAGAACTTGTTCCTATTATTTCTATATGGATCCGAAACCTTCATGTGCTAAAGTTGTGATTATCATTATTATATGATTATTTATCTACAGTTATATGATCATTTACTATTAACTGTTGCTATACTATTTATCTGCTTGTATGAACCATATTCTAATCAGCCTTTATGTTTCCTTATGTTTCATGCATGAACTACATATTCTCAGGCAGTATCTGGTGCCACCTCCTTAGCTGAATCACGGAGACCTATATATTACAATGCACATCATCATTCAGCCAAGGTTGCACTATCCAAAAGGCAAGATGAGAACGTTGCCTCGGGCAGCAATTATTCCCTGGCTGCACGGGACAGCAGCAGATTTCCCATCACATTTCTTCTCAGGCAGCAAAAAAGTTGGTACAGGACCTTGCTTACTTTTATTTTATCTGAACAGGATATTCTACCTTATTCTTGTCCCCTTTAGAGGAAAAAGAGCGAAGTTGATCTTAATAAGGGTGGGAGGAAAAATAAATAAAATAAAATTGTATCAGCCTTTGTGAGCTGTCCTCCAAGGTTTCTCTCCCTTCTGTCTACTACTGTGTTTCTCTGAAAATAGGACCCACCCCAAAATAGGCCCTAGCCTCATTTTGCAGCCTTTTTGGAATAAGTTTTAAAGCGACTGTACCATCAGTACACATGGATAGAACGGCACCAGTGTGGGGAAGCCGATGCTGCGGTCCTTTTTTGAATCGTGGCCCGATTCCCACGTATGTCCCCCTTCTATTCCCAGGCACCAGCCAGGTGTGAAGCACTGGAGGCGGGCTGTCCCGCCTCTAAGGGAGAAAACCCACACTCCTCTATGATGCGGCTCCATTAGAATCTGTACTAATGGTACATTTGTTTTAAATATAAGCCCTACTCGAAAAATAAGCCCTAGTTACAGTCAGCTGACCAGATCCCTGACACTGGGTGGCTGAGCATCGGTCAATCAGTGCTAGACTTGTTATGCTCCACCAGTAGGGGACATTGAATATGGGTGGACAGACGCTACACGGGCCAACTTCAGAGGGGGGAGGGAGGTATAAAGTTTGGGTATAATGTTAAATCTTCTTCCCCTGATTTGGATGAAGCACCCGGTTTATCCTGCACAGCTCATAGACTGACAGATGCCCATGTCACTGGGTACAGGACTGTCACCCTGCCTCCATTGCTGCAGCGCCACTGAGGGGACCACCGATGGAGTGCGGACAAGTAAATGTGTGACATTAGCATTTCTATTGCAAACTCCATAAAGTTGCCAGAAATTGTACCCACGACCCCACTGCTGGAAAGGAACAGTGCTGACCACTAAGCCACCGTGCCAGCCACATTTCTAGAGAAACTGTAAGACTGCAGAATGCCTATAGAGGAACACATTCTCTTTCATGGAATTTTATTATTGCAAATGCATCCTGAGATTTTATCATGTTTCTCTTTCACACCAAAAAGAACATGCAGGTATTCTTTACTGTAAGAGCAGTGAGACTGTGGAACTCTTTGCCACATGAGGCGGTCATGGCTGATTCATTAAATAAGTTCAAGGGAGGCCTGGATGCTTTTCTTGAAAAATATAATATTAAAAATTATGGGCACTTGACATTTGGGAGTCGGGAAGGAATTTAGCATCTGCCTCATGGGGGTTTCTGCCTTTCTCTGGATCAACACAGTAGGGTTTCTATAGGTTATACTTGATGGACTCTTGTCTTCTTTCAGCCTTATTAACTATGTTACTATATGCGCTTCCTCATCTCCAGTCTCTTCCCTATTCATCTTACAACTCAGACATTTGTCACTGATTTCACGGTCTATGACCTTGCCCCCCTCTGTGAAGGGAATGTGTCATCCAAAAGTGACCTTTGGTTTAGCTCTTTAGTTCTTATGTTAAACATAAAATGCATTTGGAACATCTTCAGACCTTTTGACTTCTTTTTTTTTTCACATTTTGTTATGTTGCAGCCTTGTGCTAAATAAAGAAAACTTTCTCGAAAAAATCTACACTGAGTATTTCCATAATGATAAAGTAATTTTACAGAATATATATTTTTTTTACAATCAGAATTTTTTATTGAAAGTTAATGTATAATAAAACAACATTGAGCAGTATAAAATCTTATAATCAGGAACACGCAGGTCCATGCACAAACTAGTTTGATGTATGATGCTCAAACAGTAAATATTATATATATTTTTTACTTTTATGCCAAAAAACACTTCAACAGATATTGCACTCAAATCTTTGCTTAATCTTTTATTAAAAGGAAAAACTAATATGGCATTGTCATAAGTATCCAGAGACGTTATTCAATACTTAGTTGAACGCCTCTGTCTGTGCTGTATCCATGTTTTCTAGGGCTGCATCCAACTTCTTCAGCCACCAATATTAAAATGCCGAACAATGGGAGTTAAAGGGGTTATCAGTGCTACAGAAACATGGCCACTTTTGCACCACTCTTGTCTTGGGTGGGGTTTGAAACTCAGTTCCATTGAAGTAAATGGAGCTTAATTGCAAACCACACCTGAACTGGAGACGAGAGGGGGAAAAGTGGCCATGTTTTTGTAGCGCTGTATAACCCCTTTAACCCCTTAACGACGCATGACGGGTATACCCGTCATGCGGCCGTTAAGGGGAATCAGAGAGGGCTCCCGGCGTAAGCCCTCTCTGCAGCCCGCGGCCCCCGATTGCTATGTGCAGCCAGGGACCGCGTGCATTAGCCGCCGTGGCTGGCTAATTAACTATTCAAATGCTTTTGAATAGCAGCTGTGCCCCGTCCCTGGTGTCTAGTGGCAGATCTCCCCCCGTGATGCGATCGTGGAGGGGAGATCCCTTGTACTGAACCAGCTGGGGCTCAGCGTCGCTCTGAAGCTGATCCCAGCTCAGCACTCCATGTATGTGGTCTGCAGCAGACCAGTATAATGGAGCAATGATCTGATGGATCATTGCTCTATTATATACACAGCATTGATCTCAATGGGAGATCAGTGCTGTGTATATAGAAGTCCCCCAGGGGGCTTCATATTAGTGTGAGTCAGAATAAAATAAAGTGTTTCTATTAATAAAAAATCCCCTCCACTAATAAAAGTTTAAATCACCCCACTTTTCCCATTTTATAAATAAAAATAAAT
This sequence comes from Dendropsophus ebraccatus, assembly GCF_027789765.1. NCBI lineage: Eukaryota > Metazoa > Chordata > Amphibia > Anura > Hylidae > Dendropsophus > Dendropsophus ebraccatus. The sequence goes on from NC_091463.1 coordinate 23,350,068, forward strand.
AAATAAACATATTTGGTATCGCCTCGTGCATAATCGCCCAAACTATTATTTTATCACATTCCTGATCTCGCAAGGTAAACAGTGTTAGCGCAAAAACCCGCCAAAGTGAAAAATTGCGCATCTTTGTTTACATCAAATCCAGGAAAAATGTAATAAAAAGTGATCAAAAAGTCGCATATATGCAGAAGTTGCAATCAAGGTACGGAAAGAAAGAACAGATCATGGCGCAAAAAATGACACCTCAGTCGGCCGCATAGACCAAAGAATGAAAGCGTTATAAGCCTGGGAGGTTGCCATTGTCAGTTAATTGTGTATGTGACTCAATGCATATGTTTTTGCCACCTGCTTGAGTCAGTTTATTCCTAGGTCAACCCACCACAGTCTTCTCAAGTCTTCCAAGACACCACAATGAATTCCAAGGTTGTCAGGACCCCTTACAGAAAACTACAGTACCAAAGGGACAGTGCCCTTGTCCCCAATGCTAAAACCTCACCTAAAGTCTATTTAAGTCACAAGTCTATTTCTCAAATCCAGTCCACCTGCTAACGCAGTTATATATGTATCCTTAAAGGGATTATCCAATGCTACAAAAACAGCACCACTCTTGTCTCCAGTTTTGGTGCAGGTTTTGTAACTCAGTTCCATTGAAGTGAATAGAGCTTAATTGTAAACCACACCTGAACTGGAGACAAGAGTGGTGCTGTCTCTGGAAGAAAGTGGCCATGTTTTTGTAGCACTGGGTAACCCTTTTAAAGAGAATTGCTGACAGACCAAATCTCAAGCTTACCGCACCTACAAGGACTAACTGCACCTGGGACTTTGCCTACATATTACACTGTGAACTTGAAAGACTGTTAAGTAAAATTCATTGTTCTGCAACTACTCCTAAACTCTATGTTTGAGTATCGCACCATGACAGCGCTGGAGTGTGTGTTGGGACCTAGGGAGAGCTAGCTACCTATGGACAAGTGCCACAGCAGTACCACAACATCTTTAGCTCCTCCATTTAACCCCCTGCAGCCCTTTGGGTTACTTTTCTTCCTTCTGGCCACTCTGCGCTAAAACCCAAATTGGTGCAGTGACGGTAAACCACAAAAGCCAACAACCTCCACCCCCTATCCATGCCCTACGCTTTACCTTTGACTTGTGTTGCCAAATATTTATTTCACTAGGGCTATTAATTTTCTGATAGTCTTATAAATATACAGATTGCTAGAATATAGCAGAGGGCATATTGTATCTACACCTCCCAAATCATCTTACCAGCTTTAGATGGTTCGGACACTACAAGTATACGAGTACATGTGACTATTGTTTCAAATCTGTTTAAATATAACAATAAATCGCAGGCAATAAAAAGAGAAAATAGGAGGAAACAGAAAGGTAAACATCACATTACAAAGCAAATAAACGGCAACTAATTCCTTAGAATAAAAAAAGGGAAGGAAGGTGATTTTGTCACGTCTCGGCCCGCTATAATAAACGACAATGTTATCTTCACATCTTGGCGGTCTTTGGTCTTGTTATGAGTTATTGAAATTAATTGGACTATTGGTTTGTCCCGTTGGACACAAGCGGGTCTGAACTTAAGAATAGGATTGGCGGCAGCAGACCGCTGCTATATGCTATCAAGATCAAGCGATCATGCGGGCAGCACCCCCTGCTCTCACCCGCTTGCTGCCTTCGCGCGTAATGGCCGTCGCTCTGGTTTGCTTCGGGGGTTCCCGGTTTCTGCTTGTCCCGCTTAGCCATTCAGTTGCTGTGGCGGGGCACCACAGATTGGCTGAGCGGGACGAGCAGACGCCGAGAACCCCCAAAGCAAGCCAGAGCAGGGAGGAGGTGATGTATGCTCCGACCGCTGGGGGTTAACTTACATACACGCAGCGGAATATCAATCCCGCTGCGAGTATGTATTCTCATAGAGATGCACTGACACTGGATCCGCTTCAGATTTAGCTCCGAATCCGTAATGATATAAACAGGCACCCGTAATAATATAAACTTCTCTCTCTCTACCCAACCATTGCTTAAACGTTCAACAAACCTCTTACTTAGAGGCATATTGTTTGTTTTAATTTATGGGGGATCTGGGTTTTTAGACCCCGCCAATCACTGGATGAAAGGGGAAATGGTGTTTGGAAAGCCAACACCACTCACTATGGATTCCGTGAAAGTTCACTTTTTTTGAGTACTCAGCTTTTTTATGGGACCCAAACAAAAATGAATGGGAACACTGCTCAGCCGAGCCCTTTGTTCTAGCGATTGGTGGGGGTCTTAGCACCCAGCTCTGTATCTAATATATGAGATGAACTGCAAAATACAATGTATTGTGTAATGATTATAAATACATTCACTATATTTAGTTATAATTTTTTGATTTACTTCCTATGAATCATCATATAATCAAGTATTTAGGCAACTGAAATTAAAACTAAACGTTCATCTGTAGGTCAGGAGGACCCCGGCCACGAAGCAGAAGCATCATCCTTCTTTTTAGACTTGTACAGCAGGAAGTAGAAAAGGGTCATTGTGCAACTATAATCTAAGAAATCTTGTGTGAGGTCTTACTCAAAACTTGTGAAATTAAACTGTGCTGCTAAGTAAAAGTTATATAAATAATATAGAAACCCCACTGTGACAAAATAAAAACTATACATAAAAACAATATGAGTATGTTAAATGTGGTTTGTAACAGACATTCCCAGTAAATCTATTACAGAAAACAGCAGGCTGACGTTCTCAATTAGCTATATAGCAACATGTAAGGCGTTACACACCAGCTAAAAGAATGGACAAAGGGAGAGAAACCTTGGAGGGCAGCTCCCACAGGGTGGAGGGAGAGAGAGAAAGCAAAGGACACAAAAAGCAGTTTGCAGGGTGGTGGAGCAATTTCATTAAACCACAATGTACCAAAAACCGGTGGTTTCAAATAATCTCGGGGTATTTTAGTCGCCTACCTGAGGCAATTGAGTGATTTTGAACTGTACTTACTATTGTGTAGTACTAACTGTTTTCCCATCTTCCTTTTTTTTTTTTTTTTTTTTTTGTATCCTTTCTTCAGCCAATTTTTCTACCCAGTTCTCCCCCTTGATTCTTCTAGTAACTGTTCTTTGTAAGTACGGAGAGAGTTATTGCCATTCACTCGGCATACTTATACTGGTTCAGTTTGTTGTGAGGGTACCCAGTGTGGCGTTAACACTGACTGAGAATGGGAAATCTGTTGAACAGCACCACTCCAGTCCTCAGGTTGTGTGTTGTATTACAACTCAGCTCCATTCAATTCAATGGAACTGAGCTGCAATACCACCTAAAAACTAAGGACATGGGTGGTGCTGTTCTAGAAGTAACCAGATGAGGTTATCAAAGGTTACAGATAAATGTTTTAATGGTAAGTCCTCAGAAAAGGCTAAACAAGTAAGATACCCTACAATTTTACTCTTGCTAAAGAAACTGGACACCATCCTGCTGATATTTTCCAAAACATTTATTACAAATGATCAAGATTTTATACAGTCCTCAACAAGAACGTTTCCAAATTTCTTAACTTAAGCCACAGACGTTGAACCTTACAGAACATGTACACCTACAGTATGTGCCGCTTTATTCTTGTATTGCACCTGAGCAGATTTACTCCTTCCAAGGTCACAATGGCTTATCTCGATTTTCTACAGACGTCAGGACCGATTCCGATGACACGACCGGATTGAAATTTAAGTCCAAAGAGCCAATTATTTCCATTAAGTGCTTTTCATTATTTATAAATTAACATTCATTGAACCATTTACTCATCATGGATGTTAAAGAGCTTGGCCACCTCACTCAGGTCTGCGTGCTCCTCTCCGTCCTTTATTATCTGTGGAGTAAATCAGACAGATAAGAAGTCAATGATAGATGGTCGACGATCTAGTGGTGTATGTGTATAGGTCTAATCTTGACCCTGTTTTAGTGATTAGTGCCAGTCCAATCAGCATGTTATCACCCTTTTCAGCTGCTGAATGTCCTGCAGGAAGTAATGTATTATTTTCAGTCTGACACAGTGCTCTCTGCTACCATCTCTGTCTGAGACAGGAACTGTCCAGAGCAGGAGAGGTTTTTTATGGGGATTTGCTACTGCTCTGGACAGTTCCTGTCTCGGACAGATGTGGCAGCAGAGAGCACTGTGTCAGACTGGAAAGAGAGTACACCACTTCCTGCAGGAAATAAAGCAGCTGATAAGTGCTGAAAGACTTAAGATTTTTGAATAGCAGTAAATTACAAATCTACATAACTTTCTGAAACCAGCTGATGTGAAGGAAAAAGCTTTCTCTAGAGTACCCCTTTAGAGGGGTATTCCCAGGAACCCACAGGGCCAGACTGCTGACACACCTAAAGATCATGAGAAATATTGTAATCTTACTATCTTTTTCATAACCTATAAATAAATGTCTTACCTTGCGTGCGATCGGCATGCGGTTGAAGATGTTCCACAGCACAATTCCTACCACCACATTATCTCGAAGGTAGAACACTACTCCCTTCCCATAGGACTCTCCCTGTTGTGCTGGAGCGGGCGCTGATGGTGTAACATCCGGGCTGTCACTGGCTGGTTGTATCTCACCATGATCAGTAGTCTCAGAGCGGATCCCTGTACCTAGTTTGTTAACGGAAAAAACAACACACACAAAGTGACCAACTCCAATCATGTGATCAAATTTTTACATAAATATACACAGGATATATTTGCCATGATTTTAGACTTCAGAGATTTGCAGTATTGCTCTGAATATACATGAGAATATGAAATATATATTTTATTTTTTTCTTTCTTATGAAGTCCTTTTCTCTTTATACTGCACTGTAGCTCTCTTTCTAATGTCTATAGTTATATGAATGGAGGAGACAGGAAGCTGAACCACTAGTATCCAGCTTCCTGATGCAGGCAGTGGAACCTAGAAGTGGTCACATGATAAACCACTGGGATGACATGTGAAAGTAGGTGGTGCTTAGGGATAAGTTAGAGGGTGGAGCAGTTCATGATAAAGGTAGCATAAGGAGCAGACTGTGTGAGAGTGGAGACCTTGAGGAGGATTCTGTGAGAGTCTGTGTAGCCAAAGGAGTTTTGGAGAGCATTTTGTGTAAGTGAAGGGAGATATTGAGCAATCTGTGTAACAGGGAGGAATCAGGAGCAATCTGTAAAAAACTGGGGTATTGGAAGCAATGTGTGACATAGGTAAGGGTATTGGTCTAAATAAGATACTGGGAACAAAGGGGGACATAGGGATCAGTCTATGTAAGGGAAGGGGGCATGGGAATCAATCTGTCTAAGATGAGGGCAGTCTGAGATTTAAAGCGAATGTACCATTAAGTATGTACGGAGGCGGGCCTGCCTTCAGTTGGAGGAAACCCCCGCCCCTCTACGATGCAGCTCCATTAGAATCAATGGAGCTGCATCATAGAGGTGCGGGGCCTGCCCACCTCCAGTGCTTCACTCCCAGCCGCTGCTCATGAATAGAACAGCGCCGTACACAGGAACCGGTCCGTGGTTCAAAAAAAGGACCGCGGCACCAGCTTTCCCGCACCGTCGCTGTTCTATCCATGGGACAGCCTAAAGCGAATGTACCTGGTAGTACATTCGCTTTTAAAAAAGCCATTAATATGCTATTTCCAACTTTTAATGGGAAGTGACTTCCATTGGTTAGCTTTCTTCTTTTTTTTTTTTTTTTTTTTTTACTTGGATTCTATAAAACTATGTTCATTATTTGAACCTTTTTATCTCTTCCTTACCGCTTTCCTCGGCTGCTCTTTTCGGGGTGTCTTTCTCAGTTGCCTTGCCAAACACGCCAACCGTTATAAGTGTACTGTCAACAATGCCAATGGCCTCATAACCAATCTCAGGACCCAGGTCGCTCCTGAAGAGAAATGCATGGTGACAAATATCAAGGCTGGATTTTATTATATAATATATATATATATATATATATATATATATATATATATATATATATATATATATAAAATTATTTTTTTATTTTTTTCAACTCACATAGTGGTGTAGACTACAGTTGAGTGGAACTTACAGTAAAATTCACTGAAACTAAATCTAATCGATTGGTCATCGCCTCATTTAGCCTTGTAAATTTCTTTCCAGACTTCTCTACATAATCAAAACATTTGGAAAATGGGACAACAACTATTACAAGACTAAAGTCATCTTTGGCCGATTTCTTCTCGCAGATTCATTTAACATGAAGGCTCTATTACACAGCCTGATCACACTGTAAATTTTATTTATAGACTAAATCTGCCCCCTGAATACATGTTCCACCAGATCACTGCCTGTAATATGACATAATGGAAGAACGGACGCTAATACTTATCTTGATCACCCGAAAGTCATTAATAAGAAAGCGTAGTAACAAAGATAGTAACAAGAAACGCCGCATCACTGTGGTTTCCCGCTGCCGGCTTTAGCTCTACGTTCTCCACTTATCTTCTCATGAACACACTTTCCTTAGCCTCAGATATGTTACACATGAAATATTACCAGAACATTGACTGGTGCCAGTAAGGTTTAGCTGCTCCCGTCATGTTTTCTCCCGCAAGACGTCCACTAACTACAGCGTGATCGTGGTGCTCCACTCTCCTCCGGCCGAGCTTTATGTCATAAAAGCAGGCGGCATCCCCTGCCTAATGAAAAGCAAAGAGACAACTAAACACGAGGGGGAGATTTATTAAGCATAGTGTGAAGTGAAACTGGCCCAGTTGCCCCTAGCAACCAATCAGATTCCACCTTTCATTTTCCGAAGGGTCTGTGAGGAATAAAAAGTGGAATCTGATTGGTTGCTAGGGGCAACTGAGCCAGATTCACTTGATAAATCTCCCCCAAGATGTGTAAATCATACCTAGAAACATCAATGTATATAAATCAGTAGTAGTAACTAGAGATGAGCAAACCTTGGGTGAGCCTGAGCGCTGCCCAGAGAAGTTGGTTTTCAAAGAGTTTTCTTAGAAGTTTTTTATATAAGTACGCATACAAATAGCCTAACATAGGCGTAACAACAAGGCCTAACATAAGGCCAACAACAGGCAGAAGCCATAACAGTGTCAACAAGAATAATCACATCATGCCCCGTAATAGACATAATCTAACAGTCTCATTAAGGTCTAACGGTACCCCAGAACCAAAATAAAGGGAGGAAGACTCTTCCACCCTTGGCAGACACAATAATATGGATCCAACACAGAACATGTATCGAGCATCCACACACACACACACACACCGACAAACACAAGACGAGAGACACAAGAAAAAGGGAGAGGCAAAAGGGACGCGGAAGACCCTCACGACTTCCTCCACCTAAATAAACCTGCTTCCAGTAGATGTGGGATCTAAATAGGACATCCAGGGCTGCCAAACCTTGGGGAATAGTTCTTCTTTATTATTAAGAATAGCATGGAGTCGGTCATTAACCATTATCCAGTGTAGTTTAGATTTAACCAAGTCTATTGGCACCGTCGCCTTTTTCCTTGAAGTGGCAATGGCTATTTTGGCAGCCAAAAATAGGAAGGAGGCAAACCTTGAGAGGTTATCGGCAGACCTGGAATCTTCACATTTAGCAAAGCATAGGTGGGTGACATTCGTACATTACATTAGGTCAATGAGTATAACATGTTAAAAATCCTATTACAGAACCGTTTAACTTTCAAACAAGTCCACCATGTATGATACATCATTCCTTCTGCTCTGCAATGCCTGAAACAATAAGAGGGCTATTCCGGCACCACCTTAGCTACACGTGCGGGAACCAGGTACCATCTTAGGAGGATTTTATAATTGGGTTCTACTAGGGCTGCATTTGTAGATATTTTAGCTGTATGAAAAGCTATATCTTGCCATTCATGAGTGGAACAGATACCGATAGATCACGTTCCCATTGCATCATGTAGCTCAGTTTGCCCAGTGGAGATATTATGCCCAGAGAAGTTGGATGCAGCCCTAGGATACAGTCTATGGTTGTATCCATGTTTTCCAGGACATTGTACTGTTCCTCAGTTACTCCTCTTGAAAATTTCAATGGATGAATAAGCTACCAAATTGGAAACTGCCCATTCAAGACTGACAGTGCCCGCACAATGGTTGTAACACCCAACTGGTCACACATTTCCAGGAGGAACAACCGAGGAAAAGCTAACCCAGGATTGCTATTTCATTTAGAGAACCTAGACATTTAGAATTGGTCTCACTGTGTACATAGACTTCTAAACAGTTCACACTCAGGCAAGTAAGATTACGACAATGGAGTGCTGCATGTCAGCACAGTATGCACTTATTTAATATTGGCAAAGATTGCAGAAAAACATCAGGTGGTGTCCAACAAAAGCAAGAAAAGGAAAGGTGGCTGTGTAATGGTGCTGGAATGTTCTGCTGTTTTGTAGCTCCTGATAAAACTGGCCTTAATGGCAGGATAAACCTATATTGTTAAAGCCATTGTAGCTATTAGGAAAAGGCTGTAAATCCGACAATCCCCTAATGCCTATAAAATTGAGAATTTATATAACCAAGTCCTGTTTATACTGTATCCGTTCTTTTACATGCATAGTTATGTTAGATAACCCTTTAGAGTGGTGACAGGTGACTTTACGACTCTCTATAACTGAACCCCTAAGAGTCCCCTCCATGGTGCACAGCTATTCCATATTCCCTCCAATTCAGGGGATGGGAACAAAGCCGGTAGTACTCACATCTTGTCAACTTGTCAATCACAGGATGACACAGTACCTACTCCTCTCTGCTATACCATGACATAGTGCTGGTGAGAGTGCCCTGGACTGAACAGGCTGGCACTGTGCTGGGGGTGATTAGTACACTACTATAGATGGCATAAGGGGCGAGAAGGCATTACTGATATTTGTAAGATACTATGTGAACAGAAAATAAATGGCAAGAAAGGGGTTACACTAAGCACTGAGTGGTGTCTGTGGTGCGACTCCCTACTTACCACTTTGGTGCCCGAGGACTTACCCGCTTAGAGGGATAAGTCTCTGCCTTCTCCCGTAGTGGATTTATTGACAGATATGTAATACTGTGTAATTGGGCCTTTATATTGATGTAGTTCTGTATGTATAGTAAAGCTTGTGTAAATGGAAAAATGCAACTGACTTGTTTACAACGCCTTTTATGCCGTAAAGCAACTCAATTTACTGTGTACATATTGTTATTTGTATGCCTTCTAACATTTTAATAAAACCAAGTTAAAAGCATCACAGAGTTATCACTGCATAAAGTCAGACAGGTCATTAAGGCCCAAACTATCTGCAGCACCAAGAGGTTAATTCCGTCACGTCTTGTCTGTCTGATTCGAGTAGCCTGAAAATATTACGTTTATGTAGAACTGCAGTTTAGCACATAGGAGGAGGGTGAGATGTTTAATAACAGAATAACACAAAGGTTATGGGCTATAAATAACAAGAAAACTTATTGTCGTGTATACATGTTCTATATGTTTCAACATATTGGAACAATTAGAGGAAGACATTACAATAGACTATGAAAGAAAATTCATCATATCTGTAGACTAACAAAAAAAAACCATCATCCGTGAGGCCGCACAATGGTAAAACCCCATCTTAGCGTTACATAAACACTACATGCTATTCAGAGATATAAAAAGAACGTGACACTCACCACCCACACGTTGTTGCGCGCCTGTAGCTCTGCGTTAACCCTATACCCTCCAAAATCCCGATCTAGCTCCAAACCAGCTGATTTTGCCAATTCTGTGTTTGGTTCCAAACCAACAGCTGCCACAATGTGATCTGTTTCAACCTACAAAAAATAAAACGTGAAAGTGAAGGTACATGAATATAGTACATTAACATTCTGAAATGTACGTTCACATACTATATGGTTTTGTACTATTAGACCTGCTGGGAGTACTGGTGATTCTGCCACCTTTTCATGTATTTTAAAGTCTGAAATACTATTCGTGCGGTCACACAGAGGATCCCCAATGTACCTCTATTAAAGCCAGTGTAGGCCATCAGAGCCCTGCATTTACATCACTGTAGGCTGCACATCCCTGTTTATATAGGCAGATGTGTGCTCTGCCAATGATGGGTTTTAGGGCTTCTTCGATGGTTGATCACACACAGGGCAAATGAATTTTGCACCATGTTTATTAACCTGCTCACAACCATGTACCACACATGTAAAACCTGTGGTCTTGCCTTTAAGGGTACCTGTCAAGAAGTACGCTGACCTGATTGGTGTGAAATCCATTCAGCTGCCAGAAGTTTGGCTATCCACCGACAACGCCAGGTTGGTACCGTACCCAGCCCCCATTCTGATGCAAAAGGGCATGTGCACAGTACTGACCTGGTGTGGTCATGTCTATGGATACCTGAACTTCCAGGAGCTGAATGGATTTCATGCTGATTGGGTCAGTGTACTTCATGACAGGTACGCTTTAAACCCATGCCATTTTAAAGACAATCTGGCAGGAGAAGGTCAGACACTTGTCAGTAAGAGACATCTGGGGACCCAGAGGAGAAGACTGGTTACAAAGACTGTTACTCTCTTTTACAATGAACATAGTAGAAATATCACCCAGTGGCGAACACTTTAACACTATACTTTCTACAAACAACAAAAAAAACCGTAATACTTTTAGAGTCAAGTTGCACATTTCGAAGAAAAAATAATTTTTTGTACATACTGAAACAAAAAAAACAAAAGAAAAACAAAAAAACAAAAACAAAAAACTTTTCTATTAAAAATTGTATAATTTTTTTTTTTTTATAGCCCAAGAAAATAAAATCAGGCTTTTAAACACTGTGGCAAACATTTATGAAGGCTGGGCCACTGGTGTACATCAGGGAGAGGGCACAGATTTGGCCCTTCTCCCTGGTATATGCCAGCTGTATACCCTGTTCACCTGATGGGCAGGCAGCGAGGAGGCATAATTCATGGTAGAAATCTACCATTAATTAGGCCCCACCCCAACCGCCTACCAGATTCACTAAGAAGTGCACGCCTCTTAGTGAATCCAGCGGGACAATTGGGGACGGAGCCTAACATACGACCAGCGCACGAGTATGCCAGTCTTCATAAATGTCTCCCTGCATGTACGTGATCGCTAGAAAGCACCCAGTCATTTAGGACTGAAAGGGAATATCTGGGAAGCAGAAAATGTTTCTGTTCCGCCCCCCGGTGCCCCATTTCCCCCCACTGGCAGTCTCTGAAGTATACCTTTCAGGGCAGGTGACAGTGTTGTTTCATCTGCACACAATGCTCACCACATGCACCTGCCCCAAAAGGTATACTTCACAGATGGCCAGAGGGAGAAAGTGGTACACAGAGGAGCTGAACAGGTAGGACCTTTCCTGCTCCCCAGATAATCCTTTTAAGTAGAAGAATATGTTTTCTATATCAAAATCAAAGGCCATTACCCGTCTTCCATCCTTTAAAGTAATATGAAGCTTCCCTTTTTCGTAGGTGACAGACTTGACAACAGCATCAGTTATTACATTTACACCCTCTAGATAGGAGACAAAAAAGAAATATGGAGGTTTGTGGAGGTTTTAGAGGGGTTTGTCCAGGATAATTTGACACTTATGGATCCTGCTGGAGCTGCGGGGGACACGTCAGTATATACTATACAGACATGGAAATGGCTGGTCAGCATAGACAGTAAAGGGTCTATGCTCCCCAGAGGGAGCGGGACGTCACCGGAGGATTCCAAAACACTGACCGCAGCGGAGAACGGACGGCGAGATCCGGCAGCTGCGGGGGGAGCGGGACAGATAAGTATAAATTATTGACATGTCTCCTGCAGAAGGATCCACATGTATCAAATTAGCCAGAAACATCCCAAAATATCTTAATGCCACGATGATGTAAAGATTATGATCAAAACATTCTTTTAATTTCAAGTAAAATTTGACATTCTCTCAGTTCATCATGTGTTACCATGTAATCATAGCTATGTAAATACAAAGTATAAGATGTGTGCCTAATCCGCACTGTGTGCACTCAGTCCTGCACAAAGTCGCTTCCACTTGGACTTTATAACCTGGTGGTGATTACTATAACAAAGGTGAATAATTCAATATGAAAGTAATATATAGTGGCCATCACTATTAGTGTGAAACTTCTCATTTGTATCTGATTGTTTTTATAGTGAAATGATATGCAAATGATCTACTAGTATAAATTGGTGAAGGGTGCACTATCCAACTATGCTTGAGAAAGGGGGTGGACCCCGAAATGTAGCGGCACGTTTAGTCGTCATTATCCAACATTCTGCTGAGAGTGAGAGTCTCAAAGAAGGAATGGAGCCTGACAGCATGTTGGCGTAACCATCTTTATCTCCCGATTCCTGAGCACTGTGTTGACGTTTTTTGTTATATTTTTATTTTGTAAGAAAATTTTTGTAATGCATAAGAAAAACTAACAAAGAAAAGATTGAATGAAGAATACATTGTGTCCTGATTATTTACTATTGAGATTATAGCTTTGTAATCTTGGAACTAAGCCCTCTCCCTGGCTGACATTCTGAAACTTACACTGCGCACCCATGTACCATCCGCCATGGCTACTGGTCAATCTCATGATTGGTCTGATTCTCTGAAGCGCCATCTTTATGTAACTTCCTCTGCTAATACTAGATGCTAATAAATACTAATATTTCTGTCATCCCTAATGGATGCAGTGATTCCTTTATAGTCCCCGCCTGCCTATTCGGATGGTGGATGCAGAATTATAGTGACACCATATCACAGCAGGCACTGTCACTCTATAAAGCTTTTGACATGTTCCAATGACATGTGGAAAAGTTTGATCAGTCTGGATGACCGACATTGATTATCTGATCGCTGCAGGACGGTCTGAATTATAGGTCAATAAACACTGTATTCCACTTGAACAGCACTGGCTGTGATACAAAAAATTACAATGGGGTGCACGCCTCATTAAACCACTCCATCAGAGCACAATATAAAAAAATAGCTCAAAAGACAGCACCTCAAGTGAAAACACGTGATTCTTTTATCTACATCTTACTCCGCCAAAATGTTGCGGAGTAAAATGTGAACAAAGGAATCCCGTTGAGGTGCTGTTTTCTGGGCTACTTTTTTGTATTCTGCATCAGACAGGTGGTAAAGCGCTTAGCCAAGTGCTTCTCCTGGCTCTATGTAATGATCAACGAGAGTTCCACCCGGGTTTAACTAAACAAATGTTTTAAATATTGCAACATTTCAACCTATATTGAGGGTGTTTATCGGGCATGCTTAATAAAGATCCTCATCTAGGTTGAAACGTTGCATTATTCTGCATATGCCATGGAGTACTGAAGGTCACATTATTCCCAGTGATACATATGTCTCCCCTTTTGTATCACTAGGTGTACATGCATTCTATCAGATTCAGTAGAAACTCACCTCTCTTAACTTTTTCAGTAGTCCAATTACTTAGATATCCTGGGAGAACCTTGCCCATGTTCCCACTTTCAGGGAACATCTGGATCACCTCAAGATTTGTCCTCTGTGCTGTAAATATATTACATATTAAGCATCTGTAAAATCTTCTATCACTTCTGACAATTCGCCAAAAAGCACAAAATCTTCTTTCTAACTCACCTCTCTTTCCCAGGGCACAAGCCAATTCACTTCCCAGGAAGCCGCCCCCTATAATTGTAATGGAGCCAACCATGGAGGAGAGGCGATCCAGAGAGCGAAAATCAGATACCTACCGGGAGAGACATTTCACAATGTGTCAGAGTCTGGTAGGATAGATGCATTACATGCTAGTGTATAAGTACATTGAACCGCATACCCGTCTGAATAACGTGGTCCTCTGCTTCACCTCCTCACTAGCCCGTTCTATAGCAGATAGATTACGAGGTGTTCCTCCTGGAAGAATGAAAGACAGACAATATATTGGAGGTGGCCCTATGGTTGTTTCCATTTTTCCAGGACTCCCTAGGGCCAGATACAACGCTCATCAAATGCAGCACATTCAGGTTTGGACCCAAGCCTGCTCCAAGTTCCTTCAACTCTACTCTCCATGTATTATTGATCTTTAATCACAGTCACTTATCTCCCTTGATCATTTCTCTACCCAACCGTAAAATCCATATACTGTCTGTATGTATGTATGTGTAGAGATTATATATATACATATATATATATTTTTTTTGTTAATTGTGTGCAGTGTATCTTTAGCAGTTACATAGCAGTTAGAGCATGATGCATCTACTGGATCTGCTGAATTTAGTCACATCACCCAAATTTTTTTGCTTTTATCATTTTATTAAACTTTTAAAGCGACTCTGTACCCACAATCTGACCTCCCCCCCAAAAAACACTTGTACCTTCGGATAGCTGCTTTTAATCCAAGATCTGTCCTGGGGTCCGTTCGGCAGCCCTGTGTCAAACTGGCGTGGCCTACTGTGTGTGTGCTAAAGCCTTGCACCGCCTCTCCATCCCTCCTCCCCACCCTCTCCATCATTAGAAATGCCCTGGGCAGTATTTTTCCTATTCATCACTCGTGTGAACATACATGTGCCGTGTTTACACAGGTGACGAATAGGAAAAATCCTGCCCAGGGCATTCCTAATGATGAGGAGGGTGGGGAGGAGGGACGGTGCAATGTTTGATCACACACACACAGACACTCTAGGCCACCCCAATTTGACACAGGGCTGCAAGTTTAAAATTTATTTTTTAGGACAATAACTATCACCTGCAGAATAGACCCCAGGACAGATCTTGGATTAAAAGCAGCTATCCGAAGGTACAAGCAGTTGGGGGGGGGTCAGGTTGTGGGTACAAAGCCACTTTAAAGCAATATATACTTTCTATGTGTGGAGTAGAAACCAAGAGTAAAGTTTTTTTCTGTATACAGCAGTTTTCCTTTTTATCTTGGTTCTATTTCTCGTAGAGTCTAAGCTCTTTCAAGCAATGCTCTTATTTCTCGTTTCAGTTGATAAAACTATTGTATATAGCAAAAAAAGCATATATGTTGCAATCAGTTTTTTTATACTGTACACGAAAGGGATATGGATTCTTCAGCAGAATCAGTTTTACCATCCTTTATTGCGGGGATAGGGAACCGTGACTCTCCATCTGTTGAAAAACTACAACTCCCATCATGCCTGGACAGCCAAAGCTTTAGCTATCAATCATCCTGTGGAGAACCCTGACAGGCAAAGTGCGGTGACTAGATATGGACCGCCTTTGCCTGTCACCTACCGGAGAATAAAACTCTTTTTTCCCAATATAAAGCCCCTGCTGCAGCTGCGGCTGCTGCAGGAGCTTTATACAGCGATCCTGGGAACCATAACAGCCCAATTGGGCTGATCGGTTCCCTTGAAACTAACTTACTACTTAGCCCACACTGGCACCTTCCCTTGTAAGTGAATATGCACTAAAACACAAAAGTGACAGATGAACACCATGAACATTACCTGTGGCGATCAAGCACTTCTCATAGGAGATATGGGTCCCATCATCCAGTCTCACCTTATTCTCTCGTACATCTAAATGTATAACCTAAACAAGAAAACATCTCAGCTGTCAGAAATCAGGGCAGCTCATCTCTATTATCATTCATGTCAGGGTGGATAGTAAGGCTATGATGGTATCCAACCCCCCTCCCCCCCCACAAAAAAAAGTCTCTCCTATACTATCACTACTTAATCAAGGATATTTTGACTTCTGTCAGCCTCTAGGAACATCTATATATTAGCAGCTCAAATTTCTGACATGAAGTAAAACTAAACAAGAAACTGCTTACTGTGTAAGGTGTATGGGGGCGTCCCGACTTCTCCGACAGATACAGTCAGGGGAGAAGACGATTGGGCATGTTGGATTTTTACTGCCCCATCTATTGCCTGGCTTACCTGCTCACTTCTCATTCACAACACATGAACTTTTGTGTGTAAGGAGGAATCAGAAGAAATAGCTGTCAGACACACAAATGTATGGCTGATGGTGACTGAATAGGTATGGTCAGCTCTAGGACTAGTGTAGATTAAGTTTACTTTAACATTTAGTTCCCTTTCAGTGTGGCATCTGACTAACAATAAATAAGTAATCCATCTATCTATTGGTACCTCTAAATATTAATGGGGTTATCCAGTGCTAAAAAAACATGGCCACTTTTCCCCCTCTCGTCTCCAGTTCAGGAATGGTTTGCAATTAATCTTTATTTACTTCAATGGAACTGAGTTTGAAACCCCCCCCCCCCCCCCAAATCTGGAGACAAGAGAGGAGAAAAGTGGAAAAGTGACCATGTTTTTGTAGCGCTGGATAACTCCTTTAATGGTTTTCCTTTCTAAAAGCTATAGACCTTACCTTCTTCCCAGTAAGAACCGAAACACCTCCATGCTCTGTAGACATCAGTTCCTCTGGGGCCACATAGAAAGAGGGTGGCTGGAAAAAGATGCTGTGCAGAGGAAGGAGGTTATACAGCGATCATATAGCGCTCTACAACCGTCTATACCTGCACTGTATACACATGTGCCAGATAATATAGTCTCCTTACCTCCTTTCTTTGCCATTCCACTGTTTAAAGCGCAGGGTTTCTGTAACATTAGGATCATCTGAGAACCAGAGTTCTTTGGAAAGAGGTGGTCGCATATAAGGAAGGTCCGACTCATCCGACACAATCAGGACCTGGAGTGGCGATTACATAGATCAATACTGTACATATGTATTGCATTAATTCCTATGAGCAATCAGTGCATTGCTCTTAGGAGTTCTTTAGCAGGGTCTACAATTAAGTGTGTCATTGCAAAGTACAATTGGCATTGTTAAAAATAAGGGTTCCTATGGGTCTGTAGGTGAAAAATGCAAGTGCTATGGCCGTTTAAACACGAGGAGGAAAACAATAAAGTGCAAAAACAAAAATTGGCTCAGTTCTTAAGGAGTTAAAAAATAAACAAATAAAAAAAAAACACATGTTAAAGGGAACCATTCACCCCGTGGCCCCAGGCAGAAACTGACATACAGTGACATAAAGGTCGATATACTTACCACATCGCTCCCGGTCCCGTCCCGGATCCCGTTGTTGACACGGAGAAATCGCTGAATCTTCTTCTTGCGCCCATTATGGTAATGAGCCGAGATGAGTCCAACGCCCATAGGAAACGACGGACGAGTCCAACTTATTCATGAGGTCCTCTTCTCGACGACGCCCATACACGCCTCCTGGAACTTGATTGACGTCTTCAGTCTACTGACGAATTCCCGTGCAGGCGCCGTTGCGATGGTCTCGTCACCTCTTCTGCGCCTGCGCGGTAAACAGAATACGTGCTCGAGACAATCCGCGCACGCGCAGGGATCCGGCGAGAAGAAAGAAGACGAGGAGGAAGAAGACCCGGCGTCAATCAAGTGTCGGAGGCGGGGAGAAGCCTGGACTTCGGGCCCGGCGGCGCTCATTACCATAATGGGCGCGAGAAGAAGAATCAGAGATTTCTCCGTGTCAACAACGGGATCCGGGACGGGACCGGGAGCGATGTGGTAAGTATATCGACCTTTATGTCACTGTATGTCAGTTTCTGCCTGGGGCCACGGGGTGAATGGTTCCCTTTAAAAGTTTTGATCAGTTGGCATCAGACCCCCACTCACTGCTAGAATAAGGGCTTCTCTTTCTGCACAACACAAGATGGTCCCATAGAATTAGATTAGGATTCCCTCTTGGTCACCTGCACAAAGCTGGAGAGACAACGCACTTCTTACAGCTCATTCTAGCAATTACTTGAGGTCTTAACATTCAGACCCTAACTGATCAAAACTGTTGACATGTCAAAAGTTTTAGTTTTTTTCAAGAGACTCAGGCAAATATCCAAACATAACACACTTGCTGAAAAGTCTGAGCACACTCACCTTTGCACCTGGATCTCTTGCACGTATGGATCGTGCAGCAGCAAATGAAGCGGTACCTCCACCAATGAGGAGAAATGGTACATGGGATGGCAGAGCAGCGGGAGGTGGAACTTTCTCTGTTTGCTTTTCTGATAATAAATAAAAAAAGGTTGTTAATCATACAAATGTAATACAGGCAAATAGTAAAATGCAACACCCAGGACAGATAAATGCCATAGCCCTATGTCTTACCTTCCTTTTCAACAGCAGCTTCTTTGGATTCCGCTATTGGAGCAAAAGGAAATAATTAATAAGGTGTCAAAAAATATAAACATGAAAAAAAAAATTATATATAATGTGTATATATACCCATACACACTGCTTACCTGTGCTACTAGGACTCTCCTGTTTCTCTGCAGTAACAAAAAAATTAAGTCAATAAAATGATATAGAGGGAAATAAACTACACAGCGACACAACCACACATCTTAGGCTGCGTTCACACTACGTATATTTCAGTCAGTATTGCAACCAAAACCAGGAGTGGATTAAAAACACAGAAAGGATCTGTCCACACAATAGTGAAATTGAGTGGATGGCCGCCATATAACAGTAAATAACGGCCATTATTTCAATATAACAGCCGTTGTTCTAAAATAACAGCAAATATTTGCCATTAAATGCCGGCCATCCAATCAATTACACCATTGTGTGAACAGAGCCTTTCTGTGTTTTCAATCCACTCCTGGTTTTGGTTTCAATACTGACTGAAATATACGTATTGTGAACGCAGCCTAAAGATGTATTGCCATATTCAATATGTATTGTACAACAATAGGATGTTCTACAAGCCCCCAAAAGGCGGGTGGTCTCGGAATCTTGCATGACTGAGAAAACTCCTTTTTGATCATGAAGTGTCAAAGAGGCGGGATCTTTATCTTTAATGCGCTGCTTTCCACACAATAGCCACGCTGGCACCATGTAGCAGATATGACTGATAGCTCTTGCAGTTTTTTAACTTGCCATTAAGGCTGTCAACCATAGCTGAGAGGCAGGCAGCTCAGAGAACAGTAGATCCCGCCCCTTTGTCATTTCTGGCTGACGGGACATTAAAAAGCAGGTATGGATGCCTTTGCCTTCCTGATGACTATTTCGAGCTGTCAGCAGTTTTGCTTATACCTATGTACCTATTGTTTCAGAAGATTTTTAAATCCTGTGGTTTTGTTGGATTAACCCTTCATAGTTGTGGCAACGTGATGTTAGTGCTACCACTGCTGTTACTGAGCCCCTGAGAGTCCCCCATGCTGCTCAAGGGCCCAGACCAGAACTAGAATTTGCCAGTAGTTCACAGTTACTTCCTTTTCCCTACTTACCCGTCCAGGCTCTCACCTGCACACAGCAGTAACAAAACCCCACCCCAACTTCTTGTGATCTGTCCTGGTTTCATCATTACTAGAGACAGATGCAGCCTAACAACAGGAAGCGGACAGCAGACTGCATGGAAGCGAGACACCTAGGGGCCAAGACATTAGAACGTGCTCACTGGGGTAATTAGCCATTTTATGGTAAATAAAGTGATTTACAAATATGTACAAATTGACACAGGAAGTGGTTTATAACAACAGCTTCCATTCAAATATAAAACTAATTTGTAGGTTAAACATACAAACCTATGTTCTCTTTAATGGTCTGGATAGTCAAAATCCTTTCCTTATATCGTGTTTTATCTCTGCTTAACGTTCTGTACAACTAGAAAAGACAGAAATTCTTTAGATAAAACTACACAGAACTTTTTAACAAACAGAAAAGGTTCTAAACTCAGTTTTCTTTTTTTTAGAGTTAGAGGCGTATACCCGTCATTTCACATTTATTTACTGTATATTGAATAGAACATGTACTATTGATTAGGGCTCTGTGCCCCCCGAGGGAGATTGGCGCCCCGGCCCATTTGTTTTGAATGGAGCCGCAGGTCTGAGCCTGACCCACAACTCTATTTATTCTCTATGGAGCCACCGGACAGAACTAAGCACAGCACTGTACTCTTTCCAACGGCTCCTTAGAGAATAAATGGAGCTGCGAGTCAGACGCTAGCCAGCGTATCCATTAAAAAAAAAAAAGTCAGGGGGTTGATCTAGAAATCCCCAGGGGGCACAAAGGTTCAGACCCCCCAATAATCTCACCGCTTTAATTATGATACTCTTCGTATAGATTGTAAAAAATAGTGTTCATCATTGATTGTATGAAGAATTTTGACATTGACTTATATAGTATAGTGCCCCACGGTGGTCAAAGTATATAGCAGTGTTTATGTCCCTACTGAGCTGAATGCTGGTGGTCACACACATGCTCAGTCATCCAAGTCCTCTATTCACTGCAGAACAGCCAACAATATGGTATAGCTTTCTGCACGTCAGATGGAGCAGAATCTCTGTAGAAGCATGGCCTCTCTGCTATACGTGGTTCTTTTTGTCTATTCCTGAGCACCAGCCCAACATGAAGCACCCCCCTCTGTGACGCAGCTCCATTTATTCTAATGGAGCCGCATTACAGAGGGGAGTTCGTCACACTGGGGGCAGGCCGGCCCGTCTCCAGAGCTTCATGCCGGACCAGTGCTCGGTAATAGACCAGCACCGTGTGCGGAAACCAGGCTGTGGTTCAAAAAACGACCACAGCAACGGCATCCCTGCACCATCGCCGGTCCTTTTATGTAAAAAACAAAAAAGTGGTGTACCTAGCGGTACATTTACTTTAATAAAACCTATTGCCTTATGATGTGATTGCGCAAATCATCCACCTAGCTTATACTTACATATATTCCACCTCCTAGTGCAGTGAATCCAACCAATATCCCATAGGCGGCGCCACCGGGGGACGGGACATTAGGGGCGCCACTGGCGTTTCTCAATGCTTGGTTATAGGGTGAGGTAAAGCGCTGTAACAAACAGTCTGTAATGAGAGGTGACAGGTTAGAAAGACAGACAGAGAGCGGAATTCTCTCAGTTACTAAATAAGCAGATGCCAAGGATGTTCTGTAGGTTTAAGAAGCTGCTTAAAGTGTTTCTGTTATTTATAGTCATGTCTGATATGTTATTAAACATGTCAAAAGTTACTGATCACACCCAAGATACAGCAGGGGGAAGTGCACAGCAGTTCTCTTCACTTTTTTTTTTTTTTTTTTTAAAAAGACAGTGACCATTTAAAGGATTTTTTTTTCCTACAAAGAACACTTGTCACTCATACATACAATAGGTGACAAGTGTCTGACTGATGGGGGTCTGACCAATGGGATCTTCCCAATGATTATAAGAACCCCACTTCTAGGTCGCTGCAGTATTGCTGGATGGAAAGTGCCCCACTATCTTACTGTACATGGATACCTGAGTTTCAGGTGTCCGGATCTCCATACTGGTGGCTATCCCACCAGTCAGACCCCCTTCTATCATACATTGATCCCATATCCTGCCATAGCTGTGGGTCTACAGTTTGTGACAATGCCCCTTTAAGGGCCTGACTGCTCAGTGATCTATAGGTAGCTATATCCAGCACTGTGTTCTGTTATTCCTCAGGTGATGTTACTCACTGATCTCCTATATAACACTGCTCTCTTATAATTCACTTGCAGCAGCTGGCAGCCCTTGAAGGACACATAGGGCACCATAGCCTGCTGACCAGTTACCAGTTATACAATGCATATGGAGGCCGTGCCCATGCCCTCCGCCACTCACTGCTGCCGGACTGTAACTTCTGCCTCGCCTGTGCCCCGCCATGAGCCGCTCTCAGCCCTAGGGCAACCGCTCTGGACAGCGCCATGACAGGTCCTGACTGGCGGTGACGTCACGGCGCCGCTCTATGTGTTCCGGCCGGAGGACGAAAGAAGCTGGCGCCGCCATGTTTAGTGAGGGCAAGGAGTTTAGCAAAACTGCAAAATTCACGCAGTTCTTGCAATTGTGTCAGTCGCATGTAATGTGCGACATCTCTGCCAGCTGCTCTGGGTGATAATTCGCTGTAATGACAGGACTATAACGTGACCGGCTATCTCTGGAAGGTCGCCGCTGTGTGCCTCCATGGTGCCGGCTACAATGTGGCGCCTCTGTAGGTGGCGGCTCCTCGTCAGGGCGGCGCAGCGCGGCTATAGAGAAGCGCGGGGCCCTCAGCTCCTCACCACCCCCATATTCTACGTCAACGCGGCTCCGCACCTCGGCCACGTGTACTCCGCCCTGCTGGCTGATGTGCAGCACAGACATGCCGCACTGTGTGGACGGAACACGCGGCTCAGCACCGGTAAGAGCGCCGGGCACTCATAGAGGAAGTAAGGGTATAACCCTAAACCGGTGAATGGAAGTGTGGAGGTGTTGTTGCCCATAGTAACCAAAAAATGTCACCTCAGTATTAGAGACCAGGGGGCAACATCTCCGCACCTGAAACATGAGTGAGAGGAGAGGAGCGGCCATTAAAGAAAGCGGAATCCACCGCACCGACTCTGTAAATTCTGCCTCTTTTGCTTAGTGTGCAGGGGCCCCTACATGGAACAGACTGCGCCAACCGGAGAAGCCCCTAGGCCTGATGGCACCGCTGTGGGCAGCTCTGCGCCCTGGAGCCTGGGGGGTTCTTGTCACTGTCGGCCGCCTGCAATACAGTAACCTTGTGGGGTTTTATAACACGTCACACGCTATTAATATTAAAATTAATTATCTTAGTGAAAAAGACAGACCAGGCAAAACTGCCTCACACCCCTAAAATTTAGCCAAATCCAAGACCAGCCTCTAGAGCTAACTCAGACCCCAGACTACACCCCTAAAACTACCTCAGACCCCAGACTACACCCCTAAAACTACCTCAGACCCCAGACTACACCCCTAAAACTACCTCAGACTACACCCCTAAAACTACCTCAGACCCCAGACTACACCCCTAAAACTACCTCAGACCCCAGACTACACCCCTAAAACTACCTCAGACCCCAATCTACACCGCTACGACTACCTCAGACCCCAGACTACACCCCTAAAACTACCTCAGACCCCAGACTACACCCCTAAAACTACCTCAGACCCCAGACTACACCCCTAAAACTACCTCAGACTCCAGACTACACCCCAAAAACTACCTCAGACCCCAGACTACACCCCTAAAACTACCTCAGACCCCAGACTACACCCCTTAAACTACCTCAGACCCCAGACTACACCCCTAAAACTACCTCAGACCCCAATCTACACCGCTACGACTACCTCAGACCCCAGACTACACCGCAAAAGCTACCTTAGACCCCAGACTACACCGCTAAAGCTACTTCAGACCCCAGACAACACACCGCTAAAGCTACCTCAGACCCCAGACTATACCGCCAATGCTACCTCAGACCCCAGACTACACTACTAAAACTACCCCAAAACCCAGACTACACTACTAAAACTACCTCAGACACCAGACTACACCACTAAAGCTACCTCAGACCCCAGACTACACCACAAGTACCTCAGACTACACCACTAAAACTACCTCAAACCCCAGACTACACCACTAAAACTACCCCAGAACACAGACCAGACACCTAAAACTACCTCAGACTCCTGACAAGACCACTAAAACTAAATCAGACCCCAAACCAGCCCCTAACACTAACTTAGACCCCAGACTAGACCACTAAAACTAACAAATAAATTCACACTCCAGACTGGACCTCTAAAAATACTATAGATTTTTAGGCCAGACTCCCAAAATTAACTCTAATAAGTCCTGCTGAATTATTAGAATAGACCCCATCCTCCTCCAGAGCATCTGTGGTGTCAGGTGCCCAGATTCTTGGTCGGAAGTCACACTAGCAGGTGTTCCTAGCAGGAGAATCTGTCTTGTCCTAACAGGGTCACGAGTTTGACACCTCTTCTCTCCAGTAAAGATAATATGTATGTGTGTTATTTCCAGGCACTGATGAACATGGCATCAAGGTACAGCAAGCTGCCTCTACGGTGGGTTCGGACCCCTCTGACTTCTGTGCCGCCGTTTCCCAGCAGTTCCGCATGATGTTTGACACCATGGCCATCTCTTACACAGACTTTGTGCGCACCACAGAGCATCGTCACGCACAAGCAGTTTGTCACTTCTGGAAGAAGCTGGAGGAGGAAGGATATATCTATAAGGGGACGTATCAGGGCTGGTACTGCACCTCCGATGAAGCCTTCCTAAGTGAGGATCAAACGGTGGAGAGCAGAGATGTAGACGGCAACAAGATCCGAGTGTCTGCCGATAGTGGACATCAGGTACTGGATGGAGGATAGACCTGAAGATTATAAGCCAGACCAAACAATGTAAATTTGGTCAGATTTCTATGTAGTCAATTCTATTTGACTTTTATCTTTTTTTAGGTCCACTGGATGAGTGAGGAAAATTACATGTTCAGACTCTCTCAGCTACGTCCTAAGCTCCTTGACTGGCTTCAGACTGAGCCAATCCATCCGGCGCCTTTCCTTCGTATTGTCCGCCAGTGGCTGGAGGAGGAGTTACCAGATCTTTCTGTGTCTCGACAACGTAATCGGGTATCGTGGGGAATCCCTGTTCCATCTGACCCATCCCATACTATCTATGTCTGGCTGGACGCCTTGATTAACTATCTAACTGTTGCAGGATATCCAGATCAAAACATGGCTTCCTGGGGACCCTCAACGCATTTGCTGGGTAAAGATATTTTGCGCTTTCACGCCATCTATTGGCCAGCTTTCTTATTAGCGGCAGGTCTTCCCCCACCCAACAAATTACTTGTCCACTCTCACTGGACCTGCAATGGCGTTAAGATGTCCAAGAGCCTCCAGAATGTTGTGGACCCTACAGAATGCATTAAGCAGTATACAAGAGATGGGCTGCGGTATTTCTTGTTACGTCACGGTTCCCCCGAGCGAGACTGTGACTTCACGCACCATACTGTTCGCAAATTGTTAAATTCTGAGCTTGCGGATGCACTTGGTGGACTTCTAAACCGCTGCACTGCACGCACCATAAATCCTGGACAATGCTGGCCATATTATCAGATCAATAGTGTGCCCCCTGCTGCACACAGTGAGCTGCAGAGGCTGCTGGGAGCTGTACAAGAGCTGCCTAGGCTGGTAGACCAGTACATGACTAGATTCCAAGCAAACAAAGCCTTAGAGGCAATAGACAGCAGTGTGCGGTGCTCTAATGCTTTCTTCCAGAGTCAGGCACCATGGAAGCTGAGTAAGGGAGAGGAGAAAGATAAGGCATGGGGACAATGTGTACTGTATATTACCCTGGAATCATTGCGCCTCTACGCTACTCTTCTCCAGCCTGCAGTGCCTGGTCTAGCCAAAACAATACTAGATCGACTTGGTGTTCCCGATATGTACAGGACATTGAAAGGAAATCACTTCTTTGCAGCAACTTTGGGTGAAAACTGTTCTTTTCAGGGTCAGACGCTGGGGACTGAATGTGGTCTCCTGTATCCAAGGCTGGAGGCGGATAAGGAATAATGCATGCTGACTTTAATAAAATACAGTTATAAAAAAAAATGCATATGATTGAAATGTAGCCAAATATGAGAGAAAGAAGTATGACAAAAAAATAACACTTAATGCTAAAACTTCTTGTTAGGGTATGTCCTCACAGAATCCCAGCGGGTCGCCCTTTGTGGATTCCGAAGCCTGACACTGCTTGCATCTCCGCTGGTCCCATAGCTTTCATTCTATGGTTTGGCAGTTTGTCATCTGCCCGAAGAATGGACCTGCTCATTCTTCGGGCCGACGGCGGAATCTGCCAAACCATAGAATGAAGCCTATGGGACCAGCGGAGATGCGAGAAGGGTTGAGCTTGGTGATCCCCCTGGATTCCATAGTGTGGACATACCCTTACATAGTAAAAACCTATCATTTTAACACAAGGCAAAACAAAATTACACCAGGTTTCTTATCTGCACCATACAGAAGACATCTTAGAGTCTTTTTACACAGCCAGTCATGAGGCCGTGCAAGGACGCAAAACGCAAGATTGGTGCCCATTTGCAAAGCCTTTACACAGCGTGATTAATAGAGCTTTCAGGCTGCACAAACGATCCTTGGATCATTCATGCAGCCATGGAAATTGATATATGCACATATATCCCTGCTGCCAGATCACACCGCAGAATTAGTTGCTCCTCTGTATAGCTATAGCAAACATTTTAAATGGTTAGAGTACCCCTCTAAGGTGGAACTAAAGAAGTTTTCTTCATACCATACCATTTTACACAGGTAGTGACATCAAAAAAATTCTTATATTCCGAAGACAAAACACTTGATGAACTGCAAACTTAGCAGACACAAGTAGAGATGACATGAGTGCAGAGCTCATTTTTATAATAATTTAGGAAAAAAATATTTGGCCCTTACAGCCCATGTGACTTTACAAAATGTTATTGTATCTTCCCTTGGATAAAAAGTTCTACAAGGTTTGTTATCATGTAAAGTCTCCAAACTGCCAGCAACTGGTTATTTAAAGAGTCACTGTCGTATTTATTATTATTATTTTTTTTTTTTTTTTTTTTTTGCAGAAATCAATAGTCCAGGCGATTTTAAGAAACTTTGTAATTGGGTTTATTAGCCAAATCTGCCATTATCTGCATTTAAAAAGCCTTTTCCCAGGTCCCCCCCTCCCTCCTCTTTTCCATCCACTGCAAAAAAATCAGGAAATTGTGACTTGTTGCATCAGACGTACCCTGTCTGCTCTAGGGAGGGGGGAGGGGGGAGGGGGGGAGTTAGCCGACAGCAGAAAGCAGATAACTGAGGATTACAGGCACAAGGTCAGTGGTGACTGTAAGAGCAGATAAAGGGTGAGGTATTTGTAGGTTAACTCTTTGTTGTCCTGTTTTGGTCTTTTATTTAGCTCTCTCCATAGGAGAACAATGAAGACAGGGGGGGCAGCTTCAAACTGCTTTTTCATTATAAAAATGCATTTTTAAAAACCCCAATTACAAAGTTTCTTAAAATCGCCTGGACTATTGATTTCTGCAATAAAAAAATTTCACGACAGTGACACTTTAACGTGGTTAGAGATGAGTGAATTTACAGTAGGAATGAAGTGAATTGCTGCATTCCTATCGGCATTCTGCTCATCAGGCTGCGGGCTTTGAAGTCTGCTTTGCTTCCTGCCGCTCCTCCCCAGGTGCTGGGAAAAGATGCATCCAGTCCTGGGAAACTGGGAGAAGTTTCCCAGGACTGGATGCAGCTTTTCCCAGCACGCGGGGAGAAGCAGCACAAAGCCTGCAGCCTGATGAACAGAATGCCGATAGGAATTCGCTTCATTCCTACTGTAAATTTGCTCATCTGTAAAGGTGGTAACAGAGTCACAATGAAGCCCTTTTGTGCAGCGTAACATAGACGAAGAACTGAGTGTCCTTAGAGTCATGGGTGGATGCTGCTAGTGATGGCTTATGATGACATTTCCCTGAAATAAAAACGGGAGGACCAGCCAATGTGACTCTTCAGCTTCACCCACCAACATGACTCTACAGTATCCTGCACCAGCCAAAAGGTATCACCGTCAGCCTCTTATTGCCCTGAATAAGAGGTTGGTGGCAGTTTAGTGGCCTAAATCCCCCTGATTGGTCCCCTTTAATCTTAAATCTAAGTTACAGTCATTTTCTTCTCTTGTCGTGTTCCCTTTTCTCATAATCTTTCGGTCTTTTTGATCCGTCTTCTCTGTGTCTGTTTTCTGGTAACTTGTGTCTCTGTTCGCTGTGTCTATCGGATGCGCTGTGATGACCTCTGTGCTTGTCATAATGAGGCGGATCAGAAACACTTCTGGAACTAGTCTCTGTTGGGGAAGCATTCCGACTGTCTCTGGAACTTGGCTGCTTATTGTATTTTTCATACCCCGGATCGTTGCGTTCTTGCTTAATCACTTTCATCACCTTTTTGCTGCTTCTTTCCCTTGAATGGTCCCTGCTTTCCTTTTTTCTCTTTTTCTTTTTCTCTGTTGGGACATGAGCTGCGTTTAATTTCCCATTGCTGACAAAGTATATTAAAGGGGTTGTCCAGGATTAGAAAAAACATGGCTGCTTTCTTCCAAAAACAACGCCACCCCTGTGCTCAGAAATTATAACTTGGCTCCATTTACTTTGATGGAATCTAACTGCAATATCACCCCCAAACTGAGGACAAGAGTGGCACTGCTTCTGAGAGAAAGCTGCCATATTTTCCTAATCATGAATAACACCTCTTTGCCTGACCGGTGATGACAAGAACAAAAATAATACCTTTCTTTGGCCTTTCTACTTCCTCCACCTCTTCCTCTGATGCAGATGGGGAAGGCGTCCTCGCACCACAGCCTTTCTCCCTCAGGGCTTGCGTCACTTCATCGACCTCTTCACCATCTTTAGGTGGACGGTAGTTGGAGACGTGATCCACGCGGATTGTACGTCCTTTCAGCTAACAGAAAAGGACACAGGTAAAACACCATGTATATAGGCTATGACCAGCAAAGTCGCTATAGGCCGTTTACTAACCTTGATGCCGTTAAAGTTATCCACAGCCAGCACTGTACTTCTCTGATCTTCATAGCATAAAAAGCAGAACCCACGAGAGCGGCCTGTCACTTTATCGCGCACCAGATTAATATTTACTATTTCTCCATATCTACATAAAAAAGACAAAAAATGACAATATAAAACTGCTAGCAGTTTATAAGACATTGACATATGTAACGGTGGATAACACAATCTTATTTTTATGCCTATGGGACCATTCTTTGCTGTGGGCGTCTATTCCACCATCAGTAACTTGTACCTGCACATTTGATTGTTCAAGATTGAAAGTGAATCTATTTGTGGTGTATGATGAGACCATATATAAAAACGAGAGTCTTATTTTATACTTAGAAGCTTAGGAGTTTTATTGCAGTGCGCGAGAGGGGCAGCAACTAGGCATCTGGAGGGGGGGGGGGGGGGGGGGAAGTTTTCCATGGCTAGTCCCGGCCTGTGATTGGCTGAGCGCTCCGTCAGCTGACCGGCCATTCAGAAGATAGAGCGTGCGGGACTCGGGGATGAAGACAGCGTGGAGAAAAAGCCCTGCAGCCAGGTAATGTATGATGCTGCTTCTTCTCAAATCGTCGGTCGCCCGCCGCGCACTGTTATTCAACCATAGCGATGTGGGGTGGGGGAACGATGATTTTAGGTCTGGCCCTAAATGAACGATCAGCCGATGACACGATCATCGGCTGATCGTTCTCTCCATTTCACCGAACGATAATCGGCCAAATGGGCCCGATCCGGCCGATTATCGTTACTGTGGAATAGGGCCCTTAGTGGTCTCTCTGCTTGTCAATCATGCCTGCAGAGTGCGCCGACAGGCAGAGAGGCGTGACTAGTCACAGGAAGATGACTAGTTGCAGAAATGATCCCATTCCTGTGTATGGTGCAGACTTTCAATAACAGGTTTATGTAACAAATATATCATTGGTGTACTATTGGTGAGAGAGAAGTCAAAGATTTCTGTTGCCCAGTCAAAAAAAAAATCACGTCAATGTGCTGACACCTATCCACTAAGATAACCATAAGATGGCAGCTGACAATAAGCAGATGTATTACATGCATAGCATATATACTGAGCTGTGGCATATGATTATATATCATTCAGTAACATGAGGAGGAAGGAGAACAATGTAGGGCAATAATAAACTCACTGTGAGAAGACACAGATAACGTCGCCTTCTGTCAGCTCATACGGCAGCCCACCTAGAAACAAGAGAAACCAAACTGTTATATGTCCATAGGGTAAGCAATTAATGTATGATAGTAGAAAGTATAGTGCACGTTTATCAAAGGGTACGAAACAGACATTTGTGTAAACCGCCCACAGTAACCAATCACAGCTCAGCTTTCAGCTGTGATAGAATGAAAGCCGAGCTGTGATTGGATTATAGGGGCAGTTTACACCCTTTGGGTGTAAACTGGGCATATGTGTCTACATATTCCCTCCACTGGAGCGAACTCCGCAAAAAAAAAAAAAAGGCAGAGGCTGTGTAAGTGCGTGTCTCCTATTGAAAGCGATAGAATTTATGAATATGTATGAGAAGGGTGCACAGTTGTAGCAGGACACCAAGACACCTGAGGCGCTAACAATGTAGCGGCGGTCCACCATATTTGTCCTGATAACTCAAGCATGCTCAAGTCTGATCATTCGGACTGACGTAGGCCATATCCATGTTTTCCAGGACTCCCTAGGGCCGCATCCAACTTCTTCAGCCACCAGTAATCATATGGCGCACAATCGGACTGGAGCATGCTGGAGTTGCGCTCGTCTCTAGTCCTGATGTAAAGGTTTCCGTCACCTCCGTAGATTCCATGATCACACCTATGCTGTGTAACTGACCCATAAAGATCCAAGCGCTGTCTTTGTAGTCTTGATGCCAGGACACGGAGTCCTTCACACCGAGTTTGGCTTCGCGAGCATTGAGCTCATTGATCAGCTTGACTTTTGTTAAAGGACTAAAAAGAGTAAAGAAAAGTTATAAAACGTCTCCGATACTTATCATATATACATGAACAACCCTTATCTGTTCACACAGTATACTACATGTATACAACTAATGTCCTTTTATGCTGATGTATGTTATCTAGCTGCCTGTCACACAGCAGGCACAATGGGCCGTTGTAGAATATTAGGGCATTGTGACCAAGGATTGGCAATGCCACCATAACACACTCCAACTCTGGGCTTTTGGGTATTTTGTTCATTGTCATTTGGTGATAAGGCACATCATCATTTATCCCTCCCAGGGTGACACACATAAGAGTTACCTGCCTATTAAATAAGTATTCCTATCTCTATCCATAGAGAATAACTAGCTGATTATGAGGGGGCTGACTGCTAGGACTCCAGCAGTCATGAGAATGGGGGTCAGCTGTTACTAGAGCAGAAGTGCGCAGGCTCAGCCACCATGCCATTAAAGGGGTTATCCGGCGAAATATATTTCTTTCAAATTAACTGGTGTCAGAAAGTTATATAGATTTGTAATTTACTTCTATTAAAAAAAAAAAATCTCAAGTCTTCCCATACTTATCAACCACTGTATGTCCCGCAGGAAGTATTTTGTTTCCAGACACAGTGCTCTCTGGCCGAGACAGGAACTGTCCAGAGCAGGAGAGGTTTTCTATGCGGATTTGCTGCTGCTCTGCACAGTGTCACACTGGAAAGAATACACCACTTCCTGCAGGACATACAGCAGCTGATAAGTATGGGAACACTTGAGATTTTTTTAATAGAACTAATTTACAAATCTATATAACTTTCTGAAACCAGTTTTTTTTTTTAAAGAAAAAGATTTTTGCTGGACAACCCCTTCAATTCTCTATGGGGCTTTTGAACTCAGCTGTAGACAGTGACTGGAGCGAAGGCTTAGTACAAAAGCTACCACTCTAAGAGAGCTCAGCTCTGGTGATGGGTGAGGGTCCAGCGGTCAGACCCCCAGCTAGTTATTACCTACACTGTGGATTAAAGGGGTGCTCCAGAATGGGGGCACTTTCTGGGGGGGACCGGGGAGGAGGTGGCTGAAATAAAAGACGTCCACTCACCTCCCCGGTTCCAGCGGCGGGTCACTCATCGCGGCGCTCCGGTCCTTGGTCCCCGGCCGCTTCCTGGTGTCTGACGCCGCCCGAGACGCTACGTCTGAGGGCCGCTCAGCCAGTCAGTGAAGGAGGCGGGATCCGAGCGGACTTCAAACGGATCCCGCCTCCTTCACTGAGTGGCTGAGCGGCCCTGAGACGTAGTGTCTCGGGCGGCGTCAGACACCAGGAAGCGGCCGGGGACCAAGGACCGGAGCGCCGCGATCAGTGACCCGCCGCTGGAACCGGGGAGGTGAGTGGACGTCTTTTATTTCAGCCACCTCCTCCCCGGTCCCCCCAAAAAAGTGCCCCCATGCTGGAGCACCCCTTTAAGGCCCTATTCCACGGAACGATTATCGGCCGATAATCGTCCCGTGGAATAAAAGGCAACGATCAGCCCACATCGTTCATGTCGGCCGATCGTTGGAAGTTGTTTGTCTTTCAACATGTTGAAAGACAAATGACTTATATAGCAGCGATCTGCTGCCGCCGCTTCATGTAATGGGGTCTAGCAGATTGGCGCTCGTTTACTGTTATTACTGGGCCCCCATCGGCCCGTCTAAATAGTACCCTAAGATATCACACAACAGCACCACCCCTGTGCTCAGTGTGTGTGCGGTACTGCAGCTCAATTCCACTAAACAGAGTCTAGTTGTAATACCGCACACAGCCAGAGGACACGGGTGGCGCTGTTGTAATATAAAAGCTGCTATGCTTTTCTAATCCATGACTTCTACTAATATGAAGCCCTGCAGGTTATTATAGGGTCAGTCCCTGCAGTAACACTATATAATGGATATAACATGGAGCTGCTTCCCCCTCTCGTGTCTGTCAGTACCGACAACCTTCATAAGGGACTGTGTTACGATAATATCACACGTATAAACGACAGAACCGCACATACTACTAGAGACGTGTACACATTAAGGCCATAAATAATCGCGTACGGTCACCCACACTGTAAAGAGCACAGACGCATCGAAATAAACTTACTTCATTTCCCGTCCTGTCCGTCGCACGTAATTGACGTCACTGCGTGACCAGTGAAGCCGTAAGTGGGAGGAGCCTATAAGTAATTGCCTTGTGGGCCGGCCAGCTTCTTACGTCATCACGCCACGTGATCCAGCGCAGGAAAAAAATGTAGTGACTGAGGAAGACGCTAGAGGGCAAGTAGTCAGTGTGCTCGCTGATGTTTACGCCGTACTGTGAGAGAAGCCAGAGCAGCCCTTCCCGCCAAATGTGACATTAGTGTATCTCTATGTTACAGAGCTCTGTCATATCTATGTATGCGTTTGTGGTCTCACTAAATTACACGCATGCTCCCTAAGGCCGGTTTCACACTTTGCTGACACGTCAATGCGGTTTCAGCAGTGAGTCCTGCCCTGTGACACTGTGGTTTAATTCTTCATTGCTTTACATCAGGAATGGGGAACCTGTCGCCCTTCAGCTGTCGCAAAACTACAATTCCCATCGTGTCTGGACAGCCAAAGCCTTTGGCTTTGGCTGTCCAGACATGATGGGAATTGTAGTTTTGCGACAGCTGGAGGGCGACAGGCTCCCCATCCCTGCTATACATGATGACAATGACATTTACTTTAAAATGTTTCCATACTTTTACAGACATGGAGAGTATGGCTGCCACATACCGCCATGGTTTCTGGCAGCGTCCAGGTCGCTCTGTAAGGTGGGGTGCGTAAACACTGTACTACTGGTGGCTGTGGTGCAAAGTACTAAATGTGGGGAACTACAATTCCCATCATGCCTCAATGGCCAAAGCTGTTGCTTTGGTTCTCCAGGCATAATGGGAATTGTAGTTTTTCTACAGGTTATCCCAGCCCTGTATTAATGGGTTTATCCAGCGCTACAAAAACATGGCCACTTTTCCCCCTCTCGTCTCCAGTTCAGGTGCGGTTTGCAATTAAGTTCCATTTACTTCAATGGAACTGAGTTTCAAAACCCCACCCAATCTGGAGACAAGAGAGGGGAAAAGTGGCCATGTTTTTGTAGCGCTGCATAACCCCTTTAAGGCCATATGCAGTACCCAGCACTGCTGCTGGTAATAATAGCTTATCCTGCGGCTGAATCGCTCATACAGGACTTGCTTACTGTCATGTGTGCACGGGGTCCTCCTGACTTCTCACTGACACGTGATAGAGGGAGGCAATAGGCCATGTTGGAGTTCAATAACCTGATCCTTTTGTTCTTGCACAGGTAAGCCGCCTCCAGTGGAATACCCACACTGATTCTATTCAGAGCACATGAGCCCAATTGAACAGATTGATCACGCGTATGGACGGATCGTAAGCCGTAACTGTTGGCAGGATGATCATTTATCTTACAGGTATCTTCTATATAGGATTCCTTTATATGGTTTTCACACTTTTTTTCTGCACCCGTATTTGTGATGCATCGGGCTCACAGCTGTCATCATACCTGCTGCAGATGTAGAAATGCCTCCATATTGCTACCACATGAAACCATTGAGATGTTACACAGCAACATTTGCTTCTTGGCAGTGACCTGAATGGAAAAAACAGGGTCACATATCATAGGATGCAGGTCCTGTTCTTTTGTCTGGTTCTTTAGTCTTGCACACATTGTCCTCCTCCAGGAAGAGGTTGTAAAGTTCATATTAAAGGGGTACTCTAGCAAAAAATTATTTCAAATCAACTGCTGCCAGAAAGTGCCAGAGATTTGTTATTTACTTCTATTAAAAGATCTCAAGTCTTCAAGTACTTATCAGCTGTTGTATGTCATGCAGGAAATGTTTTATTTTCAGTCTGACACAGTGCTCTGTCCATGTCAGGAACTGTCCAAATCCCCATAGAAAACCTTTCCGGCTCTGGACAGCTCCTGACATGCACAGAGGTGGCAGCAGAGAGCACTGTGTCAGACTGGAAAGAATACACCACTTCCTGAAGGACATACAGCAGCTGATAAGTACTGGAAGACTAGAGGGATTATTTTAACAGAAGTAAATTGCAAATTTCTGATACCGGCTGCTTTGAAAAAAAAAAAACACTTTTAGCTGGAGTTCCCCTTAAAGGCTAGGTTCACACTGCGTTTTTCCATCCATTTCACTTTTTCTGTTTCAGTACGTTTTATTTTAATGTACAGAAAAGTGTGGTCATGCACGTCTTTGAGTACATCAGTAACAATGGGTCTGTTTTTATTTTTTTTATAATGTAAGTAAGGGTGCCTTCACACCTACCGGATCCGCAGCGAATTTCACGCTGCGGATCCAGTCCCATTCATTTCTATAGAGCACATATGCTAATCCGCAGCATGAGATCTGCTGCGGATCTGGTAGGTGTGAAGGCACCATAAATGCGAAACTGATTCTGCTGCGTATTATGACGTCTAGCAGCGCACGTTTTTACTATGTTTTTCAAGTCTCCGGGTCCCTTCTCACTGACAGCCCACTTAGCCAATCACTGATGAGATGAGATAGTGCTGAGGCTGATTGGCTCGGCGGGCTGTCACTCTTGAGACAAGTCTATCTCAGTATTGGCTGCAGCTGCAGTCAACAGAGGAACATGGAGAGGTAAGCATATGAGGTTTATTATGCTGCCCAACAGAGCAGTATAATGGTGCATTTACACAGAGAGATTTATCTGACAGATCTTTAAAGCCAAAGCCAGGGACAGACTATAAACAGAGAACAGGTCATAAAGGAAAGACTGAGAGTTCTCCTCTTTTCAAATCCATTCCTTTCTTTGGCTTCCAAAATCTGTCAGATAAATCTCTCTGTGTAAACACACCCTAAGGGTCAGTTCACAGGAATCAGCACAGACATGTTAATTCTTTAAGCGGAGGCGCCCAATACCTTCCATTGAGGCGCTGAGGCACGTGAAATTCCAAGCGATTCCGCTCGGAATTTCAGCGCTGATTCCTCAGTGTGAACTAATCCTTACATAAAAAAATTTCTAATGCCAAGCAACCCCTTTAATGTGTGCGTTAAGCGCAGAGTTGTGGAGTCGGAAAAAAATTTACCAACTCCAGCTTTAAAAAAAATAAAAAAATCTATCAATCTAAGGACCTTTCCTCCATATCTCAGTTATAAAGCACTGGCCCTATTAGATAAGGGTGGTCGGGGAGATGTTTTCGGTCACTATTTGGCAGTTTGTTTCTGAGTTAGAAGAGTCGTGTGTGTGTGTGTGTGTGTGTGTGTGTGTGTGTGTGTGTGGGGGGGGGGGGGGGGGGGTTCTGATCTGTGCTGTTCTTTCTGGATGCTGGATGATTGTATGTGAGCAGCAGTCTAATATGAGGATATCCTGTGTAATATAGAGGAGGAGGAGGAGGAGAAGCCATAAGTAGTGCAGCAGTAAACTACTGAAGTCAATATGGTGTTTTCTCTCTGGGAGAAGATTCTGTTTTTCTTTAGTGTGCTATGGCTGCAGCAGGCTGCATGTGTGTACGTACTATGGCTGCAGCAGGCTGTGTGTGTGTGTGTGTGTGCGCTATAGCTGCAGCTGGCTGTGTGCGTGCGCGCTATAGCTGCCGCTGGCTGTGTGCGTGCGCGCTATAGCTGCCGCTGGCTGTGTGCGTGCGCGCTATGGCTGCAGCTGGCTGTGTGCGTGCGCGCTATGGCTGCAGCTGGCTGTGTGCGTGCGCGCTATGGCTGCAGCTGGCTGTGTGCGTGCGCGCTATGGCTGCAGCTGGCTGTGTGCGTGCGCGCTATAGCTGCAGCTGGCTGTGTGCGTGCGCGCTATGGCTGCAGCTGGCTGTGTGCGTGCGCGCTATGGCTGCAGCTGGCTGTGTGCGTGCGCGCTATGGCTGCAGCTGGCTGTGTGCGTGCGCGCTATGGCTGCAGCTAGCTGTGTGCGTGCGCGCTATGGCTGCAGCTGGCTGTGTGCGTGCGCGCTATGGCTGCAGCTGGCTGTGTGCACGCGCGCTATGGCTGCAGCTGGCTGTGTGCGC
Organism: Dendropsophus ebraccatus; assembly: GCF_027789765.1. Classification (NCBI taxonomy): domain Eukaryota; kingdom Metazoa; phylum Chordata; class Amphibia; order Anura; family Hylidae; genus Dendropsophus; species Dendropsophus ebraccatus. Next base: position 23,386,417 of record NC_091463.1, read on the forward strand.
GCGCGCTATGGCTGCAGCTGGCTGTGTGCGCGCGCGCTATGGCTGCAGCTGGCTGTGTGCGCGCGCGCTATGGCTGCAGCTGGCTGTGTGCGCGCGCGCTATGGCTGCAGCAGGCTGTGTGTGTGTTTGTGCTATGGCTGCGGCAGGCTGTGTGTATGAGTGCTATGGCTGCAGCAGGCTGTGTGTATGAGTGCTATGGCTGCAGCAGGCTGTGTTTGTGCTATGACTGCAGCAGGCTGTGTGTGTGTGTATGTGCTATGGCTGCAGCAGGCTGTGTGTATGTGCAATAGCTGCAGCACAGGCTGTGTGTGTGTGTATGTGGGTGCGTGCTTTGGCTGCACCAGCCTGTGTGTGTATGTAGTATGTCTGCAGCAGGCTGTGTGTGTGCTATGGCTGCAGCAGGCTGTGTGTGTGTGTGTGTGTGTGTGTGTGTGTGTGTGCGCGCGCTATGGCTGCAACAGGCTGTGTGTGCGCGCGCGATGGCTGCAGCAGGCTGTGTGTGCGCTATGGCTGCAGCAGGCAGTGTTTGTGTGTGCTATGGCTGCAGCAGGCTGTGTGTGTTTTATGGCTGCAGCAGGCTGTGTGTGTGTGTGTTTTATGGCTGCAGCAGGCTGTGTATGTGCTATGGCTGCAGCAGGCTGTGTGTGTGTGTGCTATGGCTGCAGCAGGTTGTGTGTGTATGTGCTACGGCTGCAGCAGGCTGTGTGTGTGTGTGTGTATATGTGCGCTATGGCTGGAGCTGGCTATGTGTGTATGTGCTATGGCTGCAGCAGGCTGTGTTTGTGTGTGCTATGGCCGCAGCAGGCTGTGTTTGTGTGTGCTATGGCCGCAGCAGGCTGTGTTTGTGTGTGCTATGGCCGCAGCAGGCTGTGTGTGTGTGTGCTATGGCTGCAGCAGGCTGTGTGTGTGTGCTATGGCTGCAGCAGGCTGTGTGTGTGTGCGCTATGGCTGCAGCAGGCTGTGTGTGTGTGTGTGCTATGGCTGCAGCAGGCAGTGTGTGTGTGCGCTATGGCTGCAGCAGGCTGTGTTTGTGTGTGCTATTGCTGCAGCAGGCTGTGTGTGTGTTTTATGGCCGCAGCAGGCTGTGTTTGTGTGTGCTATGGCCGCAGCAGGCTGTGTTTGTGTGTGCGCTATGGCCGCAGCAGGCTGTGTTTGTGTGTGCTATGGCCGCAGCAGGCTGTGTGTGTGTGTGTGCGCGCTATGGCTGCAGCAGGCTGTGTGTGTGTGTGCGCGCTATGGCTGCAGCAGGCTGTGTGTGTGTGTGCTATGGCTGCAGCAGGCTGTGTGTGTGTGTGTGTGTGTGTGTGCGTGCTATGGCTGCAGCAGGCTGTGTGTGTGTGCTATGGCTGCAGCAGGCTGTGTGTGTGTGTGCTATGGCTGCAGCAGGCTGTGTGTGTGTGTGTGCTATGGCTGCAGCAGGCTGTGTGTGTGCTATGGCTGCAGCAGGCTGTGTGTGTGTGTGCTATGGCTGCAGCAGGCTGTGTGTGTGTGCTATGGCTGCAGCAGGCTGTGTGTGTGTGTGTGTGCTATGGCTGCAGCAGGCTGTGTGTGTGTGTGCTATGGCTGCAGCAGGCTGTGTGTGTGTGTGTGCGCTATGGCTGCAGCAGGCTGTGTGTGTGTGTGCGCTATGGCTGCAGCAGGCTGTGTGTGTGTGTGCTATGGCTGCAGCAGGCAGTGTGTGTGTGCGCTATGGCTGCAGCAGGCTGTGTGTGTGTGTGTGCTATGGCTGCAGCAGGCAGTGTATGTGTGCGCTATGGCTGCAGCAGGCTGTGTGTGTGTGTGTGTGTGTGCTATGGCTGCAGCAGGCTGTGTGTGTGTGCGCGCTATGGCTGCAGCAGGCTTTGTGTGTGCGCTATGGCTGCAGCAGGCTGTGTCTGTGTGCTATTGCTGCAGCAGGCTGTGTGTGTGTGTGCTATGGCTGCAGCAGGCTGTGTGTGTGTGTGTGTGTGTGTGTGCGCTATGGCTGCAGCAGGCAGTGTGTGTGTGTGTGTGTGTGCGCTATGGCTGCAGTAGGCTGTGTGTGTGCTATGGCTGCAGCAGGCAGTGTGTGTGTGTGTGCGCTATGGCTGCAGTAGGCTGTGTGTGTGCTATGGCTGCAGCAGGCTGTGTATGTGTGTGCTATGGCTGCAGCAGGCTGTGTGTGTGTGCGCGCTATGGCTGCAGCAGGCTGTGTGTGTGTGTGTGTGTGTGTGTGTGTGTGTGTGTGTGTGTGTGTGTGCGCTATGGCTGCAGCAGGCCGTGTGCGTATGTGTTAGAGAGAGAGAGAGGCAGAAATTAAAGAGGTATTCTGCGCAACAGTGAAAAATCCATGGGGGACAGGGGGTGGGGGGATCATAATAAAGAAGTCCTATTTACCTGCCGCCGTAGTGCAGCATCATGCCTCATGGTCCCCGGCGGACTCCTGATCCTGTGATGTTACGGCCAGTGATGCAGTCACTGACTGGCTGAGTAGGTAGTTCCTGTGGGGCTGCGATGATCCAGGACCACAGACGCTGACAGAGAGCTGATAAATCAGGGCCTATGGCTGACCCCTCTATATTACAGGGATCTGGCATTGTTAGCAGTGTGTCTTTGTGTACGGTGAATATTTAGTTAGAAACATAGAAGACTGTCAGCAGAAAAGGTCACCTGCTCCATCTAGTCTAGTTCTGAGTTGTTCAGGACATTGAGGCTGAAGACTAGTTGCATCCCTTGCACACACGCAGGAGAACCTGCTTTATTCCCTTATTCTCTCAGATGGTGCCCCAAGATCATGTAGGACATTACACAAAAGCTGCTGAGCCAGATCTGCTGTACACCAGTGTGAGAAATAACTCCCCTGGTTTCTGACTGGCCATTTATGAAGGAGTCTGAGCTGCAACTTACCGACTCCCCAGCCCTGATTAAACGGACAGAAAAACGTAGTGTGAACCCAGCCTTATCAAGATATATCAACCTTTCCATGGCGGGGGAGATGGCAACGTGTAGAGCTGCTGGACATAGGGCATCACTCACTAGGTGACTCTATTAGGAGTAATATCCAGCATTATTTTATTTGATTTATTTTCTCTGATGACTTCGTGATATAAGGCATACCCTGCGCACTCCATAACTCTTATTGCTTGTCCTAGCACAAATTCTCTGGTGGTTTATGCATACTCGGCAAAAAAAAGTGAAACCTCATTCAGTTCTCAGAATAGTTTTGTGTTATGTCTGTGTTATTCATCACTGTATGAGCACCTGGGAGCTGGAACCAGACCTCTCCTGTCCTGTGTCACTAAATCCCTTGGATTCCCTCCCATCTATACTCATTGATCCTAATATTAAGTAACTATTTGTACAATGTGTCTTCTACCCCCTCCCAGTATCTATAGAAGGAGCAGGGAACCTTGGCTCTCCAGCTGTTGCAAAACTACATCTCCCATCATGCCCGGACAGCTAAAGCTTTATCCACAGATTCACCTCTTCCCTCCTCTGTTCTCCTTTCATCACCTCCTCGCCAGGATTCCTCTTTGATTTACTCCACTTGCAGCAATTCATTCAGTGACTTTTTTCTAAATCAATAACATTTTAAGCAAACCCTGATGTCGCCCTCCTGATCAGTGTCGTCCCCTTCCTGCCGTCCTGATCAGTGCTGTCCCCCTCGTGCCGCCCCGATCAGTGCTCTCCCCTCTCCTGCCGCCCCGATCAGCGCTCTCCCCTCTCCTGCCGCCCCGATCAGCGCTCTCCCCTCTCCTGCCGCCCCGATCAGCGCTCTCCCCTCTCCTGCCGCCCCGATCAGCGCTCTCCCCTCTCCTGCCGCCCCGATCAGCGCTCTCCCCTCTCCTGCCGCCCCGATCAGCGCTCTCCCCTCTCCTGACGCCCCGATCAGCGCTCTCCCCTCTCCTGACGCCCCGATCAGCGCTCTCCCCTCTCCTGACGCCCCGATCAGCGCTCTCCCCTCTCCTGCCGCCCCGATCAGCGCTCTCCCCTCTCCTGCCGCCCCGATCAGCGCTCTCCCCTCTCCTGCCGCCCCGATCAGCGCTCTCCCCTCTCCTGCCGCCCCGATCAGCGCTCTCCCCTCTCCTGCCGCCCCGATCAGCGCTCTCCCCTCTCCTGCCGCTGGTGTTTGCCTCTTATCTACCATATCCTGCTTGTGCTTTCTTAAGCTTATCTTGAGCCGGGCTCTTTGTTTCCTGTATATCCTTGTATACTTTCTGCTTTCCTTTGTGTTCTGTTGTAACATTCAGGTTTATAATTGCAATAAACGAAAACAAAAGCCAGAAATGGATTTGAAAAGGAGATCTCCAGGCTTCCTTTTAGCTCTAATAATTGCAATGACAAACCTGACAATGTGAACAATCCGCTATTATATTTTATATCGCCGATAAACCTAAAAAAAGGGGTTTTCCAGAACTTTTTTTTTTTTTTTTTTATTGGTGGCCTATACTCTGGATATCTGATCAGTGGAGTCCGACACCTGACACCTAATCAGAAGGAGTGATATGGATAGCCTATTCTTAGCGAAGGACGTCAGTAATAAAGGAAAAGAGTTCAGAAAGCCCCTTCAGTACTGTAGATATTCATTTCATCAGATATCTTGCTTGTTAGGGTGAGGTCAGACGTCACATAGCAGAATTTAAGGTGCAGATTCCACAGATCCGCAGAAATGTACACGACCACCGCATCTATATAGTGGTAATTTTCAGCATAGTAGGAAAGCGAGCATGTTATGGATTCTCAGATTCATAGCGTCTTTACTCTGTGGCAGATACGCCTTTGGTTTTGGCCCAATAGACCCCAGAATATTCTCCTTCCCTTCATACAGCCATGGACAGCAATGATGCTATGTGGTTATAGGTGATGTGTGGATTTGCCATAGATTCCATAAATTGTAGCGATGTGCGTGTGTATTTACGCGCTGTGTCACAATGGTGCGGAGTTATACTCTAAATGAGGACAGAGTACATTTTATTATGTGATTTTGCATTTTGGATTTGACAATAATCAGAAACCTCTCGTGCATGTGATTGTGGGATTGAAGGCTGCGCTGTGTTGTATCTTATGAGTCGCCCAGCTCCAGTAATCTAGTCCAGTTTATATGTGTAATTCCCATCTACAACATCTGTGGCATATAGCTATTGGCAAACTGGGATGCCAACATTTATGTGCATGTACTAGCACTTGCACTTTGACTTTAATGGCCCGAACGTGTACATGTATTGACTCTGACCTGCCACATCAGTCTAATGGTGCATGTATATGCCTGTGTTGACACATTGTTGACATATATGTGCAGTATTTTTTGGGCAGCCCTGGGGTACCTGTGAGCACGCTGGGTGCATTGTCCTGTATCACGGGTACAAGGGGTCCCCACAGATTATCTCTGCCACAAGAAGGCTGCAATATGCAGAAACTCCGCTTACTTAAAAGTGAATCCGTGACCCCCCCTAACCTCTTGCGGAGCTGTGGACACTGTTGGATAGATATCAGTAAAAGCATTCAGAACATATCTTTGTTGCCTGAAAAAAATATTTATTTGGGCTGTGAATAGAGTCAGAGGCGGAGCCTATTTTCCATACGCTTCACTGTGCCGTATGCCGGCCCCTTGCATAATCAGGGACATACACCGTGCATACAACGCAGTGAGGTATGGCAGTGCTAGGCCTCAGGGAACAATCGGCTCCGCCTCTTTGACACTTTTTACATGAAAAATAAAGTTTTGTTTTTTTTATTGGAATAAAAACACAGACACTGACAACAAAGACATATTCTGAAGGCTTTCACTTCTCTCTTCAGCGGTGCCACTAGTTTGGTAATCTGTCAGGGGACCACAGATTCACTTTAAGGGTGCCTTCACATGTGACAGATCCGCAGCAGATTTCACACTGCAAGTTCTCAGCAAAATCCGCTGCAAATCCTTTACTGTCATTCTGAATAGGATTACATACTTGCAGCGGAATTTTCATCCTGGTCCCTGGTCCCCTTAAAGGAGAGCTGTTACCCCCAGTTCCGGGGTGACAGGCTCCCGACCCCCAGCTCCCGACCCCTTATACTGACCTTATCCCGCCGACTTCCGCTCCCAGAGCCGGTCCCGGGACAGAGATATCCTGGTCAGAAGCCGGCGCGCTGTGGAGATAGGTCCGGCGTCCATAGAGAATGAATGGAGCCTGACTCATCTCTGCAGCGTGCGCACGGCTCCATTCATTCACTATGGACGCCGGACCTATCTCCACAGCGCGCGCGCCAGCTTCTGACCAGGATGTCTCTGTCCCGGGAGCGGGACTCGGCGAGATGAGGTCAGTATAAGGGGATCTAGCTGGGGGTCGGGAGCCTGTCACCCCGGCACGGGCGCGGGGGGGGGGGGGGTGGGTGGGACAGGTCTCCTTTAACCTGCGGTGGCCTGGGGCATACATTACCTGGTTCATGCTCTGGCTTGCTTCGGGGGTCCCGGCATCCTGACGTCCTGATCAGTGGCTGCGGTATGGCAGAGCATGGCACAAACAACTCCTCTTTGACACTTCATTACAGTAGGATTGTGCATTACAAAAAGGCCTGATTGCCTATGTAAGTCTATGGAGTGTGACTGATATCATGTGACACAGAGCAGGGAGCTGCAGCGTGGTCCTATCCCCACTCATTCTCCTGATCGGGATGGGTCTGACCTGGACGATCCAAACTTTTAAAACCAAACCACAGTGACACTTTAAGAATATGTAGGTAGGAGCTTCTTGGATAGGACTGGTTCTCTCTTGGCATGTATAATGGGGTATGTGCCCTTGTGACACAGGTCTCCTCTTGTATAGGTGTTGTGCCATACTTACAGGATTCAGTGTCTCAGCTGTACATTGTGTTCTAGGTCTCTATACTGAACTCTACACAATGGGCAGATCTCTCTATACTGAACTCTACACAATGGGCAGAGCTCTCTATACTGAACTCTACACAATGGGCAGATCTCTCTATACTGAACTCTACACAATGGGCAGATCTCTCTATACTGAACTCTACACTATGGGCTGATCACTCTATACTGGACTCTACACAATGGGCTGACCTCTCTATACTGAACTCTACACAATGGGCTGACCTCTCTATACTGGACTCTACACAATGGGCAGAGCTCTCTATACTGAACTCTACACTATGGGCTGATCACTCTATACTGGACTCTACACTATGGGCTGATCACTCTATACTGGACTCTACACAATGGGCTGACCTCTCTATACTGAACTCTACACAATGGGCTGACCTCTCTATACTGGACTCTACACAATGGGCAGATCACTCTATACTGAACTCTACACAATGGGCCGACCTCTCTATACTGAACTCTACATAATGGGCCGACCTCTCTATACTGAACTCTACATAATGGGCTGACCTCTCTATACTGAACTCTACACAATGGGCTGAACTCTACACTATGGGCTGACCTCTCTATACTGAACTCTACATAATGGGCCGACCTCTCTATACTGAACTCTACATAATGGGCTGACCTCTCTATACTGGACTCTACACAATGGGCTGACCTCTCTATACTGAACTCTACACAATGGGCTGACCTCTCTATACTGGACTCTACACAATGGGCTGAACTCTACACAATGGGCTGAACTCTACACAATGGGCCGACCTCTCTATACTGAACTCTACACTATGGGCTGACCTCTCTATACTGAACTCTACACTATGGGCTGACCTCTCTATACTGAACTCTACACAATGGGCTGACCTCTCTATACTGAACTCTACACAATGGGCTGACCTCTCTATACTGGACTCTACACTATGGGCTGACCTCTCTATACTGAACCAGACCCCCTCCTCTTGGCTAGAGACGGGGTTGGCATTAGATATACACAGGATAATAGATAACAAGTGGGACCCTCCCTGATCCAGAGGGGGGGGGGGCATCATTGTCTAGGGGTGATTGCAGTGCCCCAACCATTGTCTATGGCAGGGATGGGGAACCTGCGGCCCTCCGGCTTAGCTTTGGCTGTCCAGGCATGATGGGAATTGTAGCTTTGCAACAGCTGGAGGGCGGCAGGTTTCCCCATCCCGTCTATGGGGTCGCTGTCTGTGGCTCTGGGGTCGGTTGTGCCCCTATCTCAGGATTGGTGGCCGCCCCAGCAGTCTGACCTCACCCATCAGCTTGTTATACTGTCCTGTGCACATGGGATAACAGTGGAGTACCCCTTTAAGGGTATGTTCCCATTTTGTAGGTCATTCATTGAGACAAATCAATGGATTTAAAATGTGCAGCGGATCCGCAGTGTGTGAACATACCCTGAGGCCATCTGCTGCCGCACCTCAGTGACACGTGACCAGATATATCCTGTACTGTCACTGGATATGATGGCGCACATACACTGGGGGGAGTGACCGCGGCCTCACTGACACTTGTTTATCACAGGAGCCGGCTGCTGCTGCTGCCGTCAATGGCTAAGCCCCTCCCCCGCGTCACGTGACCACGCCTCCACTCATCGCTCATTCTTTCTACAGAAGGTTCTGATCACATGACTGTGTCCTAGCACGGTCATGTGACCTAGGTAATACCATTCTCGGCGGCGGAGGGAGCGCCGTTATTTTCCTAGAACCCGAATGCCGGGATGATACAAGTATAGAGCCCGGGGAGGCCCCCGCTTGCGGTAGCGCAGTGCCATATGTGGGCATAGCTAGCCGTGTGTACGGAGACGGGCCGGTCCGGGCGGGTTATAGCGGTAACGCATCGTGCGGCCCCCCTGAGCCCCGCATTGTGCGGCTCCTGCAGCGTTATTATTGCTATTGCCCCTGCTCTCCTGAGTCAGCCTGTTGTGCGGAGATAAGTAGGGGAGAGGGCAGCGCGGAGACAAAGGGGAGCGGGATGACGATGAAGTGCGAGAGAGCGGAGATCGGGCCCGGCATGAGGTCCGCGCTGTCCGATCTCTACCTGGAGACCCTGCTGCAGAACCGGACGGCCACCCAGGTGAGGGGACAAGGGTGCGCTGCTGATCAGTGGGAGGTGATACTCTGCAGATCATGGGGGGGACGCTCTGCAGATCAGTGCGGGGATACTCTGCAGATCATGGGGGGTGATACTCTGCAGATCAGTGCGGGGATACTCTGCAGATCATGGGGGGGGGGGGGGAGATGCTCTGCAGATCAATGGGGGGGATACTCTGCTCATCATTGGGGGGGGGGGTACTCTGCTGATCATTGGGAGGTGATACTCTGCAAATCATGGGGGTGTGTGCTCTGCAGATCATGGGGGTGTGTGCTCTGCAGATCATTGGGGGGGGGGGTGATACTCTGCTGATCATTGGGGAGGTGATACTCTGCTGATCATGAGGGGGGGTACTCTGCTGATGATGGGGGGGGGGATGCACTGCATATAAATGGGGGGATACTCTGCAGATCAATGGGAGGTGATACTCTGCAAATCATGGGGGTGATACTCTGCTGATCATTGGGGAGGTGATACTCTGCTGATCATTAGGGGGGTACTCTGCTGATCATGGGGGGGATACTCTGCAGATCATGGGGGGGTACTCTGGAGATCAATGGGAAAATACTGTGCAGATCAGTGGGGTGGGGGGACACTGCAGATCATTGGGGTGATACTCTGTAGATCATTGGGGTGATACTCTGCAGATCATTGGGGCGATACTCTGAAGATGAGCTTTGCCCGACCTTATCTCTGGGTTCACAAGGTTTGAAGAGCAAACAACGTCATCAGCAATGTCTTCTGGGGGGATTAACCCCTGCATGTCGGTCAGAGGAGGAAGGAGACGGATCAATTGAAGATTTTTATTATTACAAGTGATATAAAGTTGCCCATGGGTCACATTGTGGTGAGCGGCAGGCGATGGGGCTATAACCGCCCATAGAGGACACCAGCCGCAGGGAACTAACCCTTCTTCACATAAGGATCCAAGATTTAGGATATAGATGGGCAGAAAATTCACAGGAGTATTAAAGGGTGTGTCAAATCTGTAGACAGTATCCCTAATGCACAGGATAGGGGGTAGTAAGGTGATTGCTGGGACCCCCAATAATTATACTATAATGGGGAATTGTGGTCCTGGATTTAGGGACTACACGCAGCACTCCATTCATTCTCTATAGCAGGGATGGAGAATCTGTAAAACTACAATACCCATCATGCCTGGGCTGCTGAAGCTTTAGTTTTGGCTGTCTGGGTATGATGGGAGTTGTAGTTTTGCAGGTTCCCCATCCCTGCTGTATGGGGTGAGTTCATTGTTCAGTGATGCTTAGTGGCCCCATAGAGAATGAATGGAGCACAGGGGAAATGTTAACTCCATTCTCTGGGTCCCAGTGGTCGGACCACTACCGATCAACACCGATTATTGGATATCCTATGGATGGGAAGGATACCATGGGGATACTGCAGACTGGATAGATCTGTGTCTCTGTAACCAGCTCCCTATTGTCTGAGCTGTGAAATGCTTGGAGGATCCATAGAGAATGAATGCTGGCCGAGCTCTCTCAGCTCCTTTGGTTATGGGAACATTTTCCTTTGTTCTTGGGGGTCCTAGATGGGAATACCCCCTAAGGGTATCAGAAATACTGTATATACTGGGGGTTTTATGCTTTGCTGAACATTTTTTGGGGTTTTATTTACACCCACCCTTAAGGCCCTCCATACATTTTAGTCAAAGTCATCCAAACCCACTGACTGTATAATATGTATGGCAGCCTGACTCTCCCTGACAAATAAGGGTCAAGCATGTTAAATTTCAGCTATCTGACCCTTTTGTGCTTGGGGAGATAAGCCACAGTCGGAGCTGTCTGGCAGCGGCTCACCCCTCCTGTGGCTATTTACAACGTGTATGGTAAGATCAGGATAGATAGCTAGGCAAATGGTATCCAACCTTAAAGGGTTTATCAAGCCTTTGAAAAACATGGCTGCTTTCTTCCCGAAGCAGCACCTCTCCCATCCTCAGAATGGATGCGGTATTGCAGCTATTGAAGTTAATGGAGGTATATTGTAATACAATCTAAGGTCAGAGGTGGCACTGTTTTTGCAAAAAAGTAGCTGTGACTTTTCTAATCTTGGATAACCCCTTGAAGCATGTTGGATTCTCCAGTCTTCTAGTGTTCCCCAACCGTAGGGTGTCCAACTGTGGCAAAACTACAACTCCCAGCATGCTCAGACTGCCAGCAGCTGTCTGGACATGCTGGGAGTTGTAGTTTTACCACAGGTTGGAGGCCATAGTTGTAGGAGATAAGCAGCAGCTAGAGATGTCTGGCTTCAGCTGGTTCTCCTTTGGGTGGGGGAAGTCGATAGCTAAGCAAGCAGCCGCCTGACGGCCATCCAAGGACACGATGTGTCATGTGATCATACTACAGCCAGGTCTCTATGCTCAGTCATGGTTACTGACCCCATGGGGGCCAGAACATGCAACAGTGCCACCGTAAAGGGTTTTTCCCACCTCAGCATGTTATCCTCTATCTATATGATTGTATAAAATACTGGAATTGATGATTTCTTTCCCATTTCTGTATCCTGTAGGGGTTTTCCTCCCCGCCCAATGCTCTGTCAGAAGAGTTCTGCAGCAATGGATCGGCAGGATGTCCCGAGGAGAAGAAGAAGGTTCGTCTGGTGCAGTTTGAGAGGCAGACGGAGGAGCCCATGGTGAGCGGGCACACTGAGAAATGGGAAGGAAAACTGGAAAACGAGAAGTAACATGTCATCTTGCTGATGAATAAGGTCATAGGGCGTTTCAGCAGTGTCAGGGATTCTCTATAGGGAAGAGAATCTCATGCATACTGACACTGTAAGGCCCTATTCCTCCGGACGATTACAAACTAAACGATAATCGTTCGGTTGAAATGCAGTTAACGATTAACGACCGAACGAGAAATCGTTGATCGCTTTATAAGACCTGGACCTATTTTTATCGTTGCTCGTTCGCAAATCGTTCGCATTGAATAAGACGTCGTTCGGTCGTTCACAGTAGATACGAACGCAATAGAGAAGAAATAGCGAAGAAAAAACAATTGCAAATACGATCATAATTAACGATTATCGTTCCATGGAAATGAGTGAACGTTTTCAGGTCTTTCGCAATAGCGGTCGTTTGAGATTGTTAATGATTATGCGAACGATAATCGTCCGGTGGAATAGGGCCCTAAGAGGGTTTGGGATTGTTGCATCTGTGATTTTATAACTATGGGGAAACATTGATGTGGCACCATTCTGTGATCAGAGTAGGGGCAGGGATATACAAGAAGTAGGGTCAAAGAGGATCCCCTGCCCTGTCTCTTCTAGTAGATCGGGAATAGGGAACCAGCGGCTCTCCAGCTGTTGCAAAACTACAATTTCCATCATGCCTGGACAGCCAAAGCTAAAAGCTTTGGCTGTCCAGACATGATGGGAATTGTAGCTTTGCAACAGCTGGAGGACCAGAGGTTCTCCATCCCTGTAGTAAATACTTGTATTCTCCATCTTTCCTTGTATGACTAAATTGACAACTGGGTGTAACTTACATACTCTGACACTATCTGATTGGATGGTCTCCAGTTAACAATTTCAAGGTGTTACAAAGAACACAGCTACCTTCTTGCACAAACAGCGCCTCCCCTGTGTTCAGGTTGTGTGCAGTATATTACAGTTCAGCTCCATTCACTTCTGTGGATATGAGCTGCAAAACCCACACCCAAACTGAGGACAAGAGGGGCGCTGTTTATGGAAGAAAGCAGCCATGTTTTTCTAAGCCACTATAACCCTCATACATTTCCAATAAGACTAACAGAGGAACGTCACAGCACAAAGCTATAAGAAAAGATAATCAAGGATTGTTGTTTCATACAAATATTTACTAAAATTCTCATAAAGAGGATCTCTGTAAATAGAAGTCCTCCCATCACCTTGCGAGCTCCTTCTGTTTTTGTTTTTTTTTTTAGCAGAATTCACCTATGATTCCTCTTGTTCAGGGTAGCCTTTCATTTGACTAAATGTCTTAGTAATGTTAAAAGGGGTATTCCACTCAAACATAACTTTTGACATGGTAAGACTAACAATTCCTTGTTATTATCTATCCAGTCTCCTTCCCCCAGTTCTGAGCTTCTACTTTCTGATAAAAACACAAAAATCTGTGTGAGCGTTTTTTTCAGCCCCCTCCCTTCTGAGATAAGTGATGTCAACTGCAACTTTGTAGCTTCTTTGTAATGTTAAAGAGATTAATCGCAGTGAGTTCATCAGCAACTTGACCTCAGATTAATCCTCTGAACATTACAAAGAAGCTACAATGTTGCAGATAAAGCTGGCCAGGGACTTGTTTACATCAGCTCTATCAGAAGGGGGGGGGGGAGGCAGAGAGAAAAGCTCACACACAGATTTCTGTGTTTTCAGCAGAAAACAGCAGCTCAGAACTGGGGGAAGGAGACTGAATAGATAACAACAAGTATGGAATCGATTATTAGTCTAACTATGGGTGGCAACATATAATAAGTTATGTTTGAGTCAAAAACCCCTTTAAGAAGCTGTACTAATAGCAGATTGTTTGACCTGTCAGATAGATGTTACCAGGTATAGATAGGTAGGGGGTATAGGACCCCCAGGCTGGGGTAATCCTAGTCCTCTCATCATCATCATCTGTCACCTTCTCCTTTATGTGAAGGTTTTATAGATCCCGGTCATACATTACAGATTTCGTACCATTGTTCTCTCACTAACTTGTCCTTCACGGTCGATCTGTGAAGGTCGTCGTCTTGGACAACAAAGACATAAGATAAAGTGACAGGTCTCTAATTGATCTCTGCCCTGATCCGTGACCCAGTCCGGGCTCCATTGATCCGTCCTTTGGTTGAAAAAAAATACAACACGGCTGATCAGCTTTTATACTGATGCCGCGTTCTCTTGTTTCATGTAGCAGAAAATGGTCTGTATTGGGCTCTCCCAGTACTTAGTCCAACTGAAAAGTTGAATGGGGTGAGATGGACTCAGCAATGCCTGTGCTCACTCACCGCAGGCAATAACAATACAATGTTCTAACCCAGTGTAGCTGTCACTTCTCTAGTGCTGTCTGGACTTTCTCCAAATGAACAGAGCGCCCCCTTATCTTCTGAGGCGGTAGTACGTACTTAATCTAATGCTCTTTGGTTGAGCCATTCACGTACATATGTTAGTTATGTCCCCTTACACACAATAGATTTCTTGATCTTTGCTCATGCCTGGGATATCCTCTGCTCTTTATCAGTGTAATTGCTGTTCTCTCTGCCCTTTGTAACTCTGAATTGGTGCCAAGAAGTCAACCGCCTGAACTTCATTTCCCATTGCAGCTGCTGAAAGGGCAGGGCAGCACATGGCGTTGGGGTTACCTTCAAAGGCCTTATAGGATTAGAAACAGGACTGCTACTTTCTTGTAAAAAAAAAACCAAACAGCGCCATCCCTGTCCTTAGGTCGTGTGTGGTATTACAGTTCAACTTCATTCATTTCAATTAAACTGAGCTACAAACCCACAACCAAACTGAGGACAAGAGTCATGATGCTTCCGGAAGAACGCAGACATGATGTTTTTCTAAGCCTTGATATCCCCTTTATTCCATTGTAGATATATTCACGTGTTTTTCACCTCTGTCTGTTACAGGGCATCACCCTAAAGCTGAATCCACAACAGAAGTGTGTAGTTGCTCGGATTTTACATGGCGGACTTATCCATCGGCAAGGTAATTCATGTTATAGTCGCTGCCCTTTTTTTCTACAATATAGGTAAGGGAATTCTTATTAGCTGCAATACCAGATGCAGTTCACATTGTTATGTTAAATACTGCATTTTAGGGTACAAACACACACACCGTATACGCAGCGTATTTACTGCAGCGATACGCAGCAGATTAGATCTAAATAACTGAACACAGCATCAAATCTTCACCACCAAATCTGCTGCGTATACGGTGTGTGTTTGTACCCTAAAGGACCATAGTGCTCACAACTGTGCACCTGCTAATCTGTGCGATCCCATGTCGAACCCAACACTGGTGACGTATACTGAGATAGGTGCATAATACTTTAGAGCTACTTCAGCAAAAATGTTTTTCTTTCAAATCACCTGACGTCAGAAAGTTGTACAGCTTTGTAAATGACTTCTATTTCAAAATTTTCAGTCTTCCAGGACTTATAAGCTGCTGTATGTCCTGCAGGAAGTGGTGTATTCTTTCCTGTCTGACATGGTGCTCTCTGCTGCCACCTCTGTCCATGACAGGAACTGTCCAGAGCAGCAGCAAATCCTCATAGAAAACCCCTCCTGCTCTGGACAGTTCCTGTCACAGACAGAGGTGGCAGCAGAGAGCTCTGTGTCAGACTGGAAAGAATACACCACGTCCTGCAGGACACACAGCAGCTGATAAGTACTGGAAGACTTGAAATTCTTAAAAGTAATTTGCAAAGCTATATAACTTTCTGGTACCAGTTGATTTTTTTTTTACCGAAGTATGCATTTTAATACTCACCACTGCAAATATTGTACTATTCTGTGTGGGGGTTACAGACGCCAGACTCCACTATGGGTAAGCGATACTTATATTCTTGGTAAACACTTTTCAGGTTACGCTTGTCTGTGTTTAGCAGCCCTGAGGTCATGTGGATACACTACATGTGCTGATATTTATTTTCTAAAGACGCTTACTTATACTTGTTTATGTGATTATATGACTTTAATATTGTGGTTTCTGTCTGTCTTTACTGGATCCTTTTTGCACCATAATATGTTAAGAGATTTTTAATCATGTTAATAAAGATTATGTAATTCTTAAACGCATAGCCTTGTATTGTGTACTTGTTTGATAGAAAGGCTATCATATGGTATATTTCTGGACAGAGTAAGGTGTGGTTAATTAACTCTGCTAAGCAGAGACCAATATAATTATGTAAGTGTCCATTGGAACTATCGTGTATAAACTATGTACCTCCATGTAACTGATAACAAAGAACTCTGTTCTGTCCTCATCTTGGTAACTTACTGTATTTGATAGATTACCAAGAAGTTGGGTTAGCAGGGCGTATGACGCCAGGATCAGATTTCACAACCCTTGTTTGTCTGTTACTATGGATTCCTATAGATAATACAGCAGCTGCAGACACAGAATGATAGGGAAGTTCTAATGAAGACCATTTGCAGTTTTTTCTTTCATTTCAAATACATTAGAGCAGGGGTAGGGGACCTTGGCTCTCCAGCTGTTGCAAAACTACAACTCCCATCATGCCTGGACAGACAAAGCTTTAGCTTTGGCTGTCCAGGCATGATGGGAGTTGTAGTTTTGCAACAGCTGGAGAGCCAAGGTCCCCTACCCCTGCATTAAGAGCAATAGACATAATTGTCATGTTACACTACATGTTATTTTTCACTGTTCTCCCTGAGTTCAGTGATTGTTGTGTTTTGTTGGTCTATTTATCATTGCCCCAGTAGCCAGATTCCTGCTCCACACTGATGAGGGGCAAATACCCCGAAACTGCAGTCTGTGGATTGATGCCTAGCCTTGGTAACCCTTGTCTTATGTCGTTATACTCGCCACAGAGTTAGACTTTGACTTACAGGGGCCACCCTGTTGTTTCCCTATTTAGGTCCCAAAGCTCGTAACAGAGTGAGGACCTGAGGGACTACGTATCAGGGTGGTTTGGTGCTCTCCCCACTAGGAGGCACCCCTTGGCAATGGGCTTCCTTCTCTGGAGAGAGGGATATCTGGCTATTCCCGTGTTTTGAGACTTGTAACTGAGGCTCCACGGACCCCTTTTTTTGCATACACTACATGTTATATTTGCGTTTTTTTTCCTTTTAAGGTTCTCTTCATGTTGGCGATGAAATCCTTGAAATTGATGGAAAAAGCGTCCAGAACCAAAGTGTGGACCATCTTCAGAGCGTTTTGGTAAGGACCTGTGCCATATCTCATCCTCACCCATGTGATGTTTCCGCTCTGTCCATAGAATGTGTTCACATCTGTATTTAGGTACAATGTTGATTTAGTAGATTGCTATATGAGAAACCATGACAGACCTTTTCTCCTGTTGACTTGAGATTCCCTGTTCACTTCTATAGAAAGAAAGCAAAGGAACTGTCACCCTAAAGGTGTCACCAACGCAAAGCAACCGCAAGCCCCCACTTCAGGTAAGTCTAATTTGCAGCTTGTTTGGTTCATATTATTATTGGTAAATGATGTGAACGCGCACAAGCTTGGTGTGAGGAATACCTCGGTGTATGAAGTTCTGCTCGGAGCGAAAGGGTCTATACCGCACTTGTGAATTGTTCCCAAGCAGTATGATTTAAAGAGAATCTGCCATGACTTTTATGCTGTCTGAAGCGTTAGTAATCAGGGTGGTCCCCAGTGGCATCATCGCACCCAGCTGACCTTGATTGACAGATCGCGCCCTGTTTGGATGTAGGGATAGATCTGTCAATAGAGGTTGCTGAAGAAGGCAGAAGCCACTCATGACCCAATGACTCTGGGTTCAAGTGATGACCAGTTCCTTTTAATGTTTTCATTTAAAGTATCTTGTGTCTTTAGGGAAAGTGTAGAAATACATGTCGTCCATTAAAATACATTGAGTGTACACTCCAAAGATTGGTGGTGAAAAGTGATATGTCACTAGAGCCTGGGCATTTTTGTGTGTGTAATTTTATCTATGGGGTTGCTGATTATTTTTTTCTGTAGATGTATGTGCGAGCGCTCTTCGATTATGACCCTCTTGCTGACCCCCTAATCCCCTGTCGAGAGGCAGGTCTCCGCTTTCGTACTGGAGATATTCTACAGATCATAAACAAGGATGACTCCAACTGGTGGCAGGGAAAGAAACAAGGGGACGAGAAAGCCGGACTTATACCTTCTCCAGAACTGCAGGAGTGGTAAGGCATGCATTTTTAAATAGGCACCATCACTTTAAGAAATCTTCCTAGAGACCCATCAAAGCTTTGATTGGTCAGGGTCTGGGGGGTCAGGTTCCCACCAGTCAATAGGTAGAGCTCAGAGAAGTATTTGACTAGGGATTGAAGTTCTAAGCAACATGCTTCTCCTCTATAGTGATTGATAAGTGTCTGAAAACCCAGATCCTGAACGATCAAAAGTTTGTATTAATAATAATAATAATAATAATAATATTATTAATTGCTTTATTCTCTTGCCTCCAATAATCTATCTCACTGCTGCATTAACAGTTGTTGGTTGTTCCAAACACACACTGGTAGCAGCTTAGCCGAGCTTCTATAATTCTCTACAATGCTCTTTACTGACCCACATCCTAGAAGAGCTGCTTTCCCTACAATCAGATTTCCTCATGGTGCCTGGTGTGGAGAATTTCCATGAAATCCTGTTTTCTCTCTGGATTCTTCTAGGCGTGTAGCAAGCACAAACACAAGCAACCAAATACCTCAGAGCTGTAGTCCCTTCAGCAAAAAGAAAAAGTGCAAGGATAAGTACTTGGCAAAACATAGCTCTAGTGAGTATACACTGTAGTGTGATGTCATCATCGGTCATTATCAGTATTTTTATTTAATGTTCATATTGAAATTCCTTCTCTTTACAGTTTTTGATCAGCTGGATGTGGTGTCTTATGAAGAAGTGGTGTCCCTTCCTGCTTTTAAAAGGAGAACCCTTGTGCTTATTGGTTAGTAGGAATCATATTGTGGAAAAGTACATCAATCATTAAAATGGGCACTAGCATGGGAAACAAGTAACTTGTATTATATTTGATTGTTTGAGGCCTTAGTGTTCAGACCACAACCAAAGGCAATGATCCGGGAGAGGTCTGCACTCTTTCCCGGTTTTTTGACACATGATTGAGGTGGACTCATAATGTATGGGGCCATCTTGCTTACACAGACACAGAGCAGTGCCAATGATTGCTTAGTAAACTATATATAATAACCCCCATCCCCCTTTATGCCTCATGTCACTGCAGTTTCAGTAACCCGCTTTAACCTGACAATCTTAGCCAGGGCATGTCTCCCTCCCCATCTGCCGTGCAGGAACAGCTATGATTTGTGGTTGATGTTTCATCACATTGCTCTGGCCCAGGGCCAGTTACTAATCTGTGAAATTTCTCTTTGTGTAACTTTTGCCTGTCTTTCACAGGAGTCAGCGGAGTTGGGCGTAGCCACATAAAAAATGTCCTGCTTACCAAATATCCTGACAGGTTCAGCTACCCCGTACCACGTGAGTGCCAGATACCATTACATATATAGTGGTTTAGAATTCAGATTTCAGAATGGACCCCATTGACTTATAATAGGGGCCAACAGGTTCTGTCAAGATGCTGTTGTTTTGATGGAAATGCTGGCTAAGTTTGCTATTCCTTTTCTTCTCATTATATCCGACCTCTATCTGTAGTGTAAATGGAATTATACTTAGTGTAAAAGGAACGCTCATTCACCTGGTCAGCTTGGTTAAAAGGTCCAGTGATCAGCTGACAGTCTAGCAAATGCTCGCTTGTTGGCTGATGGAATCTTTTCTGCATCCAGTAAAATCATTGATCATTGGCCGCTCATCTCCCTGTCTAAACAGGGGTCGATAACAATGCATTTAAATGGCCACACGGACTTGACTTATAAAGGCACTGCAAGCGGGCGCTGATTGGTGCTCATTTGCAGCCATACATGGCCTCTTATCTGGTCGTGTAAAAGGACCCTAAAGCTCTCTGCCTGAAAGACTACTTTACTCACTGTATGAATGATGCAGATCTTTGACTTCATAGCACTTCTTCTGTAGGCATAAAGGTCTATAATGTACATATGCCTAGAGGATGACCTGTGTACACTGGCCAGAAGGCAGTAAAATAGCAAATTGAGGTTGTGTTAATAAGAGTAAGGGTATAGCTATTGATGCGAACAATGAACCTGCTATATATATGTCAAAGTCTACTACTGAGGGGGAGTTGTAATAATACTCTAAATTTATAGCTGTATCAGAAGCCAACAAGGTACTGGCTTAGTACACGTATTAGGAAGGGCTTGGCTTCTAGAGAAAAGTGCAAAAGTTCACCCTGTGATAACACACTGGTTTTGGGCTCTTGTCCATAAAATAAACAGAGTTCTACAGCATTCAGAGAAAGGCAGCTGCATTAATAAGTTATTGTGATAGGTTGTCAAGACTATTTGAATATATCCTATAGAATAGGAATAGAAAGCGGAAAGGGTATAATCTCCTTATACAAATCTATAACAGGTCCCAGTATAAACCAGTGTGATGGGTTACTCTTTCTGCAGACCCAGCAGAGAACACGCTGCCACAGCTTAGAGGAAGACCAATTACGTTACAAAGGTCAAAGTGTTACTTTACTGATGAGCCATAAAGTTACATAAGATGCTGTCTCAGGATTTACTAATGACTGAGTGTGGGAATAGATTTAAAGCAACCTGACAGCAGGAAAAGGTGTGGAAGCAACCCATGCCTGGATGGAGCTGGTCATCAGGACTCCGGGCCCACATTTTGTATCTTTATAGTCCATTCTAGCAATGAGAAATAAGTCTTTTTGTTAATATGTAAATGAGGCTGAACAGCCCAAGGGGTGTTCTCCAACGCAGCACGAGCCCAGGTAAGTGCAGCCTATGTCCTCTTTATCTAGTCACTGTCAGTCCATGGGGTAAGTGGATGCAAGCACATACACAAGGTGGTAAGTAAGAGGACATTGGCTGGTCTTACCTGGTCTCTTACTGTGCTAGGGAACGCCCCCTGGGCTTTTGAGCCTTATTTGCATATTAACAAAAAGTCTTCTATCTCACTACTGGAAAGAACTTTGGAGATAATAACATTATGCCCAGAATTCTAATGACTAGTCGTCCAGTGTAGCCATGTGCTTATTTACCAACCATGTTTCTCTGCTGACAGGTCCGATTTTAAAGGAGTGAGGTGAAAAGAGGAGGTATAGTTATCCAGCCTGATTTCCTTCTGCTCCCGGTTTCCTGAATGTTTGGTCCCCGCTGCAGATCTCAGTAATGTGCCGTGTGGACAGGGATTGCCTGCTCAGCGGCTGATGAGAAATGACAGCAGAGAGATCAGAGGATCACAGCAGGAAGAGAAGTTCAGGAAACTGGTGATGGCAGGAAATAGGGTTGGGGCAGCGTACCCCTGTGTTATTGTAACCGCAGCCACAGACAATAACCCTGTATCTGATCTTGCAAATTGCCTTCACCACAGCAGTCACTTCCCCCCAGCTAAAGGACGGACTCCTCCGGGCCCTGTTACCCGGGGTGGTGATTGGCTTTACATTGGCCTGTGTGATGGGGCCAACAAGCAAGCAAAGGGTTAAAAAAAAAATCATTACTCAGGGAGATGATCGTATGATGCATGAGTTCTGTAATGACCTCTAAAAGATTAGTGTTACTTTCCAGGGAACTTATGGCACGGCTACTATGAGGGGTACTAGTACAAACTTATGTAAACCATTAGGGGACTACAGAACCAGCCGATCATCTGTGTCCACCAACTCCATGAGGCACTGTATAGGAGGCCTGGGCTGCAGCGGAGACAGGAGCTCATTGTCATCCATAGGATTCTGCAGGCCGGGCTGTTCTCACCCATTATATTCCATTCCACTCCGTTACTTTAGGTGGTAGCTCACTCTTATCTGTTCCTCCTCCATCGGGAACATTAGTTTTTAAGCAATTGCTTATCACTGCAGCTTTATCTGGATTTCTCAATACACTTTGTAATATCCCTGCAAGCCTTGAAGACTCCTGGTTTCAAGGTTGCCGCTGCCGTCTCCTCCTAATCCTCACTGCAAATAGCGTTTAAAGGCTTACGGTTTTATCAGCATTGAAAAGATATTTTGGCTTAGAATTAGGTCTCTTTGGCTTTTATCTGAAGGGAATGAATGCATCTCATCCACTCTCCTATATTCACCGTCTTATGTGTGAAGTATGACATCTCGCACCTAATTGCTTATTTTATTTTTTTCAACATATTTACAGCACAACACTGCACCTCTGCTGCCCCTAGTGGCTGTGTCAGGAATTGCAGGTGCCTGCACAGTTACGCTACTGAACCTCCCCAAATGTCTATTCTGATGCATGTTATTAGAATAAACATTACACTTAGAGAAGCTGTCTGTGTCCGTAGCGCTGCAGCTACAGCACAGTGTAGGAGCCTGTGCGGGGTCATGCAGCTGCAATAGCAATATGTAACTGTGTTTCGACTGGGGCCTGAGCAGCCTTGCAGTACCTGACACAGCCATTGGTGGCAGCAGAGGGGCTGTGTCACCACTTTTTAGTTCTTTTATAAATTTGGTTCAAATGAACAGAATGCCTAGGAAAACCATAGACTAGATAAGACTATATATTACTGGCCTGTATACAGCCTAGTAACACTTCCGTATGTGTTTCTCCCTTTAAGATACATCTCGCCCCCCAAAACGTGGAGAAGAAAATGGCGCCGCTTATCATTTTGTGTCTGTGGAAGAAATGAGCCAAGGGATCTCAGAAAACCAGTTCCTGGAGTTTGGTAGCTTTAGTGGGTTTATGTTTGGGACAAGAATCCAGACTATAAAGGACATCCACAATGAAGGAAAGGTGGCCGTACTGGACATAGAGCCCCAGGTGAGCATCACATTACAAATGATTGCTGGAGGTCTGAACACCCAGTCTCCGATAGATCTAAGCTTTATTTCTGTGATATAAGCTGGCTGTATATCACAGACTGAACTCTACGGGACTTGCTGAATCATAATTTATTATGGTACAGTGAACCCCAGAACAGTTAAAGGGGTACTCCAGAAAAAAAAACCATTTTTAGTTCAAATCAATTGGTTTCAGAAAGTTATATAGATTTGTAAATTACTTCTACTTAAAAATCTCAAGTCTTCCCATACTTATCACCTGCTGTATGCTCTGCAGGAAGTGGTGTATTCTTTTCAGTCTAACACAGTGCTCTCTGCTGCCTCCCTTGTCAATGTCAGGAACTGTCCAGAGCAGTAGCAAATCCCCATAGAAAACCTCTCCTGCTCAGGAGAGTTCCTGTCTTGGACAGAGGTGGCAGCAGAGAGCACTGTCAGACTGAAAGGAATATACTACCTCCTGCAGGACATATGGCAGCTTATAAGTACTGGAAGACTTGAGATTTTTAAATAGAAGTAAATTACAAATCTATATAACTTTCTGAAACCAGTTGATTTGATAGAAAAATTGGGAACCCCCCCCCCCCCATCAGTTGTTATGGCCAGGTGAAGAGCAGTAAGGTGCTTCACTTTCAAACTGAGCACCAAACTGAGTCCAACAGATTACAGGATATGTGATCCATTATAAATCTATGGAGCCTGTTTCCTGCTAGCAGTCAGGCTGAGACAGGGAGTGAGATGCTCCACTGTGTGCTTTACCTGGTTATATCGAATGTTCAGAAGGCGTCTCAGCACTTAAACCCCAATAGATTTAAACATTTAAAATGTCCGTACAATGTAACAAAAGTAACTAGGTCCAAAGCTCAGTGGAATCTGATCCAAATTGGCAGGTGGAGTAGAGACGGATGCAGGCTTAGGTGGTCAGCTATCCCAGAAGCTGATGCAGTAATACATCAAAGTTGAAAGAGTCCAATAGCATCCAAGAGAGAAATTCTTCAAACTTGAGAGAGACCTTTATGGTCGATACGTCGCTGTTAATAACTTGGATATTACAATAAAGCTTGAAGAATTTATCTCTTGGATGCTGTGGGACTCTTTCCACTTTGCTGTCTCTGCAATGTGTCAGAAGGTTTAACTGGCAACAGGTTCCCGCTGTGTTCCCATATAAAGTATAAGATTATACACTTGAAAAGTAAAAATAAAATAAAAGGATGCCGTATAGCAGAATCCTAAAATACAGTGTGAACCCAGCCTAATGCTTTAAGGAGACTCCTCTGCTAAATGTAAGGCCTTATTCATTCATGCAAAATCAGATTCAGACACCCATGGGTGTTACAGGTATGTGGTGGCCACGGACAGCACTACAGACACATAAATGAGGCCTAAGCCTTGATATTTCCATTGTGTACATAGTAGGGGATAGTATTGGCTAATAACAAAAGCTCAATAAAAAATTTAGATTATAACAATAGAAATCTGGCTATTGGCTGGTGTTGTTGCTGTTATGTATATGTTAATAATCGCACATTGGTTATGTCTTGTAGACTTTGAAGATGGTCCGTACAGCAGAGCTGGCTCCATTCATAGTCTTTATATCCCCTACTGATACTGACCAGGTGACTAACTTTTTTTTTTTTTTACTACTGTGGGGCAAGTGACTTATTTTATTCCAAAGCAAACAAGCTGCTTAAATGGGAACTCCAGCAAAAAAAATAAATAAATCTTCAAAGCAGCTAGTACCAAAAAGTTATACAGGTTTGTAAATGACTTGTATTTAAAAATATCAAGCCTTTTAGTACTTATCAGCTGCTGTATGCCCTACAGAAAGTGTCGTTTTTTTTCCCCCCAGTCTAATACAGTGCTCTTTACTAGACAAATATTGTTTACATCTCTTCATCATATTTATGTATAAATAACGTTCCCAACCAGCATACATTACACCTGAGGAAGTCTGGTTGGACGGAGGGAACGTGTGACTAGTTGTACTTTTATTGATATACTAATCTTTGTGGTGTGCTGTGTTGCTTTCTGGCATATCTTTTCTGGTTTTGTATAACATTGCTCTCCGCTGCCATCTCTGTCTGTGACAGGAACTGTACAGAGCAGTAGCAAACAGAAAACCTCTCCTTCTCTGGACAGTTCCTGTCACGGACAGAGGTGGCAGCAGAGAGCAGTGTGTCATACTGGAAATAAAACACCACTTCCTGCAGTACATACAGCAGCTAATAAGTACTGGAACACTTCAGAATTTTAAATACAAGTAATTTGCAAATCTGTATAATTTTCTAAAACCAGTTGATTTGATTTTTTTTTAGTTGTACCCCTTTAAATTATCTTAGTATTAGAATAAGGGCTTATTCCCATGCTCCGTAATCCATGGCAGTTACATAGTGTTAAACTGCTATGTTGGACGTGTACTCTCGGCTCTCCTGGCCTCATGTATCAATATGATGCCAGGAGAGCTGTAAGTGTTGAAACCTTTGTGGGAACGTATTGATGCAGCTGTATCAGTACATTCCCGTTAAGGTTTAAACACTTACAGCTCTCCTGGCATTATATTTATACATGACGCCGAGAGAGCTGTGAGTCCACGTCCCAGGTTGAGGCTTCACACTCTGTAACCTCTGTGGATTATGAAGTGTGGGAATAAACCTTATTGTAAGAGGAGTTTGGGAGAGTTGTGGTATAGAGAATATAACCCTAATCCCATTTCACTAAGGAATCGGACAAATGTAATGCTGGACTGTGTATTAAATTCTATGGAAATAACCAAACTACATAGGAAAGGCTGTAAAGCTTATCTGTGGATAGATGTCTTGGAAATAACAGTGTGTTAGAAACATATAAAAAGATGCTCATCTGGTTACAGACCAATACATTAACCTCTTACTAGTAATTCTGACCCAACGTCTCTTGGTATGAAACCTACTTTTAGTAAATCATATGTTGTAACAAGAGATGAGCAAACTTAAGTCATACTTCATTACAGGTGGCTGAAGAAGTTGGATGCAGCCCTAAGGCTGCCTGAAAAACATGGATACATCCATAGACTGTATCCATGTTTTCCAGGGCTGCATCCAACTTCAGCCACCAGTAATCCAATGCCGCATGCTCACGTTCGGACAAGCTGGATGTACTCAAGTTTTCTCAACTCTAAATTCTCCACTTTAAAACCAAATTTATGTTTTTATACATCTTGAAGTTTTCATAAATAGCGGCTTGGTTCACAATGTTCTCTGAGATACTAAACAAACAGGGGAATATAAACCTGTGTCTGGCACATGATATGTTTACTGACTGCCAGCAGTATAGTCATGTTACTCGGATTCCTGCCCGAGTTGTGCAAACCAGACAGCCTGCTAACGTACCCGTACAAACAACAAAGTGTCACTAGTATCCTCAGATAGTACTTGCTTACAAACATAGATGATTATTACACCATCACATAATCCATGCTTATAAATTTAAATGTTGACAATATGTTCTAGCAAACATAGAAGCATCATACTGCCATCTAGTGTCTGTGTACGGACTTACATTACATTGCAACCTGTTCTTTCACATTTCACACATCATTTAGAAAAAATGACTCCTTATCCCAGAAAAACAGCTCAAAAGTCTGGGACCCCTAAGTGTTTTCCATCTCTTGCATTTTTAAATCATCCCCCCCCCCAACATAGTGCTATCCGTTTTATCATTTAGGGCAGGGATGAGGAACCTTGGGCCCTCCAGCTGTTGCAAAACTACGATTCCCATCATGCCTGGGCAGCCGAAGCTAAACAAGGCCCAAGGTTCCCCACTCCTGATTTAGGGTAATCCTTTCCTTGCTGTCCTGCTGTGTCTTTCATGTCTGCTCATAGAGCACCTTGCAAAAATCTAGTGCATCAGTAACACCTTCTCCCTCCCTGCATGTGATTTAGAAATTCCCTGTGTACATCAGCAGCTTATCATAAAGCAAGCCTGTTCAGTGCGCATTTATTATAACTATGTCATTGCAAAGAGAGGAGAATGTGATGTGCGGTGCCATTATTAGCTGGAGAAGTAGAGGGGGATGTATCTGTGTACTCCTGGCAAAAAACATTTGTCCAGTGCCAATTTAGTAAAGAAATCTTAATCACAGTTGTTTGTAGTAACCTCCTTTTATACTCTTATCTTTACAGTCTGATGCCCTCCAGAAGCTTCGGGCAGATTCGGAGGCTCTCCGGATTCGTTATGCACAATACTTCGACCTGACCTTGGTTAACAATGACGTGGAGCAAACCGTTCAGGATCTACTAGGGGCTCTTGATGCAGCATGTGCCTCTTCCCAGTGGGTCCCAGTGACCTGGGTGTATTAGCAAGATTACTATACATTATAAGTCAGCATCCACTCCAGTATAAGGTATATGCTGCCCAACATATGACAGACGATCTGTTTCCTCCGCCAAATTCCATGCACTCCTACAAGACGATTTGCTCCGTTCATACTCTGCTATGGTTGCACACTTCTGAAAATCAGAATATCCCATCAACAGACTAGACATGTCCTTGTTACGTACAGTAACTTCAGTATTGTCAGGTTTATAACATGGAATGCAAAAAGTACGCGAGTGTTCATATCTGTTAGGATGGATATTCATTCCTATAAAGAAGGCCTTGACCAAAGGTGGCTATGCCTATTAGATGTATATGAGATAACTTGGTGTGACAGGTTAACCCTCTATCATGTATTAGGGTTTCCCATCTCTGGATTGGGCAGTTGGATTTCAGTGCCTGATTCTTTTGTTCTTGGGGAAGGTGAGCCTATTCCCATTTCCCTATATTGAGCACGTGTATTGGGGAACGGGGAGTATGCCATCAGCTGAACAAGTGATGGGACGACTGCTATCTAATGTGTATGGTCATCTTTGTGGTATCAAATTGCTTATGCCCTGTTTTGCACATAGTAAAAGTAGCCTGGTGAATGAGTATAGGTTGGGCCAGTACTTTGGCTTTGTATGGAACTATACTCTTAAAAACACAGGTCAGCCCACAGAATGATCTATTTATCATAAATGGCCATTATGCCCCTGTCCTACCTCCATAATGTCATGAACATATGTTTGTTATATAGTAGAAAACCATTACCTCCCACGTCTACTCTGTACGGCTTTGTGAAATGTCGTCTGCAAACTTTTTTTCCCCAACATGGTAGACCAGGTGGTTTTTAACGTATACAAGTATATATATGTCTGAAGGTGCCAACAACCTGAACCAGAAGCTCCTTTAGTAGTGAATTATATTTGTACTGCTATTAAAGCTAAGAATCATGTTCATTGTGGCAGGGAAAAAAAATCCATTATATCTCAAAGAAGATAAGAGGTTATTGTATTGACTTGGATGTAAACCAATAAAGTATATTAATAAATACCGGTCGTCAGATATTTTTTTTATAAGGTGATATAATTTAGAACTCTACAATTGCTACTAACCAAGGCTTTTCTCAGAGCCCCTCCCCCAGTGTGGGGCTGCTTCCGTCTTAGGGCCCTATTACACGGGACGATTATCGTGCAAAAAATCGTTAACTAGTTTGAATTTAAACGATAATCATTCTGTGTAATTGCAGGCAACAATTGAAAAATCGTTCGTATGTCGTTGATTTAGATCTGAACCTAAAATTATCGTTAATCGTTTGCTGTAATTCCACATTCGTTCTCTCAAGTTCCGCATTTTTTCACTAATCGTTCAGTGTAATAGCACATTGTCCATTGTTTCGCTGGGATCAGAAGGAATAAACTATTGTAATACGATTGCAGTAACGATTGTAACTAGCGATTATCGTTCTGTGTAATTTGGTGAACGATTTCAGGTTAACAATAAACAATCTCATTTGCGATCGCTTATCGTTAGTCTTTAATCGTTACAAATCGCTCCATGTAATAGGACTCTTACTGTGCTAGCCTGACATTACTCCTACTACAATGCTCTTCTGTCTCCATCCTTCTATGCAGCATGAGCTTCCTGAATCATCTTGTCTCCTCCACTCTGGGGCCTCAGAATAGTAAGGACAATGGAGAAAGATTCAGGACACTCACATGGAGGTGTAAGCGGGTACCACCAGTAAGTGCAGGGGGCATAGAGGGGGACCACAAAGTGAGGCCAAACACTTAAAGGGAACCTATCACCCCCCATGCCGGGGTGACAGGCTCCTGACCCCCTGCTGGAGCACCCCTTTACTCACCTGATCCCGCTTCTGGAGGTGGTCGGGTGACGGAGATATGAGCACCTGAAGCCCAGCATGCGCGCTCATCAGATGAGTCCATCGCTCATAGAGAATGACGGAGCGTCGGGACTCGCCTGTCATCCTCTGAGCGTTGGACTCATCTGAGGAGCGCCCACGCCGGGCTTCAGGTGCTCATATCTCAGTCACCCGACCCCCTTCAGAAGCAGGACCCGGCGGGATCAGGTGAGTATAGGGTGCTCCAGCGGGGGGCCGGGAGCATGTCACCCCGGCACGGGGGGGGGTTGACAGGTCCTCTTTAAGGCCCTATTACACAAAAAGATTATCAGCCATGTAATAGAAGGCAACGATCAGCCGACATGAACGATGTCTGCTGATCGTTGCTGTCGTTCGTCTTTCAACACGTATCTGCTGCCGTGGAATAAAAGCTGCAGCAGCAGACCGCCGCTATCCTCTATGGGCAGGCCCCCGCACTCACCCGGTTGCTGCTGCCGCTGCGTGCAGCGGCAGCGAGCAGAGAATGAGGAGCAAACGAACACTGGCCGTGCTTGTTCGCTCTTCGTTTCCCACTCGCTACCGCCGCTATTACATGCGTAAGGGGGGGGGGCTGCATATCTTCATGTTCCTGCTGTCGTTCCCATTAATTTGGCAAAATGACGGGGTGGTCAAAGTTTTTTTTGACAGTCTGAATTGAAAAGAAAAGGTAGAGTAGATGTCACTAGAGAGGAGTCTGACTCGAGCATGGTCAAGTCGGATCAGCATTTAAATGCAGATGACAAAGTTGGATGCAGCCCTAAGAAGTCCTGGAAAATATGGATATGGCTGTAACCATGTTTTCCAGCAGCCTCTGGTATTCAAATGCTGAGTGATCCGCATCTCTTGATGACCCCTGTAGGTCACTGGATATAGTTGTGCCCCCAGTGTGACTGTCACATTGGGGGCCGGCGGGACCGCCCCAAGTGCTTCATGCTTGGCCAGTGCCTAGTAATAGAAGAGAGCTGTGCACAGGAACAAAGTCGTGGTTCAAAAAAAAAAAAAAAAAAAAAAAAAAAAAAAAAGACTGAGGCAGCACACAAATCAATGCACCTAGTGGTACATTCACTTTAAGCATCCTTGTTCTTCCTACCCTGGTGAATCTGTTTGGAAAATTATTGTCCTCCATTTCCAGATCAACATTATTTCCATCATGCATCTGCAGACTCATGAGCTAAGGCAGCAGCCATGCTCTTACATGTCACCACATTTATCCTAAGTGACAGTCTATATAATTACAAACAAAAGGCCTTTATAAAGTTCATTGACATAGCAAAATATTGTTTTACATACAATGAGAAGGCAAAGACGATTCAGTAAAGAAACAACCCACCCCAAGGTATTCTTTCTGATCACTTATACATTTAACGTTCTGTTACTTTACTAAACCTGAATTCAGACCCAAGTGCGATTTCATGCAGCGTTTTCTGTTGCATTTTAGACTCTTGGAATCAGTGTTCTCTATACAGTGGTGACCACAACACCGAGACTGTTCATGGCCGTGACGAGTCAATAGAACAATCATTCCAGGCTCTCCAATTCCTGCATTAGTCTCTCCTTTTCCTGTTCTAGCTCCTGGGCGCGCTGGTGATTCTGCTGGAGACGATCTTCAAGCCACTGTAGGAGGGGGCCGCTGACTGCAGACATTTGACCACATAAATTCTTGGTAAACACTGCAAAGTCATAAACGAAAAGTTGTTAAAGGGGTGCTATATATATATATATATATATATATACACACCGGCCACTTTATTAGGTACACCATGCTAGTAACGGGTTGGATCCCCTTTTGCCTTCAGAACTGCCTCAATTCTTCGTGGCATAGATACAACAAGGTGCTGGAAGCATTCCTCAGAGATTTTGGTCCATATTGACATGATGGCATCACACAGTTGCCGCAGATTTGTCGGCTGCACATCCATGATGCGAATCTCCCGTTCCACCACATCCCAAAGATGCTCTATTGGATTGAGATCTGGTGACTGTGGAGGCCATTTGAGTACAGTGAACTCATTGGCATGTTCAAGCAGAAATCGAGACTCATCAGACCAGGCAACGTTTTTCCAATCTTCTACTGTCCAATTTCGATGAGCTTGTGCAAATTGTAGCCTCAGTTTCCTGTTCTTAGCTGAAAGGAGTGGCACCCGGTGTGGTCTTCTGCTGCTGTAGCCCATCTGCCTCAAAGTTGGACGTACTGTGCGTTCAGAGATGCCTTTCTGCCTACCTTGGTTGTAACGGTTGGCTATTTGAGTCACTGTTGCCTTTCTATCAGCTCGAACCAGTCTGCCCATTCTCCTCTGACCTCTGGCATCAACAAGGCATTTCCGCCCACAGAACTGCCGCTCACTGGATGTTTTTTCTTTTTCGGACCATTCTCTGTAAACCCCAGAGATGGTTGTGCGTGAAAATCCCAGTAGATCAGCAGTTTTTGAAATACTCAGACCAGCCCTTCTAGCACCAACAACCATGCCACGTTCAAAGGCACTCAAATCCCCTTTCTTCCCCATACTGATGCTCGGTTTGAACTGCAGGAGATTGTCTTGACCATGTCTACATGCCTAAATGCACTGAGTTGCCGCCATGTGATTGGCTGATTAGAAGTTAAGTGGTAACGTGCAGCTGGACAGGTGTACCTAATAAAGTGGCCGGTGAGTGTAATATATATATATTTAGAATCAGTGAAGCCTTCGCTGCTTACATTCTCCGTTCTCTGCTCAGTCAATGCCTTACATGACCTAAGATGGTGCTGACCCTCCAGCTGTTGCAAAACTACAACTCCCATCATGTAGTGGCAGACTTAGGGTACTATTACATGGCCCGATAATAACTGTAAACCGGCACCGATCTGCTAGATTGGCGCTTGTTTACTGGGCCTATTACACGGCCCGATAATCGTTTAACAAGGGCTGCAGGGACATAGTTACCCATGTCCTTGCAGCCCTTGCTTAAACACTATACATTACCTATCCATGGTCCAGGGCTCCTCCTGCGCTCTGCTTGTCCCTGGGTTCCACGCACTGCAGCTTTAGAGTGTCCTGTCTTTGCTGACAGGCCGCTCAGAAGCTGCAGTGCGCGGGACTCGGGGAGAAGCAGAGCGCAGGAGGAGGCGTGGACCATGGATAGGTAATGTATGCACTTTGCAAATCGTCAGCTCCCGGCCGCGCACTGCTATTACACTTAGAGATGTGCAGTCTGTGCCCGACAATTATAGGTCCAAACCTATATCAACGATCAGCCTATGATCATTGTCATCAGCTAATCGTTGTATTTATTACACAGAATGATAATCGGCCGGATAGGGCCGATTATCGTTCTGTGTAATAGTACCCCAAGTCAATAAGGTGTGTGACGTGAGCGGCGAGGGGGGAATAATTTTACACACAATTAATTCAAATAGACCCTTTAAAGAACATATTATAGACACTTACCAGAACCATTATGAATCTTGGTAACGGAATCTAGATGTCCAAGACTAAGAATGAAAAGACACAGAAAAGTATGATAAGGCATCAATCATACACAACTAGATGTTCATACTCTGCAGATTCATCACACACACACATATATATATACATACATACATACATACACACACACAAGTCAGCACAGAAAAAAACTATATAAACAACAAGTCCCAAAATTGACAAAATTGATGTGGATCCTTGGCTCTTCAGCTCTTTTGAAACTTCAAGTCCCTCATGCCTGGACAGCCAAGGTTCCCTGCCCCTGGACTGAAGTATAGCAGGTCCTCTAGGACAGTTATTTTCAACCTTTTTTTGAGCCGCAGCACTTTTTTTATACTTAAAAAATCCCGGGGCACACCGCCAACCAAAATGGCACAAAATGACACTAGACAGTACATATTATACATATAGTTAATAATATAGATTCTAAATGTATTTATACTCACTCAGTGTGAAACCTGGGCCTGTTTTCCTCTGCCCCCTGTGCTTCTCTCCACCATACTTCTCCCCCCTGCTTCTCTCCCCCCATACTTCCCTCCCCCCATACTTCCCTCCCCCATCCCCAGGTTTCTCGCCCCCCCCTTCCTCCTCACCTCCTCCGAGATGGTCGCTGCTGCTGTCCGCCTCACCTACTGGCCGTCCGTAGGGCCCGGACGTGCTCCTCCAATCAGCGGAGACCGGGAGCGTGGTGCGCTGCGGCAGGCCGTACCGCACACGTTGATTAGATGCGTGCATCACGGCCCGCCGCAGCGCACCATGCAACCGCCCACATTATAATCTGCCACTGATCGCTGATCATTGCCGGGGAACAAAACACAGGGGCACACCCGACCATGTGTTGCGGCACGCTGGTTGAAAATCACTGCTCTAGGATACTTCCTATGAAACCACAGCAGCCATACTATTCTTCTTATTTTCTCCCAATGTACAGCCAAAGTCATGTCTTAAACCACCTCTAACCTTGCTGTAAGTTTTCTACTAGATGAGGTAGAAGAGGAATGATACAGGAGCATAGCTAAACTAGAAGAGTCTTTGTACATTTGGGCTATGATTCAACCCCGTACTGATAAGGATCATTAATGCCGACCGTTGTTGGTGCTTATCAGTATGTAGTGGAAACCTAACCCTTAAAGGGGTACTCCAGCGAAAAGCTTTTTCCTAGTAATTGAAACACATTACAAAGTTATATAACTTTGTAATATGCGTCAATCACCTATCTTCCCCCCTTCCCTATCTTTTCCCCCCTCAACCCCCCAACAGGAAGTGAAGTAAACTCATTCTTACCTAATGACTGTTGACCCCAGGCTGCTCTGTGGCAGCCATTTTGTGACAATGACATCATCAAGAGGGAGGGGGGGTCTAAGCCCTGTTAAGCCAGCCTCCCTTTGTCAGATGACACAGGTTGCTCAGCTCTGATTGGCTGAACAAGATGTAAGCCATCTAACAGTTCTACAGAGTCAGTTAGACAACACAGTAGACAAAGTGCATCATGGGAAACCCCAAACCAGGAAGTGAAGAAAAAAAATGAAGCCACCAACTGGAGGTTCAGGGACCTGCAAACAGCGGGAAATTCAAACAGAGACAGACTACAGAGGGATGGTAAATGTGAAAACTATTTTTATGATTGATAGTTTTTTTTTTTTCCTATTAGCGCCGGAGTACGTCTTTAAAGGCATTAGAAAAAACAACTAGTTTCTATCTAATGGTAATATAGAGTAAGCAGCTCAGCTTCGATTAAACTAAGGTGCAGTACCACCAGTGGACAGGTGTAGCACTGCTGTGGGAAGATGCAGCCACGTCTTTCTAACCCTAGATAGCCCCTATGAGATTTGTTCGGTAGCATGCACAGTCTTGAGCAGATACCTGTGTATTCTGCGGTACGCATCCTGCTCCTCCTGGCACAGAATTTTGGGTAGTTCTACGGCTGACTCCAGGCAAACTTTCCTGATGGTGTCATGTGGGACAACATGAAGAGGGATTTCTATCCTTTCATATCTGCGAATGATATAGAAAACATGGTACAATAGTGAGTGAATGCTAATGAAATTAAAATAGGAACTAGGGATGGTCTAAACCGAGTTCGGTTTAGGTTCATACGAACCCGAACTTTCGGTAATGATTCCCGCTGTCTGCCAGCTCCGTGCAGCAGGCAGATCCAGCGGGAGGACCGCCTGGAAAACTGGGATACAGCCATAGCCATAGGCTGTATCCCAGTTTTCCAGGCGTTACTCCCGCTGTATCCGCCCGCTCCACGGAGCGGGCAGACAGCGGGAATCTGATGCCGAGCGTTCGGGTTCATACAAACCCGAACCTCGGAGGGTTCGGACCATCCCTAATAGGAACACAATGAATAAAATCCTTTCCGCAATGTCTGGCAAATAGCAGCCATTCAGGCTCAATAGTAGCTGTCCAATCTTCTCACTGACCACACTTGACATTAAGAAAATGTGCTGCATTGTAATACTAAAAAAAAGCAAAAACATTCTTAGTATGACATTAAAGGGGTTATCCAGGCTTAGAAAAATATGGCTCCTTTCTCCCAGAAACAGCACCTCTCTTGTCCTCAGTTTGGGTGTGGTATTGCATCTCTGTAAAAGGAGCTGATTTGTAATACCACACACAACTCGGGAACAGAGGTAGTGCTGTTTTTGCAAGAAAGTAGCTGTGTTTCCTTCTAGCCATTTAAAGGGGTACTTTGGAGGGGAAAAAAATATTTAATCCCTGTTGCTGCCAAAATTTTCTTGCAATCCTAGCCCATTGCCAAAGCTGCAAGACAAGAAGACACAATTCTTGACATATAGGGTGCTTTTATTTTACAGGTGACTTACTCATTGCTCTTTTGTGCTTGGACTGACTGAAAACAGGTATAGAGAATACGACCCGTCTATGCAGAAGAAGAAAAAAATCTGTTAGAGGTTTTATCCCCAGATTCAAAGTTATCACCTGTCTACAAGATAGAGTATTAAACCACTGGGACCCCCCACCGATCACAAGAATGGAGGTCAAGTGGTCCGCGAAAAATTGCTACATTCATCCAATGGAGCTTCACTGCTCCATTCATTCTTCAGGAAACTTCTGATCTCGCCAATATTTGGAAGTCCCATAGATAGTGCTTGGAGGAATGGCTTAGCATATAGCTCTATTCACACAGGGACAACTAACCTCTCTTCCCATGATAAGTGCGGTGGTAGAAACTGGACCCCACTGATCAGATAGTAAAAGAAGTCCGGCGAGTTGAGTCCAGTTGGTGAGATGTCCCTACAGCCAGCACTACAGGGGAGATGTAAGCAGTGGAGTCCCGGGAGGGGGAAGAGAGACGGCAGCGGCGGCTGGGGAAAGACATCGCTGGGCACAGGCTAGCTTGAATTTTCTGCTGCCCAGGGGACATTCAAATCTAGGCGGGTCGGGGAGCGGGCATATCGGGGGAGGTGTCCCAGAGCTGGGGGAGTCCCAGGAGGGAGATGTCCCAGGTGTGGGGAGCGGGCATGCTGGGATAAAGCAGGGGAAGTCCCGGTGGGGAGATGTCCCTTGGGTGGGGACCGGGCATGCTGGGAGAGGTGTCCCTGAGCTGGGGGAGTCCCAGTAGGGAGTTGTCCCAGGTGTTAGGTGTGGGCAGATATCCCTGGGGTGGGGAGCGGGCATGCTCTGAGAGGTGTCCCTGAGCTGGGGGAGTCCCAACAGGGAGATGTCCCTGGGGTGGGCAGCGGGCATGCTGGGAGAGGTGTCCCCGAGCTGGGGGAGTCCCAGCAGGGAGTTGTCCCAGGTGTTAGGTGTGGGCAGATATCCCTGGGGTGGGGAGCGGGCATGCTGGGAGAGGTGTCCCCGAGCTGGGGGAGTCCCAGCAGGGAGTTGTCCCTAGGGTGGGGCGAGGCTAGTGTGTGTACCATATAAAATACAGATTACAAGAAGGGATCATCTGACCTTAGTATTCTTGTCCTCTATGAAGCAGGAGAAGATTAATCCCACAAATCCGACGTCCATCATCTGATACATGGCCTGGGTGCGCACATCTATAGTGAAAGAGTGGAGAACACGAATAAGCAATGCCGACCTTCCCTTCTATATCTCTATAGAAAACGTGTTCCTTAGTGTCTCACCAACATGGGACGGCCATACTGTGATATGTGGGTGAGAGTGATACCAGCCGACAACCCTCATAGGGCGACCTGTAATCTCAGACAATCTGTGCAGAGGAGTTAAAGAAAAAGTTCCCTGTGTGACGGTCATAAGAAGCAGAACATTTGGTTTATTTTACAATTATTTATTAGCACTGTTTTTGTCTATTTCACACCTTTTCATTGAAAAGGAGATAACAAGCTGATCGGTGAGGTTAAAGTCCTCAATTCATTCTCTCTGTGGCTTCTGATCATTGCTCAGTAATCATTAGAAGCTGCAGAATGAATGGTGACAGTTCGAGGAACAGTTTCCCTCCATTTTCATGATGGGTGGGGGACCCAGCAGGTAGACCCCCAGCAATCATCTTGTTATTTCCTATCCTGTGTATAAGGGATTACTTTGAGAGTTGGGAATACCCCTTTAAGGAAACCCCCAGGTCCATCCACTACAGAACACATGCATGTTCTTATAGAGCAGGATATATCAGCTTCTGTAGTAGCTGCCGACAGCTGTTCGGGTGAAATCTCCACTCGATCTTTCCTCTTGTCTGATCTCCGTAAGATGATCACTGAGTGAATGTGCACAACTCTCTGTGTATCAACCTAAGGAATAGGAAAGAAGCTGGTTAGTGGCTGATCATAGATGGCAGCAGAGACCGCAGGGCAAGGGGAGCTAAGTATGCCAGCTTTTGTTGCTGCACAGGGAGGCATAGGGGTGCATTTGCCTGGAAAAATCCTTTAAGGGTGGGTTCCCATACGTCTGGTGATACAGCACAGTTCCCATCTGACATGGTTGCACTTAATCAGTCCGGGTTTGACATTCTGTAATATCAGATCCAATGGAGGTTTCAACCCTGGAGGTTTTTCAAGCATGAAGAAAATCCGGGGTTAAAACGTTGCGCTGTTAGGGGGCCATTTTGGAATATGGCCTCATTCAGAACACCGAGACTGGAAACTATGTCATCCCGTTATTACATTTTGTTTTATTTATATCTAAGTAAGGGTCTGTGGAAAGAGGAGTGCGATAGTCTACATTTGTTGCATTTGATTTTGCCATTATGGCTGATAGCTGTTTAATCCTGCTGGAGACCACCGTAGGACATGCCTATTATTCAAGATTTGTAGGAATCTGACCTCTGGGATTAAAGGAAACCTGTCACCCCGGCTGCTGGGGTGGAGTTCCTTATATTTACCCCTTCCTTGAAGTCCTGGTCCCCGTCGCGAGAAATCCCCGATAGAGAATAAGTCGTTCTCTATGGGCGTCGGACTCATCTTTGGGGATTTCTCGGCAACTGAACAGGGACCGAGACTTCGAGGAAGGGGTAAGTATAAGGGGCTCCATCAGGGGGTCGGGCGGGCTTCACACCGGCAGCCGGGGTGACAGATCTCCTTTAAAGTGCCACAGCGCCGTTCCCATACAGTGGCTGTATCTGGTATTACACTGTGCTCCAATAACTTTGCAAAAGCGACTTGACGCCTATGAATGAAGTGGAATAGCTGCGGTGCTTCACTAAAGGTCAATGTCGCTGTGTTTTTATGATCTGTGCGGGCCCCAGCAGTCACATCCCTGCCAATAACTCATTAAAGGGATTATCCAGCATTATAGAAACATGGCCAATTTCTTCCAGAGACAGCACCACTCTCGTCTTCAGTTTGGGTGCAAGTTTTGTAACTCAGTTCCATTGAAGTGGATGAAGCTTAATTGCAAACCGCACCCAGACTAGAAACAAGAGTGGTGCTGTCTCTGAAAGAAAGTGGCATTGCTTTTGTACTGCTGAATAACCCCTTTAATGGAAGTCATTGCCCATAGCAACCATTGTTATTCCAGGTTTCAGTTCTCTAACATTAGCTAGCAGTGTTCTGATTGGCAGCTGATCTAGTTAAAATAAAGGCACTTCTGATTGGTTGTTATGTGCTACACATATTCAGTCTATATTGAAAGCAGTGTTCTGATTGGTTGTTATGTGCTACACATATTCAGCCTATAATGAAAGCAGCGTTCTGATTGGTTGTTATGTATTACACATATTCAGCCTATAATGAAAGCAGCGTTCCGATTGGTTGTTATGTATTACACATATTCAGCCTATAATGAAAGCAGTGTTCCGATTGGTTGTTATGTGAAGCAAATGTAAACAGCGTTCTGACTGGTAGCTTTGTGCAGCTGCGCTGGCTTTCTCTCAGTATTCGCCCAATAGGCAAGGGGATTGTTTACTGTGTCCCAGCACTGCAGCCTATAACATTGAGTAGTAGCCCATCCCCACAGACAGAAGCCCCCGGGCTCTCACCTCGCCTATACACAGGCCCATCACCTCCTCTCGCTCTGTGCTCAGAGAATGAGCCACACAAACCAGGAAGGCATCCCCCTCGATGTGTACGGCCTGCACCGCCATCTTGCTCCGTACAGCAGGCTGCACCTCTTGTGTCGATGTTTGCGTTCCAGGACATGAAGAAATGTCCGTCGGGCCGGCGCCATTTTGGTGAGGTCAGCCGCATCCAGGAAAGCTCGATTTGGTCTACGAGAAAATGGCGGCCTGCGCTCCTGAAGGTCACAGACTGTAGGTATTACTGGTTCTCCTCTAGTCGCCGGCAGCCGTGTGTTCCGGGGTGTCTCTCCTCAGTTGTCAGCAGGGGTATGTGCATCTGCTTCCACCAGGATATAGCTGCAGATGGGTAGTTACCTATGTATATGGATGGGCATAGAACCTGATGGAGTTCCTCAGCAGTCATACACTTACACAGAAAGATTTCTCTGCAACCAAGGCTCTTTCCTCATGAGGGTATTAGCCTCCTTGTACTTTACTGTCGATGGGACCCATTGTGTTCTATGAGCCATGGACAAATTCCATTGTTGTGTATTTGTGCCCCATATTTGTACCCCTCCCCCCCCCCAATTAAAGGGGTTATCCAGTGCTACAAAAACATGGCCACTTTCTTTCAGAGACAGCACCACTCTTCTCTCTAGTTCAGTTAAAGGGGATCCCGCCTCCTTCACTGAGTGGCTGAGCGGACCTGAGACGTCACATCTCGGGCCCGCGTCAGATACCCGGAAGCGGCCGGGCACCGGAGCGCAGCGATGCGGGACCCGCCGCTGGAACCGGGGAGGTGAGTGGACGTCTTTTCTTTCAGCCACCTCCTCCCTGGCCACATCTAAAAATAGCCCCCACGCTGGAGCACCCCTTTAAGCTCCATTTACTTCAATGGAACTGAGCAGCAAAACCCCACCCAAGCTGGAGACAAGAGTCGTGTTGTCTCTGGAAGAAAGCGGCCATGTTTTTGTAGCGCTGGATAACCCCTTGGGTTTTCCTACTATATACATGAACTGTAGGATCTGCTGTGAATGTTAACCTGTTACCGATCTCCTATAGAATATAATAGAGTTCTCTTCTGTCTCCCTCCAGTTAGTGATGCCTCAGAGAAAGGATCCATGTCAGAAGGCGGCGTGTGCAATCCAGAAGTGCCTGCAATGTACGCCATAGCAAGCAAGTTACCACCAACACCCTCCACTCCTCCCCTGTCAGTGCTGTCATGTTCACATTTACCTTCTGTTCACAGTAAACAATTATATGGAGAAGAAATGTGAGCAAGAGATTGAAGCAATGCGGCTCTGCTGTTCTAAGCTACGAACGCAGGAATCCATCTGCTGCTCGGGCTTCCAGGACCGACAAGCGTCTAAAGAAAATCCGAAGGGATCATCCAGCACTGACCAGAGCTTATTACAAGCTAGCACCCTGTATGTGACGGACATTTAAAGGGATTTTTTTTTTTTTTTTTTTTTTAAAGCTCCGAAAAAAGTGCTACATCCACCGGACTGTATCAGTGGATGTGGTGAAGCTACATTTCATATGATAGCTCATTCCTTGCTGACCACCCCATGTGTGGCACATGATTGATCAGGTCCTGCGCATCAGGGCAGATGAGTTTACACTCATCTAAGGGCCCTTTTGCACAGAAAGATTATCTGACAGATTATCGCCAAAGATTTGAAGGCAGAGCCAGGAATGGACTATAAGCAGAGAGCAGGTAATAAAGCAAAGCCTGAGATTTCTCCTCTTTTCAAATCCATTCCTGGTTTTGGCTTCAAATCTTTGGCAGATGGTTTTTCAGTCAATCATGGGGGGGGGGGGGGGGGGGGCAAAACACATCTAGTCACTTCGCCAGGACTGTAATAAAGCATTGATTGGTGTAATCATCATAACGTATGGCATTACGTTGTTTTATTAAACCATCAGGTATCAGATGACCTTGCTGGGTTAGGGTCCATTAACACAGAAAGATTATCTGCCAAAGATTTAAAGCCAAAGCCAGGAACAGACTATATATAGAGATCTTTTCAAATCAATTCCTGGCTTTGGCAGATAATCTCTCTGTAAATGGACCCTTAGGTTAGACGAGTAGGCACAGAGCTTCTACAGAGAATACACCATACATACCTATAGGGCTTCATTTACCAATTGATGCAACAAGGGAAGTATCCTCATTATCGGTCTACAATGATTTTCTGTTGTGACTTTTTCGGCCATCATTCATAGTGTCCATTTTCTTTAGAAGACAATTTTCTTTAGGTTTCACTGTGTAGTAGATTACATTCTGGGTAAAGAATAGTGTACGGTGCATTATGTGGCTACTAAAACATATACCACCATATACCTATTTAGACAGAAGGCTGTACCATGATGTGAACAGTACCTTTTCTTGTGGTGGTCTTATTGTTAATGAAAGAAAGAGGAGGGGTAGCCATCAATACTTCCATAAGGCAGGTGTGTGTTTTTTTTTTTTTTTAAACTCCCATTGTCTGGAGACTTTTTTTTTGATTAACAGTAGCCCGGCTGGGATAGGAAAAAAAGCAATACTCAACTGTGGCAACCCTGCTGCTTACAATTTACTGGTCTCCTCTCTAAGTGCTCACTCAGCCAATCACTGTCTAATGGTGCCTTTACACACAGATTTTTGAAGCCAAAGCCAGGAATGGATTTGAAAATAGAATAAATCTTAGTCTTTCCTTTATGACCTGTTCCCTGTTTATAGTCT
Source organism: Dendropsophus ebraccatus (assembly GCF_027789765.1). Classification (NCBI taxonomy): domain Eukaryota; kingdom Metazoa; phylum Chordata; class Amphibia; order Anura; family Hylidae; genus Dendropsophus; species Dendropsophus ebraccatus. The sequence goes on from NC_091463.1 coordinate 23,427,767, forward strand.
GTTCCTGGCTTTGGCTTCATAAATCTGTCAGATAAATCTCTGTGTAAAGGTACCCTAAGAGCCCATTTACACAGAAAGATTACAGATTATCTACCAAAGATTTGAAGCCAAAGCCAGGAATGTCTTTGAAGAGGAGAAAGCTCAGTCTTCCTTTATAACCTGGTCTGTTTATAGTATGTTCCTGGCCTTGGCTTCAAATCTTTGTGTAAATGGACCCTAAGACAGGGCACCATTGCAGCAAGACATTGGCTGAGAGGGCACTTTTGTACAGAGACTTCACCCAGAAAGGTTGTACAGCAGGAATTGGGCGCCAGTGCAGACAGCAGCGGGGAACTGTTTTCTAGCAACAGCCTGGCCACTATTAAAGGGGTACAAGATTTTTCTTCAAATTGTTAAAAGGGGTACCCTGGCCAAGCTTTGCATTCATCTCTCTCGCTTGAAGTGTGATGTCGCAGCTGCGTTCCAGCACCATCTTTACTATGACATTAGCTGCAGTAGAAATCTCTTGCTTCAGGCTGTGCTGTCCTCCGCCTCAGAAAATCCTATTGCACAGGCTGAACAAGAGACGTGGGGGTGCTGGAATGCAGCCGCGCCAATACACTTTTGGCAGAGCTAAACCCCAAACATGCTTAAAAAAATCTCAAGCTTTCCAGTAAGGTTGTTTTCTATGGGGATTTACTACTACTCTGGACAATTTATCATGGACGAAAGGTGGCAGCGGAGAGCAGTGTCAAACCAATATACTTCCTGCAGGACACCCAGCAGCTGATAAGTACTGGAAGACTTGATTTGTAAATAGAATTACAAAATTTAGTTTAACTTTGCCTCTAGTCACCGTAAACTATATTAAGAAAAAAGTTAAAGGGTGACTCAAGAGGCTAAGTTAAACAGACTTAATTCTACTTACAAATCGTCTTCCAGTACTTTACAATGATACACAGGTTGCTTTTTTCCCCCTCCATAAGCAAAGATGGCACAAACCATCTAAACTTTATTGTAACGAGAAATCTGAGAATACTAAAAATCTTATTCGCAGAAAGATTTAACGTGTCACAAGTAGGCTTGATCGAACATCTGAAAAAGCTAGGTTCTATGGAACTCGAACCTAGCCGGACCTTCCGTATATGATTGCTGAAGTCTTCACGTTCCGTGCAGAAGGAGGAGACATCCCGGGGACTGCCTGGAATTCCGGGAGTCTCCTCCTTCTGCATGGAGCGTGAAGACATAAGCAATCATATACGGAAGGTCCAGCTAGGTTAGAGTTCCATAGAACCTAGCTTTTTCAGATGTTCGATCAAGCCTACTTGTGACACGTTAAATCTTTCTGCAAATAAGATTTTTAGAATTCTCGGATTCCTCGTTACAACAACACAGACCTGCGTAACATTTGAAGTTTAGTGCCTAGTCACAAGTTGCAATCTATTGGGATCTAGGTGTTCCCCATTGATCTCTAGTACAAGCTGAAAGAAAGCATCACTCCTTTCTCCATCAGGCTGTGTCCTGAGGTGGACACAGTAAAGGCAATGGGAAGACAATTTTTTTTTTTTGCAGAAATCAATAGTCCAGGAGATTTTAACACTTAAAATAGAAGAAATCTTGAGAGTGCACTCACCATAAAAAGCTCTCTTTATTAAATCCTTAAAATCACAGGCTTGTAGCAGACGACGGCACAGCACGCCAGCACCCTCCACTGATCGTTACAGCTGTTTCGTGCTAATCACAGCACTTCCTCTGACCTTCCTCAGAGGAAGTGCTGTGATTAGCACGAAACAGCTGTAACGATCAGTGGAGGGTGCTGGCGTGCTGTGCCGTCGTCTGCTACAAGCCTGTGATTTTAAGGATTTAATAAAGAGAGCTTTTTATGGTGAGTGCACTCTCAAGATTTCTTCTATTTTAAGTGTTTGATGGACCTTTTTTTCAAGATGTTTGCACCACTTGAACAGCGTCCACTATCCGTTCCCCTATAAGCCTGCAAAAATCCCATCCCAGGTGTCCTGTAGTGCCGACCGCTTTGTCTATATACATATACCAGGAGATTTTAAGAAACTTTGTAATTAGGTTTATTAGCCAAAAAATGCATTATCATGAAAAAGCAGTTTGAAGCTCTCCCCCGTCTTCATTGTTCTCCTATGGAGAGAGCTAAAGAAAAGACCAAAACAGGACAACAAAGAGTTAATCTACAAATACCTCACCCTTCCATCTCCTGTGACAGTCACCAGTGACCTGTCTGAGCTCAGATTACAGCTGTCACCCAGCTCCGTGCCTGTAATCCTGTTATCTGCTTTCTGCTGCCGGCTAACTCCCTCCTTCCTCCTCCCCCCTCCCCTCTCCCTAGAGCAGACAGGGTACGACTCATGCAACAAGTCACAATTTTCAAATTTTTCAGAGTGGATGGAAAAGAGGAAGGAGGGGGGGGAACTGGGAAAAGGCTTTTTACATGCAGATAATGGCAGATTTGGCTAATAAACCCAATTACAAAGTTTCTTAAAATCGCCTGGACTATTGATTTCTGCAAAAAATAAATAGATACGACAGTGACTCTTTTAACTCTCCACTCCCTGCTCCTCACCAACCTACTGCCATCCCCATTCCTCCCTACCATGTAACCAGGTGTTTCAGGGCACCAGCACCTACCACACTTAATCACCAGCATAATGCACACAGGAACCTAATAGACTCACATTGTAAGAAAGAAGGTTTATTGGGAAAAATAAGCAGTTAAACCAAAATGATTTTCCCCAAAGACGAGATCCATGAGAGTTCATATATGTGAACAACCCTACAACAATGGTTATGAAATTCAGTATTTGTACCAATGTACAAGGGATGTCAAATGTAAAAAATAAAAACCAAAAGTCTATACAATCCTTAAAACAGGACATTCATTATTTCAGTAGTCTTAGCGCCTGTTCACTCTCGACCACTGAAGACTGCGGCTTTCATGCATCTATTCAGAAGTTTCTTTGTGTTTCTTCTTTTTCTTCTTCATGCTTTTTGTCACCTGGGGGAGGGGAAAGTGTGCAAGATTAGTATCGAAGCAAGCCAACAAAATGCAAATCTAGTTGTCAAAAAGGGAATCTGTCAGCTCCATATCATACTCCGTGCTAAAGTGTTAAGGTGGCCTAGCCACAGCATGACTGCCTACTCTCTCATGAATATGGTATGGTGCTTATGAATATCCAGGACTACTAAGCACTTGCACATAATGGACATGACTGGTTCTTTATATTCATGAGCTACACAGAAATATTCTGCTCAGCTTCTCTCCCACTAGTTTATGCTACCCTCAGAAGCATAAACCTACCCAGCCTGTAACCTTTAATGTTAGATCGTGTTATTACCTTTGGAGACTCCTCTGTTGCTTCTTCCTCCTCTTCAGTCTGTTTCTTTTTCTTCTTTTTCTTTGGTTTTAAGGCACTTTCACTGTCACTAGCGCTCTCCCGCTTATGCTGTGAGGGAAAGAAAGGGTCAGTTTGTATACATTATGATCCAGGATAGATACTACAGTCCATTAACACTACCAGCTATGGCTCTCTGCAGCAGTTCTCTGTAAAGGCTTAGACAGTAAGGAATCTACTAGAAACTTTTCATATATTCTAACAGACTGTATTCTGCAGACTGCTTCTCTACAAATATCTGTAGTACTATAATTTGTGAACCACAAGTGTCGATATTTTACATTTCTGAAACTTGACAATGCAAAGCAGCCCCATACAATACAATTAAAAATCGGTCCTCTAGTCAATAGCTGCACTAAATGTGGAATAGAAAACCTATTTTAATGGTATTGCAACTTACCTTAGAAGATTCTGCATCTGCCACTTCATTGTCGCTCTCCGGTTTCTTCTGAAAGGCAAAAAAAGGGGAGACGTGGTTATCTTCAATATACTCTTCACAAGAGCCTTCACATTTGCATTGTCACAGATAATAAAAGCTAGGTTCAGCCACAATCTAGGGGCAGATTTAAAAAAGGGTGTAAAATATACCCTGGTGTAACCTGCCCGCAGCAACCAATCACAGCTCAGCTTTCAGCTCTAGTAAAATGAAAGCTGAGCTGTGATTGGTTGCTGTGGGCAGGTTACACCAGGGTATATTTTACACCCTTTGATAAATCTGCCCCAAAGTGTTAAGACCGGTTTAATAAAAAAAACCTATAACGCTCATCTCCTGCAGCGAGACTGTGCAGGACCAACTAGAACCCCCGATGTTTAGAAAAATCTCTTCAAATATTAAGTCTATGCCTAAAGCTGTAGGTCTTAAAGCATTTGTCCAACCATCTGTGCAATCCGGCTCATGTATGCATCTTACCTTTTTCTTTTTGGTGGTGACTGGTGTGGCCGCGTCACTATCGGACTCGCTTACATGTTTCCTCTGCAGAAAACAAACAAGTTATAGCAGCAGCAATACAAGTGTTCACATGTGGGCTATGTACCATACCAGAGAAAGCACGCTGCATCTCTGATGAGGACCGGCCAGTTTATTTTGCAGGATGACTCCCCTACAATACCACGCACAGGTAAAAGGGGATAACTTCCTGCATCGGTAAAGACTAGAATAAGAACAAACCTTGGCTGGTGTCTCCACCTCGGGAGCAGTCACGCTCTTCTGTGCTGCACTGCAGAAGAGAAAACCACGATATGCGTTACTGAGCGGCTAAGTCAGGGGTAGGGATCTGTAGCTCTCCAGCTGTTGCAAAGCTACAACTCCCATCATGCCTGGACAGCCAAAGCGCTAGCGTTGGCTGCCCATGCATGATGGGAGTTATAGTTCTGCAACAGCTGGAGGGCCGAGATTCACTACTCCTGCGCTAGGCAATAACCGTATATAATAAGGCCAAATAGTTCCTCTTGTTACCTGTAATCAACATATCCTTGGTTCCAGTTTGCTGGGGTATTCTCATTGGGTTTCCCATGCTTGTCTAGCAGCCCTTTCTGGATCATCATTTTCTTCTGGCTGGCCTGAAAAGATTAATACATACAGGTTTAAAACTCTTCTCCCTAAATTAGCAGATGCTGTGATGTCACCAGCGGAGGAGATCAGTGCTGAGTACTACAGAGCCATCAGTTATAGGGTGATAGATGTGAAGTCATCATTACAAAGTTCATGAAACAACATACATCATGTGGCTCAGTATCCTTAGTAAATAGGTTACACTGGCTTCTCATTTAGTTCAGAAGTCTTACCTTAGGACCAAGACCCCACTTGCGGGGATAGGTGTCCCTCTCCATAATGACCCGTTTAATCTTTGCCACGACGCCATGGTCACATGTAGAGATCACAGCGGTTGTCATGAGGGCGGTAGCTATAAAGGGATGCAAGTAGTAAGATAGTTAGGAACACAATTGGTAACCAATAACCTCAACCTAAATACTTCTATACTGTGATCAGAGGAGCTTCCATCATCCTTCGCACTTATCCAGTCTTCCAGCCCCCAACTCACTTATGTTGAGAGTTATCTGCAGAACGCAGCAACTAACACATAGGTGAGCAGGACCCCACATCCCTAAGGACGCAGAACAGCAAGGAAGATGGGAAGTTCAGAGAATGGATAAACTGTGTCATCATGTCACACCCAACAACCAGGCTTAAGGGTACATTCACATGTACAGTGTTTTCACATCACTCATGCTTATGGGCTTCAAGAAGAATATGCAACCTTGACGGTTCCCTTATCATTAAGAAAAAGTGTCACCAGTTTTGGACAGTAAAAACTAGTGACAGTTCCATAGAGATGAACTAGTGTTAAAATTGCTTTCCATGACTGCTTTCTTCCAAAAACAGTGCCACCCCTGTACTCAGGTCGTTTATGGCATTACAACTCTGCTCAATTTACATTAATCTCTTCCAGCCGCCGCACAGTACATAAATGTCACTACAGCCTATGCCTGATGCTGCAGCAACATTAATTTACAATCCAGGATGACACAGGCGCAGGAGCTGCGCCTGTGTCATCTGCGGTGGGTTCCAGCAATCAGTGATAGCCAGAGACCCATAAGCTGATGTCCTAAAACGACTTTGGCATTGAGGAATCAATGACCCCAGGTCGTGAAAGGGTTAATAGAATTGAGCTGTAATACCACACAAGAACTCAGGACAAGGGTGGCACTGCTTCTGGACAAAAGCGGACATGTTCTTCTAGGCCTGGATAAAACCTTAAAAAAAAAAGTTCTGGAAATACAAACTAAATTATAAAGATTGTTAACAGCTCCCAGGGATACTCACCAGTGCAGATAGCTTCACCTTTGGTTGTGATGACCACAATATCCTGGTTCATCTCGATGCCATCCTCATACCTCAGGAGACCGGGCAGCATGATCTTGGCCCCATAACATATAGCATTAACCTACAGAGAATAAAAACCCAGGAGTAAATACCAGCCAATGCTAAGACTACCCGAAAGGTACTGGCAGGAGCAAAGGAGACTTACCGCACTGTCCTTCATGACCAGCCTCTTATGAGATACCAGAAGCTTCTCCAGTGGGAACACAACCCTACGAAGGTAGCTTTCATCTTTATTGTTATCGTACTGCCATTGTGCATCCAATACATCATGCATTGTGACAAGATTATCCTGAAAAAGACAACACATTGAAGTATTCGGATAGAGACCAGATGTTACATGGCCGATTGTCAGCTCCAGGACAAGACAAGAGATTTGCCTCAAATCCTGAGAACTTTTTAATGTCCCAAAGCCAATTACCAAACCACCGGGAGAAGCCTGTGGCTGAACTCAACGCGTTTGGGATTGGTATACAGCGGAGGTCACTAACCTTTTCTCCCATGACACCTGAGCGGACTCTGCGGAGCTCCTGCATCTGCCCACCGACCCCCAGAAGCAAGCCAATGTGGACGCACAGAGTCCGGATATATGTACCGGCTTCACAGCTCACCCAGAATATACCTGCAGAGTTACAGAACAGACGTCACCTATAGGTTCAGGTAAACTACATGGTTTTATTCAACTGCTAAAGAGCCATCAGTTATTGGGTGATAGATACATGTCAGCATGACAAGAAGTTCATGAGAGTATATGTACATCATATGGCTCAGTAACCCCTCCATTTCTGTACACTCACTACAGCACAGGGGGCCAACCTGCCACCCTCCAGCTGTTACAACACTACAAGTCCCAGCATGCCTGGACAGCTAAAGCTCAAGCATGATGGGTATTGTAGTTTCACAACAGCTGGAGGGCCTGAGTTTACACCCCTGGACTACAGGGACATCAATGTCTACATGAGGATCAAAAACGCATGACCCTCATGGCTTACTATAGATCTCGTGCAACGTCAGAGCAGCAATAGGTGGGGGCCTGAACCACTAAGTGGGTGATCCAGGCTTAGCAAAAATAGGTCTGCTTTCTTCCAGAAACAGCACTGCTCTCCTGTCCTCAGTTTGAGTGCAGTTTTGCAGGTCAGTTTCATGGAGTTGGATTGCAGTACCGCACACAGCCTGATGACAGGAGTGGCGCTGTTCTTATGTAAGAGTTGTGCCTTCTAGTCCCAGATAACCCTTTAAACTGACACTATGGGCACATATGTCCACATCACATACGGACTACGAGCAGTTACTCACCCAGTCTACGTTCGGGGTCATACTCCACAAGTTTGCTTTCATAGATTGTTCTGACACGCAGTTGCCTCTTCACAGCAGCTATTAATGGCGGCCTCTGAAACAGCGCACCTGTGAGGGTCTCCAGAGCCTGCAGGCGGATACACACTGGATATATATATGCTGTATACAGAGGCAATGTATATGATACAAGACCCTCCAGGCATATCAGACAGCACATCTCATCTTGACCTTCACCCATAACCTCCTGCTCTCCACACCAGGTGCCAGTCACACTGCAGAACGCAGGTCACTGGCTCCAGCGATGTATCGAGCACACCGGAGTCCCATACGGGAAGCCAGGGCTTAGGAGAAGGACAAAGGATCAGAGAATGGATAAACTGTGTCATCATGTATACCGGAGACTGACACAGAAAAAGGAGAGATACTCACCCTCGCCAGCTGCTGCTCATTCTCCAATGCATTATGTAGTCGGACAATCCCAACGTATTCCTTCCCTTCAGGACAGATGTTAAGTGTAAAGGTGAGTATATATACGGTCAGATATTGGCTCTAGTATATTATATACACAAGGATAGAAGCGCCCACCTGCACTCTGCTGCGACTTCACCAGTCGTGTGGCGCGGTCTATACATACGATAAGGCAACCTGTGACTTTGGGATCCAGCGTCCCGCTGTGGCCGGTTTTCTCTACCCTCAAAATGCGACGGATCCATGCGACTACCTCGTGTGAGGACGGGTTGGCGGGTTTATCCAGATTAATAAAACCTGTTCTGAAGAGATTAGACACAATAAAAGGAGTGCACAGAAACACGCCGGGCCGACAGGCAAAGATATAGTCATGGGGGATTCCAGACGCGGCCCATAGAGGGGTTACACATAACACTTACTTTATATACTCTGTAATATCTCTCTTCAAGGGGTTGGAACCGGACGGGATAGGAGTGTAGTGTGTCGTCCGAACATTCAGCTTATCAAAGTTCTATCAGAGAGATGAGAAAGTGAGAACATGGGTGTTCCTGCTGCTAAACCATTCATCTAAAAAGCCCAACCTGCTCAGCTCACTGCATTAGTGCCCAAAGGGGTTAGAGGGGAGAAAGGAAAAAAAAAAAAAGCTACTTTAGTGCAAAAACAGCGCCACCCCTATCCTCAGGTTGTCAGTGGTATTACAACTGCTTCAATAACTTCAATAAATAGAAACTGCAAACACCACACCCAACCTGAGGACAGGAGAGGCGCTGTTTATAGAAGTGGCCATGGTTTTCTGAAGCTAGACAACCCCTTTAGGCTATGTTCACACAGCTTTTAAAAAGCATTATTTTGCAGCAAATTGCGCAATTCCCAATATATCAATATTTTGGCGACAAATTTGCTGCAAAAATCTCGCAATTTTATGCTGAAATTGTGAATTTGTGGAAAGATAGCAGCGATTTGCCATTTGCAGAAACGACTAACCTTAAGCAGCAGGGGCCACTGAGATGTATCCAGCTGGGCGACTTTGGACTCGGGCTGTATGAGGAAGCTTCCTTCATGCTGGATATCCTGGAGAGAGAAGAGACCGTTCATCAGGTGTCATTACACTTCTATCTATGTAACCTGCAGTGTGTCTGGCTACATTACTACACTAGATGGCGCCACTTACAGGGGAGACCACTGCAAGGTACCACTAATACCGCCACAGACCACCATGCATGATCATACCGCAAGCCTTACGATATGCTGTGGAGGACAGTGCTTTGGTTCACTGTCCATTATTTTACACTAATGCCTATAGAGCAGACGACCCCTAACAGGTGGCCCTCCAGCATAACAACTCCCATCAGGCCCTGCAACAGCTGGAGAGAAGCCCTGCCTTGTACACAACTTCCATCTAATGGGTCGTCCAATGATATCTGGAGGAAAAAGAAAAAAAAACACCACCTCCAGTACTTATCAGCTGCTGTATGTCCTGCATGAAGTGATGTATTCTTTCCAGTCTGACAGTGCTCTTTGCCGCCACCTCTGTCCATGTCAGGAACTGTCAAGAGCAATAGCAAAGCCCCATAGAAAAACTCCCCTGCAAAGAATACACCACTTCCTGCAGGACATACAGCAGCCGATAAGTACTGGAAGACAAGATTTTTTTTTTTAAATAGAAGTACAAAAAATTCTGGCACCCGTTGATATGTGAGAAGAGAGATTTTCGGGTGAACTACCCCTTTAAGATTGTCAGTCATACACATGGGACCCTAAGCTGCAGTAGATCTCTCAGACTGGGGTTCCCCTTTAACCACACCACCTACCACAACTTGTTCTTCCATTATATCTATTGTAATTTCCTACAAATCTGTGCTTTCCAACACCCAGCTGCTGCAGAACTACAACTCCCAGCATGCCATGACAGCCTCCGGCTCCCAGCCTCATGGCATGCTGGGAGTTGTAGTTTTGCAGCAGCAATGGAAGTCTGAGTGCAGGAGCCGCAGCCAGGCCGCTCAGCCCTCCACGTGCTCAGCACATGTGCACACGGCGGCAGTACCGCACACTCACCGCAATCTCCCCCAGCGTCTGACTCTTGCGTTTCTTAGATTTCTTCTTGGATCCTTTAAGAAAAGTGAAAAAATAACGATAATGAGAGGAGAACATGTGACGGAGCCGCGTTATCCTACAAGGCGCTGGTCACACGGTGCGGAAACGCGTTACTGACATGACAGCACACAGAGGTAATGAAGACAGGGAGCTGTAAATTAAAAAAAATATATATAAATCCGGCGAGCTGAGCGCTTACCCTCGTCATCCGCCATGTCCGCTCTCTGCCCCTCTCCACGCGGTGAATGAGAGAGACGTGCTGGCGGGGCGGCCGGATATAGCACGTGGGAGGACTCATCCCTGGCCCCGCCCCTTCCGCCTGTGTATCCTTCGCTATCCTCCGTGTGGCTGCCATGTTGACTTAGCCTTGTGCTGTGTGCGGCTGAGGTGCTCGTTCACACTTAGCGGCGGCTGTGCGGGTGAAACGCTGGTCAATGTGCAAGGGTAGTGAGAGGGTGCACCACGTGACCGCGATACAGCAGCAGCTGTGGTGTAGTGGCGGGCTGTAGACCTCCCTGCCGCCAGGTGGCGCTGCTGCTGCTTATGCTCCCAGTGTGTGGATACGCCATGTATTAGAGGAGCCATAGAGATGCAACTGCCCTCTAATCTACTTATATATGTTTTATTTGTGGGGTTTGGTGTAAAATTGACTAAAAATGCTAGCAGAAGGAGAGTAATTATAAGTGTGTGTGTACCTACATTTAAAGGGGTAAGCCAGGATTAAAATACATTTGACAGTTGTGTGAGGTATTACAACTGAGCTGCAATAGCAGAGGCAAACTGAGCACAGGTGTGGCGCTGTCTCAAAAATAAAGCAGCCACGTCAACACCTTTAAGTGGTTACCCCACAGTAAAAGTTATTCCCTATTCACATAGAGTATATGACGAGGATAGTACTGGGGGTGTGATTGCCAGGGCCATTTCTAGGTAATTTGGACTACAGGGCGAAACTTGCAACCCCCCCCCCCCCCCCCCCCCCAAAAAAAAAGGCTAATTCAGTAACTCACAGGTGACGTCTTCTTTGATCTGAGGCGTCACTTTCCCTTTTCCTCTCCATCTGGCCCAGGCCTCCATGATGATTTCTTCCACTTACAGTTCATCTCTTCAGAACCTTCCAGACAGACATTTTAGGCTCTGCACTTTTACAACAACTTCCACTTTTTTGTGTCATGTGCAGTAAAGTCAGTAGGTATGTGGGTTACCCCCTGTGTATAGGGTCCCCTGCTGTGCCCCCATATAGTAATAATCCCCCTGTGCTTGTCCCCATAGTAATAATCCTCCTGTGCTCTGTCCCCATAGTAATAATCCCCCCCTGTGCTCTGTACCCATAGTAATAATCCCCGCTGTGCCCCCCCATAGTAATAATCCCTGCTGTGCTCCCCCCATAGTAATAATCCCCCCTGTGCTCCCCCCCCCCATAGTAATAATGCCCCCTGTGCTCTGTCACCATAGTAATAATCCCCCTGTGCTCCACCCCATAGTAATAATCCCCCTGTGCTCCCCCATAGTAAAAATCCCCCCTGTGCTCCCCCATAGTAATAATCCCCCTGTGCTCGTCCCCATAGTAATAATCTCCGCTGTGCTCTGTACCCATAGTAATAATCCCCCCTGTGCTCCCCCCATAGTAATAATGCCCCTGTGCTCTGTCCCCATAGTAATAATCCCCCTGTACTCCACTCCATAGTAATAATCCCCCCTGTGCCCCCTCATAGTAATAATCCCCTTGTGATCCACTCCCATAGTAATAATCTCCCCTGTGCTGCACTCCCATAGTAATAATCCCCCTGTGCTGCACTCCCATAGTAATAATCCCACCTGTGCAGTCCCCATAGTAATAATTTCCCCTGTGCTGCACTCCCATAGTAATAATCTTCCCTGTGCTGCACTCCCATAATAATAATCCCCCTGTGCTGCACTCCCATAGTAATAATCCCACCTGTGCAGTCCCCATAGTAATAATCTCCCCTGTGCTGCACTCCCATAGTAATAATCCCACCTGTGCTGCACTCCCATAGTAATAATACCACCAGTGCTCCCCCTATAGTAATAATCCCCCTGTGTAGTCCCCACAGTAATAATCCCACTTGTGCTCCCTCCATAGTAATATTCCCACCTGTGCTCCCCCCATAGTAATAATCCCTCCTGTGCTCCCCCCATAGTAATAATCCCATCAGTGCTCCCCCCATAGTAATAATCCCCCCTGTGCTCCCCCCATAGTAATAACCCCACCTATGCTCCCCCATAGTAATATTCCCCCTGTGCTCCCCCCATAGTAATATTCCTCTGTGCTCTGTCCCCATAGTAATAATCCCCCTGTGCTCCACCCCATAGTAATAATCCCCCCTGTGCTCCCCCCATAGTAATAATCCTCCCTGTGCTCCCCCCATAGTAATTATCCCCCTGTGCTCTGTCCCCATAGTAATAATCACCCTGTGCTCGTTCCCATAGTAATAATGCCCCCTGTGCTCTGTACCCATAGTAATCATCCCCCCTGTGCTCTCCCCCATAGTAATAATCCCCCTGTGCTCTGTCCCCTTAGTAATAATCCCCCTGTACTCCTCTCCATAGTAATAATTCCCCCTGTGCCCACCCATAGTAATCCCCCTGTGCTCTGTCTCCATAGTAATAATCCCCCTGTGCTCTGCCTTCATAGTAATAATCTCCCTGTGCTCTGTCCCCTTAGTAATAATCCCCCTGTACTCCACTCCATAGTAATAATCCCCCCTGTGCCCACCCATAGTAATCCCCCTGTGCTCTGTCTCCATAGTAATAACCCCCCTGTGCTCTGCCCCCATAGTAATAATCCCCCTGTACTCCACTCCATATAAAAAATCCCCCCTGTGCTCCCACCATAGTAATAGTCCCCTTGTGATCCACTTCCATAGTAATAATCTCCCCTTTGCTGCACTCCCATAGTAATAATCCCCCTGTGCTGCACTCCCATAGTAATAATCCCACCTGTGCAGTCCCCATAGTAATAATCTCCCCTGTGCTGCACTCCCATAGTAATAATCCCACTTGTGCTGCACTCCCATAGTAATAATCCCACCAATGCTCCCCCATAGTAATAATCCCCCGTGTAATCCCCACAGTAATAATCCCACCTGTGCTCCCCCCATAGTAATAATCCCACCTGTGCCCCCCATAGTAATAATCCCCCTGTGTAGTCCCCACAGTAATAATCCCACCTGTGCTCCCCCCATAGTAATAATCCCACCTGTGCTCCCCCATAGTAATAATCCCACCTGTGCTCCCCCATAGTAATAATCCCCCCTTTACCCCCCATAGTTATAATTCCCCCTGTGCAGTCACAATAGTAATAATCCCACCTGTGCTCCCCCCCATAGTACTAATCCCCCTATGCAGTCCAGATAGTAATAGCCCCATAAAGGATAGCCCTCCCCCGTGTAGCCCCCCCCATAGTATACACCCCATGTGTAGCCCCCCCATAGTAATGCCTTCCCACCAAAGTATAGCCTAGCCCCCCATAGTATAGCCCTCCCCCTGTGTAGCCTTCCCCCCTCTAGCCTTCCATAGTATGGGCCCCTTTGTAGCCCCCACACTGCAGCAATTATGAGAAAAAAAAAATACACTCACCTCTCCCGGATCCTGAATCCTGCAGAAGCGTCTCCCTCTGTCTGGCAGCTGATCTTGCAAGTACAGTGAGCTTCTGGCACAGGCAGCCTGCCACACACCGGCCCAGAAGCTCACCGCTGTAGCCCTGCGGCGCCCTGACTTCTCACCTCGACGGCGGTCATGTGACGTCATCACGTCACATGTCCACTGCCAAGCAGGAGAGAGGGGAAGTCCGGGCGCCGCGGGGCTACAGCGGCCACTTTATAGTAAAATAGATCAGTATACAGTATTAGTAGGTGTACTCACTGTATATTCTGACAGCAGTTCCCTGTGTACTCACTGTATATACTGACATTAGCTCTATGAGGTACACAGGGAACTGCTATCAGCCTCCCCTCCTCCAGGCTGTGCTGCCCTGCTTTGTGGTGAGTCTGTCCATAAGATGGCCGACATGGAGGAGCATGTGACAATGACCCTCTTTCTCTGCCTTCCATAGACATAAACAGGCTCAGTGGTGGACACTGGGGGCGGAGCACGATCACATGCTACTCCATGTTGGCCATCTTATGGACAGACTCATCACAGAGCAGGACAGCACAGCCTAGAGGAGGGGAGGCTGATATTAGGTCTATGAGGTACACAGGGAGCTGCTGTCAGTATATACAGTGAGTACACAGGGAGCTGCTGTCAGTATATACAGTGAGTACAGGGAATTGCTGTCAGTATATACAGTGAGTACACAGGGAGCTGCTGTCAGTATATACAGTGAGTACAGTTACTAATACTGTACACTGAACTATTTTACTATAAAGCAGCCAACCCCTGTAAGTGCCTAGAGTGGCAGCATGCACGCCTGGCCACTACTGTATTCACTGTCTATGGCAGCGTTTCCCAACCGGGGTGCCGCGGCACACTGGTGTGCCAGGAGAACCCGCCAGGGGTGCCGCGGGATCCCCGTGGGAAATGTGCGCTGTCTCTTTAAGAATCTCAAGAAACTGCGGCCGCGCAGCTTCTCGGGATGCACGGATCACTTTCATGTTCCGGGCGGAACATTAAAGTAAGCAGAATATAGGAGCAGGAAGTGTCAGCATCCTGCTCCTATATTCACTCCCATAGGCCACCGGCACTTCATGCCAGCAGCCTATGGGAGGCCGGGACGTGACCTCTCCGGCAGGCGTGATGATGTGACGTCATCACGCCTGCCGGAGGTCCCGTCCCAGCGGCTCGCAAGATGGAGCCCGAAGAGGAGGAGGAGAGCTGCTGCCTGCAGCTACACAGCGCGGATTAGGTGAGTAGGATGTTTGTTTGTTTTTTAGGGGCAGAGCAGGGGGCATTATTAGTTCATGGGGGGCACCTCTGGGGGCATTATTAGTATATGGGGGCACCTCTGGGGGCATTATTAGTTCATGGGGGGCACCTCTGGGGGCATTATTAGTATATGGGGGCACCTCTGGGGGCATTATTAGTATATGGGGGCACCTCTGGGGGCATTATTAGTATATGGGGGCACCTCTGGGGGCATTATTAGTTCATGGGGGGCACCTCTGGGGGCATTATTAGTATATGGGGGCACCTCTGGGGGCATTATTAGTATATGGGGGCACCTCTGGGGGCATTATTAGTTCATAGGGGCACCTCTGGGGGCATTATTAGTATATGGGGGCACCTCTGGGGGCATTATTAGTATATGGGGGCACCTCTCGGGGCATTATTAGTTCATGGGGGGCACCTCTGGGGGCATTATTAGTATATGGGGGCACCTCTGGGGGCATTATTAGTTTATGGGGGGCACCTCTGGGGGCATTATTAGTTTATGGGGGGCACCTTTGGGGGCATTATTAGTATATGGGGGCACCTCTGGGGGCATTATTAGTTCATAGGGGCACCTCTGGAGGCATTATTAGTTCATGGGGGCACCTCTGGGAGCATTATTAGTTCATGTGGGCACCTCTGGGGGCATTATTAGTATATGGGGGCACCTCTGGGGACATTATTAGTATATGGGGGCACATCTGGGGGCATTATTAGTTCATAGGGGCACCTCTGGAGGCATTATTAGTTCATGGGGGCACCTCTGGGAGCATTATTAGTTCATGTGGGCACCTCTGGGGGCATTATTAGTATATGGGGGCACCTCTGGGGACATTATTAGTATATGGGGGCACAGCATGGGGCATTATTAGTTCATGGGGGCACCTCTGGAGGCATTATTAGTTCATGGGGGCACCTCTGGGAGCATTATTAGTTCATGTGGGCACCTCTGGGGGCATTATTAGTATATGGGGGCACCTCTGGGGGCATTATTAGTTCATGGGGGGCACCTCTGGGGGCATTATTAGTATATGGGGGCACCTCTGGGGGCATTATTAGTATATGGGGGCACCTCTGGGGGCATTATTAGTATATGGGGGCACCTCTGGGGGCATTATTAGCTCATGGGGGAACCATGAGCTCATGGGGGCACCTCTGGGGGCATTATAAGTATATGGGGGCACCTCTGGGGGCATTATTAGTTCATGGGGGCACCTCTGGGGGCATTATTAGTTCATGGGGGCACCTCTGGGGGCATTATTAGTTCATGGGGGCACCTCTGGGGGCATTATTAGTTCATCACAGCAGGGGATCCTACATACAGGGGGCACAGCAGGGGATCCTACATACAGGGGGCATCCCACATTCCTTCTCGCTTTACTGCACATAACACCAAACAGCGCAGTTACTTTGGGAGCCGACAGGAGGGAGAAAGGAAAGGAAGTTGCTAGAAATGTGCGGAGCCTAAATTGTCTTGCGGGTTCTGAAGAGATGAAAAGTAGCTGGAACAAATCATCATGGCGGATGGAGAGAAAAAGGGAAAGTGACTCCTCAGATCAAAGAAGACGTCACCTGTGAGTCACTGTATACGGTTTTCTTATTTTGTAGAACATTATTTAGTAGAGGCGCCCCGAGGTGGAAAAGGTTGGGAAGCACTGGTCTATGGGATCTAAACAATACTGAGTTCAAGGGCTCAGAATTGGGATCTGTAGAATTAACATAGCCTAGGTATGTTCTTTCCTGTCAGTGTGCCACTTGACCAAGACAGAATTCTTGTGTTGGGGTGCCTTTACACAGAGAGATTTATCTGACGGATCATTGAAGCCAAAGCCAGGAACTGACTATAAACAGGGAACAGGTCATAAAGGAAAAACTGAGATTACTCCTCTCTTTAAATCAATTCCTGGCTTTGGCTTCAAAAATCTGTCAGATAAATCTGTGTGTGTAAGGGCACCCTAAGTCAATGGGATCATCTCACAGGTGCAGGGAGAGAAGCACTGAGACACAAACTTCTCTCCCCACTTGTTCTAGAAAATAACATGCATAGATATAGTCAGAAGAAATTGCAGCAACACAAGTGACTATATGTGATTTATCCATCTGTCTCCCTGCAGGATATCAGTCCTGTCACAGATGTGGCTGCTGCAGTTTCTCACACTATAGCTCACAGGTGTTAAACATGGCATGGTGTTTTTATTGACGTTTTTACGAGATTTTAAGATAGTGTGAAGCCAGTCTTATGACCATACTAAAGTAAATCATTGATGAAATTTATGGTTTTAAATCAGCTTACAAGTTGGTTTAGGAGAGAATAGAAAAGCTCATAGAGAATAACTTCTCTGCTTGACTTCACTGATAACAGAAGCTGTAGGACACAAAGTTAAAGGGGAACTCTGGGTAAGAAAAACTTGTTTTCTAGTACAGTACATTAAAAGTTATATAGATGTGTCTATACAATGTATTACTGTATCTGTACGGTTCTGCCACACTGGTAGCTGATAGAAATCCAGGAAGTGAAAAAAATGGCCCCTGTGCCAATTCACATTGCCTCCTGCTCCTTCTGCTCTCCCCCCTAGGAGATAAATCTTCCATGCCTCTGTCTCACACTGTATGTGTTTGCTGAGCGCAGGCTGATGATCCAGAGAGGGGGCAGGGCATGATCTTACAGGAGGAGGGGCTGGATCCCCCAATCCCCTGAGTGATTCACCATCTCTGAATGGCCAGAAGCAGGTGCAGCACTGATTTTACTGATTGTGATGGGTGGGGGACTGTGATGAATAGCTGAGGGAAAGCATTCCATTCTGGCAACTGATCAACCAGGAAGGACAGAAACACAAAACAGAACAAAAAAACCCTAAACAAATGGATTTTTGGTAGTTTCAAAACTGGGATAGAAAGGTAAGTAATGCATTATGCCTCTGCAGAAGTTTCATTTTTTTAACCTCTACCTGGAGTTCCCCTTAAATAGAGAGCCATAGGCTGTATCCATGTTTTCCAGGCAGCCTTAGGACCTTATCCAACTTTAGCAGCCACCGCTAATCAAATGCCTCCTGCTCAAAGTTCCCTTAACTCTAAAAGTGAATATTTATAACCAGTGATTAAAAAACTATAAGGTAGTCACCAGCTTTTAAGTTGCTTTAAAGGGGTAGAGGTTAAAAAAAGAAACTTCTGCGGAAGCATAACCCATTACTTACCTGTCTATCCCAGTTTTGAAACTACCAAAAATCCATTTGTTTGGGGGGGTTTTGCTCTGTATTGTGTTTCTGTCCTTCCTTGTTTAGCATTTCCCAGAATGCAATGCTTTCCCTCAGCTGATCATCACAGTCCCCCACCCACACAATCAGTAAAATTAGTGCTGCACCTGCTTCTGGCCCGACAGAGATGGTGAATCAGTCTGGGGATTGGGGGATCCAGCCAAGCCCCCTGTGAGATCACACCCTGCCCCCTGTCTGCATCATCAGCAAACATAGAAAACAAGTTTTTCTTATCCGGAGTTCCCCTTTAAGGGTATGTGCACACTACGGAATCCTGACGAAAAACCTGTAGCCGGTTCCGCAGCTCGCACTCGCTCCCGGACTCTGGTGGCTGCGCGCATTTCCGCCTGTGTCATTGACTCCATTCTATGTTGTTCATTCTTTGGACATCGGAATCCACCCGTGCATTAAATGGTGTCCATGGCACGAGCGGAAATGCGCACGGCCGCCAGAGTCCACAAGCGGGTGCGAGCTGCAAATTCCGCAACAGGATTCTGTAGTGTGCATGTGAGGAAAGAAGGGCTGATAAGAAGCCAAACAGAATATTTCTTCTCTGCTGAACTTTACTAATAGCAAATTTACTTTAAAGGGAATCTGTCAGCTCTTGGGCCCTACCTGAGGTGGTCACAGTGTGCTGTAGCTGGCAGTCCCCAGTGAGCATGGTGCCTTTTGGTAATTTCCGTGCAGTGGATTATGCACAATCTCTACTACTGTAATGAAGAGTCAAAGAGGAGTTGTGTGTACCGCACTCCTTCCTCCTCCCTCTTCTTCATAAATAATCAATACTGCCTGGCCTCCTGCTCACTCAGCTGTCAGTCAGTATGTGCCAACAGAGGACTGCTCTGCAATCAGAGACACTAGCTGACAGCTAGGCGAGCAGGAGGCTGGTCAGCATTGATTATTCATGAAGAAGAGGGAGGAGGAAGGAGTGACGAGGTGTGCCAGCGTGCGGCACATGCGCTGAGCCACAACTCCTGTTTAAATCCTTATTACAGTTGGAAAACAGAGATTGTGCATAATCTGCTGTAGGGACAAATTACCAACAGGCACCATGCTCACTAGGGGACTGCCAACTACAGCAGACAGCACACTGTCAGTGCCTCAGGTAGGGCCCAGGTGCTGACAGATTCCCTTTACTAAAGACCATAAAAAGAGATGAGTGAATCGCTGATCTCAATGAAGTGAAACGCTTTGTTTGATCAGCGCTCCACTCTTTATGCCGGATGCCTTTCAGCGCTGCTCCACTCCCTGTCGCTCCACCCCGAATGCCGACGAAAAGCTCTATCCAATCCAGGAAAACTTCTCCCAATTTCCCAGGATTGGATTCAGCTTTTCCCTAGCACCCGGGGTGAAGCAGAGCAGCGCTAGAAGGCGTTGAGATCAGCCATTGGCTGAATTATATATTCGTATAATAAGTACTAAACAAAAACACAAAACAAATCTTTTCATTGCGTAAATTTTTATGTTATCTAAAACAGGTAAATTGGATTAAACGTCATCATCAAAACGACAAGAGTTGAGAAGATGAGGCAGATACGGCCGGGGTGCACACGCCTCGTACAGCAGAGGAAGATCTAATGGGATACAGAGCCCTGGCTCCTGGCTGAATCCAGAGAGGTCTGTGCTGAAGTTCACACAATGTCATGTTTGCCGTTTGTGTTGTACATTGTTTGGTGGGGTTTATGGTGTCAGCACCATGTGATGCCTTAGGATGTGACAAGTGGCAGCATTACATGAGATTTGCAGAGGGTTGTATAGGTTTATAGCAAAACAGAGAGCAGAGAGAAGTGTGGGCCATGTACAGATGATACCCTGACGGCAGATACTCCCGACTCTCCTGAAATTACTTCCTCCTGCGGCGTTGATGCCTTCAGAGTCGCCTGTCCTACCTCCTGCGATGCCCCCCAGGCACTTTACAGTGCTTGTTATGGTGTGCGGGTTCCTGGCATTGTCTCTGGATGTGGCAGCCCTTGTTAGCCCCGCCTGGGTGACCTCTAAGAATTTCTCTCTATCTCTGTGGGAAATATGCAGCCAACACATGCAATCATGGCACTGTGGCAGTGGTAAGTACCAGGACAGTCATGTATAGTGAATATTAGTAGGCATGTTTAGCAAAGACGTCTGACGTTACATACAGAAACAGCGCCACCCCTGTTCTCAGGTTGTATGTAGTATTAAAATTCAGCTTTATTCACTTCAATGGAAATGGGCAGTGACTATTCTGCATTACAAGAGGTGTGAATTTGAGGCTCTGACAGGTTCTAAATATGACCAACGCTTGTCTATACCCAAGATTGCTTTGACTGTATTTGCACGTACACTATTTTTTACATGGTCTGAAAAGGGCAGCACACCACACTTTTAAAGTTTGTGTGGGAAATTATTTGACCGTAGTCACCAGCTGACTATGTTGGAAAAGTGATGTAAATGGAGTCCTTGAATGTATATAACAGCTTTGTTTATGGAGTTCATGCTGAAAGAGACACTCTGACACTGGCCATGGTCATCAGAGATTCACCCCCCCCCCCCTGCAAATGCCGAATAGTTACCTCCCATTTGACCATCAAGGGCTAAATTGCATATCATCTTTTCAATCAGTGGAACAGAGACTCACTGCCCTTACAGTAAAGAATCCCGTCTGTGCTGATGGTGTAACCTTCTTTCCTCTAGACGTAGAGGATGCCCCCTTGTAATGGTTATAGGCCTAGATGTAAAAAGACCACCACACAGATCTCTGTATTGGGCCTAATATTTGGCCGTGCAGCCTGTGAACATACCCTTAAAGGGGTACTCCAGGAAAAAAAAAATCAACACAGTAGTAGTTCTTTTAGAAGGCAAGATTAATCATGTGGCTGGGCTGCACTAGCGATTGCTCAATCCTTTGTGCGATCATTTACATGTAGTGCTATCGGCTGCACATCTCCTGTTTCCACAGGGAGATGTGTGGCCGATAGCAATAAATTTTGAAGCCCTGGCTGATCACTTGACACTTTTACACAGGCCGATTATGGGCTGCAGGAGCTTTTCTATCAATGTTCTTTGCCAATAATCACCCCGTGTAAAGGATTTTCTTCCACTGATTGTACATATGATTGTACATACACTGATTGTATTGGACATCAACTGATTGTACATACATTATTGATTGTATATACACTTATTGTACATACACTGATTGTACATATATGATTGTACATACATTATTGATTGTATATACACTGATTGTACATACACTGATTGTACATATATGATTGTACATACACTGATTGTACATACATGATTGATTGTATATACACTTATTGTACATACACGGATTGTACATACACGATTGTACATACACTGATTGTACATATATGATTGTAATTTGTACATACACGATTGTACATACACTGATTGTACATATATGATTGTAATTTGTACATACACGATTGTACATACACTGATTGTACATATATGATTGTACATACACAATTGTACATACACTGATTATACGTATATGATTGTACATACACGGATTGTACATACGTGATTGTACAAACACTGATTGTACATATATGATTGTACATACACAATTGTACATACACTGATTGTACATACATGGATTGTACATACATGATTGTAGACACACTGATTGTAGATACACGATTGTAGATATGCTGATTGTACTTTTTTTTTTTTTTGCAACTGATCTGCATTAAAGCTGCTTGGGCCCTTTAAGACAGTCTGAGATATTGCTGTGTATGGCAGCAAACAAGCGCACTACAGAGGCCTAGTGTGCCAGATTTACTCAGGTCTGTCTGCTACGGATCAGGGCAGCCTTAACAGCATTATGGGTCCCTGCTGCCATGTTGTCCCTTCCCTGTGTGGAGAAGCAGCTGACATACAGTATCCTCTCCTTCAGCCCACCTCCAGCTGTGTTCCCCTCTGCAGCCGGGCTCAGTGAGGTGTAGGTGTATGTGAGACACTATGTAACCCGTTCCCTGCTGCCAGTAACACTGGTAACAGAGAATCCATAGCAGACCTCCTGTTCTTTCACATTTACACAGCTCTTGTATTCTCACTTTCACACCTTTTTTTTTTATTTGCTCCTTTATAGAACGTGACTTAATGTTGTCCTCTTTGCTTACAGACTGGCAGATGGCTTCCCTGGTGCTGCTCTTTAGTGCTACATGTATTTGCGGAGTTTGGTTTATATTCAGCGTGCTATGGTTTTGCCAAGTGAAGCAACCTTTGAGTTTTCGCACTATGTCGCTCCTACTTCTCGTATCAGGTAATACTGTGTGCGAACATTGTGTACAGAGAAAACTGGGGGAGGAAGTATCACTTCAGAATCTGCATCTAGTTAGTCCAACTTACACAGATAGCTAAAAAACTCTGATGGGAGAGGCAGCAATTTCCTCAAAGTTTCTTCACAACTTCAAATATGGCGGTCAGAATAAATCCCCGGAATAACGTCCTATCACCAGAAAGCTTCCAGGTCTCTTTCTCGAACATATTCAGTGAATCAACCACCTCAGCTTCATGTGGCAGAAAGTTCGGTAATTTCACTGCTCTTCGGCCCTCGAGCTACAATTCCCAACATGTCTGGACAGCCAAAGCTTTAGCTGGCCAGGCATGATATATGATTAAAAGTTCCAATCCCATTAATTTGGCTTGGCCAGAGAAGAGTAAACCTTCACTGTATATACTGACAGCAGCTCCCTGAGTACTCACTGTATATACTGACAGCAGCTCCCTGTGTACTCACTGTATATACTGACGGCAGCTCCCTGTGTGCTCACTGTATACACTGACAGCAGCTCTCTGTACTCACTGTATATACTGACAGCAGCTCTCTGTGTACTCACTGTATATACTGACAGCAGCTCCCTGTGTACTCACTTTATATACTGACAGCAGCTCCCTGTGTACCTCATAGGGCTAGAATCAGACTCTCCTCCTCCAAGCTGTACTGCCCTGCTCTGTGGTCAGGCTGTCCATAAGATGGCCGACATGGAGGAGCATGTGACCATGTCCCGCCCCCTAATGTCCACCACTGAGCCTGTATATGCCTATAGAGGACACTGGGGGCGAGGCATGGTCACATGTTCCTCTGTGTCAGCCATCTTATGGATAGACTCACCACAGAGCAGGGCAGCACAGCCTGGAGGAGGAGAGTATGATATTAGCTCGATGAGGTATACAGGGAGCTGCTGTCAGTATACATAGTGAGTACACAGGTAGCTGCTGTCAGTATATATAGTGAGTACAGGGAGCTGCTGTCAGTATATACAGTGAGTACACAGGGAGCTGCTGACAGTATATACAGTAAGTACACAGGGAGCTGCTGTCAGTATTTACAGTGAGTACAGGGAGCTGCTGTCAGTATATACAGTGAGTACACAGGGAGCTGCTGTCAGTATATACAGTGAGTACACAGGGAGCTGCTGTCAGTATATACAGTGAGTACAGAGGGAGCTGCTGTCAGTATATACAGTGAGTACACAGGAAGCTGCTGTCAGTATATACAGTGAGTACGCAGGGAGCTGCTGTCAGTATATACAGTGAGTACACAGGGAGCTGCTGTCAGTATATACAGTGAGTACACAGGGAGCTGCTGTCAGAATATACAGTGAGTACAGGGAGCTGCTGTCAGTATATACAGTGAGTACACAGGGAGCTGCTGTCAGTATATACAGTGAGTACACAGGGAGCTGCTGTCAGTATATACAGTGAGTACACAGGGAGCTGCTGTCAGTATATACAGTGAATACACAGGGAGCTGCTGTCAGTATATACAGTGAGTACACAGGGAGCTGCTGTAAGTATATACAGTGAATGCACAGGGAGCTGCTGTCAGTATATACAGGGAGCTGCTGTCAGTATATACAGTGAGTACACAGGGAGCTGCTGTCAGTATATACAGTGAGTATACAGGGAGCTACTGTCAGTATATACAGTGAGTACAGGCAGCTGCTGTCAGTGTATACAGTGGGTACACAGGGAGCTGCTGTCTGTATATACAGTGAGTACATAGGGAGCTGCCGTCAGTATATACAGTGAGTACACAGGGAGCTGCCGTCAGTATATACAGTGAGTACACAGGGAGCTGCTGTCAGTATATACAGTGAGTACAGGCAGCTGCTGTCAGTATATACAATGAGTACAGGGAACTGCTGTCAGTATATACAGTGAGTACACAGGGAGCTGCTGTCAGTATATACAGTGAGTACACAGGGAGCTGCTGTCAGTATATACAGTGAGTACACAGGGAGCTGCTGTCAGTATATACAGTGATTACACAGGGAGCTGCTGTCAGTATATACATTGAGTACAGGCAGCTGCTGTCAGTATATACAATGAGTACAGGGAATTGCTGTCAGTATATACAGTGAGTACACAGGGAGCTGCTGTCAGTATATACAGTGAGTACACAGGGAGCTGCTGTCAGTATATACAGTGAGTACACAGGGAGCTGCTGTCAGAATATCCAGTGAGTACAGGGAGCTGCTGTCAGTATATACAGTGAGTACACAGGGAGCTGCTGTCAGTATATACAGTGAGTACACAGGGAGCTGCTGTCAGTATATACAGTGAGTACACAGGGAGCTGCTGTCAGTATATACAGTGAATACACAGGGAGCTGCTGTCAGTATATACAGTGAGTACACAGGGAGCTGCTGTAAGTATATACAGTGAATGCACAGGGAGCTGCTGTCAGTATATACAGGGAGCTGCTGTCAGTATATACAGTGAGTACAGGGAACTGCTGTCAGTATATACAGTGAGTACACAGGGAGCTGTTGTCAGTATATACAGTGAGTACACAGGGAGCTGCTGTCAGTATATACAGTGAGTATACAGGGAGCTACTGTCAGTATATACAGTGAGTACAGGCAGCTGCTGTCAGTGTATACAGTGGGTACACAGGGAGCTGCTGTCTGTATATACAGTGAGTACATAGGGAGCTGCCGTCAGTATATACAGTGAGTACACAGGGAGCTGCCGTCAGTATATACAGTGAGTACACAGGGAGCTGCTGTCAGTATATACAGTGAGTACAGGCAGCTGCTGTCAGTATATACAATGAGTACAGGGAACTGCTGTCAGTATATACAGTGAGTACACAGGGAGCTGCTGTCAGTATATACAGTGAGTACACAGGGAGCTGCTGTCAGTATATACAGTGAGTACACAGGGAGCTGCTGTCAGTATATACAGTGATTACACAGGGAGCTGCTGTCAGTATATACATTGAGTACAGGCAGCTGCTGTCAGTATATACAATGAGTACAGGGAATTGCTGTCAGTATATACAGTGAGTACACAGGGAGCTGCTGTCAGTATATACAGTGAGTACACAGGGAGCTGCTGTCAGTATATACAGTGAGTACACAGGGAGCTGTCGTCAGTATATACAGTGAGTACACAGGGAGCTGCCGTCAGTATATACAGTGAGTACACAGGGAGCTGCTGTCAGTATATACAGTGAGTACACAGGGAGCTGCCGTCAGTATATACAGTGAGTACACAAGGAGCTGCTGTCTGTATATACAGAGAGTACACAGGGAGATGCTGTCTGTATATACAGTGAGCACAGGGAGCTGCTGTCAGTATATACAGTGAGTACACAGGGAGCTGCTGTCTGTATATACAGAGAGTACACAGGGAGCTGCTGTCAGTATATACAGTGAGTACAGGCAGCTGCTGTCAGTATATACAGTGAGTACACAGGGAGCTGCTGTCAGTATATACAATGAGTACAGGGAATTGCTGTCAGTATATACAGTGAGTACAGAGGGAGCTGCTGTCATTATATACAGTGAGTACACAGTGAGCTGCTGTCATTATATACAGTGAGTACACAGGGAGCTGCTGTCATTATATACAGTGAGTACACAGGGAGCTGCTGTCATTATATACAGTGAGTACACAGGGAGCTGCTGTCAGTATGTACAGTGAGTACAGTCACTTATATTGTACACTGAACTATTTTACTATAAAGTGGCCAACCCCTTTAAAAATGAAATGCCTGTACTCCGCTAGTCTGTGATGTCTGTCCCCAACTCCCTCCTTCCTCCGTGAAGGCAGGCAGGCAGACGAGTAGGTAGTTGAAGGGGTATAAGTAGTGGGCGGTGGAGTGGAGGGACAGTGGTTTTTGCAGTGACAGAGGGCAAGGGGCAATGGCTGTGATTCCTCTGTCCCCCAGAAAGCAAATGAAGTAAAAGTTATGTGCAAAGAGAAGAAGCCAAAAGTGGCAGGGAGGCATTGCAATCATTCAAGTCCTCAATGAATACTGTGTCCTCGGGCCTTTCAGTCCTACATCCTGGCGTCCTATTGGGTGTCATTGAGGATGGTTGAATGATTCATGCTCCGCCTTCCTTCCACACTATATGAATGGGCTAGCTTGGTATTTATACCCCTCCAGGAGCTTGTGACTTTACATTGGGGAGAGACCCGGGGCCATTTTCTCTTGAACCAGTCTATTAAAAAAGGTTGGCCAAAAAATTATGGCCACACTCTTTCCGGGTCTTAATAGTCCCCTGAAGTGACGCTTTGCTGATATTTCTGCCACCACTAGCACCATCAACTGCTGTCTGGCTGGCTCCTCATTTGCATATGGCACTCTGGCTGGCTCCTCATTTGCATATGGCACTCTGGCTGGCTCCTCATTTGCATACGCCACTCTGGCTGAGGCCTCAGCATGTGCTTGTCTGTGGCAGTTGACAGCGGATGCCTAGGGACGCTCAGGTCCTGGGTTCAAATCCCGCATGGGCAAGAAGTGTGGATGCTCTCCCTGTGTAAGTGTGCGCAGGGCGGGCCTAATTGTCCTGCCAAAATCCAAAACATACAGCCAGCAGGGGGATTGGGAATTTACACCGTCAACCCTAAAGGGGGACAGGAAGCCATGGGAGCCCCGTAAAGCGCTTCCCTATAAGTTGCTGCTGTTGTCAATAAAGGAAGGATTATTCCTATGCAGATCAGGTTTTTGGTGCCCTGGGGGCGGGACCATCGCCCTCACCCATTCTTGCCTGCCGGACCACCCCTTTCACTGAGTACTGGGGCGTCAGATGAATATTCATCAGAAGGGGCGGACCTGTGCACTGAGGGTGGTAGCTCCGCCCTCCCCCAGATGCCCCAAGCCACCTCATTAGCATTTAGATCAAACTACAAAGTTTACAAAATTAGCGCTCAGGATGAAGGTAGGAAACTTACCTTCACCCTTGGCACCCCGTGCGCTTTAGGGACATGTCAGCTGGCTAGATGCTTCTAACTTGCTGATGGTTTCCCTTTAAAGCCAACTCTCGCTTTTGTAAAGTTGTCTGCCTTTTCCCAGCTTAATAATTGATGTTTTTGTCATGGGCTGAAGAGTCAAAGAGGCGGAGCCAAGACTCTAAAGTGCCGCTGTGTGGTCCCTCTCCTCCCGACTCCGGATTATTGACATACAGGCCTTGGCCTACAGGTCAGGCAGGAGCCCTGGCGACATAGTAATGAGGGGTGCAGGCGGTCACGTGATGAAGCCCCTGCTCACTGCCCCCTTGTTAGTTTGCACAGTGCTGCTGCAAGATGCGTATCAGGACAGGGCAGGTTGATGCAGCAGGGGTAGCAGGTTGATGCAGCATAGGTGTTGACATAGCAGAGCTGTGTGTGTGCTGCGGCCACGCATACCCTTGGAAACCGCGTGACAATGGGTCCCCAGGCATACAGAGCTAAATAGACTGTATCATACATGCTAGTATTAGATACACAGCTGAGTAGACTGTATCATACATGCTAGTATTAGATACACAGCTGAGTAGACTGTATCACACATGCTAGTATTAGATACACAGCTGAGTAGACTGTATCACACATGCTAGTATTAGATACACAGCTGAGTAGACTGTATCATACAGGCTAGTATTAGATACACAGCTGAGAAGACTGTATCATACAGGCTAGTATTAGATACACAGCTGAGAAGACTGTATCACTGAGGCTAGTATTAGATACACAGCTGAGTAGACTGTATCACACATGCTAGTATTAGATACACAGCTGAGTAGACTGTATCATACAGGCTAGTATTAGATACACAGCTGAGAAGACTGTATCACACAGGCTAGTATTAGATACACAGCTGAGTAGACTGTATCACACATGCTAGTATTAGATACAAAGCTTAGTAGACTGTATCACACATGCTAGTATTAGATACAAAGCTTAGTAGACTGTATCACACAGGCTAGTATTAGATACACAGCTGAGTAAACTGTATCACACAGGCTAGTATTAGATACAAAGCTTAGTAGAGTAGTATAAGCAGCATAACAGACAGAACACTGAAAACCGAGGCTGTCCCTTTGTTACCTACCTAACCTACATAGCGGACTCTCTTTAAAGGGCCTGTCCAGGATTACAAAGTGCTTTCTTGCAAAAACAGCACCACCCCTATCTAGGCTGTGTGTGGCATTACAATTCAGTTCAATTTACTGCAATGGACCAAGACCCCACACCCAACTGAGGACAGGGGTGG
This sequence comes from Dendropsophus ebraccatus, assembly GCF_027789765.1. NCBI lineage: Eukaryota > Metazoa > Chordata > Amphibia > Anura > Hylidae > Dendropsophus > Dendropsophus ebraccatus. Next base: position 23,456,540 of record NC_091463.1, read on the forward strand.
TACTGGAAGAAAGTAGCCATGTATTTCTAATCCTGGATAACCCCTTTAAAGGGGTAGTCCACCAAAAAAAAAATTCTTTCAAATCAACTGGTGCCATAAAGTGCCAGAGATTTGTAATTCACTTCTATTAAAAAAACATAAGTCTTCCAGTACTTATCAGCTGCTGTGTGTCCAGCAGGAAGTGGTGTTTTCTTTCCTGTCTGACCCAGTGCTCTCTGTTGCCTCCTCTGTCCATGTCAGGAACTGTCCAAAGCAGGAGCAAATCCCCATAGAAAACCTCTCCTGCTCTCCAGACTGGAAATAATACAACTTCCTGTTGGGCATACAGCAACTGATAAGTACTGGAAGGCTTGAGATTTTTTAATAGAAGTAAATTACAAATCTCTGGCACTTCATGGTAGCAGTTGATTTGGAAGAAATTTTTTTTTGGTGGACTACCCCTTTAAGTCTTTGTAGTCTGTTATATGTAGAATTCTTGCTAATATATCCATTTCTTTACCCACTATAAATATCATGTAATTTTTTCTTAAAGGAGAGGTCTGGCCTCCAGATCTTTTTTTTTAAAGGCAGGGGCACAGGGGAAGTAACAAAGGGCATTAACTAAACTCTCCCCATGCCTCTTGAGCCCTCGATCGCCGCTCTGGGACCCCCAATCTCCACGACCCAGGTGATGGACTGGCCTCCCAGCCACTCCATGACTGGGACAAGACGCCGCCTTAGTCACTGATTGTCTGAGCGGCCAGTCCATCAGCCGGGATGGACATTTTCCCAGAGTCATGACGTCATCACAACTGGGGGAAAATACCTTTCGGTGGGGGTCCTGATGTCGCTTGTCTCAGGCACAGGGAGAGGTAAGCAATAATTTATCTTAAGGCTATATTCACACACCCATAGTGCAGCCTGTGACCGTGGACCCGTGGTTGTGGTCCGCACTATGAATGTGCATCTGTAGTGCTCTGTGCTTCATTACCATAGTGTTCCCGGCAGCAAAATGCAGTCCGCATTACAGCAGGTCCTATTACCATTGGTCCTAATAACAATGGATGTGTGAATGTAGCCTTACTTTTTCCCCTGCCCCTGTGAGAAGTTGCCTGAGGCCAGAGTTCTCCTTTAACCTATGTATTAGCTACACAAGTTGTGTTTCCTCTTCACTATTATGCTGTTTTTCTCTCTCTCCCTATAGTCCTATTGCAGATCAGCGCTCTTGTACTATTTACACTAAAGTTTGTGGCGGAAAAACTTCTCCCTCCCTTTTCGGAGTTCAGCTGGAGCTATGGCCTGGCCTGGGGGTCCTGCATTTTCTTGCTCGGAACTGTGGTGTTAAGTTTTTTGAGAAATGATTTCTTGGAATAACCAATTTTTGGAAGAATGAGATTGGTGATGTGGACAAGACGTATATGAAGGTATAAAAACCTACATGGGGCTGTATGCACAAACCAGGATTTCATCAAGCAAATGAGATTAACAATATATGTTATAAATGATAAATTCTTCTTGGCATATTGGCTGGAGTGTCCTTCCCCTAGGAGATGGCCTAGGCCCAAGTCTATAGTCACACCATACAGCCATGCATCCAACACCAGTAATAAAATGCCGCATGTATGGGTTAGGATGAAACCAAGGCTGCTTGCAGTTCACTTATCTGTATCCAATGTAGTCAGAATTTTTTATAAATTTGGTAGACTTATATGGAACAGGTGGCGTTTAATAGTTTTATATTGAGGATAGTTTCCTTTCACATACAGTCATGTCCAAAAGTTTTGAGAATGACACAAATATTATATTTTCACATGATCTGCTGCCCTCTGGTTTTTATGTGTTTGTCAGAGGTTTTTATCACATACAGAAATATAATTGCATTGCATTGGATTAAGATCTGGGGAGTTTCCAGGCTATGGACCCAAAATCTCTATGTTTTGTTCCCTGAGCCATTTAGTTATCACCTTTGCTTTATGGTAAGGTGCTCCATTATGCTGGAAAAGGCATTGTTGATCGCTAAACTGCTCTTGGACGGTTGGGAGAAGTTGCTCTTGGAGGACATTCTGGTACCATTCTTTATTCATGGCTGTGTTTTTAGGCAAGACTGTGAGAGAGCCGATTCCCTTGGCTGAGAAGCAACCCCACACATGAATGATTTCAGGATGCTTTACAGTTGGCATGAGACAAGACTGGTGGTAGCGCTCACCTCGTCTTCTACGAATAAGCTGTTTTCCAGATGTCCCAAACATTCGGAAAGGGGATTCAGAGAAAATGACTTTACCCCAGTCCTCAGCAGTCCACTCCCTGTACCTTTTGCAGAATATCAGTCTGTCCCTGATGTTTTTTCTGGAGAGACGTGGCTTCTTTGCTGCCCTCCTTGAGACCAGGCCTTGCTCCAAGAGTCTCCGCCTCACAGTGCGTGCAGATGCACTCACACCTGCCTGCTGCCATTCCTGAGCAAGCTCTGCACTTCTGGTAGCCCGATCCCACAGCTGAAACACTTTTAAGAGACGATCCTGGCGCTTGCTGGTCTTTCTTGGGCGCCCTGGAGCCTTTTTGGCAACAATTGAACCTCTCTCCTTGAAGTTCTTGATAATGCGATATATTCAGGGGCGTAACTAGAAATGGCTGGGCCCCATAGCAAACTTTTGATTGGCCCCCCCCCCCCCGCCCCACCCCCTCTCGATCGACCACTATGCCATCAACACACTCAGCTCTACACAGGTTCTGTACACCATATAAATTACAGTACAGTTACATCAGGTGACTTACAGGAGACGTCTTCTCTGATCGGAGTTCTTCCCTTTTCATTTTCTTTTCCATCTGCCCTGGGCCGTTATGAGAACTTCTCCGAGCCACGAATCCACAGAATCTGCCAGACAGACATATTAGGCTCCACACTCTGTCACCATCCTCATCTCTACCAACTGCACATCTGTATTGGCCCCTTTACACCCACATTTAGCGGGTAGGCTGACTCTATGTGATCCCATTTTAGTATATGGCCCTCCTCTCTGTCACCCCTCCTTATAGATAGCTTCCTTATGTTGCCCCCCCCGCTGTCCCCCTTATAGATGCCCCCCCATGTTGTCCCCTTATAGATGGTCCCCTATGTTGCCCCCACTATAGATGGCCCCCTCTTCCCTTATATTGTCCCCTTATAGATGGCCCCCTTTCCCCCAATGTCGTACGTTTATATCCCCCTCTCCCCCTATGTTCTCCCCTTATAGATGGCCTGCTCTCCCCCTATGGTGTCCCCCCTTATAGATGGCCCTCTCTCCCCCCCCCTTATAGATGCCCCCCCTTCCTTATAGATGGTCCCTCTCTCCCCCCTCCCTTATAGATGCCCCCCTCTCCCCCCCTTCCTTATAGATGTCCCCCTCCCCCCCTTCCTTATAGATGCCCCCTTCTCCCCCCCCCTTCCTTATAGATGCCCCCTTCTCCCCCCCTTCCTTATAGATGCCCCCTTCTCTTCCCCCCCTTCCTTATAGATGCCCCCTTCTCTTCTCCCCCCCTTCCTTATAGATGCCCCCTTCTCTTCTCCCCCCCTTCCTTATAGATGCCCCCTTCTCTTCTCCCCCCCTTCCTTATAGATGCCCCCTTCTCTTCTCCCCTCCTTCCTTATAGATGCCCCCTTCTCTTCTCCCCCCCTTCCTTATAGATGCCCCCTTCTCCCCCCCCTTCCTTATAGATGCCCCCTTCTCCCCCCCCTTCCTTATAGATGCCTCTTTCTCCCCCCCCCTATAGATGCCCCCTTCTCCCCCCTATAGATGCCCCCTTCTCCCCCCCCCTTCCTTATAGATGCCCCCCTATAGATGCCCCCTTCTCCCCCCCCCTTCCTTATAGATGCCCCCCCTATAGATGCCCCCTTCTCCCCACCCCACCCCCCCACCGAGGAAAGCAAGTTTAAAAAAAAGAAAGAAAACTCACCTAACAACACGCTCCCCCGTCAAGCCTTTTTCCTGTCACCCCGTCTGATGCCGCGTCCTAGCCCAGGCAGCGCGCGTATCATAGAGTTCTGTGTGGGCCTGTGGCCGCGACTTCCGGCACACGTCTCTGTGCCGGAAGTCGCGGCCGCAGCACAAGCCCACACAGAACTCTATGATACGCGCGCTGCCGGGGCTAGGACGCGGCATCAGACGGTGGGTGACAGAAGCGCTGTGGACCGGTCCCGTGCTCCTCCTGGCCCAGTGACTCCTTTTCCCTATGGTTGGGGAAAGGAGTCTCCGGGTCGGGAGGAGCACGGGACCGGCCCCCGGCTACAGCACCCGGGAGGCATGCTCAGCCGCCGGGTGCTGCAGGATATGTCAGCTCCAGGGGCCCGCGTCACGGGCCCCCTGATGCGGCGGGGCCCCGTAGCAGCCGCTACGGCTGCTACGGTGGTAGTTCCGCCAGTGGATATATTGTTGACTGAGGTGCAATCTTTCTAGCTGCGATACTCTTCCCTGTTAGGCCATTTTTGTGCAGTGCAATGATGACTGCATGTGTTTCTTTAGAGATAACCATGGTTAACAGAAGAGAAACAATGATGCCAAGCACCAGCCTCCTTTTAAATATTGACTTTGCAAGTAATTGCTGTTAAGCTGATCCCTCTTTATAACATTCTGGAGTATATGCAAATTGCCATTTTAAAAACTGAAGCAGTAGACTTTGTAAAAATGTATATTTGTATCAAAACTTTGGCCATGACTGTACATTCATTTCCATTACACAGGACACATTCAGCAATCACACTTCTTTATGCTGAGTTGGAGAACTCCCATAGGCCAGAAGAGCTCTGATACCCTGTATGTTGTGTATACCTAGGATATAGGACTAGAAGTAGACAGTACCCTGCATCTCTATTCACCAGTACATGTTACACTTCACAATCCTGATCAGTTAGAAGTGCAGATCCTGCAGGGTGACAGGCTTCTAGTGTTGTCTCTCAGAATCACCACAAGAGGGCAACAAATCCTTAGATTTAGAGCCTGGTAGGAACACAGCACAGCAGTGGAAATAAGCAGTTTGGAGCTATGTTCCCACACAGTATATTTACTCAGGATTTTGCAACCAAAACCAGGAGTGGATGGAAAACACAGAAAGGCTATGTTCACACACTGTTGAAATTTAGAGCATGGCCACCACTTAATGGCAAATAATTACAGTTATTTTAAAACAACGGCTGTTAAAATCCTTGTGTGAACATAGCCTTAATGGACAGAGGTGGTAGCAGAGAGCAGTGTCAGACTGGAAGGAATATACCACTTCATGCAGGACATACTGCAGCTGATAAGTACTGGAAGAATTGAGATTTTTAAAGAGAAGTAACTATAATTACCCCTATAATTCTACCCCTTTAACCTTTAACTCAGTAGAATTTATTGTAATACTTTTTCTACATCAAGGATTCTGTAAATTTTGCACCTCTGAACAGTTTAATATGTCATACAAATAAAGATGCTGTATTCAATAGCAAATGTGGCATGTAAGTGAGTAGAAAGAACATGGGGACCCCTCTGTAATCGAATTGCCCCCCCCACTCTATATTAGGACTGTGGGTACAGAGTGGTTAGGATGACAGCTGGGGCCTTGGTCTGTCATGTAAGTGCCTCTCCTCCTTACTCCTAGGTACATGGTGATACAGTAGTATCAATAACATTAGAAAGAAATACACAGTTTTTCCCATGTACAAAATAAAAATATATCACTATTCAAAAAGGTTCTTATTTGATGAGAAAATAAATGAATTGGATAAAAAAATCCTGGCTATTAGAAAAAAAAGAAGACACCCCCCCCTACTGCTTTAGCCTATGTTCACACACTATACAAACACTGGCCTTCGTTTTAATTGCAAAGTCTATGGACAACGGCTGGAAATAATCAATGATCATGATCAATATTTTGACAGCCGTAGCAAACAACGGCCATTGTTCAATACATTGCGTGAACAACAGCTGTTTGCATTGACTTCAATGCAAATAATTTAGTTATGAAAAGAACGTCCGTTGTGTAAATTGAAAACAAAGGCCGTTCATGAAAAGTTTATTGTGTGAACATATGAGACGGCTGGAAAGGTTATGCTAATAAGTTTCATGGGAGTCGGGAGGCCTGTACTTTTATTAGGAGAGCTGGTGATGCCGCACTGCAGGGGCATGGGGAAGGGTAAGTATAACTTCTTTGTTAGGTTCCTGCAACACCACTGCCCGCCCTGGATTTTACTTTTTCGCCTTTCTCCTTTAAGATGGCTGAAAAATTGTCAAAGGGATCTGGGGGAGTTCTGTGTTTTTGTGGCAACCCCTGACCATGATGACCTGGATGAAGAGTTCAAGAAGATTAAGACATAAAGGGCCACATCCTTGTTGTTCTAACTAATCTGAATGAATGAGTAAGTATGAATGAGAGCAGTAGGACGTGGCTAAAAGGAAAGTTAAAGTAGGGCGCCACTTCTCTCACATCCTACCCAGATGCCCAAGGGTGGACCAGATAACCTCATAATTGTTTACTGACCTTTGATGACATCTCCTTCTCTTCTTCGGAAAAAGAGGTTGAGGGGGATGTTGCAAGGTGGTACAGGTGGAACCAAATTCTCTTCCTCTGAGGATAAAGGTGCTTGAAGGGGTACGCTTGTTAAGAATTGGGGGATGAGGATTAAAATGGAGGTAGGCCTGTGTTTAGCAGACCAAAGAGACCAAAGAAGCATGGGACCTGGGTATGAGAAAAGGTTAAGGAGGTTCATTTGGTCACTCCTGGAAGAAGCAGCATTAAGAGTCTAAGGGGTCATTCACATGTTCCGAAATTACAGACGATCAGACTTTGGAACGCCCAACACCATCATAGAAGATGATTCCAGGAGCTCTGATACTGTTTGAATGTCGGTTGTTCCAAAGTCCGTTCTGTAGCACGTCGTCCGTAATTATGGAACGTGCAGGGATTGTAATTGAAATATGTGTGAATGACCCCAAAGACTCTCCTTCAGCACAGAGTGACCCTGGGCCTTTGTACTAGTACTAGTGATATTGGTGGGGGATGTTCAGAGAAACGTCCTACCCAAAAACTGTGAAAAATACCCAATGTCAGATCGCTGAACATTTTCCTGGCTTCAAGCAGACACTGAAAAAAAAACAGCCAATACAGAAAATAATACCGCCGATACTGTCAGGGGATAAGCAGATGTAAGTGCTTCCTAATAATATTACACACAAAACGTTTCATACAAAATGTTCCCTAAATGGCAGCACGAATTACGCTGTTTACCTAATTGACTGGATATGCAGTTTGCAGTACGGTGGGAGAACGATCCACACAGTGAGACAGACAGTGAACAAACATGGGGAGAACACAACAGAAGCCTTCCTGAATCCCACTGTTTCCATGTATATAGCCAGCCATTATATACTGGATCCCTCTGGAAGCCGAAAATCACTTCTGGCTGCTAAGAAATAAAGAAGCTTACTGGATTTATACATACACTTTAATTCCTAATGGATTACATGAAAGTGTGGAAGTTATCTAATACAGGTTTCACATTGCTTACAGCCAAAGCACTGACTATGGTGGGACCCATGGGGGAGCTTATTTATTGTGTCACTCAATAATTGCAGGGGGTCTCAGCACTCAATGATTGTGGGGGTCTCAGCACTCAATGATTGTGGGGGTCTCAGCACTCAATGATTGTGGGGGTCTCAGCACTCAATGATTGAGAGGGGTCTCAGCACTCAATGATTGGGGGGGTCTCAGCACTCAATGATTGGAGGGGAACTCGGCACTCAATGATTCGAGGGGGACTCAGCACTCAATGATTGGAGGGGGCTTAGAACTCAATGATAGGAGGGGGACTCAGCACTCAATGATAGGAGGGGGACTCGGCACTCAATGATTGGAGGGGGACTCGGCACTCAATGATTGGAGGGGGACTCGGCACTCCTTGTAACTTGTTTTGGATGGCTGTTATAAATATAACGTTCTACAGCGATCATGTGACGTTACGTCAGCTAATCGCGATCATGTGACCTAGAGTCAGACAGACGTGGTCATGTGACCGCAATGAACCGGACATGCGCATTCACGCATGGGTCACGCTATTGGCGCCATTTTGGAGTCGGCATGGAGCGGTGGGCAGCTCCCGATACACAGGTATTATCAATTATTTGTATGATTTACTTAATCATTTGATATTCTCCGTATAAATAACGGTCCCTAACCTATGTACAGTACCCCTGAGGAAGTCCGGTTGGGCGGACGGAACGCGTGGGGATCTTTTTCTTGACACCCCATCACCACCCTGTTGCTTGCTACCTATGGTGGTATCTTACTAATTTGGTCTGATTTTGATTTCACTGTCTTTGTACATGACTTCTTATACACTAGGTGATATTGCTTATGGTTTTTTTATTTATTAGGTAACACCTTTCATAGTGCATTTATTATTATTTTTTGTTATTGTGGATTACTGGTACCATGTTATAGAATAATAACGCATTGCACGTGTACTTTATTTATACAGGGTGTGTGACATACTTAGATTGGGGTGTCATTGTGGGTGGTACTACCGGGTACCCCCCTGTGGGAGTGATATTTTAATTGTTTTTAGTTTGTGGGATCAGTAATACCTAATATTGTACCTGTTATAATAAAGTACTTTTATTTATTACATTGTTTGGTGTGCTATGGTTTATGTATTTGGCATAGCTGTTTCTCTGATATAGTTATATTGGTTTATATGCTTACCATTTAGCACCCATCATTTACACTGGGTTGTGCATGTCCAACATTTTTGCTTGGAGCTTATTTATTGTGTCACTCAATAATTGCAGGGGGTCTCAGCACTCAATGATTGTGGGGGTCTCAGCACTCAATGATTGGGGGGGTCTCAGCACTCAATGATTGGGGGGTCTCAGCACTCAATGATTGGAGGGGAACTCGGCACTCAATGATTCGAGGGGGACTCAGCACTCAATAATTGGAGGGGGCTTAGAACTCAATGATAGGAGGGGGACTCAGCACTCAATGATAGGAGGGGGACTCGGCACTCAATGATTGGAGGGGGACTCGGCACTCAATGATTGGAGGGGGACTCAGTACTCAATGATAGGAGGGGGACTCGGCACTCAATGATTGGAGGGGGCTTAGAACTCAATGATAGGAGGGGGACTCAGCACTCAATGATAGGAGGGGGACTCGGCACTCAATGATTGGAGGGGGACTCGGCACTCAATGATTGGAGGGGGACTCAGCACTCAATGATAGGAGGGGGACTCGGCACTCAATGATTGGAGGGGGCTTAGAACTCAATGATTGGAGGGGGACTCAGCACTCAATGATTGGAGGGGGACTCAGCACTCAATGATTGGAGGGGGACTCAGCACTCAATGATTGAAAGGGACTCAGCACTCAATGATTGGGGGGGGACTCAGCACTCAATGATTGGAGGGGAACTCGGCACTCAATGATTCGAGGGGGACTCAGCACTCAATAATTGGAGGGGGCTTAGAACTCTGATAGGAGGGGGACTCAGCACTCACTGATAGGAGGGGGACTCGGCACTCAATGATTGGAGGGGGACTCGGCACTCAATGATTGGAGGGGGACTCAGCACTCAATGATAGGAGGGGGACTCGGCACTCAATGATTGGAGGGGGCTTAGTACTCAATGATTGGAGGGGGACTCAGCACTCAATGATTGGAGGGGGACTCAGCACTCAATGATTGGAGGGGGACTCAGCACTCAATGATTGGAGGGGGACTCAGCACTCAATGATTGAAAGGGACTCAGCACTCAATGATTGGAGGGGGACTCGGCACTCAATGATTGGAGGGGGCTTAGAACTCAATGATAGGAGGGGGACTCAGCACTTAATAATTGGAGGGGGACTCAGCACTTAATAATTGGAGGGGGACTCAGCACTCAATGACTGGAGGGGGACTCAGCACTTAATAATTGGAGGGGGACTCAGCACTCAATGACTGGAGGGGGACTCAGCACTTAATGATAGGAGGGGGACTCAGCACTCAATGATTGGAGGGGGCTTATAACTCAATGATTGGAGGGGGCTTATAACTCAATGATAGGAGGGGGACTCAGCACTTAATAATTGGAGGGGGACTCAGCACTTAATAATTGGAGGGGGACTCAGCACTCAATGACTGGAGGGGGACTCAGCACTCAATGACTGGAGGGGGACTCAGCACTCAATGATTGGAGGGGGACTCAGCACTCAATGATTGGAGGGGGCTTATAACTCAATGATTGGAGGGGGACTCAGCACTCAATGATTGGAGGGGGTCTCAGCACTCAATGATTGGAGGGGGACTCAGCACTCAATGATTGAAAGGGACTCAGCACTCAATGATTGGAGGGGGACTCAGCACTCAATGATTGAAAGGGACTCGGCACTCAATGATTGGAGGGGGCTTAGAACTCAATGATAGGAGGGGGACTCAGCACTTAATAATTGGAGGGGGACTCAGCACTCAATGACTGGAGGGGGACTCAGCACTCAATGATTGGAGGGGGACTCAGCACTTAATGATAGGAGGGGGACTCAGCACTCAATGATTGGAGGGGGCTTATAACTCAATGATTGGAGGGGAACTCAGCACTCAATGATAGGAGGGGGACTCAGCACTTAATGATAGGAGGGGGTCTCAGCACTCAATAATTGGAGGGGGACTCAGCACTCATGATTGGAGACATGGTGTTCCAACCTCCCAGCTTTTGTACAGAGCCGAGCCAAGTACATCGCTCTTCCGGTGCTCTTCCGGTGCTCTTCTGGTGTACTTCTTCACCTGCTGAAGCTCTATCCGTAATACAGAAGCCGGGGTTCGATATGGAAATCAGCAGGGGGTACAGAGGAAGGCCCCCCCCGCGTTCACCTTCTTTTTCTCTATCCTGTGGATAGGGAAAAGTTAATTTTCCTGGAATACCCCTTTAATGATTGCAAAGGGTCTCAGCGCTCAATGATTGGAGGGGGTCAACACTTAGATTGGAGGGGGACTCGGGCGGCACTTAATGATTGAAGGAGGTTTCAGCACTCAAACCCCAAAGAATCTTGATTTGTGACAGAAGTTCGCTGAAATGACAGCAACGCTTTACCCTTTTCTTTCCTAGGCCATTCTTCATCTAGACACATATCTATATTCAAGGAGTGGATTGTATCACCTGGATTTCAGCCTCTTAGGTTATGTGCACACAAAGTATTTTGGACATTTTATTTGACCTGTTAAACAGCTTTTTTTATGGTTAAAATTTTTTAAATATGTGTCAATACATATTTCAATTGGCCTCTCACACTCTTTAGAGGGTTCTTTCAACAATGAAACCTACTTTCAACTTTCTCATAAATGAACATGTATTGGTAAATAAAGTTATTTTCCTACCTCTCGCTGGCCTTTCATACTTTCATGTCTTCATCTTCCCACTTCCTGTCTAATGTACACCCTATAACAGACTTCCTATTCCTTTTGTACACCCTAGCTGAGAATTCAGCCAACTCTAACCCTTGACTATAACCTCTAACTCTAACTCTTGACTAGGACCCTGGACACTAGTATGGCAGAAATGTTTGAGTTAAAGCTGGTTAAAATTTGGAGTGGTCAGACGGAACATAGTGATCTCAAGAATGTGGACCCCAGTGTCCTGTTAGAATAGAGCAGGGTTGTGGGTTGTGCTTGCACGCTCCGCTCCATTCATTCTTAATGAAAGCCACCAGTAACAGCCAAACACTATATTTGACTGTTTCCATTGCTCCCATGGAGAATAACGGAAGCTTTTGGACCCAATCGATCAGCTTTTTATCCCTTATCCTATGAATAGCAGATAGCATGTTCAAATGGGAATACCCCTTTAAGGACAGTTGTCAGGTTGTGTCAATGATTTAGTACTTTAAATTGAGGGTTTTCAACCTAACTAAGGGTTGATGGGAGGCAGATAACAAGCAATGATCTCACTGGTCGTTCATCCTGCAGCTGTGCCGCAACAACTACAGGATCATCAGTACAGCCTTTCATTTCATCACATCGCCTGTTTACTGCCGATATCAATAATTTAAATGGTGCACACAAGATCTCATCAGCCCTTCAGCCATTTGCCCGATAATCGTCCCTGTTACTTAAAGGGGTACCCCTGTGAAAAAAATTATTTTCAAATCAACGGGTTTCAGAAAGGTAAACAGATTTGTAATTTACTTCTATTTAAAAATCTCAAGTCTTCGAGTACTTATCAGCTGCTGTATGTCCTGCAGGATGTGGCATATTCTTTCTAGTCTGACAAAGTGCTCTCTGCTGTCACCTCTGTCCAGTTCAGGAACTGTCCAAAGCAGGAGATATTTTCTAAGGGCATTTGCTACTGCTCTGGACAGTTCCTGACATGGACAGAGGTGGCAGACTCGAAAGAATACACCACTTCCTGCAGGACATACGGCAGCTGATAAGTACTGGAAGATTTTTTTTTAATAGAAGTTATTTACAAATTTGTATAACTTTCTGACACCAGTTGAATCGAAGTACCCCTTAAATCACCAGTCTTCCAATTCGGGTCTTTACAGCTTGTAATTTGACCAAATAAATATCCTATTTCTCTGGCTATACAAAATTCTGTGGTTCTTTATTAAAAAACTATAACCCAGATTTTTATAACTTTTTATTTTAATGACCTGCGGAGACATAGAATAGTGGAGAACAAAGAAATTCAGAAGGACTATCAGAAATAGAGTAGTAAGATGAAATGGAAATGAACAGAAGGCAGAATATGCCTCTTTAGTTATTACGGGTTTGTTGTATAGAATACACTGTACTTCCATTTATTGATTTTCTTACATTTTCTTTGATCCAAAGTCTTGTTTTACAGTTATACTATTGAAAGGAGATAGCTTTTAGGGCCTATTATAGCCACAAGGTGAAGAGCCACTTCTTTGTTGGCCTTTTTAGCTTTATTGTATCCTATACCTTAGTTGCTCTATGTTCTCTTACTATAAGGACATCGATTGTACGTCCAAGTATGAAAAAGAACCTTGTGTCATTGTGAACTTACTAGAGGGAATATGGCGATTTCTCAGCCACCAGTCATATGGCGAGTCCGAGCCATGGTGAGTAAAAACTACACCATACCGTGTTTCCCCGAAAATAACACAGTGCCTTATATTCATTTTTACTCAAAAACAGGCACTATGAAGGAGATTTATCAAACATGGTGTAAAGTGAAACTGGCCCAGTTGCCCCTAGCAACCAATCAGATTCCACCTTTTATTTTCCAAAGAGTCTGTGAGGAATGAAAGGTGGAATCTGATTGGTTGCTAGGGGCAACTGAGCCAGTTTCACTTTACACCATGTTTGATAAATCTCCCCCTATGTCTTATTTTCGGGGTATGTCTTATTTCCCTCCTCCCTCTAGCTGGGGGAGAGAAAAAGACATCCCCCCGGACCTCCCCGGAATCCTTACATGCTTGTGGGATGGCTTCGACGTTGTGCATCAAGACGTGCTCGGGATTGTGTGTCAGGATGTGTGGCGGGGTTGTGCATTGGGACGTGCGGCTGTCTTGTGCATTGGGACGTGCGGCGGCGTTGTGCATTGGGACGTGCAGCGGCGTTGTGCATTGGGACGTGCGGCTGTGTTGTGCATTGGGACGTGCGGCGGCGTTGTGCATTGGGACGTGCGGCTGTCTTGTGCATTGGGACGTGCGGCGGCGTTGTGCATTGGGACGTGCGGCTGTGTTGTGCATTGGGACGTGCAGCGGCGTTGTGCATTGGGACGTGCGGCTGTGTTGTGCATTGGGACGTGCAGCGGCGTTGTGCATTGGGACGTGCGGCTGTGTTGTGCATTGGGATACGTGGAGGACGTTGGGGGCCATGGAACAAGCTGCCTGCGGCGCCGAGGGGGCGCCTTTCTTTCGAGGGGGGGGGTGACTGTAGGGTAGGGGGTGCCTTATTTTCGGGGGGATGTCTTACTTTACTCTAGAGGCTAGGGTAGTAGGGGAGTCTTATTTTAGGAGGGCTTCTTATTTTCAGGGAAACACGGTACCTACTTTGCCCCAGTTCTCTGGAATCTGTTACTACGGATTTTCAGATTTATCCCCATCATCTTCAATTTTTAATATAACTTATCTTTTTAGTAAACCTTACACTACTTGAAGGGGTTTTCCAACAATAAAATCTACTTTACACTAATAAGGAAACATATATTGGTAAAGTTATGGTCTTTCATGCTTACCTTCTACCCCTGATGCAAACTGTTTGCTCTTTTGTCTTTATTGCCCAACTTCCTGTCTAGTGTGACTTCCTGTTGTATACTCTAGTTGAGAATTCAGCCAACTCTTTTTCCCTCCCATTATACCTTTTTAATTATAAAGCTGCCCACTACACCTAAAGAAGCCGTAGTGGGAGGAAGATGGGGTTTGGCAGAATTTCTGGCTAGAGTGTCCAGCAGGAACAGGAAGTTCATTACAAAATGTATACTAGGCAGGGTCTGAAGGCCACAGAGTAGGCAGTTGGCATCAGAAGCAGAGATAAAAAATGAAGGACCACAGAAAGGTATGTGATCCTTTGTTATGTGAGGCTTGCATGCAGCTGCTCAGCCAAATGACACAGTTTCTTTGCTGACTTTAATGTCAGATGAAGTTTGGACTTTGTAGAGCAGGGATGTGGAACCTTTGGCTTTCCAGCTGTTGCAAAACTACAATTCCCATCATGCCTGGGCAGCCAAAGCTAAAGGTTGTAGAGTGTCTATTTTACACTATGTGCCTCAGCTTGTGATTGAGAAAAAGAAGAGAAAAATCTGAAAGAAAAAAAAGCACACTAATAAACAAGAAATAAAGGCACCACAAAAAGGTACCAATGGAAACGACAACTATAGTATCAAGAATATTCCTTATTCCCCACCAGACCAGTGTGTGGCAGCCCAAGACAAGGAATGAACCATCATTGCCATTAACTGTCATTCACACAGAGCCGCTAGAGGGCTTCACACCATAAGAAATGACACATATACTATAACCCTTTAATTAAATGCACTAACACACAGTGGATGGACTCACGCAGGGAAATTGCTTTCTTTTCAATGAAACCTTAGGCACCTATAGAATAATATAGCCAGAAATATTACAGACCATTGATCTGTATACTGTACACACTGATGATCCTGGATTAGATGTGGCTCTTGGGTAGCTTCTAACAGTAAGGACACATAACACAGTGAACTATGTACATCAGCATTCATGAATGACTTAATTGTAATGTTCATTAAAAAAAAATATATTATTATTATTTTTTTTTTTTGCAACAGCTTGACCTTTAGTTCGACTAGTTTATTCTGAATGATGGCTGCTGTGTAACATACTGCTGACGAACATCATGTCATTGATGGGGTCTATGGTTTCTGAGATGATCACTAATGTAGGTCTCCCACCTGAAAAAAAAAAAAAAAAAAATAGGTTTTTAAATTTTGGATGAGAATTGCTTTTCATCTAAAGATCAGTCCACACTGAGGAATCGACACCGAATCAGCAAGGAAAGTGTTCTCACAGAATACGCAAGGACAGTGTCCCGTCCGGAATCACCTCTCACTGAATTCCGCGTGAATCTGCGCAAATTCTGCGTGCATTCTGTGCGGAATCCGTCTTCTGAATTCATTTTTCTCCACAAGCACAAATCAGTGTGGAATCCAAAAAGATTCTGAGCGGAAAATCACTGCTCCATTCATTTCAATGGCATTCCGCCAGCGAAATCAGCCAGAAGAATTGACATTCGTTTCTTCTGGCCAAAAAGTGATCCGCTGCAGAGAATTCTGTGCAGAAATTCCGCTGTGTGAAATGCAGAGTGCAAATTCCATGGAACTCAATGGAATTTAGCTCTGCACTATATTTTAAGGCAGAATATTCCCAGCGCGGAGTGTGAACGGACCTTAAAGGGGTTATCCAGCGCTACAAAAACATGGCCACTTTTACCCCTGCTGTTGTCTCCAGTTCAGGTGCAGTTTGCAATTAAGCTCCATTTACTTCAATGGAACTGAGTTTCAAAACCCCACCCAAACTGGAGACAAGAGAGGGGAAAAAGTGGCCATCTTTTTGTAGTGCTGGATAACCTCTTTAATAATGCACCATGTCACTGTGAATGTGTTGCATATAGTTGCATATAGCTACATAAGGATAGAATATAAACTCCTGCTGAAGTTTGGCCACAAGGTATCATATAGATTGAGGATATAACTTTCAATGATGCAAAAAATTTTTTTTGCCAGGGACTTATCAACACCCCATTGTATCCTATAGCGCAGTTTGTAATGAAATCCCTATGCTAATGAGGCTGTTTGGTACACAGGGGGGGCTACCACCCTGAGGGCACCAATCCGGTTCTGGCCGGCCTGCCCCTTCTTGATAAATGGGTACTCCGGGTAAAATCTTCTTCTTCTTTTTTTCAAATCAACTAATTTTAGAAAGTTATATAGATTTGTAATTTACTTCTACTTAAAAATCTCAGGTCTTCCAGTACTTATCAGCTGCTGTATATCCTGCAGAAAGTGGTATATTCTCTCTAGTCTGACACTTTGCTGTCTGCTGCCACCTCTGTCCAAATCAGGAACTGTCCAGAGCAGTAGCAAATCCCCATAGAAAACCTTTCCTTCTCTGGACAGTTCCTGACATGGACAGAGGTGGCAGCAGAAAGCAGTGTGTCAGAGTGGAAAGAATACACCACTTCTTGCAGTACACACAGCAGCTGATAAGTACTGTAAGACTTGAGATATTTACATAGAACTAAATTACAAATCTATATAACTTTCTGAATTCAGTTCATTTGAAAGAGAAAGATATTTGCTGGAGGACCCCTTTAATATCAGCAGAGCAGATGGGTCGGATTGGTGTGCTGAAGGTTCTAGTTCCGCCCCAGTGCAACAAACCGCCACAAACTGCACTTTAACAACGCAGAGGATGAAGGTAAGAAACATACCTTCATCCTCAGCACCCCACCCGCTATATGGACATACATAACCCTCTGATAGTTTCCCTTTAACAGCCCTGATATGTTATATGACCCTCAATTCAGAGTCTGTAATAAAAAAACAGCCTATAAACATTGTGCATCTCTACCACTCATCAGTATGCCAGACAACAGCGAATGGGTTGCTAAGGAAGGTGGTAAATGATAGATCAGAACTACTTACCAGAACAACTGCTAACATACAGATGCTTGGCTGCTGTCACGTTCTGGTAATAGATCCAGATGAGATGAAGTCGTTACCTGCGTGCAGCATTTGTCGCCTTACATACGCTTTTCTGCCCTCCTAGCTTTTACCTCAGAAGTCCATACGCGGCGTCCAGCTCTGCTACATCTCCCGGTAATTACAGGACACAGTCCCGGGTAATAAATCACACAACAATGATCTGAAATCAAGTGATGGCGGCTTCTCTGTATGCAGGTAAAGTGTTTATTAATCAATGCTGGGGACGGGGCAGGAGGCACGCTATCTCCCAGCACAATGAGGAACCTTCAGGCTCACAATATAGGCTTTCCATGGGTTCTCACATCTGGGATAAAAAAAAAGTGGCAAAAATACCAATAAAATCAACAGAGACGCTTAAAAGTCTAAAGCTGTGATCACATTGAGATCCCAGTATCCAGAAATTAAAAACGCCAGAACCCCCCGGAGGAAACCTGGCAGCCCCCATTATAGTATCTGTTCGGAAGTAGTTTTGCAACAGCTAGAGAGTTGCAGATTCTCCATCTCTGCTCTATAGCTTCATTCTTTGGCGAATCTCCTCTGCTCACAGCCATCTGTCCAGTATACGTCTATAGGGCGGCCTGGATGGAGATGATTGCACTGCTGTGTGTCTCTCCCCCATTCTCCCTATTGTGGGTCTCTACTGATCAAAACTGTTAATATTTTAAGGCTATGTTCACACAACGTATATTTTCGTAAAACCATGGCCGTTGTACATTTATACGCAAGTATATGTGCCATTGCTGCCTAGGAATCCCGGCCCGAACGTATACACATAGTACACGCTCAGGCTGAGATCCCTAGTGCCGCTGCAAACAACTGACATGTCAGTTTTCTGCGCCCGCTATTCATTGAATAGCAGCCGCAGAAAACCCTGTCAGTGCTCACTATGGAGCGAGCAGCTCCGGCCGCACGCTCCATAGTGAGCTGTGGGGAGTTCTGATGCAGGCGTGCACGGAAGCACGGAAAGTACCAGCCGGGACGATCTTTTCAGAGATTGGCCGTTCTGGACCGTCTCTTACTGTGTGTGCACATAGCCTAAAAATGTTTTATTATGACAGGTACACCTAGAAAAACATGTCTGCTTTCTTCCAAATTAGAGGCGAGTTGTAGTACCAACCACATCCTAAAAGCCAGGGGTGGTGTTTTTTTTTATTTTTTAAAGAAAGCAGCCATGTTTCTCTAATCCTGGATAACCCCCTTTAAAGGGGTGTACGCTGTTAATTTAGTTATTTTAGTAACTTTTATAAAACTTTACTATATCCGAAGGGACATGGGCATCTCAGGAAAGTCCGGCGTGATAACACAGTGGCAGGGATTTAAAGGGGTACTCTGAAGAAAAAATAGTTTTCAGATCAACTGGTGTCAGAAAGGTATACAGATTTACCAATTACTTCTATTTAAAAATCTCGTCTTCCAGTACTTATCAGGTGCTGCATGTCCTGCAGGAAGTGGTGTATTCTTTCCAGTGTGACACAGTGCTTTCTGCTGCCACCTCTGTCCATGTCAGGAACTGTCCAGAGCAGTAGCAAATCCTCTCCTGCTTTGGAAAGTTCCTGATCTGAACAGAGGTGGCAGCAGAGAGCACTGTATCACACTGGAAAGAATACACCACTTCCTGCAGCTGATAAGTAGTGGAAGACTTGAGATTTTTAATTAGAAATCATTTACAACTATATAACTTCCTGACACCAGTTTTTTCTCTACTGGAGTACCCCTTTAAGATTGGCATACAGATCTTAATAAATCTCCCCAATTATGTTGCTAACCTAGGGGTTAAAGAAATAAGTTGCTAGAGGCAGAAAAAGATATGTCTATATAATATCTATAGGTATCTAATAGGTTTTTCTAGCTGCACCTTCATACGACTTATACAAATGAATTACCAGATGTTACCAGACCTAAATTGTGTTTCTTCGAGGGTTTTATTTAATTCTGACAAGTGCTGGAGATGTGGAGAGCACAGGGGTATAATATCTCACATCATGTGGCATCACCGTTCTGCAATGAGGTAAAGACGGCTATAAACACAATTTGTGCTTGCCACTTTGACCTCTCCCCAGAACTAATCTTTCTCTGGATGCCACATAACAACTTCACACCTAATAAACATGATCTCGCCGCACACCTCTGCGCACCAGCAAAGCTTCTTATTCCTCGGAACTGGAAAAACCTTGTCTCTCCGGGGACTGGGGAGGGTGGAGGTCCGGCGAATGGATGGGACCCAGAAACTGGCCAACATAGTGATATCAAAAAGCACGTAAGCGAACGGCCAATCTATGAGATGGGAAGAAGCCGCTGCCTTGGGTGCATTTCCTGATGAAAAAAGAATCGATTCAAAAAATTTATTTGACAATGATGAAACAGAGAGGGAGAAAAATACATTTTACTATATATTTCAATAAAGCTCCGGATTATTGCAGGTCCCTAGTAATATAGGAGACACTATGGCTTCTTTATGTATAGTTATATAGCTGTCACTATGGCTTCTTTATGTATAGTTATATAGGTGCCACTATGGCTTCTTTATGTATAGTTATATAGGAGCCACTATGGCTTCTTTATGTATAGTTATATAGGTGCCGCTATGGCTTCTTTATGTATAGTTATATAGGAGCCACTATGGCTTCTTTATGTATAGTTATATAGGTGCCGCTATGGCTTCTTTATGTATAGTTATATAGGTGCCGCTATGGCTTCTTTATGTATAATTATATAGGTGCCGCTATGGCTTCTTTATGTATAGTTATGTAGGTGTCACTATGGCTTCTTTATGTATAGTTATATAGGAGCCACTATGGCTTCTTTATGTATAGTTATATAGGTGCCGCTATGGCTTCTTTATGTATAGTTATATAGGTGCTGCTATGGCTTCTTTATGTATAGTTATATAGGTGCCGCTATGGCTTCTTTATGTATAATTATATAGGTGCCGCTATGGCTTCTTTATGTATAGTTATGTAGGGGCCACTATGGCTTCTTTATGTATAGTTATATAGCTGTCACTATGGCTTCTTTATGTATAGTTATATAGGTGCCGCTATGGCTTCTTTATGTATAGTTATATAGGTGTCACTATGGCTTCTTTATGTATAGTTATATAGGAGACACTATGGCTTCTTTATGTATAGTTATATAATAGACACTATGGCTTCTTTATGTATAGTTATATAGGTGCCACTATGGCTTCTTTATGTATAGTTATATAGGTGCCGCTATGGCTTCTTTATGTATAGTTATATAGGTGCCACTATGGCTTCTTTATGTATAGTTATATAGGAGACACTATGGCTTCTTTATGTATAGTTATATAGGAGACACTATGGCTTCTTTATGTATAGTTATATAGGTGCCACTATGGCTTCTTTATGTATAGTTGTATAGGAGCCACTATGGCTTCTTTATGTATAGTTATATAGGTGTCACTATAGCTTCTTTATGTATAGTTATATAGGTGCCGCTATGGCTTCTTTATGTATAGTTATATAGGTGCCACTATGGCTTCTTTATGTATAGTTATATAGGTGCCGCTATGGCTTCTTTATGTATAGTTATATAGGTGCTGCTATGGCTTCTTTATGTATAGTTATATAGGTGCTGCTATGGCTTCTTTATGTATAGTTATATAGGTGTCACTATGGCTTCTTTATGTATAGTTATATAGGAGCCACTATGGCTTCTTTATGTATAGTTATATAGGTGTCACTATGGCTTCTTTATGTATAGTTGTATAGGAGCCACTATGGCTTCTTTATGTATAGTTATATAGGTGCCACTATGGCTTCTTTATGTATAGTTGTATAGGAGCCACTATGGCTTCTTTATGTATAGTTATATAGGTGCCGCTAAGGCTTCTTTATGTATAGTTATATAGGTGCCGCTAGGCTTCTTTATGTATAGTTATATAGGTGTCACTATGGCTTCTTTATGTATAGTTATATAGGTGCCGCTATGGCTTCTTTATGTATAGTTATATAGGTGCCACTATGGCTTCTTTATGTATAGTTATATAGGTGCCGCTATGGCTTCTTTATGTATAGTTATATAGGTGCTGCTATGGCTTCTTTATGTATAGTTATATAGGTGCTGCTATGGCTTCTTTATGTATAGTTATATAGGTGTCACTATGGCTTCTTTATGTATAGTTATATAGGAGCCACTATGGCTTCTTTATGTATAGTTATATAGCTGTCACTATGGCTTCTTTATGTATAGTTATATAGGTGCCACTATGGCTTCTTTATGTATAGTTATATAGGTGCCACTATGGCTTCTTTATGTATAGTTATATAGGAGCCACTATGGCTTCTTTATGTGTAGTTATATAGCTGTCACTATGGCTTCTTTATGTATAGTTATATAGGTGCTGCTATGGCTTCTTTATGTATAGTTATATAATAGCCACTATGGCTTCTTTATGTATAGTTATACAGGTGTCACTATGGCTTCTTTATGTATAGTTATATAGGTGTCACTATGGCTTCTTTATGTATAGTTATATAATAGCCACTATGGCTTTTTTATGTGTAGTTATATATGTGCCACTATGGCTTCTTTATTTATAGTTATATAGGAGACACTATGGCTTCTTTATTTATAGTTATATAGGAGACACTATGGCTTCTTTATTTATAGTTATATAGGAGCCACTATGGCTTTTTTAGGTATATTTATATAGGTGTCACTATGGCTTCTTTATGTATAGTTATATAATAGCCACTATGGCTTTTTTATGTGTAGTTATATATGTGCCACTATGGCTTCTTTATTTATAGTTATATAGGAGACACTATGGCTTCTTTATTTATAGTTATATAGGAGACACTATGGCTTCTTTATTTATAGTTATATAGGAGACACTATGGCTTCTTTATTTATAGTTATATAGGAGCCACTATGGCTTTTTTAGGTATATTTATATAGGTGTCACTATGGCTTCTTTATGTATAGTTATATAGGTGCCGCTATGGCTTCTTTATGTATAGTTATATAGGTGCTACTATGGCTTTTTTATGTATAGTTATATAATAGCCACTATGGCTTCTTTATGTATAGTTATATAGGTGTCACTATGGCTTCTTTATGTATAGTTATATAATAGCCACTATGGCTTATTTATGTGTAGTTATATATGTGCTACTATGGCTTCTTTATGTATAGTTATATAGGTGCCACTATGGCTTCTTTATGTATAGTTATATAATAGCCACTATGGCTTCTTTATGTATAGTTATATAGGTGTCACTATGGCTTCTTTATGTATAGTTATATAATAGCCACTATGGCTTATTTATGTGTAGTTATATATGTGCCACTATGGCTTCTTTATGTATAGTTATATAGGAGCCACTATGGCTTCTTTATGTATAGTTATATAGGTGCAACTATGGCTTCTTTATTTATAGTTATATAGGAGCCACTATGGCTTTTTTAGGTATATTTATATAGATGCCACTATGGTTTCTTTATGTATAGTTATATAGGTGCCACTATGGCTTCTTTATTTATAGTTATATAGGTGCCACTTTGGCTTTTTTTGTTTTGTTTTTAGCTAGAATTTGGTTCCAGTAGTTAAGTGTAATTGAAGAGCCTGGGAGGGAAGGTCACCCCCCCGCTCCGTCCTGGATGTTACCTGGAAGAGCCGGTAGCCCACCTCCAACACTGATTAAAAGGAACTTCCAGAGAGAAGACCGTGGGTAGATGTGAAGGAAATCGCTAAAGAGAACCGTACCTGACATGTTTCCCTCTGTGAAGTGCAAACTTACTAGGTCTAATTTGAACCTAGAATTATAGAGAGAATTAACCATTGAGAGTTCAAGTACAACGCCTGAAGAGAAGGACGATTCTGTTGCTGTCAATTCTGCATCCTGCTTAAAAAAAGCAGTAAGTCAGTATATGTAATAAACCTTAGACATAGTCCCCTATCCAGACCTTAGGATTTGCCTATACTGCATCCCTATACATTTCATCACTACATACATAATCATCATGTGCACTGTATGGCAGGAAAAAAAACATTCTATATTAGATATGGTGCAAATAGGAGAGAATATGATCTACCTATAAGATATGGATCCATGAGAAATGCCATCATAAAATAACCTATTGTTTAAATCATGACGTTTGTTATACACATTTTGTACAATTTTGCTAAATTTTTCCGTTTTACTGTGTATATTATAAGAAGTCTTGTAGTTTCAATTCTGGACACTAAAACTTATAATAAGCTGAGACTTCCTGTTCTGTAAAGTTAAAATTTTAGCATCCCCCTCTTAATAACAGATTACAATGAATAACACCAATATATAGATAAGGTAGGATCAGCCCATTCACAACAAGCTCCCCTCCCTGCACACTGACCTCTGCACAGGTCACATAACATGCCTAGAAAACTCCCCCACAGAAGTACATTGGGTAATCTTTAAAGTGTTATTCTTATGTCCATGGAGTCTGCTGTAAAGGGTTTCTCTAAATACTACTAAAATCACAGGAGTATAATGAATGACACCAGTATATAGATACGGTGAGATCCAGCTATTCAGGATGGCTGCTCCCATATTATTTACCCCTTATTGTCACAAGTGACATGAACCGATGCAGAGAGAGTTTGGAGCACTGATCCGCCCCCGGCCGACCCTCCCCTTTCTAATGATAATGAATGGCTGGGCCACATCGGTGCTATGGGGGCAGGCAGTGCTAATGGGTGCCCCAGTACTCTTAATGATCCCACTGGACCGCGGAGCACACGACTAACAGCCCGAAGAAGAAAGGTAAGAGACATCCCTTCCTCCCCGGCGTCTCTTGTGCAGTAGGGACATATCAGCAGGTTAGATTCGTCTAAGCTGCTGACAGTTCCCCTTTAAATTATTTAGAAATGGCCTTAAAATCCTTCCCTGGTCCATTGATTATGTCATTCCTTAACATACACCTGAATGTCCTGGATCAGCAAACAGCCAAAACTTCTGCTTTAAATAGGTGCTCACATTTACTGATGATAGCTTAAAGGGGTTGTCCAGCGAAAATCTTTTTCTTTCAAATCAACTGGTGTCAGAAAGTTATATAGATTTGTAATTTACTTCTATAAAAAAAATCTCAAGTCTTCCCATACTTATTAGCTGCTGTACGTCCTGCAGGAAATGTTGTTTTATTTTCAATCGGACACAGTGCTCTCTACTGACATCTCTGGCCGAGATAGGAACTGTCCAGAGCTGGAGAGGTTTTCTATGGGGATTCATAGAAAATCGAGACAGAGTTCCTTTCTCGGCCAGAGATGTCAGCAGAGAGCACTGTGTCAGACTGAAAATAAAACACCACTTCCTGCAGGACATACAGCAGCTAATAAGTATGGGAAGAATTACAAATCTATATAACTTTCTGACACCAGTTAATTTGAAAGAAAAAGATTTAATCAAGGGGATAGCAGTACCTGGCTGCTACTTACCCCCTTTATTCCCATGGTAGCAGTAAGGGTATATAAATACATTGCATCTACATTTTGGCCTAGGTTTTGTTAAAGAAATTGTAAAATCTGTTGTGTGTTGTTTTTCCTCTCAGGTTTTACTTATGTAATATGTACAAAATGGGGGAAATATATCAAACATGGTGTAAAGTGAAACTGCCCCTAGCAACCAATCAGATTTCACCTTTCATTCCTCACAGACTCTTTGGAAAATGAAAGGTGGAATCTGATTGGTTGCTAGGGGCAACTGAGCCAGTTTTACTTTACATGTTTGATAAATCTTCCCCAATGATTATATATATATATATATATATATATATATATATATATATATATATATATTTACCTACTAACAACACTGGCACAAGGTGTATAACCCTCAATGAAACCCATGTTATTCACCTATGACAAATAGAGGCTTATCTCTGAGTGCTTCTCTCTGCCATTAGACGTGACTGCCCTGATTTATGTGGACCCTGTTTATTAGTCGGTCAGATCATTGCCATGGTCACAGCGGCAGGAGACAAATGTGCTGACGAAAAGAAATAACTTATGATTATGTTAATTACGTCAGGACAATGTCAATGTCGGGATGTGAGGAAGGAAAAGCAAGCACCAGCCACCGACACTGAGCTCCTGGAGCCTATTCACATTGAGCCCCTTCCTCGCCAGAATGTAATTGCTTGTAGTAGTTTGGACATCTATCATGCATATTCATTAGGAAATGCATTCTTTCCCATTAATCTGTAGCTAATGTAGTTATACGTATGCACATGTACCATACATGATCAAACACCTATACACAAATACTCAATTAATAAGAATGGGTATGGATGAGGCTGGATTATTGCAGGTTATATATTACACTGCACAGGTTTGTTTCAGATATCATAGTTTTTCTACATTTGGGGAAATACTTTACGGCTATATTCGCACTACATAAAAATTACAGATATTTTTTTTAAAAAACATCTGTCATGTTGGGGTCAAAAAATGGCCGTTATCCAAGGCTGGATTCGGCTGGGTTCACACTTAGTTTTTTTCATACATTTTTACAAAAAGAAAAAAAAAGAAAAAACTGATGTTTTTGTGTGCATGTTTTGATCGGTTTTTTCATTGACTTCCATTAAAAAAAAAGGAAAAATGCATCTGTTTTTTTAACGTACACAAAAATTAAACGTTAATCATTAAAATAAAAACTGATGCGTAATGGTCTGTAATTCTTATAGTGGAAGTCAATAGAAAAGCGGATCAAAATAGCATTAGTTTTTCCGTCAGTTTTTCAAGTTTTTTTTGCAAAAACGGATGAAAAAAACATAGTGTGGACCCAGCCTAAAATGTTTTTTTTGTTGAGTTTTTATAGCTTTTTTTTTAAAGGGGTTATCCAGGAAAAGAAAAACATGGCCGTTTTCTTCCAGAAACAGCGCCAGTCTTATCTCCAGTTTAGGTGAAGTTTTGCAGCTAAATTACATTAAAGTGAATAGAACTAAATGTCCGAGCTTGGGCTTTTTTTTTTTTCTTTTACACTGGGGTGCAATGTCCTCTGTTCCGGTTCCCAGTCCCCTGGCCGCTTCCTGGTCTGAATAGGAACCTGGGTTGTGACATGTAACAAGGTCCCACCTTGACTGCTGACTGTCTGAGTGGATCTGATCTGACACACCACATGTTATTCAGCCACCTCCTCCCGGACTCTTTTGAAAAAAAAAAAAAAAAACTATTCCAAGCCTGGACTTCTCCTTTAATTACAATACCACACCTGCTGCTTCTGCTGCTGTTTTTAAAGTTCTCTATAACCCCTTTAAGGTCTATAACGCTGTGGACAGCTGTCACTTTAAAGGCTATAATAAACTGTTGTAAACTGTAAACTGTTTTCCAGAGCAGAAAAAGTTTTCTATGGGGATTTGCCACTGCTCTGGACAGTTCCTGTCTCAGACAGAGGTGGCAGCAGAGAACACTGTGTCAGACTGGAAAGAATACACCACTTCCTGCAGGGCATACAGCAGCTGATAAGTACTGGAAGACTTAAGATTTTTAAAAAGAAGTAAATTACAGATCTATATAACTTTCTAAAACCAGATTTTTTTCTATGGAATAAGGGCTATAAAAACGACTGGTCCAGTCTACCCTGATGATGAGCTGCTGACGTTCTGAACACACTGCAGCCAATCCCTGAGGACAGTCATGTGGCTGGGTGGTTTCCACAATGCCTGACCCCATTAGACATAAGGGCACCTCCTATAGTGATGTCCTAGCCGAGCTTCAGCATGTGAATATGAGGATGGCAGTCGCTGAAAATAACTCTTATGTGTCAACTCTTAATAATTTATTGCGGTTTTCCATTGTTCTGCCAGATGACGTCTATTTAATAAACGTTATTAGAGTGTAACATACTACACATTGTTTTCCAGAAATCCTTGGAGCCAAGGCCAGCTATTGTATCCATAAAACAGCAATCTAATAATAACAGCATTCACCATAATGAATCCATGGAGTGTTCTCCTTTTTGATACAGCAATGGAATTATTGCCGCTATAATGTCGCCAACTAGAATACATCATCATTGTGCTTATTTATCATCCTTCATCAATTAGATGGAGACAAAATATTACACCGCGCTGTAAAGAGAAAGTATTAACTCATATGAGTTTCCGTCCCCTGTGGAGCTCACAATTGAATTCTCCTACCTGATGTGTTTACATGCGGCAAATGATCAGTATTGTTTGGGAGTGTGAAGAAAACCTTGGCCTTAAAGGAAACCTAGGAGGACACATAGGGACACATTTACTAGTGAGGCTAGTGTTTCAATTTTCAGTCTTAAAGGGATAGTTCACAAAAAATATTCTTTCAAATCTACTGGTGCCAGAAAGTGCCAGAGATATGTAATTTACTTCTATTAAAAAATCTATAGTCTTCCAATACTTATCAGCAGCTGTATGTCCTGCAGGAAGTGGTGCATTCTTTCTGGTCTGACACAGTGCTCTCTGCTGCCACCTCTGTCTATTTCAGGAACTGTCCAGAGCAGTAGAAAACATCAATAGAAAACCTCTCCTTCTCTCCAGACTGGAAAGAATACTCTACTTTATGTTTCTGACATAGACAGAGGTGGCAGCAGAGAGCAGTGTGTCAGACTGGAGAGAATACACCACTTCCTGCAGGACATACAGCAGCTGATAAGTACTGGAAGACTGGAGATTTTTTTAATAGAAGTAAATTACAAATCTCTGGCACTTTCTGGCACCAGTTGACTTAAAATAATTTTTTTGGGGGGTGAACGATCCCTTTAAAGGAGGTTTGCCTAAAGTAAAACTTATCCCTTAGCTACAAGCTGATTGACGGGGGCCTTACTGCTGGGACCTCAACTGATCATGAGACTGGTGGTCAATTGTCCTGCAACTGAATTAAACAGCACTTTCTATGGGACTTAAAGGGGTTATCCAGCACTACAAAACATGGCCCCTTTCTTTCAGAGACAACACGACTCTTGTCTCCAGTTCAGGTGCCGTTTGCAGTTAAGCTCCATTCACTTCAATGGAACTGAGCGGCAAAACCCCGCCCAAGCTGGAGACAAGAGTTGTGCTGTCTCTGGAAGAAAGTGGCCATGTTTTTGTAGCACTGGATAACCCCTTTAAATGCAGGTACACATCAGTGGCGTGTGAGCGTGATTCACACACCCTCAGCCTCATATTCACACCTCCCAAACCTGCTTTACAGCAGCTGCTTGGGACTGGAAAGTTAGTGTCTGCAGATGACACATTGTCTTATTGGCTAATACCCACCCATGAAAATTTCAATATTTTGAGACTCTTAAAGGGGTACTATAACTGGCGTAAATTTGTAATTTACTTCTTTTTAAAAATTGTAAGCTTTCCGGTACTTATTAGCTGATGTATGTCCTGCAGGAAGTGGTGTTTTCTTTCCTGTCTGATGCAATGCTCTCTGCTGACATCTCTGTCCATGATAGGAACTGTCCAGAGCAGGAAAGGTTTTCTATTGGGATTTGATACTGCTCTGGACAGTTCCTGACATGGACAGAGGTGGCAGCAGGGAGCACTGTGACTGGAACGAGTACACCACTTCCTGCAGGACATACAGCAGCTGATAGGTACTAAAAGACATGAGATTTTTAATTAAATTACAAATTTGTATAACTTTCTGACACCAGTTGATCTGAAAACAATTTTATTTCTCTGGAGTCCTCCTTTAATCTGTCTAGAAATGTAAAAAATAAACTTTAACTAAATTAAATAAAAAGTTTTACCTGATTTACACACACAAAAAAAAATCAGAATTCATTTTTTTTTTAAATTTTGCTCCCGAAGAGTAAAAATAGTGTGTATATCCCTTTAAATTCCACACCCAGTTAACCGGACTGAGAACCTGTGAACAACATCTTTAGATATCACTCTGGAGAATGTAATCATCCAAAATCTCTTCATCTGTCATCACGTGTAATAGATTTTTCATAAATAATAGCTGGAGAACGCATTAATCATTCACCAAATCCTCCGGAGACAACATTTGTTTTTACTATATATAGCCGGGTAATTCTTAGGCTCGGGGTCCCTCAGGCATTGGGAGGATTCCAGGATGGAAGACCGGATGACAAATGTGGCATCATCTGAAGTGAGGTGTGACAGATCCCATAGTCTATAGGTGCCGTGTTCATTTATAGACTACTCTCTATG
This sequence comes from Dendropsophus ebraccatus, assembly GCF_027789765.1. Classification (NCBI taxonomy): domain Eukaryota; kingdom Metazoa; phylum Chordata; class Amphibia; order Anura; family Hylidae; genus Dendropsophus; species Dendropsophus ebraccatus. Next base: position 23,485,851 of record NC_091463.1, read on the forward strand.
TATGGGGTAATGGAAGGAAAAATAACAACAAACTTCTCCGGTGAAAAGCAACCTCAAGGTATTCACATGTATATCCTTATGCGTCAACCCATTAGTTTGAAACTTTTAACAATAGGGGGTGTGACCCAGGTACGTTTTATATGATTCCTTGCTGAGACCCCCACCGGTTGCTAGAATAAAGGGTCAGAAGTACTTGACTGATATACTACCTAGCTTCTGGATGGCCCCCACAAAGTGTGCAGTGTGAGTGCGACATGTCTGGAGTTATTGCAGAGGGTTAGCTCAGGTCACAACAGTTACAGTGGGACCATTGGCCATAGAGCACTTTGCTGCTACAGACAGCATTGGTAACACGGGGGCTGCATAGGTGTTGTGGGTGATGGTAGCCCCTTGTTTTACTCCCAGGACACCTTGATGACGCCTTAAAGCGACTCTGTACCTGCAATCTGACCCCCCCAAACCGCTTGTACCTTCAGATAGCTGCTTTTAATCCAAGATCTGTCCTGGGGTCCGTTCGGCAGGTGATGCAGTTATTGTCCTAAAAAAAACTTTTAAACTTGCAGCCCTGTGCCAAACGCCCGTGGCCTGGATTATCTGTGCCCTAATTTTGCACCACCCCTCTGTCCCTCCTCCCCCCCCTCTTCAGCATTTTTCCTATTCCTCTGCACAGGTGCCTTAACGATTCAACTCATGTGCCGTGCTGACACAGGTGATGAATAATAGAAAATCTGCCTGGAGCATTCCTAATGATGAGGAGGGCGGGGAGGGACAGAGAGGGTGTGCCAGCCTAAGGGTACTATTACACGGAAAGATAATTGTCCGAATCGGCCCGATTCGGCCGATTATCGCTCCATATAATAGATACAACGATCAGCCAATGACAACGATCATTGGCTGATCGTTGATATAGGTTTGGACCTATTTTCATTGGGCGCTGACCGCGCACCACTACATGTAATAGTGATGCGCGGCCGGCGACTGACGATATACATTACCTATCCACATTCCAGGGCTGCTGCTGCGGTCTTCTTCTCCCCAGGTCCTGCGCGCTCTAGCTTCAGAGTGGCCTGTCAGCTGACAGGCCGCCCAGCCAATCACAGGCCGCGGCGGTCCCGGCCTGTGATTGGCTGAGCGGCCTGTCAGCTGACAGGCCACTCTGAAGTTAGAGCGCGCGGGACCCGTGGAGAAGAAGACCACAGCAGCAGCCCTGGAGCGTGGATAGGTAATGTATGTAGTTTAAACAAGGGCTGCAAGGACATCGGTAACGATGTCCCTGCAGCCCTTGTTTAACGATTATCGGGCCGTGTAATAGGTCCAGTAAACGAGCGACGATCTAGCAGATCACTGTTTGTTTACAGGTATTGGGCCCCCATCGGCCCGTGTAATACCACCCTAATGCACAGACACTGTAGGCCACGGACGTTTGGCACAGGGCTGCAAGTTTAAAAGTAGTTTTTTAGGACAATAACTGCATCACCTGCCGAACGGACCCCAGGACAGATCTTGGATTAAAAGCAGCTATCTGAAGGTACAAGCGGTTTGGGGGGATCAGATTATGGGTACAGAGTCACTTTAAGGTGCCCTTGATGTTATGCAAGTACAGGTGTAACTAGTACACCAAGAGCAGGAAATATAAAAACATTGACATAGAAACATAGAATATTGTCGTCAGAAAAAGACCACTTGGTCCATCTAGTTGGACCTTTAAGTATTTAAAAGTGCAGAATAGGAAACAGTGCATTAAAATAACATCCGTATATAGTATATGGGGGCATATTTCTTGAGTGATGTACAGTTCCAATGTGTATAAAACAGCAAGGGATGGGGCAGGTGATGGACAGTGAATGGTACAGGCAACATTCTCTAGACGTGAAGGTTCGGCAATTGACTCCTGGCGGCTGGAGAAGTTGAACGCTGCCCTAGGGCTGCCATAGGCTGTATCCATAGTTCAACACTAGGGGGGGAGAATTAACCCATGCAGTTGGTCAGTGAGTAATCTGAGCTAGTTTCTGAGATGTTAAAGTCTCCAAGGTGATGGAAGTGGTCTGAACCTGAACGGAGGTCCACTGAGGTACTGGACTGCTAAAAGATAGTCGATATCAACTCTCTTAAACTTTTGTGACTTTTTTCTTAAAGGCCACAGAAGAAAGTGTCCTTCAGGCCAGGGCAAAGCTGCTGCACTTGATTTTTTTTGGAAGATCCTTGCAGGAACCAGACTTGGTCCCAAGCGACCTTAAGTAGGCCTTGGAAACTAACTTCTCACAGGCTCTTAACATTGTTCTCTTCCTCTACTTAAGACTAGACTACTCTTCCATCCTTTTTCTCAGCTAACCAGCTGATTATTGGCCAACAACCAGTCCGCTGACCAGAAAGTCTATGAGTAGCTATTCACACCTAGTCACCATGTACATCTGACAGCATGGCCTTCACAAGAAACGCCAAGGACTCGATGAAAGTCTCATAGAGTAAACAAAAGAATAAATACTAAAAGCATTAAGAAAAAAAAATCTTAAAATATTGAAAGTCCTTTCTCATTATCATGGTTTGACATTCAAGGTAATGCTCTTTAGTTGTCCTTTAAGATTTCTCACATTAACAATTTATTTAATAACTTACATTGGGAACAAATTATACTTCACTTAGGAACTTTCCATTGGTAATAAATTATACATCTAAGAATATATTACATTTTTAATGTGTTAAAAAAAAAATTATTTTATTTTTTTAGAAAAATCCACATTCTTGGAACCCCTTATTCTAGGATATAGGAAGGTACATTGTCAGTTCCAGCTAGATAGGAGGCACCATCTTGGATTTCACAGACTTCCATTGGTGGCTTGTACAACCCCATTCTCCTGGCTTTTCATCTGAACAAAGTTGACATCGCCACCTTCATGTACGTAGCCATGTCCATGTATGCTCTTAGAGATGAACTGTTTGTTATATTCTCATCTGCCCGAAGCCTTCCGCTGCTATCCTGATAGAGCCAGGGTTATTGCTGATCCACACTTCCAGTCTCGTTAAACGGGAAGTGTCTGCTCAACCAGCTCCACCTCAAAAAGGGATCGGCAAAGTAAGCAGGAATTAGGGGGACCCAAGGACCCTTGGGACATTGGGGACCAGAAAACATTGATCAGTAAGGACCCAGACACCTTTGAAATGCCATGGAGAAGGAGGCACTGATCAGTAGGGATGCAGGCATCCTTGGAATGGCAGGATGTCAGGCAGTTGAGTATCTGTGTGAGGGAGTATTGTTTTTTACCGTGCCTGAGAAGCTTTTCCTTTACATCGATGTTTGACCTCCTTTAGGAAGCCTCAGAACACGACCGAGGATTTAATAATCTCCTTATTCAGAAGGAGAAATGACCCATCTGTATTTGTGTGGGTCATTTCTCCTTCTGGGGAAGTCGCCAGCATGACATTTTAAATCCCCAGTCATATTCTAAGGCTTCTTTGCCTCTGCTTTGCATATCCTTCTTCCCAGATTTCTCAGTGCACCATGAATGTCTTCACACACACCTTAAGGACGTATAACACCAACCGGTGGTACTGAAGATCCTCCTGGCCGATACTGCAGTACCGGCCGGATGATCTTCATTTCTGGTGAATTCAGATGCGGGTGCATCTGTGTGCGCCTGCATCCCAATTCACGGCTGCACACAATGGAGCTTGTGGCCAGAGCCGCACGCTCCATTGTGTGAACTGACATGTTCTGTGCGGCCGCTATTCAATTAATAGCAGATGCAGAAAACTGACACGTAATCCCGGAATCCCGGCCGCAGCATATACTATGTGTATACGCTCTGGCCGGGATTCCATTTATTCACATACAACGTATGTTTTGTATAAATCACAGTCGTTGTTGCAAATTGCAACAACAGCCGTGATTTATGCAAAACATACATTGTGTGAGCTTGGCCTTATGGTGCTTTCCCCAAGGAAAACATTCTCTCTTCATCCTAAGATTTCTGCAGAACTACTGACGATAAGTGTATAACTCTGGAGCTTTAGATGTAGTGCTTTGCTTGATGTGTTTGTTGATAGGTAGTTACAGATAAGGGAATAGGAGAATTCATTATTTACATGCTGTTTGTCCATCTAGGCAGGTTACATGGAAAGTGTGTCGGGAGAGTTGAGAAGAGTTCTATGTGTAGAGATAGGCATGCTCTACCTGCTTTGATAGGATGTGTCTTTGGGAGGAGAATGTGAGAAGAACATTGCGTTGAGTACCAGGATCTGTCTCCACTGAATGCTCCTGCCATACAATAACATGCCAATTAGCTGGCAGCACAGGAGGGTGTTCGTGGGTGTTTGAGCCCTATTTATATCAAATTGTGAAGGGCTTTAATTGTGAAGGATATGAATGATGACATGTGATAGTTATTCTGAGAAAGCTGTCTGGTCAAATACTCCAAATTTTAATATGGAAAGAAAGAAATGCATACATTCAGCTCATTCCATTTTTTTTTATTGCAGAGAAGTAGGCCTTGTCTTTCAAAAATGGGGGGAAATATGATTTCCAAGAAAAATGTAGATCAAGAATTCCTCTACTTTAAAATATAACCCTTATTAAATGTTAATGAAACATTGGTACATGCGGTTGGTACATACATAGTGGGGGAGATTTATCAAACATGGTGTAAAGTGAAACCGGCTCGGTTGCCCCTAGCAACCAATCAGATTCCACCTTTCATTCCTCACAGACTCTTTGGAAAATGAAAGGTGGAATCTGATTGGTTGCTAGGGGCAACTGAGCCAGTTTCACTTTACACCATGTTTGATAAATCTCTCCATTGTTTGCAAAACCGCCTCTAAGACTAAGGGTCCTATTCCATGGGCCGAGCAGGGCCCGATTAACGATGTAAACGAGCGGCGATCTGCTAGATCGCCGCTCGTTTACTGGGCCTATTCCACATCCCGATGATCGTTGAGCGAGGGCTGCAAGGACATCGTTACCGATGTCCTTGCAGCCCTTGCAGCATCATACATTACCCGTCCAGGCTTCTTCTCCGTGCTGTCTTCATCCCCGGGTCCCGCGCGCTCTATCTTCAGAATGGGCGGTCAGCTGACAGGCCATACTCAGCCAATCACAGGCCGCGGCGGTCCCGGCCTGTGATTGGCTGAGCGCTCCGTCAGCTGACCGGCCATTCTGAAGATAGAGCTTGCGGGACCCGGGGATGAAGACAGCGCGGAGGAGAAGCCCTACAGGTAATGTATGCTGCTGCTGCTTGTCAAATTGTTGGTCGCCCGCCGCGCACCGCTATTCAACCGTAGCGATGCGCGGTGGGAGAACGATGATTTTAGGTCTGGCCCTAAATGAACGATCAGCCGATGACACGATCATCGGCTGATCGTTCTCTCTATTTCACCGAGCGATAATCGGCCGAATCGGAATAGGAATGTGGAATAGGGCCCTAACTCCAGTTGGATCCATTCCTGACTTGTTTTCTGTACTGATGAGGGGCAATAATCATAAAACGGTTGTCTACATATGGATTATCTTTCTGGCTTGGTTTAAAGCCCCATTAAGATTTTAGGGTTATTAATCCGAGTCAATTGCTGAACTGAATGTAACGTGACCTCCCAAAGGTGGTATGCTCTGCAAATCCTTCTTCCTAGAACTCCTAGTGGACCATGAAAGGCCTATAAGTCTCACAAGGGAGATCAACCAATACACAATAGAGACACCATCATGTGTTTCTCAATGTCAGTGAATCTAGGAACATTGCCCCCCGAGAAGACAAATATGCAAAAATACTGCGGAGACACCAATCCCGTGTTTCTCAATATCAGTGAACTAGCCAGACCTTCTACCGGGAAGGAACAACCAAGAGAAGGGGGTATCTCCGGTCAAGGAGAATGCCTTCCAACAAGCCACAGTCAAACATGACATGACCTGGGAAATACCCAAGCAACGCATCCAGCAACAGCTGTTTTGGAGTATTTCCCCATCATCGTTGTGAACAGCAAATGTTTCTTAACATCAGTGAATCTAGGAACATTGCCCCTTGGGAAGACAAATACGCTTACTCGCATGTCTTTATGAAACTCTTCTTTAGGAGAAACATTACCTATTGGTCTTATATTGATAGAACTCTTTGTACCCAACCAGTACCCCTCTCATTACTAACAATGGGGAATAACCCCAGAACAGAGGTCTACAGATGGGTATTCTTTTTTTCTGGAAAGATTTTTGGCTTGGCTTAAACCCCCATTCATGTTCTAAGGCTTCTAATCATACTCAAACACTGACTTGAAGGTAAAGCTACCCCAAATGGTGGCATCAGAGAGCTGCTTTGCTGTGCCTTTCTCAAACATAAGAGTCAAATTTGGTGCATACAATGTATGAAAAAAAAAAAAAAAAAAAGTATAACCAACGACATGATACAACATACCATTAATAGAGTACCTAATGAAAAGTGACTTGCTAACTTTTTCAATATAGAGAGAACAGGTCCAGATTAGAGATGAGCGAACCTGGAGCATGCTTGAGTCGATCCGAACCGGAACTTTCGGCATTTGATTAGCGGTGACTGCTGAAGTTGGATAAAGCCCTAAGGCTATGTGGAGAATATGGATATAGTCATTGGCTGTATCCATGTTTTCCAGGCAACCTTAGGGCTTTATCCAACTTCAGCAGCCCCAGCTAATCAAATACCGAACGTTTGGGTTCGGATGGACTCGAGCATGCTCGAGGTTCACTCATCTCTAGTCCAGATGTTTGGATCCAGACATTACAGTGTCACTGTCATTATTACTTTCAAAATCTAAATCTACAGAGGATGTGATATAAAGCATGTCTGCAACTTACATCCATTATTATTATTTTACATTTTTTAGTCTTGTGCTGGTTATAAAAAAAAAACAACAACAACACAGGAACATTGGGCGAGTACAGAAAGTCACGTCTCTCTGTCACATGACTGCCTTCTCTGTGAGTGCAGATAACTGGGACTTCCTGCGTTTTGGTCTCTTTTTTTTTAACCATCATAATACTTTCTACTTTTGTTGGCCTAACTTACAACTCACGGCAGGATTGGCCGTCAGTATAGAGAATATGGAGCCCTGGATGATGCTGGTCAAGATAGGGGTCAGACGTGATGGAAAAATCCTTACCTGACCCCTTTGTTCTCAGAGAGACTGGGGGGAGAGAAAACTATTGGATAAACGAGTGTTTGGCAGGCAGTTATAGAAGGTGTATGGCCACTTTTAGGCTTTCCCTGCGTAATGATTCAGTTTGTCCCCTTGCTCTGTTTTTAAATAGGTACTGAAAATACTTTTGCTTTTAAAGTGACAGGCAAGATTTTGTGTCTTCTCAATGCTTCCTCGGCATCTGGCACCCGAGCCGTCAGCTCCCCTAGTTACACCCCTGCTGTGAAGACCTGAAATCTTTCAGATACGGCAGAACAATTTGCTTTGCGAATCTGCATAATTTCAGATGAGATTGAGGGGTTGTCATCCGACAAGAAATCCATCCCCGAGATTACACTAGGTGTCGGCTTTTTTCCTGATAAATAACATTTGTTCACTGATCACAAATTATACCTTCACTTCATACCATCATCTGTACAGTAATCTCATCCCTGACAGCAGATTTTGGTTACTGTGGTTGCAGCGTTCAGCGAAAGGATGTAAACAACCAGCGTGGGCTGCGTCTCCCCCCCCCCCCCCCCCCCCCATCCGCAGACTCTGCCCTCAGGTACCGAGACGCTATGCAAGCTATAATACAAAGGGCAAGCATGTAATGCACCCGCTTCAATTAATGTTCTTCTCACTTTAATTAATGAAGAAGAAGAAAAAAAAAACAATTTGTATGTAGATGTGGCCTATAGCAGGTTTACTTCTATTGCATCAGCAAAATCGAGCATGGAAAACATTCTTGGCCCTTGACAACATTAACAAATATCCAGAGTATGTAAGTCAATGAGACGTTCAGACGGGGATCAATGATCTGTCTCAAACGCACAACGAAATAATGGATTCGCTGGTAATTTAATTATTTATTTTTTTTAAAAAAAAACTTCTTATCAAAACTTTCTTTAAAAAATCAACGCAGAAATAATAAAGTAAAGGAACATAGTCTAATAAAAAAAAATATATAAATCTCTTGATATTGAACAAGTTTATTCCAGACTGAAGCATATATCAACTTATCACAGGATGGGTGGCGAATGCTGTATTAGTGGAGGTATAACCACTGGGACCCCCTCTGTTTGTTATAATAGAGGAAAGGTGTTGGGTGAATTTGCCGAAAGTTCAGGTTTGGCAACGTTCGTCTGAAGCCGAACGCTTGGCATATGGCTATCAGCGGCTAAAGAATTTGGATGCCACCCTAGGGCATCTTGGAAAACATGATACAGCCATAGGGTGCCACCCAACTTCTTCAGACACCGGGAGTCAAATGCCGAGCATTTGGGTTTGGACAAACGTTGCCAAATCGGAATTTTTGGCAAGTTTGCTTAACACTATAAGGGAACCCAAGTTAGAGCTATAGAGTGATGCAACAGATCACTGATGTGCAGTAAACAACTATCCGGTGGATAGGTGACAAATGCTTCATCTGGAGCACCCAGCTAGAGGGGTTATTGCTAGATTAAAGGAGAAGTCCGATCATTGACTGAAGTGGCCAGTTCATCAGCCAGGTTGTGACGTGTCAGGGGTCCCGCGGCTAGCCCCGACACTTTCTGTGCGCACGAGGAGTGGTAAATTCATACTCCTGATCAAAGTCCCCCCTGCCCCTGCCAGCTGCCAGATTTTAAAAACTTCCGGACTTCTCCTTTAAAGAAGAATAATTCTAAGATTTCAATGTTGGTGGTGCTGATCCCCCACAGCTCCTGCTCCTGTGGGCTGCTTCCCACTTCCAGCTGCTTCCAGCTGGACCTGCCCACACAGCCAATCAAAAGCTGCAGCAGTGCCAGTGTCTCAGCCAGTCATTGGCTTAGTGGGCAGATCCTGCTCCAATGTGTCCCCTCAGGGACTGGAAGTTGCCAGACTGGAAGCTATAGGCGACTGGGGTGGGTAAGTATTGCTTAATTTTTTTAATCCCTCTCCTGGCAAATTAGGAAACACCATAATACCCCTTCAGGCTGGGTTCACACTACGTATATTTCAGTCAGTATTGTGGTCCTCATATTGCAACCAAAACCAAGAGTGGATTAAAAACACAGAAAGGATCTGTTCACACAATGTTGAAATTGAGTGGATGGCCGCCATTTAATGGCAAATATTTGCTGTTATTGTAAAACAACGGCCGTTGTATTGAGATAATGGCAGTTATTTACTGTTACATGGCGGCCATCCACTCAATTTCAACATTGTGTAAACAGATCCTTTCTGTGTTTTTAATCCACTCTTGGTTTTGGTTGCAATATGAGGACCACAATACTGACTGAAATATACGTAGTGTGAACCCAGCCTCAAAATGTATCCCCATCCCTAGAATGAAGGTCCATTTACTTGCTATTGGTGTTTTGAATATAGCCTAGCAGTTGGACTATATATATGTGTGTGTATTATGTAAACTGTGGATAGATAAATCCCTTTAAAACATTCCATTTATGTGCTTGAGATCATCCGGTATATGTTTTGCATGTTGTATGCTGCTCTCTTTTTGCCTACAATTGTCCAGTGTATCTATAAAAAAAAAAGAATTCCCCTAGACGGTGGTAATAAACATTCACTGGAGGGCTGTGATAAAGATATTACTATTTATGAGCAGCAATGTAATTAGTCATTTAATATTCCACTAACTCTTGTCTGTTGCTTTTTCTCAGCAATAACCGCTCCCTGATTATGTTATTCTACATAATCCTAAAACAGGGCAGTGAGGGGGCCATAAGGGTCAATTTCATTAATTGTTAATTGTTATGGAGCCAGTAATAGCAGCTCTTATACAATGCCATGGAAGGGATTCTTTTACAATGTAAAAGAGCAAATAGGGAATTTCAATGCTTCCTTTTCCTTCCTAGGTATTACTGAGGATAATGTCACAGAGTTATCGGCAGCCATGTGATATTACATTGAGTTCGGGTCACTATGTTTGTATTCTGGAGCTATAAATGTTCCCTTTTCTTTCCACTTTTCTGTAATATCAGGGACAGGTTATCAGCCTGAGGTCAGCAGCTGTGGGAGGCTTGGACGAAGCCCCCCTAGCCACCATAGCCAAATTAAATTTTTTGTAATGTCTAGACAACCCATATGTTTTTTTAGGTACACATTTGCAATAGTCAATGCTTTTCTTTAATTCTTTACTGTAGGCTATGTGAAATCACCCTACTTATTTTCATTGCATTGTCATCAAGTGTCAGCTTGCCCTCTTAGGGCCTATTCCCACTGAGCAAAAGTGGTGGAATTTTAAGTGGAGCCCATGTCGTGGACGCCACTTGAAATTACACCTGTCCCATTGATTCAATAGGATTTATTGCGCCCAAAGAATTGACATGTCAGAACTGACACCTGCTCGGATGTCCCCCGGGCAGGGGCAAAGTCAAACTAGCCGGCACTAAGCGCTGTGTTTCCCGAGCCGCCGCTGCAGCTGTCTCTATCTCCCCCGCCTGGAACTCCACTTTTCCCGTTCCCACTGCAGCAACTGCAGGAATATCTCCCCGCCAGGACTCCACTCACCTCTTTACAGGGATAAGAGGTGTGGCGTGAGAAGAGTGGAGTCTCGGGGGGGGGAGGGGGGGGGGTTACAGCAGAGGCGGGTGGGAAAGCACAACACTTAGGCACTGGCTACTTTTAATTTGTCGCCGCCTGGGAGACATCCGAGCAGGTTCCGCCAGGCGGGGTGGGCAGTAGGAACGCCTGGGGAGGTTTCCCCGAGCTGAAGAGAGCGGCGGCGGCGGCGAAAGAGAGGCTGCCGCAGTGACAGAGAGACCAGGAGGGGGACAGAGCCGACACCGAGGGACAGGACACTGAGCATTCCCCCGCCATCATCCTCTCCAGCGGCCACAGCCGCACAGGAGTTGGGTCGTGAGATCACCATTTTTATCTAGGAAGTACGGAAATCACGGGAGGCAATACAATACTTTAATAAAAATTTTCGACGGACTTCTCCTTTAAAACTGTTCTGAAGCTTTAATTTGAATAAGATCTGCAGTTTTACATATAGCTTTGGGATTTACTAGGTAGAGTGCATTTTAGCTACAAATGTTCACCACCGGAGCGGTTAGTGCTCTTCCAGGTAGGCGAGAAGCAATCAACTAAGATCATCTATTTGGCTTGTAAAATATTTTGACAACAGTTACTAGCGGAATCCGATCGCTCTTCCATTTTTCACCAGGGTGCAAAACTGAAATTCTCTTCTGTCTGAAATGCTTTTCACTAAATTAAATCCTTGAAATTGGATCTAATAAATCATTTCCCACTTCCAAAGGCAAAAGTTTATTTCTTTTATGACATGAACATCCAGGGCAACAATGTATCTAAGTGATCGCTTGGGTTTGATTATTCAATCAGAGAAAGTACCTGGATGTATAAACTTCCTATACGAATAATTGAGTCGGATGACCTGGTTTTATATTCCGTGATGTTCCTTATATGACAATATGTACAAAAATAGGGAAACGGTCACCGTTGTGTAAGTCTCTTTCTGATTTTTTTTTTTTTTCATTTTAAACACCTTGACATAAAGTGGCCTACATTTATACTTGTCTGGCTGAGCGAAATTGCCGTATATTTGGGTTTGACTGAACCCGAAAGCTTGGCATTTGACTCCCAGTGGCTGAAGAAGTTGGATGCCGCCCTAGGGAGTCCTGGAAAGCATGGATACAACCATAGGCTGCCCATTTCATAACTGCATTAGGGCTGCATCCAACTTCTCCAGCTGCCTGGATGGAGATAATTGACAGCATGCTTTCATGCGCTACTCCCTGCTTGTTCTCTTGGTTGGTGAGGGTCTCATCATGACCCAGACTGATCAAAACTTTTGATCATCAACCTGCAAGTGCCAGGACCTACCGTACATACTCCCCCTATCGTTCACACGACAAAAAACTCCTTTACAGATTGTTAAAAAAAAGAAAAAAAGAGGTTCTTAGCAAACTATTTGATCAAATACAGCGTACCATCTCACTATGCTAGGTGAACCTTGCCGAGACGGTTCCTATCTGTGACCTCTCTTGGGTTAGCATTAGGTTTACATAACTGGGCATGTAGGATCCAACTAAACTCTGTTTAAAACACCCACATGAGATGGGTCGAGTGCACGGCCAGAAGGAGGTAGCCACCCCTCCCCCATATGTAACACAATAAAAAATAAAAAAACAGCCGGCACTCCAATACCATTGTTCACACTATGCAGTTTGCATGCTGCTGTGGCTAATATACAGACAAAAAACGGAAAGTACAACAGCAACTTACTATATATACTTTTTTTTTATTATGTCCTGTGACCTGTCAAAAGTTTTTGTAATGATTAGAGAGTCTTTTGTGCAACAACAATCACCGCCTCTCTGCAGGACATATGATGAGTGTCTGATTGGTCTGTTTCCTGGAACCCCACAGATCACAAAACCAGGAGTTCGGGAATGTTTCAGTAAAGATATTCTTTATTACTAGGTATAATTTGAGCTTTAAAGCCTGACATTTTTTTGGCAACATAAACTCACATGCTGGCAAAGCAGCTAAAAAGTAATTATCTTTTTTTTTTGTATAATTTTTTTTTCCCTTTATTTTGTAAATTTTGACAATAAACATAAGGACTGCAGAGGGAAAAACCTGCAGACAAAAAAAACTGTTCTATGACAGGAACGGAAATGAGACACGTGGAAGTTCCATCAACATAGATGTAGCGTGCAATGACCAGAATGCAAAGGGAGAGAACATGTGTACCACGTCTGACTCATTAGGGAGAATGACCATAAAAAAGTCTGGATGTGAAACTACTAATTAGAAAAATAAAAGAATCAGAAATCTGGGCTGGAAAGGGAACAAACGAAAAGTTGAATGGAGTCCAGAACAGGTGCAGAGTAGATAAGCGTAAAAGAAGAAAGTGGAGAAGATGGACAAGAAAATGGAGGTGGTGGTGGTGGTGGTGGTGGGGGGAGGGGGAGGGATAAAAGGGGAAGGAAAAAAATAATAAATTAATGGGGAGAAAAATTGGCATGGATGTAGGTGGGGGAGGCTTAAGTGGGGGGATGGTAGTAGTGGTTTTGTGGGGGTTAGTTGTGATTAATTATTGAAGTTTGGAAACATGAACCAGAGTCCAGGGGGAGCTAAAAGAGACTCACACAGCAAAGCAGTTACCGCCTTCATTTTCTATATGTCATCCACCAAATAGAATTTTATTAGAAATTTGTTATAATTTACCTTGCTTTGTAAACAGGGGATGTGAGGCTAACAATGGTAACGTTTAGACGGTTCAGTGATTGTTTGTGGAGCCATCAAGGCTGAATAAATGAGCACCGATCGCAGAGATCATTCTCCTCCTCTTCCCGTCAGTGAATGCCAAAGTGCCTTCAGCCAACCACTAGCCACAAACACACTCAGTGATACAGTAGCATATACATTACCTAAGACGTCCTAAATAAACAACCTAGTGCAGAGCAGATCTAGTAGCTGGGGCTCAGCTCACCCCTCCTCTACTCCTGTAAAGAGAAAAACATGAGTATATACAATTCCCATATGGGCTAAGGCCCAGTTCCATCATGTTGAGGACGACATAATAATTTGCACAGAAGCATATGCATACATAACCAATTAAACTATCTACGTGAGTTCACCTCCTACACTGCCAACAGAGTTACTAAATCAGCACTAACATCCAACTCCATTGCACATTTACTGGAGGCTGTACTGAAAGTGTGCAATACAGATCAAATCACGGTGGTACTTGGATCTATTCATGTGCAATCGTTTTGAGTTCCTATCATTAGAGAGAGAAGTATATAAGCTTTCTACACGCACAATGAAATGACATTGGAAGACTTTGTGACAGCCATGTTTATTAGGCCTCGGTGACTTGTTTAAATCAGTTTATTGTACCAGACTTTCTTGGCCATAACTCAGTGCGGAAGCTTTAGTGACTACTATCTGTATGGAATAAGAGTCATCAGTTATGTTTGTCTGCAATGAGGTACTGATATATATAATACTCCTAGAAGACCCTCCCCATCTATGGCACTTTTTTCTGCGACTGATTTGCGCCCCCCCCCCCATTATAGTCTATGGAGGCTGCCTGTCTATAAGCAAACCACTCCCTTATTTGAATTAAGAGCACTTTTTAAGTTGAAACCCCCTTGAAAAGACCACACATTGGACTTACATGTGCTCTGAGTGATCCGAAAGTAGATCTAGACTGTGCTAGATCACCAAACTGGAGCAAGATGGAGGAGACCTGGAAGGGACATCTAGGGAAAGATGCTGCCAGCATTGTACTGCACTAATGCAAGTTATCAGCAAGCCTTACTGGATAGTGGGCAGGAGGTTGTCAGAATCTCATGTCACGCTTCAATGGAGCCATACTGGGCACTAATAATACTGTGAGTCATACTGGGGACCAAGAAAGAGTAGGGAACCATGCTGGGAACTACAAATAATATATTTAACCATGCAGGTTACTAGGAATGACATGGAAAGCCACGATGAGGATTATAAATTAAATGGGGAGACATGCTGGGGACTAGGAATAGGATGAGGGGCCATAAGGGGGATTAGCAGTGATATGGGGAGACATGCTGAGGACCAGGAATGAGATGAAGAGCCACAATGAGAATTAGAAATGGAATGGGGAGACATGCTGGGGACTAGGAATAGGATGAGGGGCCATGATAGGGATTAGCAGTGATATGGGGAGACATGCTGGGGACTAGGAATAGGATGAGGGGCCATGATAGGGATTAGCAGTGATATGGGGAGACATGCTGGGGACTAGGAATAAGATGGGGAACCATGCTGGTAACTAGGAATGAAATGGGGAACCATGCTGGTAACTAGGAATGAGATGGGGAACCATGCTGGGGGCTAGGAATGAGATGGGGAACCATGCTGGGGGCTAGGAATGAGATGGGGAGCCATGCTGGGGACTAGGAATGAGATGGGGAGCCATGCTGGTAACTAGGAATGAGATGGGGAACCATGCTGGTAACTAGGAATGAGATGGGGAACCATGCTGGTAACTAGGAATGAGATGGGGAGCCATGCTGGGGACTAGGAATGAGATGGGGAGCCATGCTGGGGACTAGGAATGAGATGGGGAGCCATGCTGGTAACTAGGAATGAGATGGGGAACCATGCTGGTAACTAGGAATGAGATGGGAAGCCATGCTGGTAACTAGGAATGAGATGGGGAACTATGCTGGTAACTAGGAATGAGATGGGGAACTATGCTGGGGACTAGGAATGAGATGGGGAACCATGCTGGTAACTAGGAATGAGATGGGGAACCATTCTGTAACTAGGAATGAGATGGGGAACCATGCTGGGGACTAGGAATGAGATGGGGAACCATGCTGGTAACTAGGAATGAGATGGGAAGCTATGTTGGTAACTAGGAATGAGATGGGAAGCTATGCTGGTAACTAGGAATGAGATGGGAAGCCATTCTGTAACTAGGAATGAGATGGGGAACCATGCTGGTAACTAGGAATGAGATGGGGAACCATGCTGGTAACTAGGAATGAGATGGGGAGCCATGCTGGGGACTAGGAATGAGATGGGAAGCCATTCTGTAACTAGGAATGAGATGGGGAACCATGCTGGTAACTAGGAATGAGATGGGGAACCATGCTGGTAACTAGGAATGAGATGGGGAGCCATGCTGGGGACTAGGAATGAGATGGGAAGCCATTCTGTAACTAGGAATGAGATGGGGAACCAAGCTGGGGACTAGAAATGAGATGGGGAACCATGCTGGTAACTAGGAATGAGATGGGAAGCTATGCTGGTAACTAGGAATGAGATGGGAAGCCATTCTGTAACTAGGAATGAGATGGGGAACCATGCTGGTAACTAGGAATGAGATGGGGAGCCATGCTGGGGACTAGGAATGAGATGGGGAGCCATGCTGGGGACTAGGAAGGAGATGGGAAGCCATTCTGTAACTAGGAATGAGATGGGGAACCAAGCTGGGGACTAGAAATGAGATGGGGAGCCATGCTGGGGACTAGGAATGAGATGGGGAGCCATGCTGGGGACTAGGAATGAGATGGGGAGCCATGCTGGTAACTAGGAATGAGATGGGGAACCATGCTGGGGACTAGGAATGAGATGGATAACCATGCTGGGGACTAGGAATGAGATGGGAATGATATATATATATATATACACACTATTTAAGCCACCAACATGGCCCGAGAGTAATAGAATGAACTGTTAACCCTTAGCGCAGTTGTTATGTGTGTTTTTGCTCTGGATTATTGCTTTCACCACTCTGTGTAACGTGTAAAAAAATTACACCAATAAAGTTACTTTATTCAAAAAATGATTGCTTCCATAGAGTAAAAAAATGTATAAATGACACACCACATGATATAGCACTTATAATTACACACAAGCTCTCCCCTACCCCCGGTATATACTGTCACTGCTATATCCTGATGTGCTAAGCCTAGGCGTGCAGTAACCATGGAGTCTACCAAGTGACCTGCTCCTACAAGCACTGACTTCACAGGACCATCATGTCAGTGACAGCAACCGGCTAGTGGCAGGTGAAAATAATTTGCTCTCCATTGGTAAAAGATGCTTCACGCCATGATCTGTGAAGATTGGGATGGCCCTTCTACCTCCCTGCTAACAGGGTCCGCTGTGTAGAGCACAGTACAGTCTCTATAAATAAAACCAATTGCTGTGCCCTGACAGTGCTGGGGATTATATACCAACCCAGTGTATACATGTAATGGTATCTAAAGGAGGCAGGTGTCCCCTAAAAGGCTCAGTACATAAAATATACAATAGAATTAAAAACAACAATACAATATACAATAATACATGTTATATAATAAAATACACATTTCTGTCACCATTACAGCATGTACAATAAATGGAGCCACATATTTATGCAATAAAAAGTGAAAAATAAAAAAACTTCTAAAAGTCATTCATAACCTATTTTATCTATTTTAGTCTTAAGCCCCTATTACACAGGGCGACGAGAGGGAGCAAGCGAGCGCCGACCTGTCAGGTCCCTGCTGCTGGCGCTATTATAAGTGTCAGCAGCAAGCTTGTAAGAACAAAGGGGGGCCGCAGGGAGGTGGTGTGGGGGGTGGGGTGCAGCTGTAGCAGCTCTCCTTCCCTTACTATAATACTCCAGCTGGACAGAGATATGTGTGCTACCAAACTACAAAAAGAACAAGATGGCTAACCACAGGGCAGGTATTTTCTAGAGATGAGCGAATCTCGAGCACGCTCGGTCATCTGAACCCGAGAATACGGCATATGAATACCGGTGGCTGAAAAAGTTGGTTGGAGCCCTTAGGGAGTCTGGGAAAACATGAATACAGCCTGTGCTTGTATCCATGCAGCTTGTGGCAAACTCGTGGCCCTCCAGCTGTTGCATTTGTGTTACTATCTCAAAGGTTGTGTTCGCTCTATGGATCCGACCCCCCAAACACACAAGCATACACCCTCCAGCAACTGCAGATTGCATGTTTAAAGGGGAACTATCAGCAGGTTAGACAAATCTAACCTGCTGACAGCCCACTAAGTATGTGTGTTACCTTCCTCCTCTGCGCGTCCCCGTGCAGTTAGTAGTTAAATCCAGTGCCCAGAGCACTGTTAGGAGCACTGCCTGCCGCCATTGCTCCGATCTGGCCCATCCGCTCTATTGATTATCATTAGAGGGAGTGGGCCGGTTTGACGAGATGGGGGTGGGGCAGTGCTCCTAACAGTGCTCCGGGCTGTGGATTCAACTACTAACTGCACAGGGATGGCACTGAGGAGGAAGGTAAGAGACTTTGTCTAACCTGCTGATAGTTCCCCTATAATATGATTAATTAATAGCGGAGTCAGTAACTTAGTAACATTAATAATGATTAAAGGGGTACTCTGGCAAAAATCTCTTTCTTTTACATCAACTGGTTTTACAAAGTTATATAAATTTGTAATGGACTTCTATTTAAAAATCTCCAGTCTTTTAGTACTTATCAGCTGCTGTATGTCCTGCAGGAAGTGCTCTCTGCTGCCACCTCTGTCCATGTCAGGAACTGTCCAGAGCAGGAGAGGTTTTCTATGGGGATTTGCTCCTGCTCTGGACAGTTCCTGATATGGACAGAGGTGTCAGCAGAGAGCACTTCCTGCAGGACATACAGCAGCTGATAAGTACTGGAAGATTGAAGATTTTTAAATAGAAGTAAATTACAAATCTATATACCTCTTTAATAGTAAGTCTAGTTGTCTCATCTTTACACACCTATATTCTTGTCTAATAGGACTACAGATAACGGACATACATGTCTCGCAGTGGGTAAATAATCTACTACATCAAGTGAAACGCTGAATTCCCGGTACGGGGGAAAAAAATTGCAGTCTGGCTGGCTAATTTAAGACATGCAGCAAGAGATGTCAGGATAACAGGTGGTTAATGTCGCTGAACATCAGGCGTTCTCCTAACAAAGACTTGTGAATTCATGTCAGATCATCAAGGACACAACTTATTAAGGTATACAGCTTTAATTAAAAAGCACTATGCGGATTTAGGTAGAAGGATAGATAATGATGGTCTTTAAATATAAATAAAGCGAAAGCCTGATCAAAGAAAATGTAATGATTATAGATTCCATTAGATTACATACAGTAAATGGGGATTTGTGACTATTGAAATGTGGACCCACCTTCCATAGTCAATTACTTCCATTCATTTATATAGAGACAGCATACTCTGCAGCCCTGGTATCGTCCTCTGTTTCCTAATGGGCTCATAATTCTCCTATTATAGCATCTACTTACTAATGTCATTGGATGAAGTATGGGAGGAAACTGGCGTGCTGAGAGAAAACCAGGGCTAACCAGAGATGAGCGATCCTCGAGCACGCACAGGTTCGTCGGCACCCGAGCGTGCGGCAATTGTTTACCGGTGGCTAAAGAAGTTGGATGCATCTCTAGGCTATGTTAACACTACGTAAGAGACCGGCCATTTCGTGACCCCGGCAGGGTCACGGAACGGCCGGTCTCTGGCAACAACGGCCGTACTTTCATGTAGTGTGAACATAGCCCTAAGGGGCGGGAGTTAACGTTTAATAGTCGTAAGGGCTATAGGGGTATACCTGCCAATATAAAGAGATAGTTCACCAATTTATTTATTTTTTTTTTCCAGATCAATTGGTGCCAGAGATTTGTAATTTACTTCAATTAAAAAAGTCTTACATTACTTTTCAGCTACTGCATGTCCTGTAGAAAGTGGTGCATTCTTTCCAGTCTGGAGAGCAGGAGAGGTTTTCTTAGGGGAATTGCTCCTACTCTGGACAGTTCCTGACATGGACAGAGGTGGCAGCAGAGAGCACCATGTCAGACTGGAAAGAATACACCACTACCTGCAGGACATACAGCAGCTAATAAGTACTGGAAGACTTGACATTTTTTTTTAATAGAAGTAAATTACAAACCTCTGCCACTTTCTGCCAACAGTTGATTTGAAAGAAAAGAATTTTTGGTGAGCTACCCCTTTAATGAAAGTCAGTTACTAAAGCTGCAATAGCTTACAGTCTAGGAGAAGAGTGTTGGAGACAAAAGGTATATATGTATATGTATGCTCTACTCAGCTAAGCATGCATGTGTTCTGCATAGGGAGAAGGATGTAAGCTATATTTACCTTGAGGACTAGAAAATCAGCCATGCTGAAATCCAGCTTCTTGGTCCTTCTCTCTGCTCTAAGGGGGGAGTTGGAGGGGACCCTTTTACTTTAGATGGTCACCACACAGTTTGGCCAGGGAAAACTTCAATCTATAGCTCTGTTTGTAGACATGGTGCCTGGTTACTGCAGCTCAGCCCCTGTTCAGTTCAGTGGGAGCCCAGTACCACTGCTATACAGGGCCGATTCTGGGGTCTCTGCCGCCTCAGGCGGCCGCCCCCTCACTAGCAACAACCCTCCCCCCCCCCGCCGTAACTGAATCACCCGCGCCTGCACAACCCCCCCCTCCCCGGCCGGCCCTGCAGCTACTCACCTGTCCTGCAGCAGCCGTCCGGTCCCGCCGCCAACGCTCACCGCTGTCCCGCGCCGTCAGTCAGCAGCTGTCATCTCCGCCAACGCTCACCGTTGTCTTCCCGGCCCTGCAGCCGCTCACCTGTCCTGCCGCCGATGGGTTGTCCTGCCTCCAACGCTCACCGCTGTTCCCTTCCGTGCTCCCGCGCCGTCAGCCAGCAGCTGTGATCGCCATTCAGCGAGTCGTAAGTGCCCGGGGTCAGCAGGGGCCGTGATGCCCCCACTGACCCCGGGCACTCATGACTCGCTGGAGGGCGATGACAGCTGCTGGCTGACGGCGCGGGACAGCGGTGAGTGTTGGCGACGGGACAGCTGCGGCAGGACAGGTGAGCGGCTGCAGGGCCGGGAAGACAGCGGTGAGCGTTGGCGACGGGACAGCTGCGGCAGGACAGGTGAGCGGCTGCAGGGCTGCTGTCTGCCGCCCCCTGCAGGGGCGCAGAATCTGCCGCCTGAGGCGGAATACTCATTCCGCCTCATGGCAGAAACGGCCCTGCTGCTATACAAGCTATGAAGCGGATGCTTTTGGCTCCACATAGTCTTTACATCCTGGTGGCTGTGCAGAACAGCTGATAGCAGGTTGCCAGGTCTTAGCTATTGATGTCTGACATAGTAACATTGTAAATAAGGTTGAAAGAAGACAAGAGTCCATCAGGTTCAATCTAGGGAAACCCTACTGTGTTGATCCAGGGAAGGCAAAAACCCCTATAAGGCAAATGCCAATTGCCCCATCTCAGGGAGAAAACTCCCTCCCGACTCCAATGGCAATGAGAACAATCCCTGGATCAACGTATCACCGGAAATCTAACGCCCATAACTTATATAATATTTTTCAAGAAAAGCTTCCAGGTCTCCCTTCAATTTATTTAGTGAATTAGCCATGACAACATCATGTGGCAGAGAGTTCCACAGTCTTACCGCTCGTACAGTAAAGAACCCGCGTCGATGCTGATGATGATAAAATCTTCTTTCCTCTAGACGTAGAGGATGCCCCCTTGTCATGGTTACAGACCTAGGAGTAAAAAGACCACTACAAAGACCTCTGTACTGTCCATTCATATATTTGTACATTGTGATCAGATCGCCCCTAAGATGTCTTTTTTCTAGTGTAAATAACCCCAAGCTTGATAACCTGTCCTGGTACTGTAACTACAACCGTGAGGACCGCCTGGAAAACTGGGATACAGCCTATGGCTGTATCCCAGTTTTCCAGGCAGTCCTCAGGCTGTATCCACCCTCTCCACGGAGCGGGCAGACAGCGGGAATCAGAAGCCAAGAGTTCAGGTTCATACGAACCCGAACCTCGGACGGTTCGCTCATCTCTAGTATCAACCACAGCAAAGACAATCCACAGAAATATTGTTTTGCTTGTTTGAGGCGGAAACAGGTTGTGCTGTCAAATCTCAAAAATGGCCATTTTACTTTATGTAGATATTGCTGACATCTGATCGCTGGGAGGTATGAGAAGCCGAATGTGACATGAATGTTGAGCTTATATTTATAGGCAGAACCTGAACATGACTGACAGATTCCCAGTAATAGGCAGTTATGCTATGAATGCAGACAACACAATGGCGGCAATAAAAATCTGCAGAAAATAAGTGCAGAAAAGAATTGGCAAAGCTACTATGTATATATTATATGTCATTGGTATGAAATGTTGCCGTACATGAGGATATACCTGGGGATGATAAACTAAGAGAGTAGTGAGAGAAGGATTCAGCTAAGGTGAAGGCCCCTTTCCATGCACTAAGGTCTGTAACTTTGTAGCTTTGCATGAAAATCGATTGTGATGAGCTCCCCCGTGCCTCCTCGGGGAGGCAATTACTAATTTTATGGTAACGCTCTTCTTGCAGGTGTCTCAGCATTCACGTTCAGGCTTAATATAGCAATTGGGTTAATAGTTTGATCAATAAATTGATATCATTTTGTATCGATTTTCAACTTTGGCACGTTCTGGAGCTGATAAGGTTTATAGACTGTGCATAACTGGTATAGAAGTAGCAGTCAAATCTAACTCCTCATTTATAATATGGATGATCCTCGTTTCAACCAAAAAATTCCAAAACAATATTTTTTTTTTTGCAGTGCCGTGAGGTTTTAAAGGAATGAACCACATTTGTAAGAAAAGACGCTCTAGGTCAGGGTTGTCAAACTCAAATAGACAGTGGGCCAAAATTAAAAACTTGGACAAAGTTGCGGGCCAACCTTGATAATTATTGAAGCGCATAAGCAGCATATCAGGAACTTTTAGATGTCAGGGAGCCTGGGTAGCAGCAGAAAAGGAACAGTAGAGAATTTGGTATAGTAGGAAAAGTACAATTTTTTCCCCCTAAATCTGGACCGTTAAAGTGTGTCTAGCACTTCTTTTGACATGTCGTAGAGGCGAACAACTGATAGAATGAGTGGGGAGAGAGATCTTCTCAGCCTGCAATCTGTGGACACAATCAAGACAGTCCCATAGACTTACATTTAGAGTCTGTCTTTGTCATGTGGCTCCTTCTAACAATCTGTGACCTGTCAAGTTTTTAAAGTGACAGTACCCATTTAAGTCCTAGTCACTCTGCTCTGAAATCTTTCTCAAAAAGGAACTCCAAGGCCGACATGTTTTTTCAGATATGTTGTCAAAGCTTTTCTTCTGGGTTTATATAGACATGAAGGGGCTGAGAATTTGAAACACAAAGCTCTGCAATAGAAACTAGGGCTGCAAAAATCATTAAATGTCCCCCCCCCCCCACTAATATTAGGAATATGCGGAAAAAGAAGTAAGAAGCTCTGTATGTGAAGGACAAATGAAATCTGATAAATAATGCACGCTCTCCTGGTGTCTGCAGCCTTTCACCTCCCATCTTCTCATACAGAGCTCTGTTCAGATACAGCTGGGCAGAAAACTGAAAAATGGTGGTTCTTTTGGGCACAGGAACCCTCTTTATGGACCCCAGTGGATGGATCTCATGTGTCACTGAGGATGAACCAAACATGGACTCCAGCATGCAGTTTCAAAGAACTTTAATTGCTTGTGATGTGTTTGGAGAAAGCATACATTGAAGACATGGAATCGCAGGAAGTGAGTGCCAGGTAGCAGAAGTCTAAAAGGGGTTGTCCAAGGAGCAGAAGATGGCTAAAGCCTTCTGCTACCTGGCTCTCACGTCCTATAAATCTGCAGCTTGGAAGGCTTTCTTATGTAGCGATGACGGGTGTACATATACTGATCATCGCATGCAGGCGACATAACATCAAGTTGTTCTGTTTCTGAACCATGGTAACGCCTTAACAGGTGGTATCTTTGCAGACCCTCCAGAAGTGTAAGGCCTACCAACACAGAGTGGTATACCCCTGCAAGTAACACCTAAGTGGGGCCAACTGGGGCGAATTGAGATAAGAGTAACCTGGCTTTTGGTTGATCAATGGAGCATGTATGGTCCCCAGGGTGGCAGAGCCTCAGTGGGCCAAGTCACTTGAGACATCACTAACATACACAAACACACATTATTGACACTGACTCACTGACGTGCAGCACTTGCAGCTCAGTCTTCTCCCTCTTTCTGTAAGGTTGAGGACCTTTGGGTCATGTAATCAGGTCCTTCACCCTTTTCTCTCTCTGTGCAGGTCCTGCTCCATCTCTTGTGTCTTCTAATGTTCAGCCTCTCCCCCTGCACTACAGTGAGGGGGCTGAACACTAGAACACTGGCTCATCTCCCTCTCTGGGCCCCTAGAGGTGCTGTGGGCCCTGGCAGTTGCCCAGGTAAGCCCTGTGCTGACGTCGGCCCTGATGGTCCCCTTCCCTAGTGGTAGCATAACTGCTCAACTCTGAAACCACCTCATATGTACTATCTTGGATCAAGGGTGTTCATACTATAAGACAGATGAGGTTGCTATGGGACCCTTGGAGAGTCTTGGCCCAGTCCCATTCCATTTGCCATTGGTGAGAAACTGTGCAGGACTCCTCTACCCAGAGAACTGCATTGTCAGGAAAAAATAGTATTGGGACATATGCCACTGGCAATACGCTTTCAGTAACTGTGTGAAGAACCTTTATTCAGCCAACAGTCATCTCACCCATACACATGACTGTTGGCACCACTGCCGACTATGCTGTCTATAGGGAGAGGAGGGGAAGCCACAGCCACCTAGAGCAAATTCTCCACGCCCAGTCCTTCTCTCTATCATGGAGAACAGTTGGAAGGCTGTCGTACACCTTAGAAAGTCAGCTAAACCATTCATCAAACTTTAGATAAGGTCTATGGACACCATTACAGTATAGAAGAAGGGCAAATAAACCCCAGATTAAAATCAGTGTTATGGGAGACCTTTTTCGATTTATTCTGTGGGCACCTTGCCATTGTCTGCATGGAGAGAAGCATGTGGGTTAGCCAGTCTCCAGAATAAGTGTGGTGAACACCATAGAACAACATAGACGTGTAATATTATTTATATATATATTTATTTTACATTGTTAATGTACATGAAAGAGTCTTTTATACATTTTTTAAGCTAAGTCCCTTTTAACGTGAGCGTCTAGAGGCGTATGTCCAGCCTGCTTTTAGCTGACGGAAAGGAAAAAGTCAATCGAATTGCAATGTGTTCTACAGAGATATACAGTAGTGCACCTCTGAATACATGACTTTTTAGTGAATAGGCTAAAGCAGCACAGCCCGAATGCTAAGGAAGTCACGACTCTTCCCTAGTTTGCTATATGTCTTCCTAGCTTATTGGCCTGGCCTCTTGATGAAAGTTGCTGGGAAAACTCTTCTTCAGAAATCCACGTCTATGAAAAAATTGCCCATTTATCTAGATCCCATTTTTCAGTTCCAGCATATACTTTTTAGATCTTTACTTTTGGCATATACTATACACACCAGGCACTTTCTTTCAGAGACGGACTCCTCTCAAAAAAATATTTTTGATGTTTGTTTAAAAAAAGGTTTCACGGAATTAGTTTATATAACTGAGTTGGAATGAACTGCTATTTCATTTACATGTATATGGTCTTATTTTAATAACCCATTATCACTATACTACTATATAGCTGTTAGTACCACTTTTCTCATTAGCTTCTGAGGGGCCAATATGGTTGCACTTCCTGTCACTCCTAGAAATGACTGCCAAACAAAAAAATGCTAATGTTCTGACCAAATTTTAGATGTTACTTTTACCTGGTTACATATGTTTTACATACCTTTTTAAAGGGTAGAGTGACCTCTGAAAAGCATTTTTTCATACTTGCTTTGTACTTACATGATGCAATTTTCCCATAGGTCTTTATTAAAAATGTTACTTACTAGAGATGAGCGAACCTGGAGCATGCTCGAGTCCATCCGAACCCGATCGTTCTGCATTTGATTAGCGGTGGCTGCTAAAGTTGGATAAAGCCCTAAGGCTATGTGGAAAACATGGATATAGTCATTGGCTGTATCAATGACTTCCAGACAACCTTAGAGCTTTATCCAACTTCAGCAGCCCCCGCTAATCAAATACCGAACGTTCGGGTTCGGATGGACTCGAGCATGCTCAAGGTTCGCTCATCTCTATTACTTACTTTTTCTTGTACATCTTCTACAGTGTGCTGTTAGAGCTCAATTTTCTCTATATACTTGCATATACTATATTCTCTCACAAGCTGTGTTATATTTATTCTCCTTTCTTTCTGTCCTCCAGGGTTTCTCTCCCTTCATCTACTATCTGAGCTAATCTGTAAACTCCCCTCCACTGAGCAGAAACCAAAGGTGCCCATACACTTTATACAACTGTCAGTATATAGTGTATGGTGCTCTCCCGTCATGTCACTGATTATGTTAGTGGTCATAGGGGTCAGGTGTGATGGAAAGTCACTGAATGACCCTTAAGTTCTCGAAGAGATAAGCCACCCCAGGGCAGTCTTGCTACAGCCTACCCCTCTCTATATAGAACACAGGAAAGCTCAGCCATTCTTGGTGGAGGACGGGAAAGGTAACTCTTGGCTGGTTGGCAGTATAAAGTCTAAAGGCCCTATTACAGGGAACGATTATTGGCCGTATTTAGCCGATATCGGCCATTACAGCCAATAATCATCCCATGTTAAAGAAGGCAATGATCAGCTGACATGAATGATGTCGGTTGATTGTTGCTGTTGTTTGTCTTTCAACATGTTGAAAGACAAATGACTAATATAGCAGCGATCTGCTGCTGTTGCTCTGTGGAATAGGAGCAGTGGCAGCAGACCGCCGCTATCCTCAATGGGCTGCCTGGATGATCTAGCGATCACCCAGGCAGCCCCTGCGCGGCTTCCCGTAGCCCCCCTGTAGTCACCCTCTCGCTGCCGCTGCGTGTAACGGCTGCAGCAGCGAGCGGGGAACGAGGAGCAAACGAGCGCTCACAGCGCTCAATTGCTCCTCTATGTTGCCCCATGTAATAAGGGCTTCAGGCACTCTTCTGAGACTCCACTTAGAGATAATGTCGGTGGAAACAGAGGTTAGGCATGATGTAGAATTCCCACCCGACACCTTTGTTCTGGGAGAGATAAGCCACAGCAGGATGGGGGATGGACGGGACAGATAAAAATCATTCGGACGACAGTTATTGAAGGTGTATGCCCACCTTCAGAAACTCTGATGGGGTTTATCTTATCTTTCTTTGAGGAGCGGCTAAATGGTAGGAAATTTGTAATAAAGACTATGTCAAAACTGGCTTCGGAAAGCAAATGAACAATAAAACAAACTAGTGGAAAGATGTTCATAGATGTACGGAAATCAATTTTGCTTAAAGTATTTGCGCCTGGTTTTAGTGGCAAGTCAGAAATATGCCATCCATTTGCCGCTATCTGGCCCATTGCAGAATGTCAGGCAGCTGGGGGAACTTGTGATACCTGGAATTCTCAGTGCACTTGAGTGGTACTTTATCTGTCTCCTACTGAGATTGTTGAAGTTGTGATATTAAAGGAAGCTTCCGAATAAACCAGGCAGAAAACAGCTTGTGTATTCCTTTTGGGTTGCGTTTTTCTGTAATGAAGCATGAAAGAGAAGGTCTATCTATCTATCTATCTATCTATCTATCTAACATCGATTTATCTAGCATCTATTGACTCTATGGATCTATATATATATATATATATACACACACATATGTGCAGGCATGCCGGGTATTGGTATCTCTCTATTTATGCATGAAAATATTGGCTAGCACTGTTGGCTATATTACCAACGTGATCAAACAGTCTGTAAACTCATTGCATTCTGGAATATAGAGCAGCTACAAAGCCGAGAAATCTAAAGAGAAAATTGCATGAAGAATGAGGCAGTTTTGTATTGTATTTGCACAGTGGATGATAGAGGATAGAGGTTAAGAGACGAGAGGCGACAGATACCGAGGGAGGATGAATAACAAGATGTTTACAGCAAAAAAAAACCCAGGTTGTCTCTGAAGGAGGGAGTGCGGAGTACTGGTGGAAGAGTGCTGGTGATGCAGCAGGAAGGTCCTAAAATGGGCACCCTAGATGCAAATACACCTGGTGGTGCCCCCTCGCTGGTGTGTGTGTTGCTGCTTGAAGCCAAACCCCTCCTATATTAGAATGTCAGCCATCTGAGATAAGCCAAGTCTTACTGCAGCAGTGTCTAAAAAAACCAGGGAGGATCCGCTTTAGGACCCAGCAACATCTTTTGCGCCCCCCCTCCTCTTTCCCGAGAGAAGGAGCAACATATATCCAGACTAATCTTCAAATGACACTTTGGGCTCGGAGAGAGCGGCACATGTGACAGTAGATTAATTCATTGTGTTGGCATGCAACGTGCTCCCCATACTTTATTATCCCCCAAATGACCATCACGCCTCGCCTCTCCTACCTCTCTCTGCTCTGAAGCCATGTTTCCTCCTCAATGCTGCATCTATATCCAGCAATGATGCCTCCTCTCCTTTGGCGACCACAGTGCACTAGCTGAACACTCTCTCCCCTGCACCCCCCCCCCCCCCCTATTTACAACGTCGGGATATTTCGGATGGGAACAGTCCATCTTTATCCCGTCCCACCTCTGCTCCTGAATTTCCTGGGATCCACAGCTCAGGATCAGATCTGTGCAGCCAGCTCCTCCCAGCTCTTTCCTCATTCATTACATCCCCATCTCCCATCCCCCTCCACAACCCCTCTCCCTCTCTCTTTTTCCTGCTCCAGTCATCATCTTGTCTGCATAAGTACAAGGAGGAAAATAAGCCAGCACGTTCAATAACCGCTGCCTTTTTTAATGCTTGGGATCTCTAAAAAGGAAGGTTGTTTTGTGTCTGAGCATGACAAGGACTGCTGACAATCCAAGATTACAGTACAGCGAGGAGCAGCAGCAGCAGCGGCATCAGCATCAGCATGTTCACAGCACCCAGAGGTACCTACCTCGGATAATAACTGCTTGTGGATACCTATTCCCTGCCGGAGAGGCACGCTGACAGAAGGCAAGTACTGCACACTTCTAATAACCTTATAACATGACTGCACTGACATAGACCGCACAGTACACCAAAAAACATACTTAACACACGTATGTCTCTGCCTGCACAAAACAAGTCGTTGCGGAGCACGGTACAGACACCTGCAGGGAAACGGTTAACACCTGCGACGGTGGACACCAGAGGCACCCGGTCGTCCATCCACGGCAGTCATGTACGAGTGCGACGGGATGTATATACTTTAATGACTGGCTGTTTTATTAGGCACAGCCATCTGATTACATACGGCGCACGTAAGCGCTGGCTTGATTATAAATTCAGACGCGGATACACGTGTACACATTTAAACATCCCTTTTGGAATCCGAAGGAATGAAGGCAGAGATGAAATGTGTGGGCACTTAGGGAATCAAACGTGCCCACGCTCCTGCCGGCAGACAGGGGCTGAGGTGCGCTCGGCTTCCCGTTTTTATTAACCAATTACCTGTTCGTGATATAGCACCGACATAGTCGGTAGCGACGTACAGAGATGGCGCCGATTCTGTGTCTAGGCCAATGTCGTAGGAAGTCGATTAACCCAAGCGTGCTTTCGGAGTGTAGGAGGGAAGCAGAGAACATGTAAACTCTATGCAGATGTGGCTGTGTCTACACACGGCAAACACAGTGCTGCAAGGCGGCAGTGCCAACCACATGTAATAACAACACACAAGCCACCAGATAGGATAAAGAACACCTTCCTATTCTTATGGAGAGAACTGCTTGGTGGATGTGTCCGGTGGTGTAGCCCGGCCGTATGTTATCACATGGAGCTGTCTCAGGTTCTGCAACATTGCTTTCTGGGCTCTGGTGAGAAAACGTGCGATCAGCTGTTATGTAAATCCGCTCAGGACTGGACGCATTTCTAATACTCTAGGGGCGGATTTTAGGTGTTGGCTAGTGAGATGGGGCCTGGACCTTCTGTCTGTAATATGGGACGTGACCTCTGCTGACAAACGACAGCACTACTCAGCCTTGTAAATGGGAGACGTCGAGTTAGAGGATATACTGTGGTCGGTTTCCATGTGTTACGTGTTGTTCATCAGTGGAAAGGGAATACATGAAAAGAAGCAAATTTTATTATTTTTACATAGGATATTCAACTTATTAAGAACATTCATGACTATGTGTGATCATAATGTTTATCTATCTATCTATCTATCTATCTATCTATCTATCTATCTATCTATCGATCATCTATCTATTTTCTATCTATCTATCTATCTATCTATCTATCTTCTATCTATCTATCTATCTATCTATCTATCTATCTACCTATCATCTATCTATCTATCTATCTATCTATCTATCTATCTATCATCTATCTATCTATCTATCTATCTATCTATCTATCTCCTATCTATCTACCTATCATCTATCTATCTCCTATCTATCTATCTATCATCTATCTATCTATCTATCTATCTATCTATCTATCTATCTATCTCCTGTCTTATCAATCTATCTATCTATCTCCTATCTATCTATCTATCCATCTATCTATCTATCTATCTATCTATCTACAGTATCTACCTATCTATCTATCTATCTATCTATCTATCTATCTATCTATCTATCTATCTATCTACCTATCATCTATCTATCTATCTATCTATCTATCTATCTATCTATCTATCTTACAATTAACAGTACTAAAAAAAGATCAAAATAATTCTAATAATTACAAAGGAAAAGATAAAAGAAGAGAATTCAGAATTAAAATAATGTTTAGGTTGAAATTGGGCAGAATGTGTGCCATGACGTAAGGGATGCTTTCTTGCTGCTCCTCTATTGGATCCTGCATTGCCTCTCATGGTTCAAGCACTAGATCATCTCCAGTGTTTTTAGATTTTCTCTCAAATTTTGATGGGAACAGCGTTGTCATGGCTCCTCCTATACAAGTTTACCACCATCTGCAAACATTTCCGTATCATCGCTGTATTTTTTTTTTTTAGTAGTAGAAGACCAGCAAGGAGCAGGGTGTATTGCATGTATAGGAGCTTGTGTCGTGTAATGGAGTAAAGTTCTACAATGTGCAGGAATACTATCTGGGGCAGAATAACCTATGATATACGGTATTTATGGGCACGCGGATTCAAATGGATGAATAATTTCACTGTCCTGGATACAGAGACGCATGGTGCTGGTTTATTGTAGGACGTGTAGTGTGATTTTTGTAGGTGGACATAACTTATGTGCTTTGTGCTGCACCCTTGGTGTATATAATAGTATATAAATATATATATATATATATATATATATATATATATATATATATATATACAATTTATATACTACTTTATATCATATTTATAGCATCACGACAAGACAAATATGGCAATGTGTTGGTCCATCCCAGCGCAGTTCACCTTCCTCAAGGTTACCTGTGCCCCTATACTAAGTAACTATCTTCTTAATGTTCTTACCATTAGCACCAAGGTAGTTCTAGATGCAATGTATACCCCCGCCATCTCTTTGTAAAAATAAAATAAAAGGACTAAACATTATATATATGAATATATATGTATATCTATATCCTCCCATGTGTACTCTGGTTATTCAACTTTTTTTTTTTTTTTTTACGAATTCTACAGCTAAAAATTATTAATTGTCCAATGTCCTGGACATCATTTAGTGAAACTGCCTGCTAGACACAAGTCATCATCATAGCAATCACTTCACATGAATTGATAGTCAACTTGGCATAGCAAATGTTATTGGGTGTATTGACCCGTGCATGAAATATATCTATCAATAAAAACAAGGTCAAAGTGAATAAGCAGTATAAGAAATATATATGTCCTCTGGGCAGCCAGCGCTCATCAATCTCCACTCAAATTCTGGAATCCAGGGCACAGTTAGTGGCTTGAGGATGAGATTGTGGCTTTTGTGTGACTACATTATCATTATTTGCATGTCCTTCTATTCCTCAAGTCGAAAGAGCTCTTTTCTTTCCAGTCGCTAGCAGCGTCTACTGCCTCCTTGTGAGCGGTAGGATGAGGAACTTGTGTGTCCTTAGAATAGATTTTCCAATAACTCCTGGTCTCTGGGTTCCAGTATGATGTGCTTGTGTCCGTAGTAAATCATGTGTGGATGCCTCCTTGTTCTCTTCTCTTTTCTTTCCGTCTTTGCATCCTTGTTGTTGTTGATGTTATTTTCTGTACAAAGGTTTCGTGTTCATCTTTTGTTCGCTTGAGCATTCTGTATTGTATCAGCAATTTTTTTTTTTCAGGATGGGTTAGCAATGGCTTTTTACTCAGAAAATTACATGTTTAGTCTTTTGTCTCTTCTTCAAAGAGGACATCATTATCATGTGAAATCTATAGGGACAAAAGAACGCTTTTTGCACTGGCTTGCATTATTTAGGTTATGGACATAGGCTCATTTATCTGTATTGTTTAATGCGGTTAGCATTGTTAGTTATAACTTCATTTCGGCCAATTTTTTTTTTAAAGCCATATTCTTTAGATTCTTAAAAATATTTTTTTCTATGGTTTGATTGTTATTTCAAAATATTAGAATTTTTAATTCAAATTTTTAAGAGCAACAGTATAGAATCAAATTGGTGGAATTAGAAGGGTGGGAGGTGCTCATTTCTTTTCATTAATTATTCATATTTGTGTATGTAATGTGGATTACTACTCCAATTTCTGGAAAAGAAGTTTAGTCATGTACCATACCACTTCCCATGGAATGGCTAAAGAGGGGCGCTTAGGGCCCTATTCCACTGGACGATTATCGTTTGCATAATCGTTAACGATTAACGATCTCAAACGATCTCTATTGCGAAAGACCTAAAAATGTTCACTCATTTCCATGGAACGATAATCGTCACTTATGATCGTAATTGCGATTGTTTTTCTTCGCTATTTGCTATTGTGTTCGTATCTATTGCAAACGACCGAACGATGTCTTATTCAATACGAACGATTTGCGAACGTTTTGCGAACGAGCAACGATAAAAATAGGTCCAGGTCTTATAAAGCGATCAACGATTTCTCTCTCGGTCGTTAATCGTTAACTGCATTTCAACCGAACGATTATCATTTAGATTCGAATGATTTAACGATAATCTGAACGATAATCGTCCGGTGGAATAAGGCCCTTAGATGTAAAGTCATCATTGCAGAAAAACTATGTAAGGGTACAAACACACTTGACGTATCCGCAGCGAGAAACTCGCTGCGGATCCCGTCCCTGTTTACTTAATAGCAGACAAAATTTTGACTGCAGCACGCCCCGTTAACCCCCTAGCTGACGGAGCTTATACGTCACCTGATCCCGGCCCCGGCTTCCTCAGGCTTGCTTCAGGGCTCCCGATGTCTTCTTGTCTCGCTCAGCCAATCAGTGCGCTGCGGCGGGGCAGCGCACTGATTGGCCGAGCGGGGTGTGCCGGGATCCGCCGAAGCAAGCCGGAGGAAGCCGGGGCCAGGATCAGGTAAGTATCAGCTCCGGCGTGTCCCTGCTGCGTGTTTGTCTGCCATTGAAAGTATAGGGCTGGGAAACTCGCTGCAGATACGCCAAGTGTGTTTGTACCCTAAATGTGTAAAATGTTTAGTTGTAATTTATATGATGGTCAATTTTTTTATCCAAATGAAATTAGCATTTAAATATAATAAAGTTATGTTCTTATGGTTTTATAAAAATATTTAAGGGGTATTCTGTTAAAGGACAACACAGTCCCTCTGCGTCCGGAACTGCAGGGCTGCTCAAGCTCTGGTCCTGCCACAGTTAGATATTGCTAGCACTCTTCATGTTTAATATTATGCATATTAGCATTAGGATAGACATTACACTAAAGAAAGCTGTCTGTATCTGTAACGCAGCTCCCTGTAGCAGAGCAAATGGGAATAACTGCCAATCACTGCTCACTCTTGCCACCTCCCAAGTGTAATGTCTGTTCTAGTGTTAACATGCACTAGAATAGATATCAGAGGACTAAGTATCCTTAGCACTGCATGTGCTCGAAGCAGGGCTTGAGCAGCCCTGCAGTTCCCAACACAGCCATTAGTGGCAATAGAGGGGCAGTGTCACTCCTTACTTCTGCTACTTAATTTAATAAACAAATATAAAAAGATTTTATTTAATAAAGTTATATTACAAAGTTATATAACTTTGTTAAAGAAATGTAAAAAAAATGTTTATAAAAAATCATTATGCAAATAGAACAATAAAAACTGTATAAAGCCAGATGTCTGGAATACATATCCTATTGGGCTCTGTCATTTCTGACTAAACCCATAAATAAATATATATACTTCTGTCTCCTGGGAGACTGAATAAAAGTAGCACTGAAGCCCAAGCTTGAAAAACTCAAGAATGGAAAATCAACACTTGACCTTTTTTTTTGGTATTTGAACCATGATAATTCACCATGCCACTATATTAATTCCTTCCAAATGTGGATCATCTGCCTGTTCATTGAAGTAAGTAATGTACAAGGAATGAAAAAAAAAACATAAAGAGTGGAGGAGACTGAAGGTCATCATCTATGAGAGGCATCTCTCTTGTGACCACTTCTTCACTGGCTGTGGAGATAGGAATATTGCAGTGGATGTATTTTGGGCTTGATAAGTCAGCAAAAACTCACCAAATGCATCTGTTCTACTATGAAAAAGCATCTGCAGTAAACAAACAAAGGCCGGAGTCAGAACGGCTGTTTTTATCCATATTTAGGAGTCATTTCTATGCAGCAACTTAGCGTGGTTTTTTAGTTTTCAAAAGAAACTTGACTTTGACTTCTGAACAGGCGTCAATTTCTACTTTAACGTACACACAAGAATGGATTAGAGCAGAAAACTTGGTGGCTTTACCATTTCCTTGATGTTCCTGGCTCCAAACCTTTGCTATGTTGTTGCTCCTTCTGGTTGGTGTCTGACCTTTTGTCATTTGACCGTTCCCTGGTAATGAACTTTGGTTTCACCTCTAGCTTGGCCTTGACCTTGGCCTTCATCAACTGGGCAACTACTTTAATTGGCTATGATCATGGAGACTGAATTAATTGATTACATTTATCACAGTCTTTGAACAACCAGTAGAGCCTAACCATGAGGAGGGGTTTAGAAGACGTAATCCATCATGTTTTTGCCTTTTTGTTAGAAAGTTCTTCTCAAGGTTAAAAAAAAATCGAAGGAATAGAATCCCATAGAGCAGCCGTGAACATGTCCTAAGATGTAGAGTTTTACGTCAAAGCCTAATCCATGTTGTTTTCCTGAAGAGACTATGATCTACCAGAAAATCATTTATAGTGGAACCTCTTCAAAAGACTATGGAGGAAATTTATCAAGACCGGCCCAAGGGGGTTTTGACAAAGTGTTGCAGATGGTCTCCATATCCTGTAAACCTGCATTGAATAAAGAAGACTGTATGGTTTGATTTTGCTGAGTGCCATGGGATTTGTATATATTATCGAGGCATCTCTTCAGCCGGTCTTATTGAAATAAACACTGCTTTAGGATGTCGCAAACCCATTAGGAGATGTAAGCCTCCCAACAAACCCGGGGTATCTTTCATCGCCCCTTGACCAGAGGTTGAAATCTACTGAGCTGGCTTAGATTTTAGGCATGATTCCAACAGTATACCTCCTGTATGAGGCAATGGGAGGCCATGCAATCTTCTGCTAAGCCCACCATTCCACTATTCTCGAAAGGATGTAAAAAAGTGAAAAACTGCACACGCAGGTTGTGAAAATATTTTGCACTTTTTTATGTCCCAGAACTGACATTCAAGCCTTAAAGGTAACCTGTCACGAAGTTGATGTCTCCAGAATGGTGGACAGATGCAGCCTCTGCCGAAAGATAGGTTAGCTGTGGATATGTCCCACACCGGCCAAGTTCCTTGCGGAAGCCCCATTAATTAAAATAGAGTTTATGCATGGAACTCGACCGGCATGAGACATATCTAAGGCAACCCTATCTTCCATAATTCTCATGACGGGTACCCTTGAATCCATTTCCCCTTAATCCAGACCAGATCTCCTGTGACAGATTTGCACTTCCATCGGTTACTGTGCATACTGTCTTTTTCCTTGGAGGGCACCACCCCTATGGAGGAGCATTACAGTTTTGTTGATCCCCTTGAAGAGGTATCACTGTACAGATGTACAGATTTTTAAGGTAAAATCTTAACAAAATGGAAAAAGAATTATTCTTATGGTTGCTTTAAGGTGGGTGATGGGTTGTAGTGCACTATTTTATTCTCCTTTTAGCTATGTTCATTTATTATACTTTACATGAATATGATTCTCAAGGTTCCTATACTTTGTGGAATATTGGCAGTACTATTAGGAATTTCTTTTAGAAATACCTGGAAACACTTACTAACGGCATTAATGAAATGCCATAAGGCATCATAGTAAATGTACCTTGAATACCGTTACTGGTCTATGCATATGAAAGTGGTGGGAGGTTTTACAATGAAGGTTAGCCTTCAGAAGCATGGAGAATAGATGCCTTAGAGGTGGAATTATGTAAGATTGTTTCCAAGGTCATATCTGGTAAATTAAGTTTTCGTTTGACGAGGTGGAAGAGGACATAATAGAAACATCATTTTTGTGTAGATACAGTACCTTATTAGATCAGAAGTGGGGTGTCCGTATAGTGGGAGGGGTTCAGGTGGTTGCCCAGAAACAACAGAATTAAGATAAATGACTTCATGTGACAAATGGCATCGATATGATACTATATGATTTCCATTGGGGATTTGATCTCATTTTTATTTGCCTTCTTCTGGTCAATATTGCTATATCTGTGAAAGTTTGGACCTCTTATCAATTAAGGTGAAAATTAATTCTTCATCGAATGCCACTGTAACCAAGTAAGGTTTGAGTTTTCTTAAAGTTTGGACCAAGGTAGTACATGTGGCATTATGTTAATTGTGAGATTTCGGAAGATGAGCAGAAGTATACCTAAGGGAGCCATATTATGGTTGGAGGCTAATCCTCCACCCTCATTATGTCATGAAGTGTTGATATCCATTGAGCACTTGTGGGGATTGAGGGAGACTGCCATAGCCAGGGGATGGAAAGTATACCGTGTTAAAAAAAGACCCTTCTATAAGTTGGATTGAGGTCCTGGGGAAGGACTGGAGGACCAATTCAAGAATATTGGTCACTTAGCGTGAACATAATTTACCATACAGTTAAAATTGCATTTCCACCAGATGTGGAACATGGTACCCTTATTGGTGTGACACCTCCAACAACAGTCAGAGACCTTGGGAAATATGGTGAAGAAATTCTAGGGTCTTGTACCATCAAGATCTTTATACTATAGGATAGAAATATTTTGTGATTTAGGAGGAAGGAATTAGCCCAATTAGAAACCGAGAAGCACTTTCCCAGCTCCCCTCCCCCATTCTGCTACATTAAAGATAGAATGAAGAGGTCTCTGTCCTCTTTAACAGCTTCGTAACAGTCACTATAAGGGGGTGGGGGCAGGATCTCCAGGATCTCCAGAATCCAAACAGATTTAGTGTTAAAAAAAAGGTTATGTTAAGTTATGTTACTATAAAGAGTAGCTTGAGGTCAAGGATAATGTGATCGCAGTATACAGTCTTGTTCCATGAAGGTGTTGTCTAAGGGGATGCATTCCATGACTATAGTCAATCGCCCATGCATTACTTTAAGCTTATTATTAGGGCCCATATAGATTTAAATTAAGCCAAGTGGATAATAAGTAGTTTTGAGCGGACCTTTTAAACTGTTTTGGTTTAGCAACGTTCTCCAAACCCAAACACTCTGGATTTTATTCAATGCGGCTGCAGAAGTTAAATGCTACCTTAGGGCTACCATAAAAACATAGACACAGCCTGTGGCTGTATCCATGTTTTCCAGGGCTCCCATGTTGGCATCCAACTTCCCCATCCGCAGGGAATCAAATGCCAAGACTTCGGTATCGGAGAACGTTGCCAAACCGACACTTTGACAGGTCTGCATAACACTAATTATTATCCAATTGACTTCTATATGGGCCCTAATATCAAATCTATATGGGCCCTAATAATAAGCTTAAAGTAATGCATGGGCGATTGACTATAGTCATGGGATGCATCCCCTTAGACAACACCTTCATGGAACAAGACTGTATACTGCGATCACATTATCCTTGACCTCAAGCTGCTCTTTATAGTAACATAACATAACCTTTTTTTTTTACATCAATAAAACCCAACAAAAATAGTAAAATAGTAATTTTGCCATTGCCGCAGGTTGAATTATTGAAATGGTCAAGATGACAATGAGATAATAGGGGTTATATTCTACTCCCTATACTTCATCAAACACTGTGAATGATGAAGGATGATATGGTTTATTTTTCCGGTAATTTTCTTTGCTTCTTCTGCATCGGGTTATTACTGTCAAGAAGCAAGAAAACAAGTGTAGAATTTGTTTTTATGTAACTGTATTAACCCAAAGGACCTTTCTAATGACCAATACACCAAGCGGTGTCTCGGTTTTCAGATGGGTAATTAAAACTTTTACAGAAGCTGATTAAGAAGTGGCTGCCTCCAGATTTGTTGCCAGTGAACCAGAATCATATTAATTTGAGAGCCAGATGCTTAAACCTGCAGGTTGGATTAGCGGGAAAAGTTCTTCCATGCATCAATAAGATTGTACTGATATATTGTGCTGAGAAACCATCCATGCATTGCGGGAGCTGTACATTCCATATGGCTTATGGTACTGTACCGTTCACCACCATGGCTTATGGTAAATATAGAATGACTCTGTTTGAGATGAAAACATATTAAGATATTTCTAGCCTTAAGGTATGACAGCTGTATATTCCAGCTACGGTCCTTTGTTTAACCGAGTATTGAGTATTCATGAAAAACAATATGGGTGAAAGTACAAAACCTTAAATATGCACATTTTCTCCTCAGCCGATTCCAATCCATCTGGATCACGTAGAAATAGAATAAAATAGACCCGTGTCAAACGACTTCCCAATTGTTTGTTATATCCCACTTTTATGGGATCCTCTTTAATTCAATTGATATGAAAGCATAAGGAATAAAATAGACATGGCTGTTTCATATTCCGCGAGAGTACTTTGTACTTCTACATTCTTGATTCACTCTTGCATTGAATGCATTTATGGTCAAGTCTATATTCATTTTTTAGCAGTTCAGACAAGTAAATAATTGTAGAGAGATAATGAGAAAAAAAAACTCTCGGCATTCTGTCTCCAGTGTTATACCGATACACCGGGCCAAGGACTTTGTGTCCTTTCCACAACATTAGACCTAACAAAGTCTTAACTGTTTATCCTTTGCACAAATGTAGGCTGAGGAATATGGGAATTAGAATATATATATTTTTTTTGTATTCTTAAAATCTGAACATCTGAATTCCGCGCAGGTCCACACAAGCCCGGTAATCCGTTTTATATGTGGAAAGTCTATTAACTCAGCCATGCTTTTCGAGGAAGGCACAAAATCAGAATTTTAGAGGGAAACATACACATACACAAAGACAACAACTTGACCATTCCTTGCTCATATTGTCATTCCGAGGATGAAAATCTGTATTTCAAATGTCTATTGCCAGCTGTGCTTATCACTCAGCTCCTCCGCTAAGGGCTCGGTCAATGTTAGTTTAGGCCATTGGACAAAGAATTGGATGGGGACTCTAAGTTTTTTAAAAAAAAAAGTTTAAAAGAAAGGAAACAGAGAATAGAAAAATTAAGCAAGTCATCCGTCGATGTTAAAACCACTCACAGGTGAAGGGAATAACATTGGTTATCTTGTGACAATGGCATCTGTCAAGGGTTGAGATATATTAGGCTGAGAAGGAACAGTCGGTTCTAGACGTTGATGGGTTAGAAGGAGGAAAGAGTCAGGATTTGAGCATCTTTGACAAGGGTCAAATTGTGATGGCTAGATAATTGGGTCGGGACAGCTCTACAATGGCAGGTCTTCTGAGGTGTTCCTAGGATGTAGTGAGTAGAAAACTGATGAACCGATAAGATGATGGGGGCGCTCAAGGCTGCATGTGGCGGGTGAAGGCTAGCATATCTCTTCCGATGCCATAGATGAACTAATGCAGCACAAATTGCTGAAAAAAAGTTACAGAAAGGTGTTAGAACATGTGTGCTTGCTGCATAGTCACAGACTTGCATCAGAAGTGGACCCTAGAGCAATGGAAGAAGGCAACATGGTCTGATGGATCACCTGGACAGCTGGGTGCATGTAAATTGCTTTGGGAGGAGATTACATCAGAATGCACTATGGGAAGAAGCAGGGGCGGATTAACTTCACCATAGGCCCTGGGCTGTTGACCAAGCTTGGGCCCCCTAACCCTACTGTAACTATGGCAACACTAGTGTGGTGTTCATAGTACAGGATAGATAATCTCATGATGCCCTGATTTGTGCAAAACTATGGTAAAAAAGCTGTGATTTTTGCAAATCATGGCAGAACAGTAGTAAGGAGACAATATACCACTGAAAGTATAAGTCTTTTGGGTGGCCATGGGCCCCCCAGGAGCTCAGGGCCCCGGGCTACCGCCCGAAAAGGACCTATTATTGTCCGCTACTGGGAAGAAGGCAAGCTGTCAGAGACAGTGTCATGCCCTGGGCAATGTTCTGCTGCGAATGTTCAGGTCCTTACATTCATGTAGATGTTGCTTTGACATATACCGCCTACCTAAACATTGGTGCCGAAAAAATAATGTGTTCTTACCTCCCCTACTGCAGCGCTGATGGCTTCCTGGTTTGAGCCGGACCCGGGTCATGACATGTGTGGTCCGCTCAGCCAGTCAGTGGCAGAGGCAGGACTTCACATTATTTCCTTTAACCTCCCCCTCCACAGCACTTCATTTGCCCGTACTTCTCCTCTAACGTCTTATTTCTTGGGTTATAGACAGTG
Organism: Dendropsophus ebraccatus; assembly: GCF_027789765.1. Taxonomy (NCBI): domain Eukaryota; kingdom Metazoa; phylum Chordata; class Amphibia; order Anura; family Hylidae; genus Dendropsophus; species Dendropsophus ebraccatus. The sequence continues at coordinate 23,526,294 of NC_091463.1, forward strand.
GTCTTGTTATCAGAGGGCATGATAACAGTACCATGGACTGAGGGAGTAGCTGAGCCAAGGATAGATTGCTTGTGCTGTCTTCATACTGCAGGTTAATACACTTGCTTGAATGATTATCAGGAGGTGGTAATATCCTACTTGAACCAGCACAGAATTTGCCTCTTTAACCTCCATGTCTATGGAAAAGTTTAGAGACTCTATGGGGATGAGAGTCAAAAACTGGGAGGAAGGGTGTCACCGGTCTCACTGCACGGCAATGGTTTTCTCTAGCCAATACCTTAATAAAAAGAAACTTAAAAAAAAAAAAAACCTTAAAGTGCCTAGCACAGCAGAGTGAGGAACTGTCAACAATATCCATATCCAGCTGACAGCTTCTGGTGCTGAGAAAGCCAATAGTATGTGACAGGAATAAGTACAGACTGTTTCCTGTCACAATATCTACAGGAGCTGTCACCTCGATATTCTAGGAAGGTCACCCTGCTGGCTACTTCATCTGTACATGAACAGGGATATGGTGGTGGTGGGGTAACTGTCACGATATGTTGGTTCATACATTTAGGTAGAGGTTTTTTGCTGATGAGAACATGTCATATATGTAAACAGGAAACATTTTTTTCAATTGATTTTGCTTAATTATCTTCATTTCATGATACATCACTAGGACCAAGATAACGTGGTTACATTTAATATCCTATCCCAGATCTGGTGAGAATAAAACGTATGGCTGTTACCTGGTATGTGTGAAGGAGCTAGGCTATAAAGAGAAAAAACCACAATATATGGGCAAAAGTATGAAGACACCTGATCATCACACAACTTAGTGAACATGCCCATCCCAAACCTTGGGTAAAAACTGTTTAAAAATATCTCTCCATGACTAGGGATGGAGTAAAAATAATAAACAAGCTATACTTACCTATCTTTGTTCCCCACAACTGGCACGTCAAAACCCCTGGTCCTCTACTGTCATCACTTCTTCCTGGTTCCTGCGTGTACTGACCCCACAAGGAATGCCAGCTAATCACTGACTGAGAAGGGACACTGCTGTGGCCACTGATTGGCTGAGTGAGGCAGTTTGTGGGGTTGGCCGCAACCAAGAGGAAGGGTGAACAGTGAAGGAGCAGGGGTAGGTAAGTACAGCTTGTTTATTAGCCTTGCACCACCCTCAGCCATTGGGAATCTTTTGCCACCACTTTAACATAGAGTTGAATAGTTGAACATAATAGGCCATGGAGAAAGAAATTTTCTGCAATTTTTTTGAAGCATTCAATTTTTTATTTTGTTGTAGAACTAGTACTTTTTTCACCCATAGCAAATATACAGTTTATTACCTTGGCATCATTGTTTTTTTACTAAAACTGAGGAGCCAAACCCCCTACAATTGTCTGTCCCTGATCAATTTTTAGTAGGCACCATCCATTCTTGAGGCCTCAACCAAACCCACATTCATCCATCAGGCTACATCATCCATAACTCTAGAAATCATGTTCCATAGTCCAATAGTGATGTGCTTTACACCACTCCATCTGACACTCTCTTTATGATCTTAGGCTTGTGTGCACGTGCTCGACCATGCCTGACGAACAATTCTTTAGCTGTCACCTTCAGGCAGGCACGCTTCATAGCGGAGCAGTTGTTACGCCAGGTCGCTGGCACTTTACAGTAATAGCAATTCCAGTTGAATGAGTACATCTGCCAGATCAGAAATTTCACAAACAGACTTGGGGCAAATATGGCATCCAAAGGTAGCTACACATTGAGTTCTTTGCACATCCCATAGTGGTTCTACTGCTTGTCTATGGAGATCGCATGACTGTGTGTTTGATTTTATGGACCTGTTTGCAATGGGTATGGTGGAAACACCTAAACTCACCAATTATAATGGGTATCCACCAACTTTTGGCCATTCAGCCTATGTAATAGTACCTCCTTGTTGTCTTTATTATGTATTTTGTAATGTCACGGTTGTAGATTTGACAAATAAATGTCTTCCATTATTAAACACTTCAGAAAACCTGATTAGACAACGAGTGAAACGCGCCGGGGTGCAGATGCATTTTTTAAACAATTTGTAGATGTAACTTAGGCAGAAATGTGGACCATTGCCAGTTGTATCTTTTCTTGTTCTCACGAGTCCATCATTGCTTGCCAAGGACTGAATGAAAGATGAAATTTGAGTATAATGCCATGCATTTAAATAACATTTCTGTCAAAAACACCATTTCCGTTTAAGCATTTTGCTTTGTCATTTTATTACATAAGAAACATTAAATCAGTTCATTATTTACTAGGCTATTACATTGTATATGGCGTTAAACTCACTGAAACAAGTCAAATGACATCCAGCCGCTTCTTATTGTGAGTCATTCATTATGACCGATGGTAAACAGGTTAACCACTAAAATAGTGGCGGCAGACGTTATTCTATAGATACAAAAAACCGAGGTGGGGAACACAACTTCTTCACAGTTTCTTCCTAATGAAGTTAGTCTTTTCCTGAAAAGAAGCTATATTACAGCCTGACACTATTTTTAGTTTGGAAGTTGTATCATTACAGTGCCATCTTCTGCAGATGAGATAGAAGAAGTGAAAACTTGTGAGGCATTAATAGGATTTTATGCCACTTCTTACAAGGTGTAGAAGAACAGTATATTTACATGAGAAATACATCTTACCAAGCAACAGGGCTGCCATTGGAAGACTCCATACACTTATCAGATATCACCCGTCCTTTATCCCATTGTGTATAGTTGGTTGGGGCCTGATGTAGTCATCCCCTATAAAGATGTGTAAATGGAAATTATATTGCCTTTATATTCTATTTCAAGCTCTTATAATATATTAAGGTAGACCCTATTAGACAGGGCTCATTCTAGTTGTGTATATAGAATCGAGTCGGCCTAATAGCACAGATCAAAATTTGGCTCAAATTTTAGTGCAGGGTTTAAACACCACAGGCCAGGACTGAAGGGCATAGTATGTGTTTTCCGCTCTATAGGGGACTATATGCTCTCCGTACTCCCGACCTCCCCATACACGCAAATGTTTGGCACAGCTGAATGCTCATTTTTCCTCGATGGGAAGGGAATGCATAAGTTACAGCCAGACAGCGGAAGCTTTTCTCTCTCAGAACAATAGGGTTGGGTGGTAAAAATCCAGCACAGCCAATTCTTGCCCCCACCAAGTTGGGAGACCACCATACACCTTAAGGTCCCCATACAAATGGTGGATGAATGTTTGGCCAAAAGTTATTTGTCCTGGCTTCCTCATACACCTGATCGTTTAGGAAAAGTCAGCATTGATGTGTTTTCTTAAGGCCCCGTAGTTCACACTACGAATTCTACCTTCAATCTCTTTGAACAGGAGGGCTCGTATGCCTCCGCTCTCCGTGACTCTCCGCTCAAAGAATTGACATTTCACTTCTTTGAGCGAGGAGGTGCAGAAAGCAAAGGCATGAGCCCTCCCATTCAGGATTCGGCACGGGCGTGTGTGTTTGTTCTGCACAGAATCTCAGCGCCGATTCCGTAGTGTGAATGGGGACAAACAGCTCTGGTGCCAACTTATCATTTCCAAGAACAAAATGACTTTAGTTTGATGTGTATGGGCACCTTAAGCCTTTTCCATGACCCTTGGGTCATTTTAATACCCACTTACTTGGTCAAATCCTAGTTTTATTCTGCACAGAATCTTATGACCCATTAACAAACAGAATAGGACCTTCAAAGGCATAAGGTGCTTATATACTTTTAATATCTTTCTGATGACCCCCACAAATAACTGTTTGGCGTGGCCAAAAATTGCTTTATTGGGGAGGGGTAAGCCTTATCCCTCCAACAACAAAGTGGTTGGCACTAAAAATCGGTCATGCCTGGCCCCTATTTCTACCAACATCATCTGCTGGTAGTCACTTAGGAGACCACAACGCTCCATAAACCGACTTTTGTATAAAGTTTATGGGGGCCTTTAATGCTCTGTCACCAAGGTTATGGCGCATACCCATTGAATAAATATTTAATGACTGGTGGTTTGTAGAAGGCTATTTTCCTGGATTCCTCAAAGCAGTGCCCTCATGCAGGTCCTGAGCATTATGACTTTTGGGATTTCCACAGTTTTTACATTGCAAAAAGTTTACACATGCCTGATATAAAGCGCACTTTTAACTGTACTTTAAATGTCCTTTGTCTCCCATGTTCTCTTTTTTTTCCCACTCAGCCGTTGCGCTCATTGGCTCTTCTGCCAATCCTGCTCCTTATTTTGCAGACTCATGCATTTTTAAGGAAATTATGGAGCACAAAACCTCAGCTGTGGCTCAGGCGTTTTGCGCGTTCTTAATGGAGCCCCTACAAGCTATAAAACTGGAAACTTATGGCCATAAAGGAACTTTTAGCACCGGGGTGGTTATAATTTAATAGACAAATGGATCATAGAAATACCAATAGTCTGTTATTCGACATTACTGCTGTGAAGGTTCTACATTAGCCACATTCCCTCATTAAAATGGTGAAATCCTGTTCAGTAAGACCATCTAATTGGTTGAAATAGCGGAAACATATTTCACATTTTAGCACACGCATTGGATGGGTTTTCATCAAACCTAGAGGATATTTCTTTTGTGACTTTCAGAGGTTCTCTCCTCTCGGGAGATAAGGGAAGTCTCTTGGGAGAACTTTTTTCCTCCAGTTATAGATCTTTGATTGATGAGACAGAAAAGCTGATATGACCGCGTGTCTAAATGCCTTTTCTGTTTCTTGGTACATTATGCCGTTTCGTTGCTTATTAATCCTACAATAAAAAGATTTGCGGCTCAATTCCTTAAATTTTTAAGATTTCTTATTCTAGTTCGTAAATGAAAGCGTCCAGGGTATGAAAATCTTATAATGTTATATGAGCTAAAACATCAGCAGAACAAATTATCGGTCTCTTGTCTAATTTGCCACAGTGTATTAGTATTGGTAAAATGCATCTTCCAGAGTATTCTCCAAACTAGGTACAGTGTTATTTATCTCTTCAGATTCTGGATGAAAAAAAAAAGATAATTACGTTAGCTGTATATTCAATGAATAAAGAATAACTCCAAGATATATAACTTACTAATATAGTGTTATCTCTAATAATACTGACTTCGGCATGTTTTTGCTTGATATATCCCTAGCAGGAAGTTGTGTGGGTCTTTCATTTTCAATGTGGTATTGTCTCTGCTCTTCGGATGCTTAATGTCTCCCGAGACAACATGTCATCCTCTGCTGTCTCAGGATTCTTGTCTTTGAGCTCAAGCCCCACATCCTGAGTGATGTCATCACCTCTGACCAGCCCCTACAGCCTACATTATTACCTCTGATCATCCTCTACAGCCTACATCACCACCTCTGACCAGCCCCTACAACCTACATCACCACCTCTGACCAGCCCCTACAACCTACATCACCACCTCTGACCAGCCCCTACAACCTACATCACCACCTCTGACCAGCCACTACAGCCTACATCACCACCTCTGATCAGCCCTTAGAGCCGACATGACCACCCCTAACCGGCCCCTACAGCCTATATGACGACCCCAACTAGCCCCTACAGCCTACATCACCACCTCTGATCATCCCCTACAGCCTACATCACCACCTCTGATCATCCCCTACAGCCTACATTGACAACCTCTGGTCAGCCCCTACAACCTACATCACCACCTCTGATCAGCCACTACAACCTACATCACCACCTCTGATCATCCCCTTAAACCTACATCACCACCTCTGATCATCCCCTACAGCCTACATCACCACCTCTGATCATCCCCTACAGCCTACATCACCATCTCTGACCAGCCACTACAACCTACATCACCACCTCTGATCATCCCCTTAAACCTACATCACCACCTCTGATCATCCCCTACAGCCTACATCACCACCTCTGATCAGCCCCTACAACCTACATCACCACTTCTGATCTGCCCCTTGAGCTGACATGACCACCACTGACCAGCCCGTACAGCCTTTATGACCACCCCTAACCAGCCACTACAGCCTACATGACCAACTCTGACCAGCCACTACAGCCTACATGACCAACTCTGACCAGCCACTACAGCCTACATGACCAACTCTGACCAGCCACTACAGCCTTCATGACCACTTCCCTGAGAAAGCTTCAGCCTCATTGGACCTTCCAACAGAACAATGATCCCAAGCATACATCAAGCAGGTTACAGAAGGAAGATTCCGAATTGTCCCTCATAGTCTTCTAAAGTGAACCCCATAGAAAACCCATAGTTGGTAGGATCCAGGAATATTGATGAACTGGACAGCATTGCCCACTAAGAATGGGCTAAGATTTCGCAAGAATCTGGCACCTGGCCATGTTTGCAGCAGGTCGTAACAGCAAAGCAATACTTAGTAGTAAAGACTCTTGAAGGGAATGAACAGTTCAATGACTGCAGTAACTATTAAATTAGTATTCCCATCTCAACTTTATATCCCCTTTCCTATGTTTAACAAGCTGATTGGTGGAGGTCCGACGGCTGGGTCCACATGGGAAATTATTGTGTTTCATAGATTTTTTACACAAACAGATAAGAGTTTGTAAATTTTGCACATAAACCTAATTTGTAATGAAGATTTAATCATTCTGATTTCAAGTATAAGAACTGTCCAGGTCTCAGTGACATCTGTGATGGTTCGAGTATCCAGTCCTAAAAGCTAACCATCTGGCAGGGACCAACTCAGAACACTCCTGACAGTCCGAGTGGCTGATATCCCAGAGTTTCTCCATTGTCCTTTATCTGCTGTAGAAAAGGAAGCTGAGCACAATTTTCCACTGCTAGGCTAAAGCTTCTTGCCAGTGTAGGAAGGAACAAAGCTACTGTCATCTAACTGATACAAAGCATGGGAACATAGCTTGGAATAAGATAACTGGAATAGATACGAGACTACTATACTGCTGCTGTAGAGCACTGGCAATCTAGTATTTGATGTCGACCTGCTGGGACACCTAGGCATTATGCCTAACCAGTGCTCCTTGTAAGGAACAGATTTTATTACTTTAAGTACTACATAACTAAACAGATTCATCCTTCTTACACTTCACTTTCTTTCAATAACCCAGTAGCCGTACTATAGTGACACGTGAACAGTATCAGTGATTGAAAACACTCCAAAAGAGGAACATGTAGACTACCATCAGTGTCAGATCCAGTGACCCAGTGCTAGCATCAGTGCTCTGAGTATCATTCCCTTGCCCCAACCATGTTTTCAATCTGAGTAAGAGAATGCCGTCCAGGATTAAAGGTCCCCATACACTTCATAATTCTGTCGGCTGAACAAGCTACTTGTGGTGGGTTTGGCCATCAGTATAAAGTGTATGGGGCTGTCCCTAGAGGGATGATGTGGGTGGAGATAGGGGTTGGGCGTGATGGAAAATTACTGCCTGACCCCTTGTTCTCGGAAAAATGAGCCTCCACCAGGGCTGTCTTGTTGTGGCTTACCCTTCCCCGTACAGAACACAGGAGCATTTGGCTGCGTATGGGAGAATGGGAGAGATAAGTGTCAGCCAACAGTTTTTGAAGGTGTATGGCCACTGTCATCACTTAAAACTTTTTGACGCGTCAGAAAGACATTAAGAGAGAAGGTCCAAAAGAACCAGAGTTCAGTATTTCTGATAAGGTCGACTTCGAAAAAAAAGTTGATGCACGCCGGAGAGCCCACAATCCGAGATGTGGGTGTCAGTACATAGGCAAAGAAGAGAAGTCCAACAGCAGAAGTAGCTTCAAGCTTTTATTTTACATCAGGTACGAATGCTGGTGAAATTTTCTTTTTTGCCTATGTACTGACGCCCACATCCAGGATTGTGGGCCATCCGGTGTGCATTCACCTTTTACAAGTCAGCCTTCTCAGAACTACTGAACTTTGACATGTCAAACGTTTTGATCTGCCCAGATAAGAGTGTTAAGACTGATCAGTAGAATAAACCGCCTGGTCTGCTCCCCTCGTCGTGTCAAAGGGAAAAAAGGTTCCTCATACATGTTCATTATGAGGGCATCTTATCACATGACACAGAAGTGGGAGAGGACCTGGCTGAATGTGGCCATCTCCTGGGTCGTTCTCATGATCGGTCAGGGTCTGAACACTCAGACCTAGATGGATCAAAACTTTTGACATGTCATTCAGGCATGGAATGACAGGTACAGTTTAACCCGTCATCAATGATAGACTACTTTGCTGGTACAGGAGAGTTCATGATGCTGGACGTCAACTCACCTTATACCTTGAAGAGCACAGCTTCATCCAATACTGAAAATTCATTATATCTTTAATTTATCCTTTGTTTACTTCTTCGGATAATGATGAATGTTTTTCTGACCGTACAGGAATTAGATAATCTCATAACGTTAGCATTTTCAGCTTCACAATCTAAACTCTCGCTTTCCAACGTGTCCCCAGAAAACCTTTAAGCCTCTCCGCAATTTGCACTAAGTATTATTAAGAACTGAATTCTATATCAGCTTCAGGAAGCTACTAGAAGGCTACAGCATCCCATTACAGGATGCTGACCAAATAACACTGGATTGATACAAATGATATAAAACGACGCAGAGAATGATAATAATAAAACTAGCTGTTGTCGCTGCTCTCATAAAAGCCATAGAAAGAATGCTAACCATGAACATGACCTTCACTTTACTGTAATGTACAAGAATATATGAAGACTTGCAAAAAAGAAGGATGGAAAGTATTTTAGAAACTGTACAGTGAAAATATACAAGGTGATTGTTATTGGTGGAAAACTTTAAACAAACATAGAACTTGTAAGATTGCCAAGAAATACAAAAAAAAAATAGAATAAAATACAGAAATATGATTATACAAATAAAAGTAGATATATAAAAAGCCAACCCCAATAAAGAAGGAACAACAGGTATATACAACAACAACAGGTATATACAAGTAGCGTAAAGACCTTGTTGGGAGTAGAGATGAAGGACGCGTCTATGAAAATATGCATAAAACACAACATAATAAAACATCATGATATCCAACTAGAAGAACACAATGACTTGACCTCACTTAAGATATAATAGATATGAATGGACAAGTAAAGTATTGTTATTGTGGTGATTAATACAATATGTGGGGTAGATGTTAAATGAGAAGTTAAACTATGTACGGCATCCTGGTAAGATTGGTAGAACAATGTAAAGGTTTTTCATATTTTCGTCTATATATTGTGGTTCACATTGTTTTTACAAATCGAGTACTGAAAGGTGTAGTTAACAGTTATATAACCCCTGAGACCCCCCAGGAGCTACACAGAGTGAGTACATGTGGCTGTGCCTTGTTCTGTTCATTCAGCTGATCGGTGGGGGTCTTGGGGGTTGATCTCTATGGCTGAACACTAATTGCCTATGTGGATAATAGGTTTTCAGTGTATATCCCTGGAAATCCTCTTTTATATTGTTATGCAATGCAAGCTGTTCTTTGTGTATTAATCATCAACATGTTAAAGAGTGATGCAATGCTGTATAGTCACCAACAGGAAATGTTTGATATGCTGTAATAACTACAATAAAAAAAAATTATCACTCATAAAAGAATAGCCGAAATTCAGCTGAGGTCGATATTACCATATGGGAAGCCCACCAGTTGGTGAATGATCTTCCACGGGTCTCTTTGTATTCACGAGAGACAGATCTTCCCAGGGTTTGAACAACGAGAACTATGTTATTACTCAATGATGTTTCGACCTGTAGTTGTTCTTGCCAGAGATTCACAGACTAGACTCCTTTTGGAGAGCTGACTTTCGACATCATCATAGACATTGAGCCCATAAAAATCTCAATTATATGTGTATCAGAAAACATGTCCAAAATTTTTCCAACCAGTTTCAAGAACGATGAGGAGGCAAAAATAGGAAGACGAAAAGTTAAGGATAACGTTCCCAGATTCGGACAAGAAATAAGCAATACCAAGAACTGTAAAATCGATTACTATATCTGCCATAGAACGTTCTTCTTCGAGTTCCCATGGAACATTTACCCGATGTGCCTTTATGGAATAGGGGTTTACTGAGAAGTCGAGATTAATTGCATTGATTGATTGCATTGATTAGTCAATATTTAAATACCAGTGTTTGACGAAGTTGGATGCAGCCCTAGGAAGTCTTTAAACCTATGACTATATCCTTGTTTTCCAGGACTCCTTAAGGCTATGTTCACACAACGTAAGAGACAGTCTCAGAGAAGATCATCCTTGCCGCTGCTGCCGGCCAGACGATCTTCAGGGCCGCAGAGTTCTGATGCGGGCGCATCCGTGCATGCCCACATCAGAACTCCCCACCAGCCGCTCGCTCCATAGTGTGCACTGACAAGGTTTTCTGCGGCTGCTATTCACTGAATAGTGGCCGCAGAAAACTGACATGTCAGTTTTCTATGGAGCCGCCAGAGATTCCATAGAAGGCAGGGCAACATATATTTTTGGAAAAAGTATGCCCGTTGTTGCCGGTTTGCATTGACGGCCGTACTTTTACGAAAATATACGTTGTGTAAACATGGCCTAAGACTGAACCCAACTTTGCCAGCCACTGGTATTCAAATGCTAAATAATCGTTTTTGAGTATGCTTGAGTTGCGCTCATCTCTAGTTGGGTTTTCATTGGATTCACTTTATAGACCTCTTTGCACTTGAGACCCGGTGCCTGTTACGTCCTATGGCATTGTGTGAAATTCATATAATTCTATTGTCTGGCACTAAAAACAAGAAAACTAATTAAAGAACTTTTTATGTTTCGAAAATTCTAATTTTCATGAATAAAAATATATTAGGTGTTTGAGAAAAATGAAATCACAAAATCCAGAAGTGTAAAATAGCAGCAAGAAATTGAGCTTTTTATTAGCACATGCAGAGAGCTGGTTAATTTAAAGTGAATAGGCTTAAAGCCAAGTGGCCTGTTGCCAAGTCACACAGTTATGAAAAATGCCGATTCCCCCTTATTTTTTTATAATATAAATATTCAGGGCACTGAAACCACATTATCATTTGTCAGCCAAGCTTATCAAATGTCACTAACTGCAGTGTCAGTATAACGTGTGCCAACTGGAAAAAAAAAATCTATTGCTATGCAGCGAATAGCGTTTTTCTTATATATTTTTTAATTGAGTCGCGCACACATCTGTGAAGATTATAAGAAAATTAGAACAAAATCACAAGTCTGGGGAAACGAGAAAACTGCACATGTGTTGAGTCACGAGATACAGAAGAAGGATGAAATTATTATATTTTTATGGCTGCTTATTATGCACTCATCATTGGAAATGTTAACTATGCTCCAGCACATTATTTTCAGCGAAGGTCCTAATTTAAGATTTGGCCATATGCTGCTTTCCCTCAATTATTGTTGGTGTGTTATAGCTGCTAGATAATTCTACAAGAAGCAAGAACTTTCTGCCAAATTGTTAGGGTAGGTATTTTTTCCCCCTCCTTTTTATTTTTTCCGTCATTCTTATGTTCCAAACACGACAAATCTCAGAAAAGACACTGCAAGTATAGATAAAAATAAAAAGGGCTTCGACTTATTGCGAAGGTTAAATGAGTGAACAGATGGAACTTCATATCCGGTAGATATATAAAACTCAAATGTTATCACTACAAGTGTTTATGGGGAGTGGTAGACTGTTTTACCTAACCGGATCAATCATTAGCGACAAAACAACAGTAGTTAGGAAATTAAGACACAGGCACTTGGTCAGGCATAAAGTAAAGGGGTACTCCAACATCGGTTAAAAAAATAACCTGATGCTTTTAACATATAGCGTTACTTGCCTGTCTGCCCCAGTTCTGAAACCACAAAAAATCCATTTGTTTTGCAGGTCTTCGTTCTGTGCTTTCCAGTTAAACAGTTGCTCAGTACTACAATTCCCAGAATGCACTGCTATGAGTTGTTCATCACAGTCCTCCCACCCTGCCTACTTCCTTCCCCCAGCACTCCTTCCAATTTCCCACCCAAAGCTGTTGCAAAACATCTCATTTCACTGTAGAGTATTGTAGTGAGGTTAAAGCACCTGCCGCATTCACTCCCTGGCTGCTCTGTAGCATCATTCATCACAAGGCAGCAAGCTTTATTCACACCTCACTATCCATAAATGCCCCAATAAAGATATATATGTATATGACAGTGAGATGGTGATATAGGCTGGAGAGGCTTGTCAGTGATGGTCACTTAGGGGGTGGGGCTAGAGCTCAGAAACAAGATCCAGCAATGCATTGTCATTGAAGAGAGGAGGAGGAGCATGAGACAATACAAAATTTATATTCCTTCTGAAATTCTGCTAAAGCCAGTACTATTAGTGATAACATTATATTAGTAAGGGGGGGAGGGAGAGATATTTTTATGTAAAAAAGAATTTGATACCGGGATACCCCCTTAAAGACCTTGATAAAATCCTAAAACGAGTCTGCAGAAGATAAAAGGAAATATGAGTTGTCCACACTATAGTAGTCTTAAATCTTTTAAAGGATGAAAACTATAAAAAAAATTAAAAACAAAGAGAGGGAAAAGTAATGATACCGTCGAGCGTTTGTGTTGGCCAAGACTTTAGAGACAAAGTGAATCCTTCTGGAAAGCCTTATCTCTCACTTGTAGCGCAAAGGAACAGACGGAAGCTATCTTGTTTTCGAGATACCATGAGATGATCTGACTCATTGGAAAAACACAATTATGTTTGGAAAATTTAAAGGTAAAAGAAAAAAGATGATCAACAACAAGGTGAAGGGATCCAATTGTTGAATTTATGTATTGAGAATGTATAGGCAAATATGGAGACCTGAAGAAGATGAGGAATCAGAAGGAATATTTATCCAAGGGTCATCAACAGAGATGAGCGAATTTACAGTGCGAACAAAGCAAAACCCTTTGTTCTTATCTGGATTCCGCTTATCAGGCTGTTAGGCTTTGAAGTCTGCTCCGCTCCATGCCGCTCCTCCCCGGGTGCTAGGAAAAGATGGATCCAGGGAAAGTCGGAGAAGTTCCCCAGGACTGGATACAGCTTTTCCCAGCATCCAGGGGGAGCAGACTTCAAAGCCCGCAGCCTGAAAAGCAGAATTCCGATTGGAACAAAGTATTTTGCTTTGTTCCTACTTTAAATTTGCTCATCTCTAGTCATAAAAAAACTGTCAAAATCATCTCTAGTCAGACAAAAAAAAAAAGTATAATAATAAAACTAAAAAATAATAATTTTGCAATTTAAATGATGGATTGAAAATAAAACAAAAGAACTGTCCCATATGAAGAAGTTCATACCTTTGTTTTCATTAAAAGGGTTTTGCAATTTAATATTACTTGCCCCCTTTCCACAGGATAGGGGACAAGTAAGATTGTGGGGGGTTCGCCCACTGGTTTGAACTCTTGGGCTGCTCCCCAACCCACAGCTCCATTCATTCTCTATAGAGCCAACGGAGATATCCAAGCACAGCTCTCGCCTCTATAGAGAATGAATGGAGCTGCAGGTCATGCGCTGACCTGCGGCTCCATTAAAAGCAAAGCCGCTCTAGAGATCCCCAGGGGGCCCAGAGGTTGGACCCACAGCGATCTCATAAGTTAAAAGTCCCACGAAAATTAAAATAGTCTGGCGGCATAGAGGTGCAAGAAAATAATAAACAAGTAAACTCCCCCCCCCTGCCTCTGTTGCGCCATTCCCGTGTCCCGCTTATGGCCGCCAGCTGGTATCTTCTGCAGGAAATTGAGTACATCATGTACCCAGCTCTTCTAGCTGCAATGTCATGGTCCTGCTGCATGATTGCTTGCTCAGTCAGTAAGGCATGAGGATAGGTACGTTATTTTTTTCCCACACCCCCTGTCTGCATTTTTTCAGTTTTGTAGGACTGCTCCTTTAACATTCTTAAACATATATTTTTTAATAGTCACAGGGCTAAGATAGTGATCCAGCGTTACAGGTCTAGAGACATAATGTATTCCATGCGCTTTGGCTCGCAATATGTCAGGTTAGGAAGGCATTACATATAGCAGATGTCACGGTATATGTACAGGATATTACATTTGATGCAGATAGATTTCGACAAAAATATACCAACTGAGGCGAAATTCAAGGATTTTTATCAGGTCTAGGGCGGCATCTCTGACGTGAAAAAATCTGATTTATGCAAATTGTATCAAAATTTAGATGCAATCAAATGGACTGTCACTTGAAGACAACATTTGAATATTCCCTTGTAGACATATGGGTATCATAGAGGCGGTCCGTGCTCCATAGGAGCGAGAGCCAAGAGTTCTTGCTCACTGTTCTTGCTGTGAGTATTTGTATTACATCCATCATTCATAGGAATGCACAGCAACTGATTTTACATTTTATTTGCACAGAACATTTTTTAAATTCAAAATTGCTAAATAAATGCCATGTTTAATAATGGTAAATAGTGGAACTGGTAGAGCTTGTCTAGAGATGCAGAGGTTACAGAACTGGAATCTCCCAGCACTACTTGCTACCCCAGTACTGTGTACATTCTGTCTGCACAGTGCCAGTCTTGTATGCAATTAGTACAGTGTATCAGCTCAATTCATCTGAAACCTGTGTATGAATGTGAGAACGTGTGACCACACCTTAATAAATTACTAATCAGATTTCTTAATGTGTAAGGTGCAGGTACATTTTCAAGAATTTTTTTTATTAACTCTTTAAATCTGTATGTCTGTACACTTAATGGAGAACAAGGATTATATATTTCTCATATAAATCACATGTCTAGTATGAGCCACCTTCATTACGTCAGGGCAATAGTTTTTTGCTATATACTGTAGTTTATCAATACATTATGTACAAAATGGACAATTATTATAAGCCAGATGTAGAAGCAGATAGCTGGCATCACCCATGGAGATAAACTTTTATATGAAGTGTGGCTGTAATATGCTCTGGACGGTCCTGATATCAAAAAGTGGCCAAATGGGGTGCTATAACTGATGGAGGACATACATATGCTTTGAAGTAGATGAATGAAGTCCAGCACTTAGCGTAGTTCAGATGCAGGCACAAACTTTTATTCAATTTGAAATCAAGAGGCAGGGAGGGGATGGATCAGGGTGCAGGACGCATTTCCTTAAGTGGTGGCTGTTTCAGGCGTTCAGTCCTTCTTCCAGACAGGAAGAAGGGCTGAACGCCTGAAACAGCTGTTTTTTTTTATGCATACAGCCTATGACTGTATCCATGTTTCTCCTAGACTGCCTATTGCTGCATTGCATGCCACACCCATAAATGTCTAAAGATTGGACTTGAGAATGCTTGAGTTGCTGTCGTCTCTAAATTATGAACCCAATTAGGTTGGGTTAACATACAACATTAAAAAATGGCCCACCATGATCTACAACTAATTCTGTGGCTCCATTTGTGTAACTGATTTTGGTACGGCGACTGCTGTAGATTTGACAGTAAAATAAATATTCAACAAAATACATAAGATAAAGGAAGAAAATTGTCTGGTGTGTAAGTCAATGCCTCCCTTAAATGGACACTGTCACTTTAAAAACAACCACGAAGCACAGAGCTGAGATAGAATGCCCTCAACGTGGACATCGACTGGCATGCTTTAGCAATTGGATGTTCAGACTGATTGCTAGAATGAGTTGTGAACACTAAACTTATTCTTACGGCATGACTGTGATGGACTCCTAATGAAAGCCTATGGGAAGCCTATCTTGGTTGTGAACACAGAGAGCAAGGAGAGAAGTGCTTTACTGTGTGCTTCTCTTCCCGCTCATTCCAGTGTTCGGTTGAAGTCTGATCACTTGAAGGCTTACTGATCAAAACTTTTTAAAATTTCTCAGAGGTCTCAGAATTTGGTAATTGGTTTAACTACTTACATATTCTTTTGTTTAAGGGCAGGTTTTGGCTTTTGATTCTTATTAGCACTGACTTGGGCACATTTTAGTGGTTTTCAGGAATAATTTGACAATTGCGGATCCTGTGTGGCTGTAGGAAACATGTGAGAATTGTATACTTACCTGTCCTGCTCTTTAGCCTGTCCTGCTCCCTCCAGAAATGGCCGGTCAGCAAATATCCTATACTGTATAAGCTGACTGGCCACTTCTGAAGGGAACGGGACATTACTGATAGCGGTGGAGAACGGGCATCCAGCAGTGGTGTGGGAGCGGAACAGGTAAGCATACATCACTCGCATGACCCTTGCAGCCCCGGCAGGATCCACAGGTATCAAATTATGCCAGACAACCCCTTTAAGGGTATGTGCACACTATGGAACCCCAACAGAACACCCGTTGCGGATTTTGCAGCTCGCACCTGGTTGCAGACTCTGGCGATATTTGTTCTGAACTCCTAAACTCAACAGCAGTTTTACACCCCTATTACTTCTGCCATTTTTACTTATTATATCTGTAACGTGTATCCTATTAAACGATTGTGCCTATGTAAAATATAAGCTGCGACAGAATGAGATAGACACTCCTATAGGAAGTAGAAGAATCGATAAACTGCTTTACTTTACGATATCGCCTTGACCATTGAACAAAACCCTTCGGAATTAAAAAAAAAATCAATATTCATTTAAACAACATCTGTCAGGACGTCTTAGAGAAGAGAATGAACACAAACATTGAAATCCCGTGCATGGCGTAAAGATGACATGTGGCCGTCTCTGCCGTGTTCATCAATTCTTCATCCTTCATAATACAGGATGTTTGTTTAATTTATCGATCCATTGATTTTTCTTACTTTAACTGCTGAGATATATTACATTTTTCATAATGTTGAACTAATGATAATTTTTCATGGGCTTGTAATTTGTCAATTCGATGTCAATAAATTATTCAGCTGTTACATTACTAGTCCTCAAAGGGGACGTTTTAATAAAATAAATAAAGTTTATTGCAGTCGCAGCATATTTTGCACCTCTCTATTTATGTTGCTTTAGGCTTGTTGTACTTTTGCCATCTCGGTGATGTAGCCATTCTAACTGTATAGAATAATACACGTTCCAAAACTTTCTGCGTACATTCAGTAGACCTATACCTAAGCAAGGGGAAAGTCTTCCAGGGGTGGATTAACTTTGCCATAGGCCCCGGGCTGTTCACCAATCCTGGGCCCCCCTACCCTACTGTACATATGGTAGCACTAGCGTGGTGTTCGTAGTACAGGATAGATAATGTCATACTGCCCTGATTTCTGCAAAACGTGGTAAAGTATACATTTTTTGCTAATCATGGCAAAACTCTAGCCAGGAACGATACTCTACTGAAAGTATGTCTTTTTGGGTGGCAATGGGCCCCCCAGGAACTCAGGGCCCTGTGCTACCGCCCGAAAAGGACCTATTATAATCCGCTGTTGAAGTCTTCTGTCATACAGACATTTTGTTAGTCTAATAACCGATCTGAAAAACTTAATCTCGTTGTAACATGAGGACTTAATGGGTTTGTTTCTCCAGCAACATTTATCCACTATCCACAGGATAAGTGGTTGGTGAATGATCTATGGGGGTCCAACCATTGGGACCTAACGTGATCTTGAAAATGGTACATTTGAGTCTTTCATTTAAAGGGAAACTATCATCAAGATAGAAGCATCTAACCTGCTGATATCTGCCTATTGTGCACAGGTCGCTGAGGATGAAGGTAAATTTCTTACCTCCACCTGCAGTGATGTTTTCAGGATATTAACAGTTCGTTTATTATGCTAATGAGGCATGTTGGTGCATTTGGGAGAGGGGCGGGGCCATCCTAATGACTAGGTTCCCTTTAAAAGGATACTCCACTTAATAAAATTTATCCCTGTTGAATCCCTACCCATAATCTAAGCTTATTTGTAATAGGTTTCTGTTACATGAATTGGGCCGTTTGCCTGCTGTACATCCTGACCCCACCCTGAAGCTGCTGAAAATCCTCACTTTCTGGTCCAACGTGTCCACTTCCTGGGCTTCAATCCTCTTTCCTCCCCCTCCCTTCTGAGACCAAAGTCACATGATCTGTCTCTTCTGTTGCCAGGCAAGCTGTAACACCTCATCTATAATCCCGCCTACCACTGACATCCCACCAATCAGTGAGCACCTGGTAAAGGAGAGGGGAAACAACAAAACAGTTACAGCCTCCTCAGCACTATAGGCAAAAGAAAACAC
This sequence comes from Dendropsophus ebraccatus, assembly GCF_027789765.1. Taxonomy (NCBI): domain Eukaryota; kingdom Metazoa; phylum Chordata; class Amphibia; order Anura; family Hylidae; genus Dendropsophus; species Dendropsophus ebraccatus. The sequence continues at coordinate 23,544,418 of NC_091463.1, forward strand.
ATTTGTTTCATCTATCTCTCTCTTTCTGATCTATCTGTGTAGATGCATAGATAGATAGATAGATAGATAGATAGATGACAGATATTTTGTTTACAGTGTAAAGCAGAAGCAGATTGAGCCCCTGGTGGGCAGATGCTACAGCATGAGGCGGATACTGGGCAGTTGTCTCTGAGGTGCAATGATTGCTGGGAGAAGTAGTTTCCCAGCCAGCGCCATCTTGGATTTAGACCGGCTTTTAGAAAAACTTGGAACTCAGAAACACCAGCATCTAGAAAGATGGGAGACAGGTAAAAATACTCAGGGGAACTTGGTAATACCAGCTAGAAAGCATTCCATTTTTTGCTCTTGGGTGGAATACCCCTTTACAGCAGCATCTAACCTGCTGATATGTCCCTATAGCTCACGGGGCGCTGAAGATACAGGTAAGTTTCCTACCTTATTCCTTGGTGCCATTTTCAGGAACCTTGAAGTTTTATTAGATATGTACATAAGGCATTTGGTGCATTGGGGGCGGGACTTGATCCACTTTGGCTGGCCTGTCCCTTCTAATGAATAGTGGGGTGGTGCTCTACAGTAACGTCACTCCACCTCTCCATCACTTTAGAGAGCCGGATGAATATTCTTTTGGAGGGGTGGGCTAGCCAGTGCACCAAACCCCCTTATTAGCTTATGAATTAAACTACAGTTTCAAGAAATGGTGCAGAGGATTAGGGTAAGAAACTTCATCCCATGTGCTATAGAGACATATCAGCAAGTTAGGTGCTTCTAGACTGATGATAGTTTCCCTTTAAAGCAGAAATTGAGTATCTGCATCCACTTCATTTTTAGGGGGACATTTATTAAGTCCGGCGTTTTTTACACCGGACTTATAAATGTCCCCGCATCTCCGGCGCTACGGAGATTTATGTAGAGGCGGACTGCCTCTACATAAATCCCGTGCGCGTCGGTGCGCACAGCTGAAAACCTACGCCACCTGAAAGGTGTAGTAGGTTTTCGGCGTATCTTATTGCAGAAAAAATGATAAATCGCGCGAACTCTGAGTCCGCGCCCCCCGTAACGCCCCCTCCACGCCCCCTCCACGCCCCCCGGCATACTCGGCGGAAAGTGCCAATATGCGAATATTTTATTCGCAAATCGGCCATTTGCGAATAAAAAAATATGCAAATCGTCACTTTCCGCCGAAAATCATCCGTACGCCGGATGATACATGTCGCCCATAGTCTATGAAATATAGAACTCTGGGGTCTTCAGTAGTCCCTTACGTCCTGAAAACTTCAGTGTAAGGCATTGTACAAATGGGGCAACACCTTTAGGGAAGTGGTTGCTCGATTTACGCAATGCTCCTTTAAAAATGTTAAACCAATGGGGCACGAAGCAGAAACAATAAACACTATCATCATAGACGGGAGTGGGGAAATTACAGGCGCTAGTCTTGTAGACTATGTTCACACAACGTAAAATTAAGGCCGTAGTTCTTGCCGCAGAACTACGGCCGTAGTTTTGCGGGGTGGAAACATAGCCTATCTTCAATGGGATCCCGGCCGGAGCATACACACATCGTATGCGCTCCAGCCGGGATCCCATGCGGCGCCAGAAAAAACTGACAGGTCAGTTTTCTGCGGCCGGAATTCAGTGAATTCCGGCTGCAGAAGGACCTGTCAGTGCACACAGTGAAGCGAGCGGCTCCGGCCGCTTGCTTCACTCTGTGCTATGGGAAGCTCTGATGCGGGCGCGCTGATGCGCCCGCATCACAGCTCCGTGGACGGAATGATCCGGGCTAAGACCGGCGGTTCAGTGACCCAACCGGGGACCCACGTAATGTGAACATAGCCATAACCTGCAAATCGTGATTACTTGGCAACTTGGTAAAACATACTAAATGTTTCATGTAAGCGAATTATGTTTTGTCAAAACTTGTCGGGGTTCTCCCATAAACTAATATGTCAGCTATTCGGCTTCTAGAAAGTTCCTATATGGCTTATTAATTACAATGCTCGTCTAAACAATCCTGTTCTTCCTGCTAACAGTTCTATTCCCCTCCTATCGTCATGCACCTACAGTGCTATGCTAATAATGCACTCTGCAAATTTGCAGCTAATATTTACATAACTACATGTGTTTTCCCCTCTGATCTTCTTAGCCTTCCTAGAATCCCCAAAGCAAATCAAAATGATCAGTGGAGGGATTTCACATTTACATATTAATTGCCTACTGGATAGGAAATGCTTGTTCTCCAGATTCTCCTTAAGACATATCATACAAATATTGAAATACAGGATAAATCAATTACTCTCCTCCGTATATATAGTAAAAGTATTGCTTAGCCAGTCACCCTCAGTTATCTGTTAGGCACAAGGCTTTCACTTTTTTAAAGGGGGGGGGGGGAAAAAACAAAAAACAGAAAGAACTTTTCATGGTACAGAGTAGACATATGACTTGTCTTCATATACATTTTAAAAAACTTTAGCTTTTTACTTTAATTTTTTGTTTTTAATTGCACACTGTGTGAATCTTGCCTTAAAGAGAAACTGTCAGTGGGTTAGAAGACTCTAACCTTTTGATATGTCCCTGTAGTGCATGGGGTGCTGATGATGAAGGTAAGTTTCTTACTTTCATCCTTAATGGCATTTCTGTGCTATTAGGAGTGTTATAGGCGTGCACCATATTAGCATAGGAATTAAAGTTCTTATAGCATGGAAATGGTACAGAGGATGAAGGCACGAAACTTACCTTAATCCTCAGCCCCCCAAGCACTATAGGGACATATCAGCAGGATAGAAGCTACCCTAAATGAGAAGTCCGGCAAAATTTTTTATTAAAGTATTGTATTGCCCCCCAAAAGTTATACAAATCCCCAATATACACTTATTATGGGAAATGCTTATAAAGTGCTTTTTTTCCCTGCACTTACTACTGCATCAAGGCTTTACTTCCTGGATAACATGGTGCTGTCACTTCCTGGATAACATGGTGATGTCACTTCCTGGATAACATAGTGATGTCACTTCCTAGATAAAATGGTGATGTCACTTCCTGGATAACATGGTGATGTCACTTCCTGGATAAAATGGTGATGTCACTTCCTGGATAAAATGGTGATGTCACGACCCGACTCCCAGAGCTGTGCGGGCTGTGGCTGCTGGAGAGGATGATGGCAGAGGGACACTGAGGGACACAGGACACTGCTGTCAGAGGTTTCAACTTGTTGTCTAAGGCGCATGGCGGTCTCCTGACTTTCCACCAACAGATAATGTCAGTACAGAGAAGATTCAGGAGTTATTAACTTTTAATAGCTGACTTGATTGTTCAAGGAAAGATAAGCTGCAGTCAGAGCTTTCATTCATTTGACCGATAGTGATGGGAGCTGGGTTCACACTACGTATATTTCAGTCAGTATTGTGGTCCTCATATTGCAACCAAAACCAGGAGTGGATTAAAAACACAGAAAGGATCTGTTCACACAATGTTGAAATTGAGTGGATGGCCGGCATTCAATGGCAAAAATTTGCTGTTGTTTTAAAACAACGGCCGTTGTATTGAAATAATGGACGTTATTTACTGTTATATGGCGGCCATCCACTCAATTTCAACATTGTGTGAACAGATCCTTTCTGTGTTTTTAATCCACTCCTGGTTTTGGTTGCAATATGAGGACCACAATACTGACTGAAATATACGTAGTGTGAACCCATCGTATAGCACTTGACAAGAGTGGCACAGACCTGACCAAGGTGCAAATTTTTGTGCATATGCTTTGTTTGCACAAAAATGTGAAACTTTTTGCCAGATCTGTGACCTCTTTCTGTTTTTCCGCCATCCTGTAGGCTATCTTATTCTGCTGCATACTCTCTGTAAATGTGAAGATACCTGATCAATGAGTAAAAACTCTCGAAATCCGGTCTAGAGTAAAACACCAAATACTGAATGGTGCGGAGTTGAGGAAGAATCTGCAGCACTGTGAGACTAATATGGTGGGAGGGAAGGGGGAGGATGGGGGATAGCCAACAGTCACTTTGCTTCAGCCAGTGTGTGACAGTCATACTGTGAAAGACGAGGTGAAACATCACGGAGACAGCCGACACCTTTGACATCCCAATAGGAAGGGCCGGCCCACCCAGCAGGCATAGACAGAGAAAATGTGCATCTTCGGAAAACCAAACGGTGAAGGAAAATGACCAAAAATCTGCAGTTTTTAACATTTCTGGCCATGCTATGTATAATACACAGCCACATAGGACTGGTAAGTTTTTTTTTTTTTTTTTTGTAACCATAGATACTCTTTAAAGCCGACACTTTTTTGAATCTTTCTGAGTATGTGACCGGCATAGAGAAGCCTGGACTGTTCTGGAAGACGTATACACTTCAGATGCAAGAATTCTCTCTGGGCTGGAAGTTTTCCCTCTATGCTGAATTAATATGAACCTATAAGAGATGATGATTATATTACCGCCAGACCTTTTGTGGAAATGTTCAGCGTGTACCCAGGAAATCAATAATAATCCTAATAATCATCAATAATATCTGAGCCCAGTTTGCAATTTTAATATTAACAAGGATAAAATGTCCTGTTATCTCCCTTTGGTTGCAGATTTCCACATTCAGATATAGTGCACCGAGTCCATGTGGGCATTTATTATTTATACATTTATTAGAAAAGGCGTTAGCGTGTTTCTAAGAAGTTCTGCTTAGAAACCAAAGCATCTCCAAGGAAAGTAGACAGGCACAGTACTGTAGCATGCAATGTAGGGTGCAGATCTTAACGTGGGGGTTCGGGCAGCCGCACAAAGCCTGAGGGGGGCTCATGGCCTGAGCTCCTGGGGGACCAATGGCCATCCAAACTGCCCACATGTGAACTTGTACCAGGATCCTGTGGTGGGTCCTGAATTATGTGGGTCCCATGATGACATAAATGATGGAAAAGTTTTAAAAAAGAAACACACCTCTCACACGCACCCCCGTTGCCAATCTCCTGGCATGCGCAATCCTCTTGTCTTCCAGCACAGGAAATTTGGGCTACAGACACTTCCTGTGCCGAAAGTACCAGCCACCTGTCAACTGTCCATCAATTGCAGAAGAGTAGAAGATAGGTGAAGGCAAGAACATGTTTCTTTTTACAACTGTATAAATTATATAGGCTCAGGTATATCAGCCAACAATATAAGGTCTATGAAGGCCTCCGCACTCACCACCAAAAGATGGAGAAAAATGTCAGGTTGTCATGTCCATGCCTGTTCAGACCTTGACGTTGTCCTGGGCTTGTGGTAGACTGCTAAGACTGCACTCTTTACCATAATTTAGTATTTGAAATCTATGTTTCAGTTGAACCTGTCTTAACACAGGTCAATTCCTTCTGCTTCGGTAATTGATTCTTCACTACCCCCATCTCTTCTCTGCTGAGTTCCATCTGGTCATTAAACAGTTAACCTTTGTTTTGCTTGTGATTTACATCCTGGCTTCCTACTTATCCTATGCTTTCTTAGTCTTTTTTCTGTGTGCCTGGTCAAATCTTGTGCTGACCTGGGTCCCTGGCCTACTATAAAGTATCTCTTTGTCCTATAGTCTATGCTAGCTTTTAGTCTCACCTGAGCATGCTAAGCGTTTCCCTGTGTTTTTGTATCTCTATACCTGGTTCATTAGATTTTGGCTCTTGTACCTCTGAGTATTCTCTGGATTCTGACTTTGTACCTTATTTCTCGTTAGGTTCTACCACGGCTCATAAAACCATCCCTTGGTGTTTATCTGTCTTCTCTTTGTTTCGTGTTTTACACCTTTGGCCCAGGTTAGGGATCACCTCGCACTTGCCCGCAGCCACCTAGAGTTGTCTTGGGGCAAGTAGGCAGGGACAACTGGGTGGGGCCAAGCTCAGAGATTACTGTCTGCCCCCCCCCCCGTTCCCTTCCTTGTTGTCCCGTGGCAACCTGACATTGCTGACATTGGTGGCCAAACAACCTTTTGTCCGACAGTTATTAAAAGTGAATAGGCACCTTAACTTTGATGGGTTTGGCCGGCTGTCTATGGCTCTGCCAACAGGTGAAGTCAGACATGTTGGATTCGTACCATCTGATTCTTTTGATTTGGATGAAATACATTAGCACCTGAGCTGCCTGGCCATGACGTACCCATCCCTTTCCCATACAGGAAAAGGGAATGCTGAATGTTCATATGTATGGGGAGGTCAGGAGAGATAAATCAGTTATTAAAGCTGTAACTCTCTGAAAGACCACCTCTTTGAGACCACCCTCTAGACCAGATTTTGTTTCACAATACATCATTTATAGTGGCCATTTTTGTCGAGATGTTGAGATGACCTTTCCCATAGAAGACCACTTTTCAATGCAATTTTAGGGTGGTCTTCTCAAGGAGGTTTTACTGTATGTTTGAACATTTATTAATACTCATACACTGCATATTAGGCATGCTGTTAGGGCAGGATGAGTACCTCCTATGGATGTGGCATGTAAATGGTGCTTGAAATATAATGAGCAAGTATTTTTACCATTTACTGCCATTAATAGAACAATTACCTTATCTTGTGATCGCTGTTTCTGTAATGTCCTTCAGCCAAATTAGATAAGTGAATGAAAACTGATGGTTTTTCTCCTTGGTTTTTATCTTGAAATCTGGCTCAGAATAAAAGAACACAAATAAATGGCTGTTCTGAGTTCTTTCTGCTAGAGACTTCTTTCAGAATTCTCAGTCAAGAAGACAGGTAAAGAGAACAATTTTGACATGTCACAAAGACATACCCAAAGTTTTCATTGGTCGGGAGGGGGATGGGGTGTTCAGACCCCACAAATTGGCGCTACACTTCTCTACTTGCTGTCTTTTTCATTAAAAGTCTATGGCGCTTGCCAGCTGCAGTGAGATGGAAATTGCAGGGAACCAGGAGAGAAGGGCTTTGCCCGGTCACTTCTCCCAACTACATCTACAGATGGTTTGGGTAGTCTGAGGCATAAAACCTTAAGGGTGCATTCACACGTACAGGATCCGCAGCAGATCTGCAGAAGATTTGATGCAGTGCAGTTATTAAAGGGGCACTCCAGACATGACGTCTCAGGTCCGCTCAGCCACTCAGTGAAGGAGGCGGGATCTGTTTTAAGTCCGCTCAGATCCCGCCTCCTTCACTGAGTGGCTGAGCAGACCTGAGACGTCACGTCTCGGGCCCGCGTCAGACACCCGGAAGCGGCCGGGAACCGGGCACCGGAGCACCGCGATGCGGGACCCGCTGCTGGAACCGGGGAGGTGAGTGGACGTCTTTTCCCTAGGCCACCTCCCCCCCAGCACAAAAATGCTCCCCCGCTGGAGCACCCCTTTAAGATCAAATCTGCTGCGGATCTGGACCAATCCGCTTTAATATGGTATATGTGAAGCGACTCTAAAGGGGATATGTCCCTACTGCACAGGAGATGCTAAGGAGGAAGGTATGTGTCTTACTTTACCTCTCAGCACCATTCCGGTGCAGTCAGTCTTGTGCTCCACGTTCCGATGAGACCGTTTGGAGCACTGGGACTACTGTTAGGGGCACTACCCATCCCCATGGCCTGCCCGTTTTTAATGATAATGAAGGGAGCGGGCCAGCCGGGACAGGCTATCGGGGCGGGCAGTGCTCCTAACTGGTGCCCCAGTGCTCCTAATGGTCTCACCAGACTGTGGAGCACAAGACTCAGGACACATACCTTCCTCCACAGCGTCTCCTGTGCAGTAGCGACATAGCAGGTTAGATTTGTCTAACCTGCTGATACTTCCCCTTTAAAGAGGTAAGGATCTAGATCTATATAGTCTGGAGGAAAGAAGGGAAACAGGGTTACATGATCAAAACCTTTAGATATGTTAAAGGGAAACGGACGGCACAGACATGCATATATCAGTTCTGTCAGTTTACAGTAACCTAATTTAGGGTATGTTCACACTGAGAAATAGGCGAGGATTTGAAGAGGAAATTCCTCTCCTTCAGTTCTGGCGGAATAGATGTGGAAAACTAGCGGAATTCGAGCGGAAAGCAGATATTCAAAGCCCCAATGACTTCTATGTGATTTTGAGTGTGATGCACAAGTTAGGGGGCCTGACGTTCTTTATATTGTTATAATATACAAGAGAGACTCAAAAAATAAAGGCAAAATACATTTAATGGCTTTAATAGAAGAAACTGTGAATCATTGAACGTGTAGCTGTGGTTGGACCATCCAACAGGCAACGTCTGCATGATGCATGGTGCTAGCTTCTCTTTGTTCCTGTTATCGCGTCATTCTGATTCCCCCTCGTACCTATTAATATATATAGAACTGTTAGTCTGTCAAACTCCATCTTGTGACTATTCCATTAACAGGATCAATAAGTTGCAAAGCCACAAACTGACCTCAGCCCTATGGAAAGAGTAGCATTTCCTACACACATAGCTCATTTATCTTGAGCCGACACTATCCGTTATTAATTTGGTAATGAATTTGTTCTTTTATTATTGCATCTCTTTTTTTTTATTCTATATAATCTATATATAACGTACTATAGTGCAGTATGCAGGAAAATTTTTGAAATAGTAAAGAGCATTTTAGGCCATTTCTATACTATATACTATAAAAATAGAATAACAAAGCAGTCAACAGGATTATAAAACTATCTGAAAAATTATCCTATAACCAAGAGTGTACATTACATGAACATGGCAGGTTGATGCTTTAGGTCCTTCTGAGATAGCCCAACCCTGTCTGGCTTCATCCCCTGAACCTGTATAGTATTTGCCATAACAGAACAATTGCATTGTCTAAAAATCTAAAGTTTTGAAATGAACATGGAGGGGAAACTAACCCCAGGCTATTCTGTCTTGGCTGGCAAAATACAGAAATGTATTAGGGGGCCCATTTTGATATTTCGATACTTCTTCGATATGATGTCACCTTCTACAGGTTTACACATATGGTGCTAAAGGGCTATTGACACTGGTTTTAATGTTACCTCTCTTATCCCGATGTGTTGCACCAGTTATGAGATATAGATAAAAATAGTAATATGTAAATGAGCTGGTTTGGTGCACTGGGGGCTTTCCCTGCCCAACCACCAGGCTCTAGAGCTATGCCTAAATAGTAATAGTATAGTAATAAATATTTGTATAACTCCATAACTTTCTGTTGTGAGATAGGAAGCTGCTCAGTCAGCGGAGGGGGATGAATGTTTATTGGTAGGCATAGCTCCAGAGGCTGGTGGCTGGGCCAACTGATGCAACTTGGGGTCTGGAAAAGCCCCCAGTGCACCAAACCAGCTAATATACTGTACATGCCATGTCATGGACTTTGTTTTAAAAATAGTACAACACATTGGGATAAGGTTGGTACAAATGTACAATACTAATGTTAGTTTCCCTTTAATATTTGTATGAAACCACTTAGAGGTGATGTGAATAACAATGATTATCTGGTGACAGTTTCACCTATCAAGGAATGGGGTATATTAGGCAGCAAGTGAACTGTCGGTTCTTGAAGGTAAAGCTCAGCTTTCCTTTCAGCACTGCCTAAAGCTGAGCTGTGATTGGTTGCTGTGGGTAGTTTGCACCAGTCTAAATTTTACACCCTTTGATAAATCTCCCCCAATGTGTTGAAAACAGGAAAAATGGGCACGTGTAATGGCTACTTGACTGTTTCTGAGCATTTCTATAAAGGCTGGTTATTTTAAGGGTGTTTTAGAGTTAAGTACATCTGTGGAAGAGAAAAAAGTTAGAGGGCACTCACCGTACTGATGTAGCTTCGTACTGACGAAATGCGCATGTGTGTGAAACAGCTGTGCTAATTAGTGGTTGGCGTCCGAGCCCGTTACAGATGAACCTGCTGGAATTTTAAACCTTATATGGAATAAAGTTCATACATCAGTATGGTGAGTGCCCGCTAACTTTTTTCTCCTTCACGGATGGATTTCTGAATGTTTTTGTATTTCATGAGGAGCACCCCGTACAGTGTTTTTGTTATATGCAACCTCATCTCGCAATCCAATCGAAGCTGTGCCTGACTGGTAGTGCTGGTACTGTTCTCTTTAAAACGCTTTAAAGTTAAGTACTTACTCAAAGTGGTCTAAGGAAGGAGGACTGGTGCATGGGCAACACGTACATGGGCACATAGATGAGTGCAGCCGGTTTTACTTGACCTCTACATTTCTGGATGCAAGAGATCCGAAGCTAACATCCTTTGCTGTATAACATAACATGGAATGCCATCAGAGGTCCTATAGAGTCCATGCCTTAATGGGTCACAGCTAGTGTTGGGCAGACTTGCCAAACTGTTCGGGTTCGGCAACTTTCTCTGAACCTGAACACTCTGAGTCCTGGAAAAAATAGATACAGCCCTAGGCTATGTTCACACACCGTATATTTTCGAAAAAACCACGGCCGTTATACAACGGCTGTGATTTATATGGAAATATACATGCCATTGCTGCCTAGGAATCCTGGCTGGAGCGTATACAAATAGTATACGCTACGACTGGGATCCCTACTGGCGCCGCAAACAACTGACATGTCAGTTTTCTGTGGCCTCTATTTAGCAGAAAACCATGTCAGTACACACTGTGGAGCGAGCGGCTCCGGCCGTACGCTCCATAGTGTGCAGTGGGGAGTTCTTCCTTCCTTGCGTATCAAGAACCCTGCGGCCGGAAAGATCATCTTTTCAGAGACCGGACGTTCTGTGACCCGGCCGGGTCATGGAACGGCCGGTCTCTTACATAGTGTGCACATAGCCTTAGACTGTATCCATGCTTTTCTGGCAGCCCTAGGGTAGCATCAAACTTCTCCAGCCACTGGGAGTAAGATACTAAGCGTTTGGTTTGGAGAACATTGCCAAACCTGAATAGTTCAGCCCACTCAACCCTAGTCACAGCTGTTTTACTGTCACAGGGGGGCCTACACAATATGAGTCAGGTGGTTTTAGTGTTCCAGCTGTCCACTTGTTATCTGTATATGTTGTACATGTTATTATCTGTAAATAAATAATTAAACTTGGGCTCCCCATCCAGCGTCAGCCAACATTAAAGTAACTTTTCTTGTCTATTATCTGTAAGTTTTATCTTTCCAAATCATAGACACTGACTATTGTATTAGTTACGCCTATGGTATAATAGATGGGACCCCTCCAGAGGATGATCCAAGATGTATGAGATGTACAAACAGTATGCTTTACAATGTTGACATTATAGAATCACAGGAGCCATTGTAAATTAATAATACTGCGACAGTGTGAAGAGCTTCAAAGGTGTTCAGGGGGTTGGAGATCAAGGGACTCTGAATACAACCATAGAATCTAATCCACAAGTATTGAAGCCTGGTGGATGAACAAGGGCCATGAAGGAATGAACTCATGAACAATATTTAGGTCAGGGGTGTTACATCTGATCTCATGTTGAGTAGCGTCAGAATTGATCACAATTATAATGAACACCTTGTACTATACCTCAGGACTATAGTATTTATATGGTAAGATGGTACAGCATTAAGATAATGGAATAAAATTGAAATCAACCCTATGCGAACCAAGTGTTTATTGATTTTTATATTCACATTTGATTGCTTATAGTATAACCTTGAAGCTGTAGTTTGGCTCGTCATGTGATGTTTGCTGGTTACTAATGACTTCTTGCGTCGTATACACCATGTAATGTACTTTATATGCAGTTTTGTAGACTTGTGCTTTTTTTTTTATTCAGCATCATTTATATCTTTGAAATTCTGCCAGTTCAGCTAAATGACAAAAGAGCTTTTATTTTTTTCTGGAGATTAAAATTTAACACTTTTAGAGGAGAAGTCCGGACAGACCTCTTTTTTCATGAGTGCCCAGGAGGATAAAAGAATTAACATGCTCTCACCTCCAGCACTGGTGGCCACTTACACTCGATCTGGTCCCTAGGTCCCTGGCCACTCCCTGGTGTGAGTGGGGACCCGAGTCATGATGGGTCAGGTCCACTCAGCCAGTTAGCGGCCGAGGTGGGACCCTAGGAACCAATTAAGTGGTATGCGGCCACCAGCGCTTGAGCCTGGGAGGTAAGAGCATGTTATTTCTTTTATCCTTCTCCACTTGTGAAAAAAAAGAGGTCTGCCCGGACTTCTCTTTTAATGCACCCATTACCTTAGGTAGATATATGTGTTTACTTAGGTAGACCCATTACCTTAGGTAGATATATGTGTTTACTTAGGTAGACCCATTACCTGAGGTAGATATAGGTGTTTACTTAGGTAGACCCATTACCTTAGGTAGATATATGTGTTTACTTAGGTAGACCCATTACCTGAGGTAGATATAGGTGTTTACTTAGGTAGACCCATTACCTTAGGTAGATATAGGTGTTTACTTAGGTAGACCCATTACCTTAGGTAGATATAGGTGTTTACTTAGGTAGACCCATTACCTTAGGTAGATATAGGTGTTTACTTCATCCATATTTACTGGATACAAATCCATCGTAAGCAGACTTGATTTAGGAGTAAATTTCCCATCTAATGCAAGATCTAGTTTACTTCTTCATAGACAGAAAGTTAAAGTGTACCTGTTGTTTCGAAAGATTTCTATAAACTGGCATGGTTTTGTGAGATTAACCCTTCAAAGTGGTGACAAGGTGCTCTCACTACTGGTATTGAGCCCCTAAGAGTCCCTTTTATGGCGCACAGATATTTTTTAAGGACTCCAGGGGGCAGGACCACAGTTTCCTATTAGGTCCTGTTCACATTGAGCAAAAGTAGCGGCTCAAGCAGTTCAAGCGGAGCCCGCTTGGTATTCCACCTGTCCCTTTGATTCAATGGGATTTCTCGCACGCTCCCGCTCCAAAAAATTGACAATTGTTATGTAAATTTTTGTTCAGTGTGAACGGGCCCTAATACACATACAGGACTTTCTTTTACCTTACTTCTCTGGCCAATCTCAATACATACTCCTTTTTGCTAGGCCATGATTTAATGTTGGACAATGTTGGCCTCTTAATCTTTTCTGCCAAAGCACTAGCTAAGCCCCTCCTTACTTTCTATAGTGTCTCCTGGTCTGGCTGTTACTAGGGACAGATTTTCCCTGACAACTGGCAGTGGACAGCAGATTGTATTGAAGGAAAATGCCAAGTGGCTTTTCTGGGGTAATGAATTATTTTTAGTAAATTAAGTGATTTACAAATATGTTAGGAAGCACATTGGTTATCACATGGAAGAAAGTTGTTTGAATCCACAGTGGCTATTTAACCCATTACTTTTTTTAGTCATATTTTTCAGTTTTAAACCCCTTTCCAATCATGTGTATGTCAATATATTTAGCTATTATTATGGCACCTTATGTCACCCAGTTTATGTATCTTGAGATGTAGACTGTCTTATAAAATAAGTAAAATAGTAGCAAACATGGCAAATGAGTGTAGTCTATTTTAAAGTTTGTGTGTACTATGGCAGTAACTTTAGAACACTCTCACAGCAGTACAGAGACGGGGGCGGACTGGGGAGACATTGCAGTGGTGAGGACGTAGGAAAAACGATTGAGAAAAGCTGCCTTGGGAAGTGTTTAGTATGTGTCACAATGCAGATGACTGTGATGGGACAGTGTTCACACAGCAGGAGGGAGGGTGGGGGGTTGCTTGTGGCACATATTACTGGAGGGGAACACTCACTGAGCTCCTTAGATTCTTTTTTTAGACCTCCTTATAATGTAGGAGTCTAAGCAACATGAAAGGAAAAAGAACGGTAATGCATTTTTTAAAGCTTCAGTCGCTTTATGGCTTATCCCAAAATAGGCGGTTAGACTAAAGTTTCACTTCACTCTTTATTCTTCACAAATGTTTTTTATAAATGCTACAAAAAATGTTCCAAAACCAGCGACGATCAATCAAGGAATCTCACTTTTTGTTGCACTTTGTTCAGATTGTTGAGAAGTTGAGATTGCATTCATGGGAAAAAAGCTTTTAGATGCACCAACCCTACACTATAAAGAAGTGGGCTAATATGCTGTGAAAGTCTGGAAATAAAGTAGAAATGTTTGTTCAGGACTTAATGTTGTCCTGATGGTTAGGAGCAAATAGGGATTTCATCGTCTTCGACAACTAAAAAAAGCCATGTACTATAAATAACTAGAGATGAGCGAACCTGGAGCATGCTCGAGTCGATCCGAACCCGAACTTTCTGCATTTGATTAGCGGTGGCTGCTGAAGTTGGATAAAGCCCTAAGGCTATGTGGAAAACATGCATATAGTCATTGGCTGTATCCATGTTTTCCAGACAACCTTAGATCTTTATCCAAGTTCTGCAGCTCCCGCTAATCAAATGCCGATCGTTCGGGTTCGGATGGACTCGAACACGAACCCGGTTCGCTCATGTGTGTGTGAATTGATATGTGGATTCAATGCCAAGGTATGGAACCAAACTCAAAGTGACGTTAAAGGGGTCATCTCGGCAAAGGTTAAAAAAAACAGGGAGGGCAGGGATGGTGGGAACAAAGAAATAAAGTTATACTTACCTCTCCCCGTGCCCCCACACCATAGTGCCACCATTCACTGTCAGCTCTGCTCTCCTGAATCTCCAGGTTCCTGTGTCATCGTAACACCATAGGAACAACCTTCTCAGCCAATCATTGACTACAGAGGTGTCCTGCCTCAGTCACTGATTGGCTGAGTGAGGCCATGATGTCACAGAACTGGGAGATACAGGAGACCAGAGGGTGACAGTGAGCGGCGGCACTGGGACAGGAAAGTAAAACTTCATTATTATGTTGCCACCACTCCCTGCCCTATCTTTTATTATGTTTGTCCAGAGTACCCCTTTAAAGTGGTATTTCCATCTCAATTTGTTATCTCCTGCCCAAAGGATAGGGTTAACAAACTGATCACTGGGGTCCAAACGTCAGGAACTCCACAAATTCCAAGAATGGGGACAAAATCGCTGTGCAATCAAAGGAGAACTCTCTTATAAGGGACTATTGTGTCTTCATTCTCCGGATCGGTGGGGATCACGGTGGTTAGTCCCGCAGCGATAAGCTTGTTATCCCCTATCTTATGCATAAGGGATAACAAGGGAAATACCCCTTTAATAACTTGTAGTCTAGCTCTACATTTCTTTTATCTTCGCTAAGGGAAATGTCACGGCCATATTGGTATTGTCTTCTCCGATCAGCTTACTGCTCTTCTTCCTGATTGTCCCAGCTGGCTCCTCACCTTTATCTGTTAATGCAATTCATAGATCTTGCCGTTATTAAGATTTTACAAAGACAGAAGTTTATTAGACCGATTCTTTATTATCTCTGGGTTGAGATAGTGGGCGACATGTAACATTTTAACCTTTCAAGGTGCAGATTCCTTCCTGACCTCATAACAGCACTAAGATTATTTCAATGGCTAAATCACAGCAATTACGTGATTTGATAATTATAGTTTCAGATACAATTTCTTCACAAATCATCCTTAATTAAATTTAGTTTTGTCAGCTCGCATTTCCCAGTTACCGTATTGGAAACTTCTATCGCCTAATACTGTTAAAACTCCCAGAATTGTTATTTTTATATTAAAACAGCTGCAATAATCTATGGTTATTTGAATAACCTTCAGTCTGGAGTATGGGACTATAAAAGAGTCACTGTGAAACTGATCATTATTCATACAAAGGAAACTTAAGGGGGATTGCCCAGTGGAATAAATTAAAAAAGAGGGGAGGGGCAGACTGAGGTTAATTAAAAAAAAAAAAGCCAGTACTCACTTCACTTTTCCTTTTAGCTACTATTCCATTGATGTCTGAATCACCACGGATCTTAAATTTCTCCCCATCTTAACACAAGGAGATACGCGCTCAAATATTAGCAGCCAGTAAGTGGCTGAGTGGGCATTTCCTTGTGTTGAAACAGGGACCAGGCAGTAGAGAATAGTGGAGTCCACAGCACCATTGGGAAAGCAATGGTGGAAGGATTAGTGAGGTGAGTACTGCTATTTTTATTTATTTACCCATTCTACTGTCTCTCCCTTTTAAAAAACATTCTCCTGTTGGAAACCATTTAACGAAATGTCAGAATTTAAAAAGATATATATTACTGTCTTATATGGCATCACATAATCTCTCTTAAGCAGAAAGCAGTGGTGAAAAGGACTATGTTAGACAGTTAGTGACTGTTCCTGAGGATTTGTAGAGTGTACTGTAGGTCACTTAATACTTTTCAGAGGTGTTTCACTATGGAACAAAAAACTACTTACTTTTTAGATGCCATTTGCACAGATTCAGACAGGCTTAAGTGTCATCATATTGTAGCTCTGGAAAGATTATTTTTTTAAAATGGTTACCTCTATTTCAACTAACTTTGCATTAAGCAATAGTACAATAGTACAATATATCTTATCTGAGAAAACAGCTTCTTATCCTGCTCCCCCTACTAAACCTTTACTAATAGCTAATTTCTGTTCTGTGTTTACAAGACAGACTAGCAGTTCACCAATCAGGTTACATGGTGCCAGTACAAGCGTACAGATAGGACAGGGGTGAGGAGGGAGAGTTAGTTCAAAGACCAAAGGCAGGAAGAGAAAGACTACAAAGAGACCACACAAACTAACTGTATTAGTTCTCATCCAGGGCTTGTTTTACAGTTTAGACTGTTTCCTACTACTTTATTATTAGGGCTCCGAGCCGCCACCGCACCCGCTCTCCCTCCTGGCTGTCAAAAGCAGATGTTTGATCCCATGTGCAGAGGCCCGGCGCTGCTGCTGCTTCAGCCCCTGGGGGTGCTTCACCGATCCTGGCCGGCGGGCTCTGGTGCAGACCAGTGGCCCCTTAGACTCCGCTCCCTGGTGCAGTTTACGCCAAATCTAGTGGTAGTAGAGCAGATCCACGACTCCAGACGTGATTTATAATGTCCTCTATGCTGCTGCAGAAGGTTGCAGAAGAACAGAATGCTTTTTTGTGAGTTTACAGTCGTAAAGGGGCCACTCACTGGTTCAGGAACAACTGAGATGTTTAGATTTTCGCATTTGTGCAGGCTCGCTTTGTGTGCCGCCACTCAGTTTTTCAATTCTCACAAACAAATCCAAGTCTCTGACGCACGTTGTTGCTTACTCCTTATTCCTAACCCTTCCTCTTCATGTTCCAATTTATTTTGCTGCCCAATTCAATGTAATTGTTTCAATGATTGTGTAAAGATTTTGCTGTTGTGCTAGCTATGTATGTATGCAATGCATTGGAAATCTTCGCTTTTTTTGATTCCGTCTGGATTTAGTTAGAACACAAATATGTCCATTAAGGATGCTAAATATATTGCTCAGTCTTTTCTTCTTCCCGCGAAGGCAAATTGTTCCCCTTTACCTTTATTATTGTCATCTTATGTAAGGAAAACCGGCAGTGCCAAGATGATGAAAGCCAAGGATGGAACAAGGAAGAACCAATACACAGCAGTGGTGATGGATCCAGTAGAGTTAATTTGGAATTCACACACAGTAGAATTAAAGCGATCACAAGTTCTTGCTGCCAATTAAATAAAAGTGATGTGCCCAGCATTAGTGTGCCCCCTCTTCTTCAGGGAGGGACCCCAGGGGATTAAATGAACTGCCTCTGTGGCACATACACTCGTTTTATTTTCCATGTCACTATATTTAAAAGAAATCCGGAATCTGCAGTTTTTACACTGGCGACTAAGTCTAATAATAGACTAAAACTTCTTGTTCTGTAGAAATCACTTTTCAGCAATCATTGCTTTATCATCGCTGGCAGGATTGCAATGAAAAGTAACACCTATATACGGCAGAGATAACACAGGATCTACCACTGACAAAACGTGATGGTCACAGCTTTCTTCTTCCCCCTCCCTAAGGCGTGACCTCTGCAAAGGTCACAGAGTACTCTTCCAAATGCTGTTAACCCTTCAGAGTGCTGACGAGGGGATTTCAGTGCTCTCACTGCTGTTATCGAGCCCCTAAAAGTTACCTCTATATAGCTACCATGTACTTGTCTCTGAAAATAAGATGGAGTCTTATATTATTTTTTTCTCAGAACAAAGGGTTAGGGTTTGTTTTCGTGGTCGTTCCCCCCCCCCCCCCATGAACACCAGTCCCTTTCTTGTACAGGCATGAGGCTGGACTCTGAAGGTATTTGGAAGTGGTAGGTGGCTTTTGTCTTGCCATGGCGGGGGTGGGGGGTGTCTAGTGGGGCATTTGTCCAGGATGGGTCGGAGATACAATTTGCTTATTTTCCATTTCCGTGGTGTCAGTTACATAACGTGACATAACCTAGCGCTGGTGACTCTCACTGTAACAAGGGCTTATATTTCAAGCCTACTTCAAAAACCCTGCAAAATCAAGCTAGGGCATTTTTTCTAGGGTAGGTCTTACTTTTGGAGAAAAAGGATATCATTCATTCACACCAATTCAGGAGGTGGAACCAGTGCTGGGCTGTTTGTCAGTAGTACACAGACAGTCACTTCCTAACTTACCAGCCAATCACAGCACAGTCTAATCCTCTCTGTTATTCCGTGACATGTTCTGGTGAAAGTACACTGGATTGAACAGACTGGCACTGGGCTGTTGAGTTACACAGTACACTACTATAGATGGCACAAGGGGAAAAAGGGCATTCACTATCGCACTGGGGTTGTGAACAAAAAAGGAAAGAAACAGCAGCAGCACAGCAAGGAAATCTAGTCAGTGAGCTGGTACTGTTGCTGCTGTAGACATACAGCAGTAGGACAACAACCCTGAACCTTATCAGTGGTCATAAATAAAATGTAAGCCTGTTGTCAGGACAGGGAGGTGAGGACAAGACGAGACGGGCCCTGATACTGAACCCACCCTTTGTCCCTACCTACTTGCCTCAAACGGCCCTAGTTCCCTGTACTAGATTCGTGCACACAGAATAAGACAGACAGACAAACACAATAAAGGAAAGTCAGGGAGCCAAGTCAGGACCAAACAGGCAACAAGTACAAAATCAGGAAACAATGGCATAGTCAAAGGTCAAGCGGGAGGTCAGGTAACAAGTTGAGCAATCAGAGGGAGTTAGGACGGGGATCGCAGGAATAGACAGGGGGAGCTGGGATCAGGGTATGAACCTTAATAGCCAGATGGCTCAGCTTTCTTTTATGAGGATCAAGAGCCCGGTCCGGATCCCCATTGGACCGGCGCTCTGATCCTCAAGGTTCCAGACAGGCAGAGAAATAAGTCAATCAAAAGACTTGCTCAGCTGCAGCAATCTAGTCTAGCAGAGTGTCACTCAAGAGCGAAAACAGGCCCAGTTCACACCAGGCTACTGCACACTTCTGACACCTGTTTTTACCTTTGATGAACAATGTGGATCATCTCCAGAATGGCACAGCTTGCACGTATACAGGTTTTCACAAGCTCTTTCTCTCTTCAGCAACTAGCACATGGTAAGCCCCATCCCAGCTTCCTGTAACTTTTCCAGCTCTGTCTGTTACTAGAGACAAATTTATCCTGACGACAGGCAGTAGACAGCCGGTTGCAAAGAAGTGAGACACCTAGTGGCCAAAACACTAGAGCTGTGTTTTGGGGGCAAGGAGTAATTTTTGGTCAATTAAGTAATTTAAAAATATGTTAGGAATTACATGAATGACACAACAGTGGCCATTTATTAATTAAAATGGAGGTGATACCTTAGAAAGGTTTGATTGATTGATTCATTGGATTGTTATAGAATGTCTACACGCATTCAACTTGCAGTAATTGAATACAAAGCCAGGAACCTATCCTAAATGGAGGACACATATAAAAGCTGAGACCTCTCCTCATTCTTGGCTTTGTTTTCAATAACTGCATTAAAAAAAAACCTGAACGTGTGTGAACAAACCCGAACCTAGACTTTTAGGTTACTTACACATGATGGATTACACATTCAAGTCCAGTTAACTGTAAAATGTAGCGCAGTCCATTAAAGCTCGTACTATTGCAGTTATTTATCATGAATGCCGGATCATTGCATTTTCTCCATCGTGTCAAAGGAATTTTCTGTATTTTTTTAAATATATTTTCAGCATTTTCTCGTCTCACGCTGACATGTAAAGCTGTGTCATCACAGTGTTTCCTGGACCTTTCCAGCAATACCCTGTCAGCATTTAAACTTCAGCTTTCCTATTGCGTATCATGTTGCAAAGATAATTTTACAGAAACCAGAAATGTAATTCCGGCTTTGCAGATATAAGCATCTTTTAGAAATGTATTTTTGCAATGTGCAACAGAAGTCAGAATAATAGAAATGATATGTGCATACGGAGCTATGCCTGATGGGAGTCTCAGCCCGCCGTACTGTCACCTCAGCTCTTACTTGACTTATTTATATGGGAAATAGTCAAAGTTTTTGTTATTGGAAAGATTGACTATACTTTTAAAGTGGAGACACGCAAGGTAACATTGGTACTGTCCTTTATAGTGTTTTGGTTGTCACTGACGCATTTGGGTCAATTTACTTCTCCTTAAAGGGGTACTCTGGAGGAAAAAGAATTGTTCTAAAATCAACTGGTGTCAGAAAGTTATACAGATTTGTAAATTACTTCCATTCAAAAAATCTTGTCTTCCAGTGCTGATCAGCTGCTGTATGTCCTGCAGAAAGTGGTGTATTCTTTTCATTCTTGCACAGTGCTCTCTGCTGCCACCTCTGTCCATGTCAGGATCTGTCCAGAGCAGGAGCAAATCTCCATAGAAAACCTCTCTTGCTTTGGACAGTTCGTATCACGGACAAAGGTGGCAGCAGAGAGCACTGTGTCAGTCATGACTGTGCAGGGTTGTGGGTTGGTGAACTGTAGTGATTCTTAGGATTCCTTATTTGTTATTGCTGTAATTAAGGATTACTACATTGTCCAGAATGTGTCGGTGGCGGATAAGGTCTTTTAAACGATCTAATAAAGGACTGAACTTTCATATTTGAGCTCCAGATATTTATTATTCTGGATAAAACTTTTTTATGAACTTTATTTCATCTGGAAAAGATCAAAATGATTAAATAAACCAGCTCTCTCATATAGGATGTAAGGTGGAAGCCAATTTTTTTAAGTATTTTTTTTTCTGCTGTGTCACTTGTCACATGCAGATCTTTTTCAATGTAATTTTGCACAAGTCTCAGTTAAATAATAATAATAATAATAATAATAATAATAATAATAATAATAATAATAATAATAATAATAATAATAATAAAAACTATGCTTGCCCCCCTCTCCTCCCCTTCTGTGCCAGATATCTGTGTGTCATTCTTGGGGGACCTACATAGGGGTAAGTATAGTTTTTTTTCTTCTATTTCGCTGTGCCCTGAGCACAGTTAGTTAAGAAAAAAATGCCTCTTTAAACAGGTTATCTGATTACCAAAAATGTTATAATTTGCTTGAGGCAACATGAAAAAACACATACTTACCCACTTCCTACTTGAGCTTCCTAGAGCTATCTCCACTATGTCACCTGGTCCCACACAGCTCCCGCTTCTTCCTACTTCCGAGATGGAGTACTCACAAAAATGACAACCCACTCAGCCAATGACTAAGTTAGGACAGACTCTGCTCAGCGGGCCATCGATGACAAATGAAGTGCTTATCCCAGTGCTTCTCCCAGGCTTATCCAAGGGACCTATTATACAGGACAATTATCAGAAATAAGAGCTCCAAAGAACATCCATTTACCTGATAATCTGACAACTATGAACAGAAGAAAAGCAGTGTGCAGCCATATAAATGATCTCCCAGTCTACACACAACATGTGAGGCTTATAATGATGCATTTTAATGGTTGCTTGAACGGTGCAGCAATTGCACAATTCTTTGAGCCTTTTAACTGATCGGCGCTCGTTGCTGCCTCCATCGGGCCATGTAATAGAGCTCTAATGGTTGGTAGGAATCTGAACAAAACTTTATCTCTAGGACATGGCAAAATTTTTTTTTAAATGACAGCGACCATTAAATGGATCGTTATAGTCAAGAGCCATCCATAAGGCTTGGCTCCCGACACAGCTGGAGCGCGTGGCCGGCCTCTAGGAAGTGCTGACGGCGTCCCTGACAGGCGGCCCAGCCAATTGCTATTGGCGCACTGATAGCATCCCTGAAGAACAGCCCGGCTGGTTGTTAGGGGTGCACTGATGGTGTCCTTGGTTTCTTGCCACGGCCGGGGCCTCATGGCCCACCAGCCGAACGTCTTAGGAGTTTTTTTTATTATGGAAATTCTGACTGGCAGCTGGCACCGCCAGTCAGCTCTGTTGGGGGCTGGAATCTCTGCCCCAAACACACCCTGGGGCTGGGACTCCAGCCTCCATAAGACTACTGCCCCTTGTTGTTACCTTGCCTGCAATAGAGCCTGGTTTTAATGTGACTAAGCTAGCGTTGTATCCTGACTGTGTTATTCCTGGTTTCCTATCTTTTGGCTTGGTTTTCTAACTACCCCCGTCATCTCCTGACTTGGTACTGCAACAACTGTTTGGTTTTGACTAGTGGACTTCCCAATTATTGTGTTTGTCTTGTCTTGTCTCCGTCTTTGTGTTTCACGTATTCCTGCATAGTGATCAGTCTTCAGGTTGGGGCCGGCCTGTTAAGGAGCCGGCAACTCTAAAAGGCAGGGACAGTGGGGCAAGTACCAGTGTCAGGCCCTCACTTGTCCTGTGTCTCCTACTCTCAACCTGACAGTTATGGTCAATGACTAAAGTACCAGCTGCCAGATACCGGACACCAAAAGGGCTAGTAACAATAACAAACTAAACAGTCACTGTACAACTCCTATGACTACGCCATTGAAACAAGGTACTCAGTACCACGACGGGACTGTGACCCATACATGTCATATCCATTTTTTTATATAGGACGAGGTACAACTCTTACATCAGGTCCAGGAGCTATGCCAGTGAGTACTTTTATGTTTTCATAATGGGGTTGGATGAAGCGAGGGAGACATTATCTTTGTTTTACTTGCCTCTTCCTGCCTAGAAATCAGTGTTGAATTGATTTTCTGGCACTCACCAGGCAGCTAGCTAGTTGTGAATTGGACTATGTTCTCACATCACTTAACAAGGTGAGTGCTGTTCCTTCTCATCACGCTCACCTCTTTCCCGGTCGTCAGATAAGGCTCTACTGTTCTTTCGCAGCTCTCAGCCATTTTATTTTATGTTCTGGCGTTTGAAATAAAAAAAAAAAAAAAGCCACATCTCTAATGTTGTAATTAAGTAGAATCCATTTATGAAGAAGAATATGTGCTTGAAGGAAATGCCTGGTAATCACTCAGTTATGTAGGACCCAACGTCGCCGGCTGCAATGGAAATAAGCAATTAGGAGATTTGTTTGATTAGGAAAGGAAATTAATAGGGGAAGCTTTATCTGGGGTCGCTTTGGGTTGCGGATCTTCTCCGGTCTCTGATCTTATAAGTATTTTTATTTACTTGCCTGTTTACTGTTCTTTAGTTTATCGGGTACATGTCAGCTCCGAGGGAAGATGAACAAAAGCGCCTTTCATCTAGTTAGTTGGTTTCAATGCCGCTCCGTTGTTACTCTTTCAAACGTAAACAATTTAGCGGCTCTCCACGTTGCCTTTTATCTGTATGTTGCAGCCATACGCTAATATACCACCAAAAATGTATGCTGGTTTCACACATGGTGGGTTTTAGGCCAAAACCAGAAGTGGATTCAACAGTAAAGAGAAGTACAAGTTCTCCCTTTATACTTTCCATCCCATTTGGATCCACTTCTGACTTTGGCACAAAAACTTCAGTGGCAGTTTTCCAAAAAACTGCCATGTGTGAAACCAGCATTATAGCGGCATGTTTTTTCGGCATAGCCAATGGGTTTATTAGACCAAACTTAGTCTAGTTGTTACTTCAATTGGTCTATTTTATGCCAGTATACATTTTATTTGTAGGACACGCAAAGTAGCTTTGACACCAATGGGAAAACGACCTTGAAAAGGTGGGTGAGAGCTACTTTGCATATTCATTCTTCTCATAACTCCCTGTGGAGCATGAAAGTCTCCATAAATCTTTATGACACTCTCTTCAAATGTAACCCCTTTGGTCCCACAATGACCCCTCTCACTAGCTGGCACCCTGCTCTGTACCAACAAATGGCAGAACTTTGAAACAGCTCTTCACAGATTGATATTCTTTCCTTTTGGTAATGTCTGGCTTAGCATATATCCCCAGTCATTTTTTAAAATTTCTAGTTGGAGTGAGACACTGACAGAGGAAGCTACCTTGTGGCTGCTGCTGCTTTGCATATCCCATCTTCCCAGAATTATCTGTAAGTCTCCACAGGTCTTTGTGACACTCTAAAAAGAAACATATTCCCTTTGGTCCCATGTTTGTAGGACACAAAAGTGTAGACAGCTACTGCTTTTGTGAAACCTCCTTAAAAGATCACCTATTTAGGAAGACCCCTCCCTTATCCATACTAGATTTCACGTGACAGATTTTCAGACCACCCAACATTTTGTATAGTGGCTAATGTTGAGCGAACTTGCTGAACATTCGGGTTTGGCCGAACCTGAACGCTCGGATTGGACTGCTGCCTGGAGAAGTTGTATGAAGCCATAGGCTGTACCCAAGTTTTCCTGGCAGCTTTAGGGTTACATAAAACTTCTCCAGTTGCCGTGAGTCAAATGCTGATTCTTTGGGTTCGGCAAGTCTGCTCATCACTAATAGTGACTATATATTTTGAGAAGTCCACTCTCCTCTACCCAAAAGACCACTTTTCTGTGTAATTTTGTGTGGTCTACTCTATCAGGTTTTGCTGTATACTATCATAAAACAGTCTAAAAAATTTTTACATAAAATGGGCCGTGTTTACAAAAAGTCTTCCTCATATGGTTTCTGTGTTGAATGGTGATCTGTTCCATACTTCACAACTTAAATTACAGCGCAGAATTTTTTTTTTCTGATTAAGTTTTTAAATCTATGTTAATCTCTTTTAACCTCTTAAGAATATGTGCCATACCCGACCACGCCGCGACCCCACTCTGAACTGCCGCGATCCCGACTGCTATCTGCGCTAATTAACACCGTGACCCCGCTAATTAACACCATTAGATGCAGCTGTCAAACATCCCTTGGTCTTACCGGGCTAGACCTCAGCGTTGGAATGATGCCGGCTCGGTATTCTATTGCAATGGTCTGCAGCAGACCATAGCAATAGAGCACCAAACTGATGGATCGGTGCTGTGTTATACAGCTACACTGATCTCTATGAGAGATCAGTGTAGTTGTATTAGAAGTCCCCCAGGGGAAATAACCCTAACCCCAGGGGGATCTCTAATTACTGTGTAAGTAAAAAAAAA
Organism: Dendropsophus ebraccatus; assembly: GCF_027789765.1. Taxonomy (NCBI): domain Eukaryota; kingdom Metazoa; phylum Chordata; class Amphibia; order Anura; family Hylidae; genus Dendropsophus; species Dendropsophus ebraccatus. The sequence continues at coordinate 23,569,633 of NC_091463.1, forward strand.
AGTGTTTTCACCCCCCTTTTCCCATTTTATAAATAAAAATAAATAAATAAACAAACATGTTTGGTTTCGTCGTGTGCGTAATCGCGCAAACTATTAATTTATCACATTCCTGATTTCGCACGGTAAACAGCTTAAGCACAGAGACCCGCCAAAGTGCAATAAATGCACATTTTTAGTCGCATCAAATCCAGAAACATTGTAATGAAAAGCGATCATAAATTCGCATACATGCAATCATGGTACCGGTAGAAAGAACACATCATGGTGCAAAAAATTACACCTCAATCAGCTTCATAGACTAAAGGATAAAAGCGCTTTAAGCATGGGAATAGAGCATTTTTAAGGAAGGTTTTTTTCTGTAAAAGATTTTATTTTTTTTAAAAGCCACTAAATAATATAAAAGTTATGCAAGTTGCATATCATTTTAATCGTACTGACTTGAGGAACATATATAACAAGTCAGTTTTTTCCACAGAACAAACGTTGTAAAAACGAAAAAAACCCAAAGAAAAATAATTGCGTTTTTTTTTTTGCGCATATAATTTTTTTCTGCTTTCCCAGCGTATTTTATGCAAAAATTAAGTCTGCCATTGCAAAGTACAATTAGCGCCGCAAAAAATAAGGGCTCATGTGGGTTTCTAGGTGACAAAATGCAAGTGCTATGGCCTTTTAAACACAAGGGGAAAAAAACAAAACGTAAAAACGAAAATTGGCTCCGTCCTTAAGAGGTTAAGAAACTGACGTGTCACTTCTTGGCTGTGGCTGATCCTGCTTTGGGTGGATCAGCTTCATTGACTGGAGCTAACCAGCATTCAAAAACTTTCACAGCACGCTGCAAGTCTGTGATAGAAATCAAAGGTTATGCCTCAGATTTCCGCTACAGATCACACACCCTAAGCCTCATTGCTCTTTAATGTCACAGTATCCCATGACATCTCCGCTGAGCCACAACCTGCCTCAATAACTATTTTTTCCATGTTAACTTTTTTTTGGGGTTGTTATGGACACAATCATGACCTAATGTAGTTGTCTTTACGACTGAGCAAACAGCTGCTTGGAAACACACTCCATTTGACATGATGGACAACAGAATTAGTCTTTGAGGCCTTTGCTGTTAGCTCGATGCCCTTCTGGAACTTACACGACGTCCAGAAAACCATATATTAATTAAGTGGAAAATTGCCTTCTTATCCCGTATTAGAAACAAACCAGATACGTTCTGGATGAACATACCATATGATTTATTATAGTGGCACTACATAGTCTGCTTTTTGACGGAAACATCCAACATCCATATGCAATAAATTTTTATTGTCTGCCAGTGCTAATGACTGAAGAGAGCATTGCATAGCTTTACAGGTCTAGCACTTCTCAACTGGCATATATTATCAGTGCTACAAGCCAACTATTACTGGATGGGAATCAAATAGTTCAAAGCTGAATTTTTATTTTCTACTTAAACCTCAAGATGTCCGGAGCATTAACAAGGAGGGAAAACAACTACTGATAGCCTCCTGGTTAGAGCAGCCATAATAATTAAAGCGGTATTCCGGTATCTGAAAATTATAACACATTAAATGCATAACCATAAAATCTATAATATTGTAATATGGACAGTGGTAATGCTTCCTTTATGCTTTGGCGGCACTTACCCTGGGCCAGAAGTTCAGTAACTTATTAATTCTTAAATCGGGTCTCCACTGCCATCTCCCGCTCCCTTTACTTCCTCTATGATAATTCAGCATCTTCAGCTTGTCTCAAGGGGTTTAGTTTGAGCTTGTATATAAGCCCCCCGAGGGGTGTCACCAACTACAGCACACTTCTTCAGTACTTAGAGTGATGGACATGGCTAGGAGTCACTTCACTTAGGGGTCAGGCTTGAAAGCAGACACAAGTTCGAGCCAAGCTCCTTGAGGCAAGCGGAAGATAGTCAAGATGAAGCAACTTTAGCGAGTTAAAGGTGTTACTGAACTTTTGACCAAGAGAAAGTGCGGCCAAAACATAAAAAAAGTATATATTACAATATTATATGGGTATACATTTAATGATATATAATTTTCAGATACAAAATACCCCTTTAAATGTTTCATGTATCTAAAGGGGTTAATAATACTTATATAGCACCAACATATTCCACAGGACTCTTCAGAGATTGTCATCACTCACTATTAGAGATGAGCGAACCGGGTTTGATTAGCGGTGGCTGCAGAACTTGGATAAAGCTCTAAGGTTGTCTGGAAAACATGGATACAGCCAATGACTATATTCATGTTTTCCAGGTAGCCTTAGGGCTTTATCCAACTTCAGCAGCCACCGCTAATCAAATGCCGAAAGTTCAGGTTCGCATCGACTCGAGCATGCTCCAGGTTCGCTCATCTCTATTAACTATTTCCATTGGGGTTTCACAATCTGAATTGACTTGTTAGTATGTTTTTGAGAACATTAGGAAGAACATACAGACTCTGTGCAGATGTTAACCTTGATTTGAACACTGGAAGAACATACAGACTCTGTGCAGATATTAACCTTGATTTGACCTTTAAGGACCTACAAGGCAACAGTGCCCACCCCTGAACCACCATGTTACCCTGTTTAGAATAATATTCAAATAGGGAGTAATAACAACAATAACTATAATATTAATAATAATAATAATAATAATAATAATAATAATAATAATTATTATTATTATTATTACCACCACCACTACTATATTTTTTATTTCTTAGGGATCTATATGGGGGTCACACTATTTATTATACCATCACGTGGTTGATGTTTATAGAAAGTCCTCTACTGTAGATAACAATGCACTAGACACACACTTTGATCTCTTTTTTTGTACTATGATGCTTGAGTTTTATATGTGTAATTGGTTTTGTACGTGTTGTTTTTTTAGGTTTCGGTCTCTGTTTGTACATCTAAAACATAATGTACAAATAAGTCTAAAATGTTCTTATTTCCCCCCTTTCTTTTAACAGGACTCCAGAAAATGGAGCAAGAATGAGAGGGGAGAAGCAGAGGGAGAAGCATGAGCTGGCGTCTAGTCAAGTTGCTCTCCTTCCTGTTTATTTGGGAGCAGATTGCCGTGCAGGAATCATTCCAATCCCAGGAACATGTCTCCAAAGAGTTTGACTGGCTCATCTCTGATCGAGGTCCATTTCACCATTCTAAGAGTTACCTGTCCTTTGTGGAGAGGCATCGGCAGGGCTACTCAACTCGATACAAGATTTACAGGTTAAGAATCTCTCTTTTCAACTTTATATTCCATCTTTTATATGAATCTGTCCTTACTGTATGACTTTAGGAACGAAAAGGTAAATGGAAATTGAGAGGGTCTCATCCTGACCAGACTGACCATATCAGAGGATGCATATTGGGGCAATTATTAGGAAAAACACTGGGTATTTGAGGGGAACAGTATGTTTTATATGTGAAATCAGTCTTTTTTTTTTCAATATACATGTCTCCCTATGATAAATGGGATGGAAACAGGAGAGGGACTTATGATGCAAAGCTTCTGTTGGGTAACACTGTTGGATAGATAATGATAGGAAAAGTAATGCTATAATAAAAAAAAATTATTAAGACATCAAAAGATTTGATTGGTCAGGGTCTGGGCGTTAAGACCCTCACCATAACTAGAATGAGCCAGAAGCAGTGCTCAGCTGAGAACTTCTTTCCCTGGCCTGCTTCCCTTCCTGTTTCACTGCAGAACATGGATATTATACAGGCCCGGACTGACAATCTGGTGGAGTGGGCAAATGCATGGTGGGCCACCCAGATTGCCAGTCACATTTACATTGTGCAGTAAGAAAGGTAACGATGCCACCGCTGTCACCCACCAACTCAGGGATACTTCTGCTATGGGGTGGAAGGTTCTAGGAATCAGCTGTGTCCTTTTAGTATGTCAGTCTATATCTATAACAGTGTGTGCCTGCAGCACGGTGGATGCCTCCTTACGTGCCCTCCTCTTTCCCTGTCAGGAAGACAAGTGATGAGCTGTGTCTTATGGCTTATTCTTACAATTGATGGAGGTCTGAACACCAAGATCCTAACTCCTTTATGACATATAAATAATCTTTTAAATTATAGCAACACTTTAAGAGGACCATGCACATTTAATACGTGTTGTCTGAAATATTTAGTTTTGGTAGTAGTTGCTGCGTATGGTGGTCTCACAACCAGTGTCAGACTGGCCCACCAGAGGATCCTCCGGTGGGCCCCCAGCTTTGGAACCTGCACAAACACTTGGCTTAGCCAATCCCAGCATGAATGTGTTTTTGAAGGATCGGGCCAACTTTGATTTGGAACTTATCATTGTGAAAGTGGCAAAAAAAATAGCAGTCACAGAAATCAGTCCAAATGATAACATAGAATAGAGTGGAAATCTTAAACTTTAATATTAATTATTAAAAAACATGTAACACAAAACAAAAAGTTGTGCGTAAGGATGCACACCCTTCAGAGACAGGTAGGGCTGATGTGATAAAAGGCTCTTGGTAATACTCTTGTGATGTACAGGGAAGATAGGAAGCCAACTGTGGCATGTGAACCATTAAAGAGGGCTAATTCACTCAAGATGACCCCAGTCCACTAGCCCTAAGTCATATAGGGATCTCCCACACTATTGATCAAAGTGAATCTGTAACCCCCTGAACGCCCATCAAGCTGGCAGCTATGCTGGATAGATATTATTACAAGCATTCTGAGCATACCTTTGTTTCCTAGTTTTGTTTCTATTTTCATAAAACAATGCCTTTATTCGGGCCATGAATAGTGTCAAGGAGGCGGGACCTAAGGTTTCCTGGGCCTTTGCACCATTACTCCTCACTATGCTATATGCACAGTGCACATCACTGATTATGCAAAGGGGCAGGTATACAGCACAGCAAGGTGTAGCAGTGCTAGTGCCTATGGTACAATAGACCCTGCCTCCTTGACACTTTTCATGGCCCAAATAAAAGTCTATTTTTATGAAAATAAAACCACTTACACAGGCAGCAAAGGTATGTTCTGAATGCTTGTACTGATATCTATCCAGTGGTGCCACCAGCTTAGTAGGTGGTCATGGGGTGAGAGATTCACTTTTAAGAGAACGTGTAACATTGAAAATGCAGTCCAATCTACAGGCTTCTTGTTAAAGAACAGGATGAGGAGCTAAGCAGATTGATTTATAGTCTTTTTGGCAATGAATCATAATAACTTTATTTATTATTTTATTCATGTGAACCTCTGGGCTATAAGTGGGCGGTTCTATTCAATAATTGATAATCGTTTATATGCACAAATCTCTCCTTATTCTGGGCTAATTAGACAAGTGGGCAGTTCTACTCAGTAATTGACAATCGTTTATATGCACAAATCCCTCCTTATTCTAGACTAATTAGACAAGTGGGTGGTTCTACTTAGTAATTGGCATATATTTATATGCACAAATCCCTCCTTATTCTAGGCTAATTAGACAAGTGGGCAGTTCTACTGAGTAATAAGCATAGATTTATATGCACAAATCCCTCCTCATTCTAGACTAATTAGACAAGTGGGCAGTTCTACTCAATAATTGACAATCACTTATATGCACAAATCCCTCCTCATTCTGGGCTAATTAGACAAATGGGCAGTTCTACTCAATAATTGACAATCACTTATATGCCCAAATCCCTCCTCATTCTGGGCTAAATAGACAAGTGGGCAGTTCTACTCATAAACTGACAATTGTTCATATACACACTTTTACAGTTAACTGACAATCACTGAGTAGGGCCACCCACCTGACCACCTAGCCCCGATTTAGCAGAGATTTAGATGCATAAATGACAAGTTATCCTGGAACTTTTCTCATAAAACTATCTATCTGTTCAGCTCCTCCTGCTCTATACCATGATATGTGTAGATTAGATGGTATGTTCATAGTTGCTCTTTACTAACCAATCATTTGGGGGTCACTGGTGATAAAAATCTGACTCTGGCTTTTTCGAGGTGAAGTTTTCCACGTAGTTATGTAGTTTTTTGACACGCCGTTGTTTAATCACTATGATAGAGAATCCATAAAAAGCCACTGAGAGATGTTTTTCAGCTGTAATCGGAGCTGTGCAGCTTTTCTGTCTGACAGTGCATCTGTTCTGGGAGGAAAGCATAGAGGTATAATTAAATATCTGCTGGAAAACACAGAAATTCAGACTCTTATAGAGCTCTATGGGCTCATCATATTGCTCACTTGACTGTAAAAGATGGAGCCAAAGTTGTGTCATTTGATTCCAAAGATTTTCTAATAGACTTATATTGCCGCTCTCATGACCGTTCCAAGCGGAAAGCATTTTGCATCCTGTACATTAAAACAATTCCTTTACATGTGGATGAACTTAAAAAGTCGGAAAAAAAATTTGTATCTTGCACGCATTATTTTTACATGACATCCCTCCATATGTTGTCACTTCTGATATTCTCGCTTGTGAAGATGATGGGACTCGTAGGGACTCCATCCAGCTATGAGGCAAGTCATAAAACTTTGACTGGTTTGCATGTTTAAAGCGAATCTGTCACGTAGAACATGCTGGGGCCGAGCAGTCGGAGCTGAGCAGATGTGCGGGATAAATTTAGTATAGCTTTCACTTAAGGATTCAATATAGAATCATTCCCTAGTGATTTACAGGAGTCAGATTCTGAGGTTACTGTCTTTGCTGCTCAGAAGGGATTTTTTGCCTTCAAAATGTTCTTAAAGGAGAACTATCAGCAGGTTAGACAAATCTAACCCGCTGATGGCTCCCTAATGGCTGAGGATAGAGGTATGTCTCTTACCTCTATCCTCAGCACCAGTTCCGTGCTGTTAGTTGTGAGCTGGGCTACGGCACACAGCCGGCCAGCCCCCTCTAATGATTATCAATGGCCAAATCGGTGCTCGGAGTGGTGGTAACCCCGCCCCCAGTGCTCCTAACATCTTACCAACAACTAACAGCACGGGAATATTGCTAATTCGTCTAACCTGCTGATAGTTCCTCTTAGGGAAACTAACAGTGGGGTAGAAGACTCTTCGCTGCTATGTTCCTGTAGTGCCAGGGACACTTAGAATGAAGGTAATTTTCTTACCTTAATCCTCAGTGCAGTTTTTGGTAATCTTTACTTTATTCATTATGCAAATTAGGTGGTTTGGTGCATCGGGAGCAGGACTACCATCCTCAGTGCACCAGCCAGCCCCACTTATTGAATATTCATCCTGCACCCTGCAGTGATAAGCCGAGTGTCCACTATCTTCATGAGGTAGTCCTACCACTAGTGCACCAAACTGCCTAATTTGCATAATGGATAATGTAAAGTTTGCCAAAAATGCCTTTTACTCTCAGCATTTCAAGTCTTCTTACCTGATGTTAGTTTCCCTTTAATGGGGGTGTCTGGCTTAGAAAATCCATGTTCAAATATTGTATTAGGTAATGTTGAGTTTGTTAAAGGAGAATTCCCATCTGGACGAGTTATGCCCTATTCACAGTATCCAAAGGGGTCCCTGTACTTGAGATTGTGAGGGAAGGGATGTACTGTACAAGCGGCATATAGTGCACTAGGGGCCTCCAGTGCCCCAAATGGATTAATTAGTTTGAGTTGAATTTAAATACTCCAAAATGGCGCCACATAGGAAAATAAGAAGACTTGCTTTGAAATGTAGCAAGTACCTATGAGCAGGTTCGTATGTACTTAATATTTTAAGTTACCCATACAGTGTAATGCCTCGTGTAACCTGCAGCTGCAGGGTAATTTGATGCTTGATGGTGGATGCTCTTGCAGTTTACAGCTGATTGACAGGAGTTTCTGCAGTAGGACAACCAATGATTATTGTATATTTAGGGAAACCTTCTATAGGATTGTGAAAAACTTAAAACTTAAAGGAGAAGTCTGGCTTCTGTTTTGGGCACAGGGGAAAGTATTAACTCACCTTTCCCCGTGCCTCTTCATCCCTGGATCGTCACTGGTGGACTCCCGCCTGGCTCCAGGATCTCCCGCGCTGCACATATGGGCTGATGGACTGGCTGCTCAGCCAGTCAGTGACTGGGGCAGGACAACACTCCAGTCACTGATTGGCTGAGCGTGCTGTCCATCAGCCGGGACAGGCATATTCACCACTCAGGGGACATCATCACAACTCAGGGAAGAAATTAATTCCGATGGGTTTCCCAAGGTGGGTCCCACCACTCAAAGCAGGCCCGGGGAGAGGTAAGCAATACTTCATTGTTACTCTCTCACCTGCCGCCTCCGAAAAGTATGTGTACCCATCAGAGCTTATGAAGATAGATTTCCCTATAAGACAGCTAGAACTTAAAACAGTGACAATGTTTGAGCCCCACCCCAAATAATTATTAACAATCAAAGCTGCTTCTCCAGTTGTGTAATGCCTCATATCACCTGTGGTGGCACTGCAGGGGAATTGCACACTTGAGCTGGATGCTCTTGCAGCTTATAGCTGATTGCCAGGGGTCCATGTAGTAGAAGAAGCTGTGATTATTTTATTTTTTGAAAACGAGCATTGTAACAAGATGAGAACTCATTTATATGTTCTATGAGAAGACATCAGAGCTTTTAAAGCTAGAACGATGATAGTGTTAGATCCCTGCGCTGAAGCAAAAATCACAATGGTTATTACTTGAAGTTACCCTAACAATTGTCAAATATTTAAATACTACTTGAAAGATTTCTTATGGTTTAGTTAAGGCTTTCCATCTTATTAGAGAATTCACACTTTACTGTCCCAATCTGCCTCGACTCTTTCCCTAACCAGGATAGAATTCACATATTATAAAAATACAGTTCAAGGATTATATAACCGGTGACTTAGCAATCCAAGTTTAAATTGCTTTCACAACTATTAAAGTACGTTTTCCTGATTCGACACAGAAATGCTTTTTGCAGAAGCGTTTTCAGTATGTTAAAAACAAATCAAACCGAAGAGGAAGCTTCTTAGGAAAGTCAGCTGTAGGTCGTTCCTTAGCCGAAGCCTGAATGAACGCGCTGGAATTAGAACAATGTAGGTGCCGTCGTGACCTAAAAAAAAAAAAAAATAACGTCTATGAGAACAGAAATTGAAATTTATGTTCATCAAATCAAAAGCTAATCTGTTTAAGAGCAGAACTGAAAGAAGACCACTAAGGCCGGCTTCCTAGGAGGAAGGGCTTTTATCAGGCTGTGTCCTACTTTCCCGAGAAGAAGGTGGGCCGGTAATTATTTTTATTTTCAAAGTGTTCGAAATCAGAATGATTACTGGAGAAGCAATTCAGGATTCCAGGCTGTACCCAACAATTTCTAGTAGACTGGCACGAGGTTAAATCATACCTGTCACTCTATCGAATCGTTTTCTACAAAAGAGCCACTCGAAGGTCAAAAAGCATCAAGTCCTCTAATTAGAATGTAATTTTTTTGGATTAATTTGAGCGATTATCATCATCATTATCTCATTTTTATTATTATTATAAAGATAATCCTTCTATTTTATATCGCGAAAAAGATCTTTTACGGGGGTGATATTTCAACTTGCTCATAAATCGAGCTAAAGACTCGTATAGCAAATTTATTTTGGAGTGTCGAGAAAAAAGAGAGTTTAAATGCTAAGGGTGTCTGTTCACTGAAGTCTGCTTGAAGTTAGAAGTCAGCGGCGGACAAACTATATGTTCAGCTGTGCAGCAGAAAAGGGACTTGATATCCAATGGGTCCCACTGTACAATAATAAAAGTAATAATTAGTACTGACATGTATATCTTTTACTGGAAAACTAAGAACCCATATAACAACCTTGTCTAAGGGTGATCTATTGGTGATGCCCACACCTTTTACCAACCGAAACTAAATTGTGCTTTTTTTGCTTTTTTATACACATCAAAGGTAGATAATCTGTACCAGTATTGAAGTAGCTAGGAGAAATCCTTAAAGGGGTACTCTAGGCAAAGAGGAAAAAATCGGGAAAGCAGCTGGTGGTGGGAACATAATAATAAAGTTATACTTACCTTTCGCAGTGCCCCTGCAGCATCATCGCCACTGCTCACTGTAACCGATTGGTTTCCTGTATATCGTGAAGAATCAAGTAGTGAAATGATCGTCGATGATTAGTAATCAAAACACTATTCATGAATAAAATACTGAATACTGTTCCAGTTGCTCTTATAGCTTAAGGTCCAACTAGCCACTTAATTGCCATTGAAACTGATGAGAGTGCATCGAATATTGTAGAAGTTGCGAAGTTGCTTTTTTATTGTACTGGTAAAGTTCTTCAATGGGGCGATAAAGAAGTTTTTATTTTGCTCATATCATGCACACTCACCATTGCTAGTCGTACAGCACCATCTTTTTAAATCCAACACTGCTGCATCTATACATTCCATTACTGTTACTAGGTCATGTGATCACTAGCCTGACCAACAGAAAATCACAGTGTTTATTACGTCAGAGGAAGTTGTCTGCCCTTGGTCATCTGGCTTACTGTGAACTCTAGGATGACTTTATCACGTGTCACAAACTATCTGACAGCTCCGAGTTCTATATGCATGCTGATATCTTTATGGGATGATCAAAACTTCCTAAAACACCTCACTTGTGATCAAAGGTCAAATCACTTTCTCTTTATTGCACTATTGCACATACTCTAAATAGGAAAATGAATCAAAACTATTTATTTTGTGAACAGATACCAACCCAACTATGAGCACCAACTAACCAAACACAGGAGACCTCATTAGATCCGCGCCTTCTCTCTGCATAGGGAAAATCATTTCAATAGGCTAATATGAATCAATATGGCTGAAACCCCATGCCTGCTGCATCAGCTAAAACAGATAAGCAGAAGGTAGACACAAGAAAGCACAAGAATCCGCTACATTATTCTCTAATAATAGCCTATGATGCGCTATAAAACTTTAACCGAGAATATAACTGACGTCACTATACTACTTAAAATTGTATGCTTAGTGCATTTATTACAACTACAAGTAGATTAAAAAAATCCTACATTATACAGTGTTAGACGCTAACAACCCTATTTTGGCCGGGTTATTGTTTTTACTGCCTGCGGTTAGCCTGTGGCCAGAACTTAAGCTGCTTTTTTACAATGCAAATATAGAATTTGCTGAATTTTCATGCGTTCTATTCTCTTGCGGATAACTTCCCGCTCGCTACGTATTATATATGCTCTGAATGAAGCTCCGAGAGACTAAGTCACAGTCATTGTGAATGCTATGCACAGCTTTTGATGGACAATGGACTCTGTCCTCCCTCTCTGTGTCTCCCTAGGGCAGCAAATGTATTGATGTCTATTTAGTAGAATTCATCCATTCACAAACTAGTGACTTTCAAAGACCTTTTTTTTTTTAACAACACAAAGAACTTTTTACTCCACTTATACCTAAACTCCAGTTGCCAAGTCTTGGAAAGTTGTCGGGTTGTGCAGTATATATATCAATAGACCAACCTGGCTTTAACCCCTAGACGACCCAGGGCGTATAGTTACGCCATGGAAGTCTGTCCCCAGACGACCTAGGGCGTAACTGTACGCCCTGGGTGTTTCTCCCGCTATGAAGCGTGCTCCGGAGCGGAGCGCGCTTCATAGCAGGTGGGGGCCGGCTGCAATCAGCAGCCGGGACCTCACCGGCAATGACACGCTGCAGCGATCGCGCTGCCGCGTGTCATTAACTCCTTAAACGCCGCGATCGCGGCGCGACCGCGGCGTTTAAGTGTAAGTGACAGGGGGAGTCCCCGGTCACTTACCGATCGGGACCCCCGCAGTGTGACTGCGGGGATCCCGATCGGTAAAACGGGCCGCCGGAGGTCTCTTACCTGCCTCCGTGCGGTCCGATCGGCGATCTGCTACACTGAGCCTGCACAGGCAGGCTCAATGAGCAGATCGCCGATAACACTGATCAATGCTATGCCTATGGCATAGCAATCATCAGTGTAGAAATCAAACTAATCTATGTACAAGTCCCCCAAAGGGACTTCAAATGTGTAAAAAAAAAAAAGTTAAAAACACTAACACACTACCCCAAAACCCCTCCCCCAATAAAAGTTGAAATCACCCCCCTTTCCCATTATATAAATAAAACATATAAAAATAAATAAACAAATAAACATATAATATACCGTAGCGTGCGTAATTGTCTGATCTATTAAAATATAACAAGCGTCATTGCGAACGGTAAACGGCGTACACGGAGAGAGGGAATAAAGTGCGCGGATTACCGATTTTATGTTACATTATATATAAAAAAAATTAATAAAAAGTGATCAAAACGTCCGATCTTCACAAATATGGTATTAATAAAAACTAGAGATCATGGTGGAAAAAATGACACCCGATACAGCCCCGTAGGTGAAAAAATAAAACCGTTATAAGCGTCACAATAGGCCCATTTTATTTATAATTAATTGCCAAAAAAAAGGATTTCATTTAAAAAATATATATATGACATTAGAGAATCTGTGTAACCTGCATATGGTTGTGTTCGGGCTGACCTATAGAGTAATAGTATCATGTCACTGTTACCATATAGTGCATTACATAGACACAGGAACCCCCCAAACGTTACCATATTGCATTCTTTTTTGCGATTTCACCTATTTATATCTTCATAAATAATATATTTGGAATTCCATCATACATGTTATGGTAGAATGAAAGACGCCATTACAAAGTACAACTATTCCTGTAAAAAACAAGACCCCACATGGCCTGTAGATAGAAAACTGAAAGTGCTAGAGCTCTTAGAAGGGGAGGAGGGAAAAACGGAAACACTAAAGATCAAAATTTGCGCGGTCCACTGGGTCATTTTGGGCCTGGTCCTCAAAGGGTTAATATGAAAAATACAAAACAGACTGATGAGACCCATTTATCTAAATTGCTTTCAGGCAAATAAAACCGGGATCCAGAAACAACATTTAATTGTCTCATGTTCTCCAGCAGAGACTTATACATTGTAAGTCTGCAGCAATTATACAACTAGAAATAATCATCTCCATATGTAGATTTTCCCTCACTGCGTCTTTTTTCTGCCATATAGACAGATTCATTTACTATTCAATAGAAATTTTAAATAAACATTGGGGGGGGGGGGAATATTCATTGTATGCAAATACTACACCGGATTTCTTGAGGGTCTCATTGTGTATATATAGCAGCACAGCCGCAACTATACGTGTGAGCCCGATGAAGCGTGTGTAGCGCGAAACAATCATAGCTCAGTTTTATTGCATTGCATTTTGTCATGTCTGTTATCTGACCTGGAATAAAAGTGTCTAGACTAAGGTGGTGAGTGCCGCTGCTGTTATCTACTTGCTGCTAGTACAGCCGTAACTATATAGATTAGGATGAAAAACTAGTTATCAGCTAGTCACAGGGACGAGTCAGAAGTCTTGTTCGGTTGGAGTCTTAACCACCAATCAGGAGAATGGGCCAGTGGTGCATTTCACTCTGCAGCTTGCGGCTATCTCCATTCAGGTGAATGTATTATAAGTAGAATTGAGCGAGCTGTGATGAAGTTCGGGTTTGTACAAGCCTGAACCTCGGCATGGTTTGCTCATCTCTAATTATAAGTCTATAGGGCCACTGGATCATTGGCAGCAGAGGAGTGCAGTTCACTACCATATGCTGCTACCCGCTCATTCTCCTGATCAGTAAGATGAAAACGTTTAACATGTTACACGTCAAAACACTTTTTTAATGATAAGTATGCTTTAACAAAACTTTTGTTATACAAACAAAGCAAGGCTTCCCAAGGCTGAAACAGTTTCTCCCGGCCTGGGAGGGCCTACTTCCGAGACATAGAATCTTAGGAAGTGAGTACCAGGGAGCAAAAGGCTTCAGCTCTCAGGATGACCCCTTTAAGTCCATATTGCACAAAGACCAGCAAGCCAGGGAAAAAAGCGCTAAGCTGAATACTTCTACCAGCCTATTCTAGAGATCGGAGAGGGTTTGAACAACCCACCCAGACACCAACCAATCAAACCTTTAACATGACATGTCTCTATGAAGTTGACAGTTTTTTCTAATGACGGAGCACTTGAAACTGCACAACTTTTTTACCATAAAGTTCACTTCGATAGAAGATAAAGGTTGTGCAACTGCCTTGGTCTTCTTTTACTCCTACTATGTTACAACTATGTGCAAGTTGTTCCAAAGTTCAAGTCAAATGCAACTTTGACATGACCTAGTTGTGCAGTTGTATTGAGTTGACCCTCATTGTATTCCCAGGGTTGTGGCCACACACTATGGTGGTAGAGCGGTGATAAAAACTCTTATTCCTAATGACCATTTATTACATCTCTGTTAAGAAAAAAATAGAAAACAAGTTGAATTGAAATTAATTATAAGTCACATGACAGTCGGAGTCATGCAACAAAAATTTCTTTTGAGTCATATGACAAAAACATTAGCCAGAGAGGTCACTGTGCTGCTTATGTTCCAAACATAATTTATATATATATATTTTTAGAATGCTGGAGACCTTTGTAGTCCTAAATTACAGGTACACTTTGTGCACCATTAATGAGAGAATGAGAGAGGTTGTATTTTTACTACCCAGAAATGTGACGTTCCAGAGTAAAAAAAGAAATGGTTACAATGCTCTAAAGTGACCTTGATCGGTCAGAGTCTCAAAGCAGTGGAACCCCCCCCCTTCCCCACTGATTAGGTGAACTTGACTTCTCCACTGTCAATCATCTTCATCCAGGCAGCCCTATAGACTTATATTGGGGCTGCCTAATTGGAGATCACTGTGAACGGGGAATGAAATTTGTCAGTGAGACTTCATCGATGAAGACTTTTTTTTTAATAAACTGTTTATTTATTACAAAATTTCAATTTATAAAACAAACATTACAAGGATACAGTTAGCTTTGAACATTGGTGGTCATACAGGAGAAGCAATTTCACGTGAGTGTTATGTCACCCCATGATGAAAGAATACTATGTATAAGATCTATCAGGCCAAGAAGTAATATAGATGTCAAAATGTACGACCTTAAACTGAAGTATCCCGTATAAGGAGCAGGAACAAAACACAAAATAAAAGAAATAGTAACCTGGGGCAAAGCAACAGAAACTCCTGTGTAACATAGAAACTACATATAACAAATAACACGGACCAAAACAGAAAGACAAAAACAGACATGAGACTAAGGGATAGTACATTAGGAGGGGAAGGCTGGCGGGTAACGGGCATCCCAGGGGTCCCAGACCAAGCCAAATTTTTCAACTGTATTGGCATTCAAAGCAGAGAGGTACTCCATCCTCCTGATATCTCTAAGCTTGCTGATCAGCGCCTGACTAGAAGGAGTGTCAGTGGATTTCCATGCCGCTGCTATAGTACATTTAGCGGCTGTTAGGATGTGTAGGAGGAGGCGCGCTCCATGTTTGCGAAGATTCTTAGGGGGAATATTCAGTAAGTACGTGGAGGCATCTAATGGAACCACCACTCCCACCACTGAGCGTATCAGAAGTTTCACTTCCCTCCAGAATTGTATCAAGTTATCACAGTCCCAGAAGATGTGGGGGATAGTACCCACCCGTGAGTTACATCGCCAACATAGTTCTGAGACCTGTGGGAACAGCTTATGTAGTAAGGCAGGAGTGTGGTACCAGTGCATCATTATTTTGTACTGGTTTTCCTTGTAGCTGACACATGTAGAAGTCTTCGATGCCTGTGACCACACTATCTGCCAGATTTCGGGTGGTAGCTCTCTACCGAGGTATTCCTCCCATTTAACCATGTAGGGTAGCTTGGCCGAGTCTCTGTCAGGTGGTCGAGAGATGGTATCATAAATGGAGGATATGAGTCCTCTGGTGGAGTCACAAGTCTTACACAGCCACTCAAATGAGGTAGGTTTGGGGAATCCGTCCTCTGGACAGAACGTGTTTTTATAATGTGATATCTCTTCGTAAAGGCCATAAGCTCGAAGGGGGAGATGGAATCGCTCCCGCAGTTTTTGAAAGGGGAGAAGGGTTCGCCGAAGGGGGTCCACTATATCGGCAAAATGAAAAAGCTTCGTCTGCAACCAAGGGGCTATCACCTCTGCCTGCATACTCGCCGGTATAGAGGGATTATAGAGGAAGGAGGTTAGTAGGGAGCAGGGGGACCTAAGGGAGGCCAGGGAGCACGTGTCCTCCCATATCCGTACGGTCAATCTCATAGGGCCCAAAGAGTCCCTGGGCAGAGGTGGGGAGCCGGGGCTCCAGAGCGTGCTGTTGGGGTGACCAGGGGCCATCCACAGCCTTTCCAGGTACATCCACTTAGTGTGTGGGAGTAGGGAGGACCATGCCGGTACCCGTCTGAGATGTACCGCCCAATAGTACTGTTGCAAGTCTGGAACCCCCAGACCCCCGGCCACTGTTTTTGGACGTCATAACCTGAAGGGGAATACGGTGACGTCTGCCTCCCCAAATAAACCTCATTATGATTTTCTGAAAAGTCTTCAGAAACATCTTAGGGTTAGGGACAGGTAGGGTTTCCCATAGGTAAAGGAGCTTCGGAAGGACGGACATCTTTACCGCAGCTATACGGCCGAGCAGAGAAAGGGGGAGGGTAGTCCACTTAGCCAACTTGGCTGTGACCTCACGTAGGAGTGGGGGGAAGTTATGGCGGAAAAGGGAAGAGTAAGTTAAGGTGATGTTAGTGCCCAGGTATCTAATACTATGGTCTTTCCATTTGTAGGGGTAAGAGGATTTAAGGGTGGTCACCTGCCCTGTGGGAAGATTTATAGGGAGAGCCTCTGTCTTTGTTGTGTTTATTTTGTAGCCTGATAGTTCGCCATAGGTGTGCAGGAGGGTATGAAGGTTAGGTAGGGACGTAGTGGGGTTACGCAATGTCAGGAGAATGTCGTCTGCAAATAAAGATAGCTTGAACTCCCTATCCCGGACAAGGACCCCCTGAACGTTTGGATCGAGTCTGATCTTAGCTGCTAAGGGCTCTATGCATAAGATAAACAAAAGAGGGGAGAGGGGGCACCCCTGTCGCGTCCCATTTTTTATCTGGAGACGGGGAGACAGGGCATGAGGCAGCCGAACTTCAGCAGTAGGCGTAGAATACAGGGAAGAAATAGCTTTAAGAAACGAGCCCTCCACTCCAAAGGCGTCCAAAGTCGCCTCCAGGAATGGCCAGCTCAGCCTATCAAAGGCCTTTTCCGCATCCAGACTGAGCAGGAGGCCCGAGGACTTAGTCTTGTTTAGGACTTCTATGAGGTCAATAGTCCTCCGCGTATTGTCCCCTGCTTGTCGGTTAACCACAAAGCCCACCTGGTCTTTGTCAATGAGCCTCGGCAGGAGCGCCCCCAGTCTGTTGGCCAAGAGTTTTGTGAAGATCTTAAGGTCTGCATTAAGCAGGGATATTGGTCTATAACTGGCACAATCTGTAGGGTCCTTGTCGGGTTTAGGGACCACTGTTATATATGAGTCAAGCATTCGCGTGGGGATCTGCTCTCCCGTAAGAAAGTCGTTGTATAAGGTCAGCATATGTGTAGAGAGAATGTCCGTGAAGGTCTTATAGTAGGAATAAGGGAGGCCATCCGGGCCAGGGGATTTTCCATGCGGTAGGTCCTTGACCACCTAGGATAATTCCTCTAGAGTGAAGGGAGAGTTGAGGGTCTGGAGGTCTGCTGGTTGCAATTTGGGCAGGTGACACGAGTCTAAGAAGGAAGAAAGAATTTGGGAGCGTAGGTGCGGATTGTCAGGGAGAGAGGAAGGGAGGGAATATAGTTTGCTATAGTACTCCGCAAAGCGTAGGGCTATACGGTCCGGGTTATATTCCAAGGTTCCCGTGTCAGTTTTAACAGCATAAGGCATTGCTGAGGCCGCAGTGTCCCGGAGTTGGGCTGCCAACAAAGAATGGGCCTTATTAGCTTTCTCATAATAGGTATGTTTGGTATATCGCAGAAGGCGGTCCACATGGAGAACAGCCAAGTCTTTTAGTTCATTACGGGTTGCCACTAATTGTTTCAAGACCTGCACCGATGGGGAGGTCACTAGTGCCTCTTCCAGGGAACGAATGCGTTCAGCAAGAACCTCAGCTTGTTTGTTAGCGTCTTTTTTCAGTTTAGAGGACAAAGAGATACAGTGCCCCCGCAGAACCGCCTTATGTGCGTCCCATAGCGTGGCGTGTGTAGGTACACTACCCTCATTAGTAGCGAAGTAACTGGATATGCATTGTCGCAGGGATTCCCTGTGCGTTAAGTTTTTTAGTAACAGTTCATTAAGGCGCCAGTGGCATACCCTGCGGGGTGTAGAGTGGTCCCGTAGGGTCAGCGCTACCGGGGAATGATCCGACCAGGAGATACCAGTGATATCAACATGTTTCGTCATCCGTTGTCCCACTACGTTCCCTAAGAAATAGTCGATACGTGTATGTGTAAGATGAGGGTGAGAGTAGAAGGTAAAGGCTTTATCAGTTGGGTGGGTCACTCTCCAGAGATCGTATAGGCCATGTCTCCTAATTAGTTGTCTAAATTTCTGGGATAGCTGAAGTAGTGCCGGGGGGGGGGCCCCTCCCGGCCCCGTGACATCCTATCCATGCTAGGGGAGAGAAGTGCATTAAAATCTCCCCCTATCAGGAGGAGTGGGGCTGCCTGTTGTCCCACCGCGGATGAAACCTTGTTAAATACCTGCGTTAGGAAGGATATCTGGTTATTGTTGGGGCAGTAGAGGTTACAGAGGACCACCGGGATCCCCCTCAGCGCACCCGTAAGGATCACATAACGTCCCCTAGGGTCTATTAACGAGGAGGTGACCTGGAGGGGGCATTGTTTGGCTATAAGAATGGCTACTCCCGCACGTTTCTTATCATGAGTGGATGTGTAGACCGTGGGATATTTGGCTGCGGCAAATTTAAAGGAGCATGTACTATCATGGTGGGTCTCCTGTATAAAAGCTATCTCAGCCCCTAGGGCCTTCAGCTCTCTTAGAAGGAGGCGGCGCTTTTGGTTACTGTTAAGACCCTTCACATTAAAGGGGTAGTCCACCAAAAATTTTTTCTTTCAAATCAACTGGTGCCATAAAGTGCCAGAGATTTGTAATTCACTTCTATTAAAAAATCTTAAGTCTTCCAGTACTTATCAGCTGCTGTGTGTCCAGCAGGAAGTGGTGTTTTCTTTCCTGTCTGACCCAGTGCTCTCTGTTGCCTCCTCTGTCCATGTCAGGAACTGTCCAAAGCAGGAGCAAATCCCCATAGAAAACCTCTCCTGCTCTCCAGACTGGAAATAATACAACTTCCTGTTAGGCATACAGCAGCTGAGAAGTACTGGAAGGCTTGAGATTTTTTAATAGAAGTAAATTACAAATCTCTGGCACTTCATGGTAGCAGTTGATTTGAAAGAAAAAAATTTTGGGTGGACTACCCCTTTAAACGAGATTATGCGCGCCATGGAGAGGGGGGCAAGGGTAGGCTCTCTCGATCACCTGAGGAACAAGACCACCGCATACCTGACCTCGGGGGGTCTCCGGGAGCCCACGAGCAGTGAAGATTTCCATCGAGCTCCAGCAGAGTTGATGTAGCAGATACCTGGTTCCCTGGGTAGCCAGTTGGAAGGGGAGTGTTAGGAAAGGGTACTAAACAAGTGGGAGACAAGAGACATAACATTAACAAAAACAATCTTACAGTCAACACTGTCATCTATCACGGACAGCTCCCGTCCAGAGCAAGGAATAAATTGAGAGGACTGGTATGACGTCTAAACCAGGAAATCCCTAAGGGGATTCCCCAGAGCCACTAAGACTCTGGACAGGTAGGGGGAATACTTAGTCGGATGTCACTACTGGTAACCAAATATAAGAGTAATATTAACCAAACAACTTGGAAAGGAACTTGAGGCCACACTCCGTGGCCTGACCTGCAAGTGAAAATTGTAAATAATTTCTTGAGAAAAAGGCGGCAAAGGTATAAACATTGTGTGTGTAGTAGGGTCCCTGGAAGTCCAGGAGGCATGTTAGCCAAGCTAGGAAGAAGGGTTCCACAGGGTGGGACCGGTCTGATCATTCTTTAGGTCTATGTCTCTGGGCCGGTGTTCGTTTCCCTTGCGGCGTGGAGGAGGGTGCCCTTTTACGTCGCACTCTCGCAGGAGTCCAGGCCGGTGGGGGCGGCGGGGGCGGTGGGAGAAGTTCCCAGGCAGGGAGATCGGGCACCGGGATGTCAAGGTCTCCGCAGAACTGCTCCAGGTCAGCTGCACCACGGAGCGTCGCTGTCTTCCCATTGCGTCTTACGTTCAAGCTAAACGGGAACCCCCACCTGTATAAGATATTGGCATCCTTCAGGTTTTGCAGCAGGGGTTTGAGCAGTCTGCGTCTCTGTAAGGTGGCCCATGAGAGGTCAGGCAGCAGTTGGAGATGGGCACCATCATACAGGATATCTTTCATGTCTCTGGCTTTTTGCATAATCAGTTCTTTGGTCACAAAATCAGTGACGCAGCAGATCACATCTCGTGGCCTCCCATTGTTATCTCTTGCTTTCAGTGCCCTGTGGGCCCTGTCTAGTTGTATGACTCGGTCCATTGGAGGGCCTATGATCATATTGAACAGTTCTTGAAGGACCTGGCGTAGATCCTCTGACTGGGACCTCTCCGGAAGGCCTCTGACTCTGATGTTGTGGCGTCGCCCTCTGTTATCTAGATCTTCTAAGTGTCTTTGACAATCACTTAGGGCTTGATGCTGGGCCGTCACCGTAGCTTGCAGCTCAGCTATGTAGGTTCGTGTATGGTCATGATCGTCTTCCAGTACTTCAACTCTTTGTCCCACATTATGCAGGTCCTGGCGTAGGGTTGCTATTTCCCCTTTAAATGCATCTTTCATCTCTCTCATGAGGCACTGAAAGTCCTCTTTAGTGGGGATATTTTGTAGGTATTTACCGAGCGGGTGATCCAGTAGCCACTCAGAGGCATCCCTGTCAGATTGCGTAGATTGGGAGCTCCAGAGAGGCGCTGCGCCATGGGGGGTCAGTGTAGCTTGTTGCTGTATGTGGGGCCCAGCCTCTGGGCTTGGGAGAGGCCAGCCAGAGAGGGGTTTAGCCGGGTGTATCACTGCGGAGGTTTTAGGCAATAAGGACCCAGGGGCACTGCAGTGGGGAGGGCTGGATCTCAGGCCCTGTGTAATGGAGTCCTGTGCCGACTCATCTCCCTCCAAGATGGCGTCCGCCACGTGTATGGCACAGCCATTATGCGGCCGTGCAGGTGTGGAGGACCGGTCGGGGCGTATGGGCATGCGGCCGGTGTCTAGCGGGGCTGCCTGGGACTCACCCAGCCCTGCGGAGTCATCTGTGGATGGCGGCGGAGAGGAGCAGGCAGAGTTCTGTGAGGTGCGACAGGAGGTGCCGGTCGCCATCTTGGACAAGGCCGCAGTCCGTCCGGAGCGGAGGTAAGCGTCCGGGGGACCCGCCGGTGCCGTACTCACAGCTGTCGCCTTCTGCGATCTTCTCCGGGAGCCCCTGCGATACATATGGTGAGGAGGACGAGTGGACCCGGTCAGTGTATTGCCGCCTGCAGGTCAGGCCAGGACGGAGCTCCTCAAAACACGTCTGCTCCCAGCGGCATCCGGACACGCCCCCCCGATGAAGACTTTTTTGACATGTCGCTGTGGCATGAAAACAAACACGAGCATCCAAAATAGTAGAATAATCCAAGAAGTTTTATTTGCCAAGTTCTACAATGTTTCGACCATTATGTTTTATCAATTCTTGATTTAGACAATTATGGTCGAAACATTGTATTAGCACTTGGCAAATAAAACTTCTTAGATTACTCTTTTACTTTGGATACTGTTGGACTTTTGCTTATCCTGGATACTTAGTGCCACATTTCTGGAATCGTGGCCTCTGGCATGCATCCTCACCTTCTACCATAGCTTTCAGATCCATTGGTGCTCCAAGACCCATTTCTTCATGCGTGTCTCTGTGCCATGTCAAAAGTATTTTTTTTTTTTAATCACAGGTACTCTTTACCAAACCTAAAGAAACCAGGATGGCGGTGGTGTTGTTGCTGGTAGAGTTGGTGGTATTGGTCGTTGTGATACTGGTGGGGGTCATAACATCTGACTAGACATGGAAAAATAAAACTTTTAGTAGAAAACAGCATAAGTAATGACCACACAAATTATGGTGGGCACAAAACCATGCAACAGCACAAACAGCAAGTATTATAAGACTATATCTTGTATACCATACCTGCAAGCAATGGTTCATTATTTAAGGAAGCTGTATAAGAAAGAATTTTATCTACGCTGTGCTATGAAGCGCTGAATAGTGTAGAAGAACATTTCCTACTGTTGAAGGTGATGCTGACAGACTCGGAAACTGTCTTGTATAATTTAGACAACCAGGCGATATAATGTTTTTAGCTGCTTCCAAACTGAGAACATTGCTATTTTAAGTTCCGCTCCGGCTTGTATAGACACAGCTCCTTCGTAATGGCTGCCTAGTACTCACAGCAAACCAGAAATTGTTAATGTTTGGCGAATTAAGAGGAAAAAGTTGGTTTCTCCTACTTTGGAAGAAAAAGGCTCAAGTTGCCTTCTTTAGGAGATCCACTTCTGCTCCCACCTAGACTTTCCAGTCAGTTCTTGAGGTCTTTCATAGCAATTTTCCATAATGCTAAGACACAGGATGTGTCAGCCCTTATAACCCACTCCATTTCTTGGGAGCTTGTAACAGTGGACATTAGTGACAGGCTCTTCTTTGTCAAAGGCAAGCTGACTCAGATGGTGACTATTCTTGCTTCCTTTCATGTCTCCAACTCCAGATCGCCTGTGTTCGTTGAGGATGTGCTGACAGCTTTGAGGGAATTTTTACAGGGGATTGTGATTGCGAAGAGGATTGGAGGGGGGTGGGTTTGATATTCTATTCATACAATACAAAACAATGATCAGCCTTCATGCTCGATGTCGGCTGATCGTTGTCTTTCAACAGGCTGAAACACAAATGATCAGTCTAGTAACGATCTTCTACTGTGGCTCCATGTAATAGTAGCGGCGGCAGACCGCAGCTTCCTTCTATGGGCTAGCCGCAAACTGCAGACCCCCCCTTCCATGCAGCTCCCCGCAGTCCTCCCTGCACTTACCCGTTTGTAATAGGGAGGGCTGGCAGTGAGCAGGGAATAAGTAGCAAGCAGGCGCTGATCTGAAAGGTTGGCACTCACTTTTTCCTATGGCTATGGCTGTATCCCAGTTTTCCAGGCGGTCCTCCGGCTGTATCCACCCTCTCCACGGAGCGGGCAGACAGTGGCAGTCAGAAGCCGTGAGTTCAGGTTCATACGAACCCGAACCTCGGCAGCTTCACTCATCTCTACCCACACACTGTAAAATCTATAGGTTATTTCTTAAAAAGCACACTCTATCCTATCCTGTGCTGAATCACTAAAGTTTTTTTTGCTATCATTACTATTCAGTATACATCTACCAATCCATATCCCGACAGGAGACCTCAATGAGCAATGAGCAATTGGCTCAAGACTCAGGATCTGGTTACCCACAGAGCTGAAAGGTTTGTCTGGTCACGGCTCTTATTATAAGACTGTTGAGCTCGTCTCCTGAGACCGATCGTGTGCTGAGCCAAAGAGTGAAGTGCACCGCCACACTCTTCTCCTGGCTACAATTGGAGATCGGGGGGGGGGGGGGGGGGGGGGGTCTAAGCCTTGATCCAAAGTTTTGTTAATTTTTTTTTTAAGTGATTGTAACCTTAAGTTTGCAGTACGCCATGTCCCCATTTTTGCTACTGTGCCTTTACCGTATGTCTATTTTTGGAAGGGCATTACTGTACCCCAAGATAAGACTGTGCCAGGATCTAGTACTGAAAGCTTCTACTCTATGGGTTTTTGTTTCCCTGGAGGAGGCATTCAATCGTAGCCCGGGAGAAAATGATTATATATGAGAGGAAGCCAAAAGTAAGGTTTTCTGCCATTTATTTCTTAATGTAATCAAGTTACATTGGCGGTATTCACCTGATAGAAACACATTTTTAGGATATTTTCAACTTCTCCTTTTTAGGCACTTGTCTTAAGTTGGAAGAAATCAAATCTCTGCTGGTGGAAGGAAAAATTATTCTGTTTACGTGGGAATTTGCAAACTTCTTTTTTTTTCACTGTGTCAGAATAGTATACGTCTTGGGACTTTTCTTCAGATTTCAAAAAAGAGGAAAATCAGACGGTGGGGATTTATTCAGAAGGATGTCCCAGAATTAATTTTTTCCCCAGTAATGCGTCATCCTAAAAATTCCTGTTCTTGGACTTACCAGTAGAGGAATATAGGAAGAATACTTAAATCTCAGTTTAGCTTTTTTTAAGAGCCCACATGTTTCTTGAGCATGATCAGGTGACTCGGATGACTCACCCGGTTTCACCTATCCAGCTATCGGTAATAAATGGCCACAACCCAGTGAACTTCTACAGTTCTAATCTTAGCAGCCATGTCAGTCAGGATGCTCAGACTGCACCAAGCCATGTCTGGCCTTTTTTCCCCCAGTTCTTTTTTATCTCCTCAGGGCCATTTGTATTGATATTTACCCAATTTGTAGCGTGCAGCCCTTGAGTTTAAAATCAGAAATTCTCCTGAATTGATCACTTGCCTAAAAACGGCATATGTCAAACCTACGCGTTTCAAGTGCACATGATTAACCATGCTAACTCATGACCTTTTAAGGGGGCTTTCTGATCATCTTCAACAACTTTTTGGGTAGCCTTGGTCATATTACCTACATCTAATGTGATGTGTCCAAAAAATAAAATCTCTTGTGGCCAGAGGCAGAATCTACAAGCTACAAAAGTGACTGGCAGAGCAGAGAGCCAATGGCTGCTTTTTCTGTCATTCCATTGTTTTTAACTATAAGGGCCCATTAGGAGCCCTTATGGTTAAATAGATAGGTGCAGGAGCAGACTACCTTTTGCTTAATCCCTTATATACTGCAGTGTATAAGTGACCCAAAGTTAAGAAGACAAGGAGATATCTGTTTTACTGCTGGTGCACTGATAACCCCTTACCTTTGCACATTTCCCTACTTGATTGGGGTAGGCAGCGAGAACAGAGGTCAGGAGTTATCAGTGCAGTAAAGCAGAGATCTCTTTGTCTTCTGCTTGGTTACCCTTTTTTGTGTTGCAACATGTAAGTAAACATTGGGTCACTTACATACTGCAGTACATAAGGGGTTAAGCAGGAGGACACAGGGCTCTTACCCCCACCCCGGGCCCTCCTGCTGAACGGGCCCCATAGCAGCTGCCTACCCTTCTTCTATGGTAGCTACGCCACTGAACATAATAAACAAGCTCTACTTACCTCTCCCCGTACCTCCACAGCACTGGCTTACCATTCCGGGACTCCCACCAAATTCCTGTATCTGCTAGAGAATAAATGTCATGATTCGGCTGATGGATTGCCCACTCAGCCACTTAATGACACAATGCTATGGCGGCACGGGGAAAAGTAAGTAGCACTTTTTTCTTATGTTCCCTTACTGCCCCTGCTTGCTGGGAAATTAGGATTTTCACCGGAGTTCTTCTTTAAGAAAACCTTTAAAGGGGTAGTGCGGCACTAAACAATTATTCACTAAATAACACACATTACAAAGTTATACAACTTTAGGCTATGTTTACACTACGTAAAACTACGGCCATAGTTCTCGCCGCAGAACTACGGCCGTAGTTTTGCAGTGTGGACAATGGCTTGTGTGCAATGGGATCCCGGACGGAGCGTACACACATCGTATGTGCTCCAGCCGGGATCTGTGCGGCGCCGGAAAAAACTGACAGGTCAGTTTTCTGCGGCCGGAATTCAGTGAATTTCGGCCACAGAAAGACGTGTCAGTTCACACAGTGAAGCGAGCGGCTCCGGACGCTTGCTTCACTGTGCTATGGGAAGCTCTGATCCGGGCGCGCGCTGATGCGCCCGCATCAGAGCTCTGCGGCCGAAAGATCATCCGGCCGGTACTTAAGTACCGGCCGAGATGATCCGGCCAGAGACCGGCTGTTCCGTGACCCGGCCGGGGTCACGGAACGGCCGGTCTAATACGTAGTGTGAACATAGCCTTGTAATGTATGTTATGTTAGTGAATGGCCCCCTTCCCCTTGTTTCCCCACACCCACGCTAGACCCGGAAGTGTAGTGCTCTATACTAACCTGATCCGTGTCGACCCCCGTCCGCCATCTTGTGACAATGATGTAATCTTCGGGCGGCCGGCCGAACCACTCCGACCGTCCTGTGCTCAGCCAATCGCAGCTGAGCAGCTAATGACTAGCTAATGATTAGCTGAGCAGCTAATGGAGTGGTTCGGCCAGCCGCCCGAAGATAACATCATTGTCGCAAGATGGCGGACAGGGGTCGACACGAATCAGGTGAGTATAGAGCACTACACTTCCGGGCCTAGCGTGGGTGAGGGGGAAACATGGGGAAGGGGGCTATTCACTAACATAACATACATCACAAAGTTGTATAACTTTGTAATGTGTGTTATTTAGTGAATAATTGTTTAGCGCCGCACTACCCCTTTAACCATCCATGTAACTTGAGATGATTCCCAGTTTCAGCATCTGTATTGCATTAATATAGTAAATGCTGTACGTGTATCAGGCCAGATAGACCTAGGATAGCCATGTACGTTATTTATCTCACCCTGAGTAGCTGATGGCAATGATCCACCTGATCGTTCCCTTCTAGGTGGATAGATGGGGAGGTAAGTAACTGGTTTCAGGTTATTGATTAGTTTCGGGAGCTCAAATATTCCCATCAAAAGTCACTTACCTCCCATTTTGAACTTTAACACTCTTAGGCTATGTTCACACCGCGTACGCTGCCGTACATGTGCGGCTGAAACTACGGGCGTGGGAAAAATAGACATGCGGCCGGATGTGTACGAACCGCGAACATACGCCCGTAGTAGAGTTATGCTTCTCTAGCTGAAACAGGTCATTTACTTGAAAATCTTCGCCCAGTCCAATAAAACTCACAGAACCTTTTGGATCGAAAAATCAAGTTCAATTTGGCTGAAATAAGTACTCCGTACGGGACCGCGTGGAAATCCACGGCCGTGAGTTTCAACATTTCCGTCCTCAAACAATGGTCTTGTTCATTTTTCACGGCGCCATATACGATCCGGTCGTAAGCTCATACGTAGTGTGCACTGTGCAGCCGTATATCGTATACTTTCAAGCGAACGCATCAACCTCAAAACTATGTGCGTATATTCGCGGTTCGCACTACGACCGGAAAGATACGCAGTGTGAACATAGCCTTAAAGGACAATTTTTTCATGTTAATTAAAGCACATTACAACCTTATATAACCTTATAATCTGATTGTATTACCTGTTTGGCCCCCTTCCCTATGACCCCCTCTCCTCAAAGCATTGAAATATATACTTACATAACCACTGTTGACTACAGAAGATAAGGTGAAGAACCGAAGACGGTGACCAGCATGGCCGGGACAGACAAATTTCCCAGTGGAGAGAGTCTCTACAGTCATAGTAAGTATGGGGGGGGGGGGGGCAGTTGTCCTTTAATATCACATGTGACTTGCAATGCTCGGCTGGCTTCAGTATAATTTTATAGATTTTTTAACTGGCAGATGGATGATTAAAGGTTTCTGTACTCATGGGGAGATTACTGTGCCACATGCATGGGTACCTCAGGGACTCTGTTGGTCATTGATTATTCTTAAACAGGTGATGGGTCATTGTGTTATTACCATGATTAAGAGCACCATGTGAACTTGAAACCCGCAGGTTTTGCTGCTTGGATTAATATGCAAAAGGAGGATTTCTGACTGTACAAGAGCTGGACATTACTGTTATTCTTGAATCTATTGATGTTCATTGAATCCTTGGGAGCTAATGTTTTAATCCCCAGGAGCTGGTCAGCTGGTTTTCCTTTACATTTATTTAATTTTATAATCTGTTTTATGTGTTTCTTATTACCAATGCCTGACCCTCTTTTGACTCTTAGTATAACTTCTTTCTTCCCCTACATTTGTCATCACAGCGAGTTACATAACTTTTGTTCTTTAAATTGAGTGGCAACATTAAGAGTCACATGGTCCCTCTGCTGCCACCTGGCTGTGTCTGGAACTGCAGGGCAGCTCAAGCCCTGGTTTCAGCACAGTTACACAGCCATACTGAGCCTCCCAAGATGTCTATTTTGATGCATGTTAGTTTTAAAATAGACATTACACTACATTACTACTACATTAGTAGTCCTGCAGTTGCAGTTCAATGAAGCAGAGTGAGTGATGATTGACAGAGTACTTGCCCACTCCATTTCAAAGTGCTGTGGCTGTAGTGCTACTCACATAGACAACTTTCCTAGTGGAATATCTATTGTAATGCTAACATATACATTAGAGGAGGCTCAATTATGTAACCGTGCCTGGTCCAGGGCTTCTGCAACCCTGTAGTTACTGACACAGTCATTGGTGGCAGAAAAGGGGCTTTATTAAAGGAATTAAAAATAAATTATCTTCCAGAACACCCCTTTCATGTGGTTTCTAAGTACCCTATAGAAAAATGATTTTTTTTCATAGAATTTTTTTTTCTTTCAAATCAACTGGTGTCAGAAAGTTATATAGATTTTTAATTTACTTCTATTTAAAAATCTCCAGTCTTCCAGTACTACAGTACTTAGCAACTGCTGTATATTCTGCAGGAAGTGGTGTATTCTTTCCAGTCTGACACAGGGCTCTCTTCTGCCATCTCTGTCCAAACCAGGAACTGTCCAAACCAGTAGCAAATGCCCATAGAGAACCTCTCCTGCTCTGGACAATTCCTAACATGGACAGAGATGGCAGCAGAGAGCACTGTGTAAGACTGGAAAGAAAACTTCACTTCCTGTAGGACATACAGCAGCTGATAAGTACTGGAAGACGTGAGATTTTTAAATAGAAGTAAAGTACAAATTTGTATAACTTCCTGGTACCAGTCACATATGACCATTAACGCCTTCATTGCCGCATTTAACTCCTGTCACTGTCTGATTGGGACCCCTGCAGTGTAACTGTGGGGGTCCTGATAGTTTTTTCTGAGTGTCGGAGGAGTAACACTTACCTCAGTGCAATCAGCTTGGTGATCTTCATCGCATAGCATTGAACAGTGTTAGCAAGGTAATGATTTTATAAAATAGTTCCCTACGGGGACTTGAAAAGTGTAAAAAAAATTACAGCCCCTCCCCCAATAAAAATATAAATTGTGCCCCCTTTTCCATTTTATATATAAAATACATTAAAATAAAGCATGTGTAATTGTCAGATCTATTAAAATATAACAATAGTGTTGCGTACTCTAAACATCGTAAATGAAAAAAAAAAAAAAAAGCACCAGAATTGCAGATTTTTTGTTACATTATGTATCAGAAAAAAATCATAAAGAGGGATCAAAACGACCCATCTGCACAAATATGGTACCAATGAAAGCTAGAGATCGTGATGCAAAAACATGACCCCAAACAGCCCTGTAGGTTTAAAAATAAAATCATAGAAGGCAAGGAGGAAAAAACAAAAATGCAAAGATTAAATAAGCCTGGTCCCTAAAGGGAATCTGTCAGCTCCTTAGTCCTACCTAAGGTGGTGAAGGTGTCAGCCAGTGTCTCTGATTGCAGATCAGTCCTCTGTAGGCAGGTTATGCCTGAAAGAAACACTCAGAAATAGTTGAATCTCAGAGCCTGAATCTGTTGGAGCTGTGGTCTAGGGGTAACTCACCTGTCTAGAGACCACCAGCAGTTCGTTGGTTCAAATCCCCTGATGGAAATGAAATATAGGTCTTTGTTTTTTTTCTTTCTTCTCATTATTGTATCATTTTTAAGTCTATGTTCACACACAGTATTTTTGTTCAGAATTCGGGTCAGTATTTTACAACCAAAACCCGGAGTGGATTGAAAATTCATAAAGGCTATGTTCACACACTGTTAAAATTACATGGATGGCCGTCTCTTAATGGCAAATAATTAGTGTTAATTTAAAATAACTGTTGGCCATTATTTGTCCTCAAATGACGACAATCCACTCAATTTCAACAGTGTGTGAACATAGCCTTTCTGTGCTTTTAGTTCACTGCTGGTTCTGGTTGTAAAATACTAAGCAAAAATACTGTGTGTAAACATAGCCTTAAAAATGATACAATAATGAGAAAAAAAGAAAAAATAAAGACCTATATTTTATTTCCATCAGAGGATGAAGTGCTGGCAGGTCTCTAGACAGGTGAGTTAAAAAAAAAAAAAAAAAAGATGCCATATGGACTAAGATATTTTTCTCCCATATGGAGGCCGGATTCACATGAGTGCAATGGAACTGCTTTTCTTTTTTTCTTCTTACATCTGACTGTAGTCAATAGAAAGAAGAAGGAATCACTTTTTTCTCTAATGGCAAATCCTACTCACTTGTCAGTTCTCAAATACATTGGCTTATTGTATTAGATGTATAAGACTATAAGACGACAAAGAGAGAAAACATATAAGATTTGCCCATAGAGTCATGTATAGATCCTTTGTGATAAAATCATAAATGGCTACAATCGCATTAAAAAAAAAAAGTTGGTTGACTATGTATCTATAAATATACCCCCTTAATACCCCCTGTATATGTCATATACATATACAGGGGGTGTCAATAATGGGGAAAGTGTTAAAAAAAAAAAAGCAAAAAAAAATAAAATTAATGAAATATAGTACAGGTGGATTCACAAAACAAGGATTAACTTGTCACAAATCCACAGGAGGATTAATGCAGCCTCCACAGATACCATGCAGCTTTTGTTCTTCAACAGTTATGAGAACAGTTTCCATGGAAACATAATCATACAAAACAAAACACTATAAAAGTGGCAACAAGTGTAATAGTCAAATGAGTGTACCAATATAATTAAATGTAGGAGAAAGTTGCTGTCTTGAATCCCTATGAGGATCACCTGAGTGGCTACTTTGGCTGTCTAGGCATGATGGGAATTGTAGTTTTGCAACAGCTAGTGGCCTCCGGGTTCCTCATCGTTGCCTTAAAGCGAGTGTACCACTAGGTTTTCTTAAATAAATAGATCGGTGCAGGCACAGAGATGCCAGTGCTGTGGTCCTTTTATTGAACCGTGGTCCGGTTCCCGCTCAAAGCACCCGTTTTCTCCTGAGCACCAACCCGGCACTGGAAATGGGCCCGCCGGCCTCCAGTGTGACGATCTCCCCTCCACTCTGTGATTCTACTCAATTGATTCTAATGGAGCCATGTCACAGAGGGGAGGTGGTTTCGTCACACTGGAGGCCGGTGGGGCAGTGCCCGGTTCAATAAAGTACCGCAGTACCGACATCCCCGCAATTGCACCAGTCAATTCATGTAAAAAAAACACAAAGCGATTCACTTTAAAGTGTCCCTGTTACTAGAGAAAACTTTTGACATATTATGGAGATGCAGCCCGTCCCCTGCTGTGTGTGAGGTGAGCCACCAGGTGATGTTAGTACTGGTGGATGTGTCGGCTCAGCTGAAGGTGTTAGTGTTGTGACGCCAGTGCTTGTCCAGCACACAGGTACCTGCCTTTTGTAGTATGGCTGGCTGTGTTCCCCAAATGGTCGGTAACCTGCCGGGTTGGTATGGGTCCCTTGGGCTCTTGTCACGGCAACCCTGAGTGGCAACTGACCCACCTGGATTATTGGTACCGCCACCCACAGAAGAGGGGAAAAAGTAACCCACAGTGTGCAGTTTGCAGGGGCTTTGCTGGGGGTCCTAAAATATCTGGGGCACAGGCCCTCTCAGCGCCATCATAATCGGTTAGCGAAGGAACCCAGTGCAGAAGCTAGTAACCCCAATGACCTCTCTATTAGCCCAGCTCTATTGCCGCCACTCATAACAACAGGGGGTTAAGCAGACACAGGCAGCCACCCGCCCTTGGCTCCTGTCAGGGTCACTGTCATCGGTGGTGGTGCACACCACTGCCCAGGCAGCTCCTTCACAGCTCCCCCTGTACACACAGCCTCTGGGAGGTCTGTCCTAGCTCCTATCCTCTAGGCAAGTGTTTCCCAACCCTCTCTACCTCGGGGAACTCCTACCAAATAACATTCTACAAAATTCAAAAACCTCATACAGTGACTCACAGGTGACGTCTTCTTTGATTTGAGTTGTTCTCTTTCCCTTTTCCTTTCCATCTGGCCCAGACCACCATGATGATGTCTTCCAGCTGCAATTCAGCTCTTCAGAACCTGCCAGACAAACATCTTAGGCTCCACACTTTTCCTTCAATTTCCTTCCATTTTCCCCTCCTATAGGCTCCCATACAGCAGTAATTCGCTGCTTGGTGTCAGTGAGTAGGTAGGTAAATGTGTTGCCCCCTGTATGTAGGATCCTCTGCTGTGCCCCTATATAGTAATAATGTCCAGTGTTGTGCCCCATAGTAATAATGCCTCCTGCTGTGTTATCAGACATTGTAAAATGTCCCCTACTGTGCACCTTCATCTGTGCCCTCCATATAGTAATAATGACCCCTGCTGCACACCCCTATAGTAATAATGCCCCCTATATAGTAATAATGTTTCCTGCTGTGCCCTCCACATAGTAGTAATGCCTCCTGCTGTGTTACCCCACATTGTAAAATGTCCCCTACTGTGCACTCATATAGTGATAATGCCCCCAGCTGTGCAACCCCATAGTAATAATGCCCCCAGCTGTGCCCGCATTATATAGTAATAATGCCCTCTGCTGTCCCCCCATTTAGTAATAATGCCCCTGCTGTGCCCTATATAGCAATAATGCCCCCTACTGTCCCCTCCATGTAGTAATCATGCCCCCAGCGTGTCCTCTATATAATAATAATGCCCGCTAATGTGCCCGCATATAGTAATGCCTCCTGCTGTGTCCCCATATTGTAATAATGCCTCCTGCTGTACCCTCCATATAGTAATAATGTCCCCTGTGCTGCCCCCCTATATTGTAATAATGTCTCCTGCTGTGCCCCATATGGTAATGGTGCCCCCATATAGTAATAATGTCTCCTGCTGTGCCCCCATATAGTAATAATGCATCCATATAGTATTAATGTCTCCTGCTGTGCCCCCATATAGTAATAATGTCTCCTGCTGTGCCCCCATATAGTAATAATGCCTCCTGCTGTCCCCTCCATGTGCTAATAATGCCCCAGTGTGCCTCCCATATAGTAATAATGCCCCCTATGCTGTGCCCCCTATATAGTAATAATGCACCTGCTGTGCACCCCCATAGTAATAATGCCTCCTGCTGTGCACCTCCAT